>NC_091394.1:16053000-16668625 GCF_032191515.1 Phaenicophaeus curvirostris
GAATTCAGTGTGAAAACACTTCCCAGTTCTTAAATGGAGAGGTAAAATGGAGTACAAATTGTTAAATTTTTTTTAATGGAGATAAATTGTGTATATTTTGGCTTATATTTATTTTTTAGTGGAATACTCCTAGGCATGCTTCCTGTGAGGCTGGATCACTTCCTGACCTGAAACAGGTGCCCTCAGTCCTCAAAGAGGTAATTTCAGGGTATATCTTTGAATTAGGTGATTCCAGGACAATTGGCAAAGCTGATTTATTTCCCAGGGATGAAACATGATGAGAAAATAGAGCTGGATCAAAAGTGATGAGGGAAATTTTTTCCCCTAAGGACTCCATAGAATAGTTAAGCATGGTTCATAAAAGTAGTTTAAGATCCACAAACACATTAAGCAAATTGATAATTTGAATTCCTCCCAAGGGAAAAGGGTACACTAACACTATAGTATCCTGTGTTACCCAGTAAATACTAATGAAATTCCATCAAAGTTCAGTTCAGCCTCTGTATCAGCAAAGAATACATTACAAGACACCCTCCAGCCCAGCCCAAATCTTGCAATGAGAGCAGTGTGTTGGTTTTGCCTCTGTGACTGTTAAAAGGTTTTTCACACTTAACTTGGGCATAACTTTTCTTGGGCTAAATTTTAATTGCTAAGAGTAGACTTAACCTCTTCACCTTTGGTATGGTAAATCTATTAATGGGGAACTATGCCATATTTTTCCTTACTTTCCTCATCTGCTCTAGAAGCAGAAAAAACATTGCCTATAACTTCCTGGAAAGCAAAAAACCTTATGTACAGATTTAATAATTTCCACTAAAGTATCTACTCTATATTAATTATAAATAATATATCTTTACAAAGATTAATCTGAAAGAACACTGGTTTTGATTTTTTTATGACATTAAACCCTAAATAACCGTCTGTTTTGCAAAGTAAAAGAATTGGTTTGTAATTTTTCATTGTAAGTTGCATCTACAGTATTAAGTTTATAACTAGTGTTAGTAGTGCATATGACTTCACTGTCTTCAATACAGCTGCATATATTAAGGTTAGCAGCTAATTTAGGAGCCTGAAGTTAGAAATCAAAAGCTAGGTGGGCAGCTGACCGAAGCAATCTTGCTCGAGTGCTGAACGTGTGTAGCTCTCATTTACAGCAGCAAAGGGATCACCTAGGTGATAAGAGATAATTCTTGTATCTGTAACCTGGTATTTAGGAATCCAAATAATTTCAAAGTTTGGCCCCTTATTGAAAGTGCTACAAAGCTCCCTTCAAAGTATATACAACTATTTCTTCAAGTCTTTTCAGACACAGGACTCTAGCCTGCACATTTTCCTCTTCAGACTCCATGTACCAGATTCACAGATAAAGCTGCTTCAGTGCTTTGGAGAAAGAATAAAATATTGCCATTTAAGCTAACTAGTAATCAACACACAACCCCCCTGAAAGGTTACATTGATTTATTTTAAATTAGGAAGCACCTCACTGACCACGCTCACACAAAATTCTGGATTTAAATTACTCAGTATTTCTCCAGGTCCTGAGTCCAAATAAAATTTACATGTAACTGATTTCCCTCCTTGCAACTCTCTCTACAATATAATTTGTGCTATGTCTTAAGAATATGCCAACAAACACCCCATGAATCACTGAGGAACTGCTCCATTTATACCTGATGTCAATTACAACCAGAAGTAGATTTGGGATCTTTTAGGATTCTGTGTGTAAGTAGGAAGAAGTCATTGCAAGGTCAAAATTTTCTAATCTTTCAGAATACAGCAAAATAATCATTTGCAAGTCTTGGTTTATTACTTCATCTCCTGTTTTACAATGCAAATTCAAAAGTAAACCTCCTTGTCAAGAAATTAAATCCTTAGCATTTATACAGTGTTTTATCAATTTAAACAAACTTATAAGCATGTCAGTCCTTCTACAAATGCTACTCTTTTAGGATATTAAAAGATAGCAAGATAGAGCCAGCGATATAATTCCACGGAATGGCCTAATACAATGCCAAAGACTAGCTGTTTTATTTTCTCCATTGTTTCCCAAGCTGCATATATACTGACTACTCTGGGGCAACACATGCTTCAACTCAGCACAATGAGACCTCACTTATGGTGCAGAAATGAAATCACAAATGTTGACATGTGTGGAGCAACTTTGGACTTAGACCAGCACACCTAAACGCAGAGCTGTCCTTCTGTCCACAGACAGTTCTACTTCTGGTGCTGCAAGGAGTCCACAATTGCACACCACATCCAGCACCATGTTTCCTGATTATTTGTAGGTGTAGCCTTGCTGAGCAGACAGAAGGATCCCTGAAGGAACACTTCGGTGTTGATTGCACCCCATGAGGGCAGGTAGACATTTCCACGAAGCCTTAGAGCAGAAAGTACAAGCATTCGTGAAGTCTGGATGGGGGGGCAGAAGGAACTTTCCTCAAGGGACCTGGTGTTCTGCAGGTGCTTTTGCAAATATAAAAAGAGAGGGGAACACGTGTTCCTCAGCAGCAGCAGCTCTGGGCAAACTGTGATAAAACAAACAAACGCAGCCTTGCTTCCACAGCCACCTCAGGGAAAGGGCCGATTTCGCAATCCCCACTTGTGCAAGCAGCCGCACGGCAGGAAAGGAGACCGCTCACCCAGGTCATTGGAGCCTCTGGCCCTAACAGAGTGCTTGTGTGTGAGCACGTCTCATCTTTGTGGTCTTTGAAATGTCATATTGGCTCCTCATCACATAGGCCACAGCCTTAGCAAACTAAAAATCCAAACCAACATCCAGAAACATAAAACCTCAACCCAATTTACAACCTAAATCTATGCAAAGCTCCAAAAATGGCTCCTAGATTCCACCATCCATGACATATAAAGAGAGGTTTAATAAATAAATTAAGAAAGCCAAACCACGCTGCAGCCTGAAAAACAGTACAGTTGAACTCTTATAGACTTTAACATACCTGACAGAAGAATTTGCACATTAACAACAGGTTAGGAGAGATATGTATCATCATGTATATGTCATCAGTCTTTATGGATTTAAGTTGGGAGATGCATCTACCTGCAGAATGATAATACAGCTGCATTTCTAAGTGCACCAGAGGGTCTTGACCTAGCAGAACCAAGCCTCTTGCATCCACTGAAGTCGATGAGTTTGAACCAACAACAGAGAGAGGAGATGAATAAAGACACCCCTGTAAAAGTTTTTAAAATTTAGTTCCCTTTTAAACAAAAGACCTAATGTTTTTAATAGACTTTTAACTTCACGTATGAACGTGTTACATGCAGCTGAACATGCAACAGGAAGGCTGTTAAACATGGGTAGTATGTATTGCACAACCAGTGAAAATACTTGAAGAAAATTGCTAGGACCCCACAAACTAGTTTTAATTAAAAGCACCCAATATCTCAGCAAGGCAGCTGATAATTAGCTTTATTATTGTAATTTAATATGCTAGACTTCACAATCTCTGTGAATGACTGTACTTTAGAACCATCTTAATTCTATTTTTAATTTCCGCCTCATCACACAGCTCAATGTAAATAATAACTACAAGGATGAGGGGTGGTCCTTTCTGAAAAGTAAAACCTGAGAGTCATATTAAGCACATTAGTGTCCTCACAGTTCTGTTTAAAAAAACCCTCCAGGTCTTTTAAAAGACTGTGTTAAAACAGAAAAAACCCACAGAAATTAAATGGATCAATTTCTCTCCCTTTACAGTAATTCCGTATTCAGCATTTTCTAAAAAGTCTAAGGAGATGTTTATTTTATTCATCCTTGTCTTGTGTAAATTCTGGTTAACTACACAAATTGACAATACAATTATGAGCATATAGTCAAATTACAATGGAAAGCTCCTGTCTGCAAAATGAAGGAAGCACTGTAATTCAACACACAAGATTAAGAAAAGAACTCTGCTAAGAGTGCTGATGTGAAACATTTACATGCCTGGCACATATAAAATTAATTTCCGTAGTAGTGAACAATTGTGAGGGCACAGAAAAAGTTGTCTCAAAGATCCTACATAGTTATCAGTTCTTTGGGAATTCTTTTTTCAAAGCACTGACAAATGATAAATACTCCATCTTCCATGCACATATGTAATTTCTGTATGCTCTCTTCTTAGTGTTCCAATGTGCTTAAGTCATGTTCATGGAACAATTCATTGTTGAAAGAGGTAATAAAAAAAAAAATCCGTTCTTCCATTGAAGCACTGAATGACATAATTTGTAAATACGAAAAAGGTTCTTCCTTCAAGTTTTTGAATTACAACCAGTCATTATAAATTGTTTCCACGATATGAGAAAAATATGAAGGCAATTTTCCTAATTAAGGCCACGTTTTATGAACTCATTAAACTCTGTCACCTTTATTCACTAAAAATCAAGCAGAAAAGTGGAATAAATTCACCATGACAAAGAAAATGCACACATTTCCATCATATAAATAAACCGACTAAAAAACCTGTGAGGTGTGTAAATTAAGACACTTAATCTAAGAACACTTCACATTCTTAAGTGGTCAAATTTAATTCTTGGATATTCTTCCAGGACTCACACTCAAGAGAAGGAAAGAAGCAAATGCAAAACTATACTTCTGGTATTCATATATAAATAGGATTTTAAATGTGTAGGACGTCCTTAGCACAGCATATCTAAATAAGCAATTGAGAAAACATAAGAGGATCCCTTTATGTCTAGGATTGTTATTGCTAAGTATCCCCAACAAGATATGAGTCATCAATTTGTCCAAATTATAGGAGGTTTCAGTAACTCTGCTTCATGATCACAGAATTGCTTCCTAATTTCCCTTCAAACTGTTCAAGCTGTTATGGATTATTAAAGGACATTATCAGCCTGAATAAGCGTACTAGAGTTCTGTGTGATATTTTTTCCCCTAAATAATCCTAAAAATAACTCCTAAAATTACTATAATTGAAATGAATTAGCAAGTTTCTCCACACTACATGTTTCAGTTAACTTGCTCTGCGTTTGCAAATATTTTGGACCCAGTCCACTCTGGACAATTCCCTCTTTATATTGCAACTGCTCCACTGTTCTCAGTGAGTTGACACAAGGAGAAAAATAGAAGCAGTGCAGCAGGGAATCAGATCTATCTTACAGAGCAAGTTTCTTTTTTACTGAGAGAACTAGAACAACTGGGATCAGGAGAAGAAATGTAAATTTTTCACATGAAATGCACTTCAAAATAAGCCAAAGAAGTGTACAGTTCCTATTGCTTAAGAAAAAAAGGACAATTTCAGTGTGACTGCTCTTCAGAAACTGCAGTCTGAATGGCCTTTTGAAGCATTTATACAAGAAGCATGAGCATGCCATGCCACACAGATCCCAAACCTGCACTGTCCTATCACCATGAATTTGCAATGGTACAAATAAAGGTACTAACATTCGCACATATTCTCTGAACTAGGACCTACCTTTGCAGCCACCACAACTGTGATCATAGTGATCTGCTCAGTGCAAAAAACCCCTGAAACATCCTGTCATTCACCAGCTTAAAGTGTGGAGGAAGGTGTGTCTTAAAGGAGAATGGTGAGGCAGAAGTTGTTATGCTTTATTAAAGATGCACCACAATACACCCCCGGGGGGCTAACATAATTTTGTTTAAATTTAGGTAGTAAACAATACTCTTGCTGACTCCCAGTTGTAGTTATGTTTATGTATAGATTAGAGATGAAGGAGCAACAGATCACAGCTGATCTCGGAAGCAGGGAGTTTCCTAGCTGAACTCAGCCCATTTTGCTGGAGAGCCACTAGGGAGATAAAACTCTTGAAGCTACTTCAGATGAGTGGAAGGTATTTAAATTAGCCTCCTGTTTAAAAATTGCCATAAAGTTGACAAGACTGAGGCTGTCTGTCTTGTCTCGGATGGAGTTCATGGTCGTCTCTAAATGCTGTGCCCCTCCAGCGGGGACAGGGAGAGATAATTGTTTTTTGGATTGCATAAAAAACCCCAAAACCGAGAAAGCAGCAAAGAGTAGGTTTTTCTCTGTCTCTTTTGACTCTTGCATTGCATTGCAAGCATTTATAAAGTGCTTCCCAAAGAATCATAGTCCCAGAAAAACTGATAACAGCCCTTACCTTCTACTCAACTGACAGAATGTATTCCTGGTATCCTCTGAAGGTATCTGACCACTGCATTTATCCCAACAGTGTTTGTCCAGCAGCACAGCCTCCTCCCCTTTCTTTTGGGGAAGGGTTCTGAGAAGAAAAATCGTTCCCAAACCTTTCTTTATGTGTGATCTTATACTTCCTAGAAAAGTAGAGTTTGTTGCTTAGGAGGGGAATTCCAGGGGCGCCCATTAGAGTGCCAGCAGTGCATCCTGCCCTTCGCTCATAAGGACGACAACATTTTCCAAAGAACCCATTACTGCTAGGTTACATTTTACTACCTTACTATGTTTTCTTTGGTCTAATTCAATTGGTTTTAATAACAGTGGAAAGTAATGACTGGTTAAAATGTAATCAAATACATATGTGAATCTTGACTGAAAAACAATAAAATTCACTATGGACCCAGCTCTTCTTGCACATAAAACACGAGAAAAAAAAGACCCACAACTCTTCAGTGGATGTTTTTCCTGACAAAGACCCACACAATTAGACTGTGATCGATTACTTTTGATATCTCCTGGACTTTTTAAGAAAGCATTACAAAATATGATCTGGCAGAACACCAGACAATTCATGATAGGCTTCTCTTCTGTTGCACAAATACAGACTGGACCCATTTCCTTGTTTTCTACAAGATTGTGACATTAGTCTAAGAAGTACCTAAGCTCAAATAAAATATGCCTGGAAATATTTTTGGCTTCATTTAGGAGTTATCCAATTTTAATGGTGAGAAACAAGTTTTGTATTGTCGTAAAACTCTGTGGATTAATTCTCCACTTACATTTCTGCATTGCTATGCAGTCGAAGTGGTAAACAGACCAGGTTTTTAGTATTAAGGTCCACAAGGGAAAGGAAAACTGCTACAGTAATGTCAAAATGGAGACTATTGCATTTTTTTTAATCGCACACTATATGTAACACAAATGACAGAGGTGTCATTCGTGCTTATATAAAGAAAGAGGCAACCAGACCATTGCTGGAGTGAGCTCCGGTAGCCAGGAACTGAGGTGCAAAGTCACAGGTGTATAAGAAGCTTGTCTCTTTAGTGCAGGTCCTGCGTATGGGACCTACTAAAAATATACCAACTCGCTTTGCACACTTGGAGTTAGGTAGCCAGCCTGGGAAACACTCAACTGGGATAAATGATGCACACAGGATCAGTGTCTAATCTTCTACAGTTACTGGGAGCATGAAGGGCAGAGAAACAAGAGTCCTCTGCCCTGTCTTCCCATCATTACATTGGTCCACAGAGGACTAATGGTCCAGTGGTGTGGACCACTAACCTCTGGTCCACAGAGGTTAGTGATCTCTTTTTAATTACTGGGGTCCACCAGTCCTTCCTGATTGAATTAGGACAGTCAGTACAATTCCACACTATGCCTCTGCATTTCTGTCACTTCTGGAAGGTGTACCCAGGAGGCAGAGGACTCTTGCAGGTATCAGTGCGTTAGGTTTGAAATCTTGACTCCTGAGGATGTCCAGAATGGGACTACCGTTGACTTCATTCTGGACAGTCTTCTTGTGCAGTGGAAAAAACACTGCCTTCTCCTTGGCTTTTTACATTTCATTTACCTTATCATTAGGGACATAATTTCTATTTATATTTTTTTATAAACTTGCAGTTCAAGTTTTAATTTTAAGTGCCTTTACTCAAATAAAAGAAAAAGAAAAAGAGCACTTGGATAGTCGTCAATACTAATATTTGTGAGAAAAACTTTAAGGTTGGAAGTGAGTCTGCGATAATAGAAATATGAACTAAGGAAAGTGCCGAGCTCTGCAGAATTTTGGACACTTCCCCCATGCAGTTCTGCTAAGGACAGCTATCATTTTAAGAGTTCTTGGTCTTGCATTTGATCTCCACTTTGTTTCTCATGTACACGTGCATCAGTTTCAAAGGCAAAAAGCAATGAGGCACACAGCCATCAAACTAAAACTTTGTAGAGGTTTGCTAAGCATTGAGGCATCTTGAAGGGTTGGGGGCGTTTGGGATTCTGAGCAATATATCCTTTATTTTTTATTCAGTTTTAAAAAAATCTATGAATTAAAATCAAAGCAGAGCATGTCAATATTAGAAAGAAACTTCTGCATGCAAGTGATGACACCTTTTGGAAAAGGGACATAGTATGAACTACCGTATGCTACTGTTATATTAACCCAGGAAGACGAATACTGAGTGTTTTCACAAGTAAACATGATCAAATCCATTCTCACTTTTTTGACTTGCTATTTAATTTCCCTCATTAGAGAAGAGAAAGAAGAATGAACAAAGTTACCTAGGGGAAAAAAAATCAATTTCATTTTGAAAATTCGTAAGTACCTACATTTTCATATAAGAAAGCCATCTCATCCTTAATTTTTCTACTTCATCAAGACTCTGAACACCACAAACTATGTGATTCACCAGCAAGGCAAGAGAACAGTGCCGCAAGGCACTCGGAACATGCCCCTGCTTAGTCGATTCAGATAAAAGTCTCTCCAAATACTTGGAAGGAATTTTAGTACTTATTTCTAAATGCAATAGGTGATTATGTTTTTCCTTTACATTTCAATGATCATTTATAATGTTTAATACAGAGTCATACAACATGGTGCTCCATATGCATGTGAGTTACAATTGATGTGAGCAGTCAACTGAAGCTAACAGAGTGCGTCTTTTAAAGGATTTGGCCCTTACAATGCATTACAGCTCCCGTTTTAAAACTAGACTATTAAAGCCCAGCAAATGGGTTATTAGGGTGAATGCATGAAATACAATCAGGATTAGATACTTAGTTTATTTCATTTGAGTATTTTTTTTGGACGGCTGGACAGTAAATGCATATGGATGTGACCTGGCTATTCAAAAGAAAAATTCTTAGTCAGGAAACTCTCATTCTAACTTCTGATTCCCACACAAAGTCCTTTTTAAAACACTGCTTGCACTTACATGTGCAAGCAGACACAGTGCAAGGAAAAAAAAAAGAGTAAAAGAGAAAAGAAACAACATTATATTACTCTATAATAATTTACATATGTAAGGCAGTAACCATACTGATCTAAAAATTCTTGCATTTCACGAAACATCCCCGTTTTGAGACAAATTGCAATCATAAACTACATTTTTTTTCTGACACAGTATTATTAACTTTTAACAATTTTGGAAGCAGAATGCTTTGCACAATGTCTGGCAGTATTACCATACCTTCTAGAGCAAGGTGGAAAAGTAATCCAAGAAGTAATCAGGTTTCTTGAAGCACAAAATTAAAAGTTTCCTTAGAATCGACTGCTGCACTGGGAAGTTGCTTCTCCACACGCACAGTTTCTAACTACACACATCTTCTCCAGCAATGACTACAGAGCGAAACCGTCCCTTCGCAGAGAGGGTAACTTTAGGAGGCAGGGTGAAAGAAAACCTCCAGCTGTGAGAGGCTGTATCGCCAGGAGGAAAAACTTCTGGTGACACCGCTATTCGGAAGTCAGCAACTTCTCCTCTAACGCCGCTCCCCTCGAGCGCGCAGGGCTCGCTAATTTTACAAGTTTCTAATGGCTTTTGCAACCTCCGTATCTGCCTCCCCTCTAGGAACTGCAGCCGCGAGTAATTCGAACTTGGGCTTTGAACGGACCGAGGTGCTGTAACTGACTCGAGGAGGAGAGAACGGAGCGCTCCGCACCCGCTGCTGCCTGGGGCAACGCTGCTGCCCCCCCGCCGCCTCCCTCCCCTTCGAATCCATGAACACCCCTCCTCGGCCAGCTCCTGATGGATACTCATCCCTGAAATTTTAAGGAAAAGCTGCAAAACGCCTGGATAACATCCCCCCGCCCTCAAAATTAAATAAAAATAAAAGAGCAGCGGTTCAGTGTTTCCAAATTTAAATATATATATATGTATATATATGTAGGAAGAATGCGGGTGGGACGGGGAGGAGGGGAAGAGAGAGGTGGGTAGGCGTGGGATGGGGTGCGACTGAGTAGTTAAATATATATATACACATAAAAGAATGCGGGTGGGATGGGGAAGAGGGGAAGAGAGAGATGGGTTGGCATGGGATGCGGTGGGATGCGACGGGTCGGGATGCGGTGGGATGGGACGGAGTGGGATGCGGTGGGATGCGACGGGTCGGGATGCGGTGGGATGGGACGGAGTGGGATGCGGTGGGATGCGACGGGTCGGGATGCGGTGGGATGGGACGGAGTGGGATGCGGTGGGATGCTACGGGTCGGGATGCGGTGGGCTGGGAGGACCTGCCTGCTGGTCCCGGCGCTGTCCCACCTCCCCGCCCCGCGGTCCCCGCGGCGGCTCCGCTCCATGTGCCGACGCTGCCCCGCGGGCGGCGGCTCCGCGCCCGGTACCTCCCCCCTAGCCCGCCCCCAGCCCCGCCGAGGGGTTTTACCTGGCGAGGTGGTTGCTCCGGGGGCTCCCACAGAGCCGGGACCCCGAGGCAGAGCCCGGAGAGAGCGGTGCGGTTGGGTGTCACACGCCGTCGGACGCGGGCATCCACCTGTAACGCCCGGGAGCTTCGGTTAAAGCCGTCGGAGCATCCTCCTTTATCTCAACATCCCGTGCCTTTTAAGCACTTGAATACAACGTCTCAGGATGAGAACTTAAGTCACTTTCTCAGCGCCCGCGACAGAGTCGCTGGAATCCAGACCTCACGCTCCAGCCCAGAGGGCACAGTGAACCTGACAGATATTACTTGTATGCTTAACAGTTAAGCGCATATACACCCTGTGGAGGATCAGAATGTCATTTTCACCGTGCTTCAGTTCCTCATCTACAATATGAGGATAGCAGTACTTCCTTTCTCCCATCCTGTCTTTATCTGTGCTCTCATGCTACAAAAAAAATTTAGGCATAACTTTGTGCATGTGAATAACCTCATTGACTTACAAGGGACAATTCGGAGATGCAAAGTTAAGCAAGCATGTAAGCATTGGAAAGATCAGGGGCTTATAATGTAGGCTCGTCAGAACAGAAACCTTCTACAACTTACTGAAAGTTTATACTCTACAACAAAATGAGGACTCTAATGCTAAGTTTGGCTTCTTTTAGGACAGGAATGGCAAGACTGTATGTGGGGATTTATTTCAGGTGCTCCCTCCCTCTGCAGATGTGATTACAGTGTGCTTCACAATATCTGGGTGCACTCAAGATGAGACAGATGTACCTAGTGTTTCTTATTTCCTTTAAATTTTCTCTCACTGTGTCTTTACAGAGATACAGAACCTTTTACTACAACTTATAAACAGACTTCATGGATCCGATGGGGTTGACAGCCAGAATCAAATTCTCCTCTTATTTTTTTTCTAGAATACCCCCACATCTCTCACAAGGTTTGCATACAGGGAAACAAGAGCATTTGATCAGTAGTGTACAACTCAGCACTAAACAGAAAGTAAGGACTAAGAAAAAGATTCACAAAAAGATCCACAAAAGCCACCACCATAGGCTCAGCAGTTAGTACCTTTCTCCAGGAAATCCCAAAGAGCTCTGCCTCAGCAAGACTGGGAAATACAGGCAGGGAGTAGTTTACCAACCACCCTCTTGAAAAATGGTAGTTAGTGAATTCAAGGGAATGCAGCAACTTTCTGCAGACACCTGCATCTGGATATTTCAAGGTAAAAGGCCAGACACTCCATTGATGAAGAGCACTTTCAGGAGCTGTTTGCTGTTCTCCCATGCTCCAGGTCAAGGAGGACCCTCAGGCCAGCAGCTCTGAGTGTGCCCCAGCCTACCAGAGGGAGATGGTTTGGTAGATTTCACACCGTGCAAGCCATGTTTCTCATTAAAGAATTTTATAATATATATATAATATATATATATTATATTATAATGTATATATTCTTATTGTTATAATATAATGATAAGAATTTTAAGCTCAGAATCAAGTTGCTGGACATGTGTGAGCTGAGCCTGCTGAAGTCAAATTTTGTGAGGCGTTAACCATCTTCTGCAGCTTGCTGAGCTGAGATTTGTTAACAGCTCATAGCAACTCTCAGGATTTAGGATATGTTGTGAAGACCCTTTTATGGCTGATACCCTTGAGAATTACCAGTGGATCAGTCATGGCAGCACTGAGCTCACTGCTGGCAGCCTCCTCTCGAATGCAGCAACTTTCTTGCTGGGACAGTGGCAGTGGGTAGTTTGTGGAGAGATCCACTGGCCCAATGATGCCTTTTCTAGCTTGTTCAAAATCTGTTAAGGAATGGTTGCAGACATACACTTTGGCACTTGCCTGAGGAGCCGGATTCTATAATCATTTTATTGAAGTATTTCCATTGACATAACTGGGAATTTTGGATGCACCAAAGTGGCTTGTAAAAGATATAAGACAGAGCAATGTATAGCAAAAAACCCAAAAAAACGAGTGGCCTTACAGATGTCTAATTCATTGCCAGCTAAATCTTACCTCAGACTAAATCTACAGAGCTTTTCCATTGCTGTCAGTTCTATTGTGGGAAGCATCTAACAAGGCTGCACAGTGAATGGTTTCCTTCACATTAATTCTTAAATTTAAATAGTAATTGTTACTGCAGGAGCTATGCTGTTTCTACTGTTGTGTATTACCATTTCACATTTATTGCTTTCTTACAGCAGTCTTAGCAACCTGAGCCTTAAAAATGGAAGGCACGCCACATTCAAGCTGCTTAAGTCCATTAACAGGCAGGTGATCATAACTAAACACAAAAATACAACAGAAGAGTTCTGCAAATAGAGAATCAAGAAATAAGTTTTAAGCACAGAGCATGCACATTCTCTTTAACAGCTGGAGTGCACCAGGCAGGTGCTTCTCTTGCCTTTCCACTAGAAGATTTATATTGTAGTCCTAATTCTTCAGCGAATGGCCAGGATACAGTGCCCAGAGGGTTTGCTTGCAGGATTTTGAACTTGTTGGGTGAGTAGTTCTCCTTCAGTTTGGAAAATGGAAGTTCTGCTCAGGATAAGAATGGTGAAGATTTATCACCCAAAGCATGGTAAATTTCCAGAGGCACAAAAAGTAATGGATGTTGTTTTGTATAGCTAGAAATCTCCCCCAAACCACCATTTCTACTGTAAGACTAAATGTGACCACCTTGGTTTCACAATTCTTATCGTACCTAATCCTTCCATCCTGAGAACGCCCCCCGCCGAGCGATTTTGCTCTCAGATGGCTCTTTGTGCATTGCAGTGCCAGAAGTGCTTAAGAAAATATCATGGACCTCACACTAAGCAGTTGACAGGCACCTATTTGAATATAACCTAGACATACAGATCACTCTTCTTATTCCACAAAATGTCTAATATTTAGTAGATCTTCCATTGTTTATATTTTTTTATCCATTAACTTCCAGTCTCAGTTTTTGTAACTGAGAAAATAACACTGTTGCCTTTTAGCAAAGTTCTAGTGCTTTTACCTCAAAAAGGGCTCAAAGGTTTCCTCTCTTTACACATTGTGGGAAATGCCACCTCTGCTACTGATAGGTAAATACAACATATCAGGACCAAAATCTTTTTTCTTTCCCATCAACCTGTTCTTGTCTTTTTCCTTTTTTCATTGCTGTGCTGACTACTCAGCCACTGTTGCAACGTATTTGTTACTCACCTCTCTCCTAACTTAGCTTGCATCAGCTTCCCACTGTCCTTTAGTTGATCTCTCCCATCATTCTCGTTTCTCATTTGTATATAAGCATTTCAGGTAATTGTCTCTAGGCTTTTTTTCCCATGTAGACTGGGACTGACCTTCTTGAACTCAACTACTAGTCCCTTGCTCTCTCTAGTCTGTGTATTTTCCACTGACTTCTACATACTGTCGTTTTTGAGTCATCTGTGCACAATTAGAAAGCCTCCTTTTTGGTCTTCTGTACCTCAGCCTCCCAGTTTTTTCTTTGTGAGCTCTTATCTAGAGGCCAGAGAAACTCACAGTGCCTTATGGACACTACCACAAACATGAAATAAATAATTGTTGTAAAAATGGAAGGAAATGTGGATGACTACTGATCAGATATATGAGATTTTAATCTGTATGTAGGTGAAAGGAGAGAAAAATTAACAGTTTGTCATCAGTGTCTTTGTTAACTTCTTTCCATTTTAGGAATATTAAATGCAAACAGTCATTGGGCACTGGAACAGGCTGCCCAGGGAGGTGGTTGAGTCACCTTCCCTGGAGGTGTTTAAGGCACGGGTGGACAAGGTGCTAAGGGGCATGATCCAGTAGGTCTCTTCCAACCTGGTTATTCTATGATTCTATGATTCTAAAGAGAGGGGGTTTTGTTTTCAAAAAGGGATAGAAGAATATTTCACAGTAAGGGATTGCAACAGGCTGAGTATGACTGCAGATATTTTTTTGACATCAAGATCAGGTCTGTATAGTATGACTAGTGAATGATTGACTGAAGTGGAACCGTAAGGTTGAATGACATTTGCTGTTCAGCAAGAAGCATCTTGAGCTTATATGTTTTTACAGTTTTGGTGGAATTAAACACTCTGGTTATGGGTGCACACATGTACATACACATGCACAAAACACTTGGGGAGGGGTGTGCCAAAGATGTCATCAGTCCCACACATTGAATCATATCACTGATTGAAAAGTGTCCCTTCTAAAGCTTTCTGTTCATAACTACATCTGGACCAAACTTAAACATGGACCCAGGACAAATCCAGGAGCTTTCACTTGCATCTAGCCTGTTATCTCCTTGTTTATCCAGTTGATCTCCGGCATTTTTGCTCAGACAGCTCTGGAAACCTGAAGAACCGGTTGGTGGAACAACTGGCCAGTAGGTCTGCTAACCTGACATGTGCAGTAGAGATAGGAACTAGCCACACCATCATTCCATTTCATAGGGTAGGTACACTGTAATTATTGCTAGTTATGTTTAGGCAGTGCTCAGAGTTGCTAGTTAATGGGTGTCACTTTACCACAAGCTGTTCCAAGGAATTTGCTGTCTTCTCAGTCAATGTGAATTGCCTATCCTATCTACCAAAATGGGATATTCTTTATTGCAGGCTAATCAGCCTTGTCAGGGACTTGGTTACATACATTAATACCTGTGTATCGGGGAAGGAAGGAATGACATGATTTCTTTCTACAATAGGAAAGTACTGACTACAGAAGGCTAAGGTGCTACTGGTAGCAACAGCAGCCTCAGCTAGGATGCAACTAAATAATTGCAGGAACCACACTTCTTGGCTTTGAAGACCACGAAAAAATTATTCTGCATATGAAAGCATGGCATATAGGATTTATCCTAATGTAACTGAAACCAAAATTCTGAAATGCCTCTTATAGCCATGGAAAAATATTTGCTGCTTCACCTGTTTTGTGTGATAAACCTGATTTAAGCTTCTTTTCTGTGGATAGTTTTACATCAGATATACAAAAAATTCAACTTCTAGTTACATCTGGAAACAACTATTGAAGTCCCATAGTTATTCTAGCTTTCCAGTGTTAAAAGTGAGAACCAAAATGCTTTAGTCAGAGAGACAAATTTAGTATTAATTGATATTTCTCTTACTTAAAATGCCTCTGAACAGGGCCACAATAATTTCTGTAGTAACACCTATCCATAAGGTTTCCAGAACTCTGATCAGGCACAGGGGGAAACATGCTGAGTCCAGCACAGGCCAACAAAGATGATGCAGGGATTGAAGCATCTGTCCTATAAAAAAAGGATGGAAGAGCTGGGTCTGTTCAGCCTGGAGAAGACAAGGCTTGAGAGGGAACTTATTCATCTATCTAAATACTTGTTGGGAGGAAATGAAGAAAAGGGAGCCAGGCTCTCTGCAGTGGTGCTCACTGATAGGGGAAGAGACAACAGGCACAGGAAATTTCACCTCAACACAAGAAAGCACTTTTTTTACTGTGAGGGTGTTCAAACAGTGGAACAGGTTTATCAGAGTGGTGGTGGAGTCTCCGTATTTAGAGACATTCGAACCCCATCTGGACGTGGTCCTGGGCAACTGGGAAACTACCTCTGGCTGACCCTGCTTGAGTGGAGGGGTTGGATAAGATGGTCTCAAGAGTCTGCAGTTAGAAAAAAGCAATCATCTGCCTTTCAGAGGTGATTAAATCTACATATAAATTTGAAACAAGAAATATCCTATTATGTTGGTTCCTGTTACTGATCCCTTCCAAGACTTGTGAATTCATAAACTATAGCTGTAGTTGTGCCTCAGTTAAAATTTCTCAAGTAATTTTCCTTTTGGAAAAGAGGGGTAAAGCTTTTCTGTTTATACAACTAAGAGGGTTTATCACACTTCCTTCACGTCATCCATTGCATCCAAGGTTCCATTTATTTATTTATTGCACACATATTATGACATGGAAGTGCTATAGCTGTCAGTGTACAGGGTGAAGATGGCAGTTGTTAGGACCTAATCTACCTGGGTAGAGATGAAGATGTCCCTAAGCCTAGTCAGATACTGGATTTATTCCAAAAGTCACATATTTAATCAGACATTTCTCTGATACTAGAATTGTGTAAGAGCTGGCAAAGGTTTCTCTTGAGAGACTACTGCCAAAATTAATCCTACCTGAGAAGGTAGCTAGATACAGGGAAAAGACGTAGTTTTATTTTTATGTGTCCTTAATCTTAACTTAATAAAGTAAGGAAGACATTGGAAATTCAGAATGATAGTTGACTGGCAAATGGAGAGTTTATTCTCTTCCTCAACTATGCTTATGATTACTCCCCAAAAAGTCATATACACAGATTAAAAAACTTGAAAATAGATATCTGTCTGATCTTCTGGCAAAGGCGAAATGAAACAAGTCTGCTGTCAGCTCAATGCTCTCTACTCGAAGCAGGAGACAATACAAAGATGTGTTAAGGAACCAATGTATTGGTCATAGAGGTTTGCTTTTTAATTTTCTTTTAAACCATCTCTCAAAGTCTCTTGGTTATTTTTTCAAATTAGAAAGCTCTAATGAAGTCAGATAAGAAAGATTCAGAAGTGTGTTATGCTTGCTTTTCAGAAAGAATAAACCATTAATAATACTGCTACTACTTGAAGGACTGATCCAACTTCTTTGCTTGCAAAAGCTTTGTTGACCAATCCTGATTTTTTTCCAAGATCACAGATTTATATTTTGGGTTGTAAGTGACCCCTAGAAGTCATCTAATCCAACCCCTGGCAATAAGTAGTTAATTTATTACTGATAATTATTCAGTGAAGATCTCTGAACGCTTGAATGCATGGTAGTTCAACATTCAATTGTTTTATTTGATTACCTGAGTCATATAATGTTGTTTCTGAACTGTCAGAAAGTGGTAAGAAAATCCAGACTCTAGGGAATCTATTATTCGTTCTGTGAGAGATTTGTTTTCTCTGAAGATTTCTATTGATAAAGCTCAGTTCAGCTTTACAATAAGTACACCCATGCAGCCCTAGAAAATGACACTGGTGTCCGTGAGATTTGCTGTCTTCTACAAGCCTCACTTTGTTTGGGTGACTGTCCACTAAGATCCCTGTATATAGTTAGCGATGAATTTTAATTTCTGATACTTGCTGCACAATTGTGCCAAATATCCTGAATTTGGAGAAACAAACTAATTTTCAATAAATATCTTTGTGTCTTCCTATTCCAATGTATTTCAATACAGCTCAGAGTGTGTATCTCCTCCGTGGATTATCTTATTTAAAGTTAATGATGACAGGTATGTGGTCAGAATGCCGTTGTGGTCAGGGTGCCGTTGTGATCTCTATCATTTGTTGGAAACCTTTCTTGTTTAATAGCAGTTAAAACTTTCTGTTAAGGAATCTAAGAGGGACCTTTCTTCTACAATAAGAGCAGTGAAGCAAGGTCTGGACATTAGTGCCGCAGTTTACAAGTAAGAGTCTTAGACAGTGTTGACTGTTCAATTTTGGGTGAAAGTTCATTCTCCTTGTATCATAGTTCTCTGTTGAAAATGACAATGTTGCCACTTCTTGATTTTGCAAGGGTGCTTATAGGACACCATAAGCGTTTTGAAAATTCAGGAAGTGTGATAAAGGAATTAATTATAAGGACATACTTGGGCTCCTATAGGACATACTTGGGCTCCTTTGCCTTAACTTTAATATGGCCAGATGACAACTCAGGTGTGAGCTTGTGGTGGATTAATCTTGGCTGGCTTCCAGGTGCCCACCAAGCTGCTCAGTCCCCTTCCTCAGCAGAACAGGGCGAAAAAATATGGTGAAAAAACTCATGGGTCAGGATAAAGACACAGATATCACTCACCAGCTATTATGACGGGCAACACAGACTGAGCCTGAGGAAGTGAATTCACCTTATTTCCAGTTAATAACAGAACAGGATAGTGAGAAAGTAAAAATAATAAAAAAGGAAAAACACCTTCCCTTCATTTGTCTTCTTCCCCTCCTGACTCATCTATCTTATCCTCCCTAAGTGGCACAGAGGAACTGGGAATTTCTTTGTGATCAGTTCATAACACTATCTCTGATGCTCCTTCGACCTTGTACTCTTCCTGTTCTCCAGTGAGGGCTCTCTTCCACTGGAGATGGCCCTTCATGAACCACTGCAACAGTCCTTCCCATGAGCTGTAGTTCTTCAAGAATTGCTCCAGTGTGGGTCCTTCCCATGGGTTACAGTCTTTCAGGAACAGACTACTTTAGATTGGGTCTCCCACAGGGTCACAGGTCCTGTCAGAAAACTTAGTCCTGTATGGGCTCCTATCCATGGGCTGCAGTTCCAACCAGGAGCCTGCTCTAGCATGTGCTTTCCACAAGGTGAAGCTTCTTTCAGGGCACATCCTCCTGCAGGGTGGATATTTGCCCCACTGGCTTCAGGGGACAACGTGCTTCACCATGGTCTTCTCCATGGACACCAGCAGCATCTCTGATCTGGCACCTGGAGCACTCCTCCTCCTTCTTCACTGGTCTTGCTGTCTGCAAGGCTGTTTCTCTTATATTTTCTCATAGCTGCTGTGCAGTATTTTTTGGCCATTCTTAAATACATCATCACAGAGACACCACCAGCATTGCTGATGGACTCTGTTTTGGCCAGCAGCAGTTCTGTCTTAGGACTTGTTTGAATTGGCTCTGTGCGACATGGAACTGCTCACAGAAGGCACCCCTTGCTGCTCCTCTGCTCCTCCTCCCTTGCCTTTACTTGCAAGGTAAACCTAGTGACCTAGAAGACAAATAGCCACACTAATGCTAGCTTGAAGATACCAGCACAGCTGTCTGACTTCCACTGTAGAGCTGCTTACTGCAGCAGATGCACAGCATAAGCAGGGAGCACTGTAACCCTTCCCTTTTTCTGGGAGCAGACATGCCCATTTGGCATGTGAGAAACCTTTTACAACCTGGGCTGCTAAAATGCTGTACTTCCCATTATTTTTATTATTTATATTATCTGAAAAGAAGCAGATGCCACTCAGGGACTAGTACTCCATCGTGTGTGGCAGTGCGCAAACAGTTCAAGACCTGTATTTAATCAATGGATAACCAACATTTACACATAGCTCAGGGAACACAGGAAATAGTGAGATTTTATTAGGAAAATCAATAGCCTGGGACTTGAAGCATAAAATCATTGCAGTTGTAAACATTTTGCAGGGATAATAGCTTTGAACAGGTTCAAGTCAGAAAAAAAATTTAGCCAGGATGGTACATACTGACACATCCTTCCCATGCCCACAAGTAACCAGAGAAAGTGCTAATCTGAAAGGAGAATGAGAAGGCTGGGTTGAGTGGTCAGAGATGCAAGAACTTCCCAACAGAATCAGAGTAATTAAAGCAAATCTTAGACTAAACCAAGGATGGAGAGCCAGGAGAAGATAAACTCTCCCAAACCATATGCTAGGGCAATGATGTTTCCAGCATTTTGAAAACACAACACAAACAAGAAGGGATAGGATAGGCTTGTCTGTGACAAGCCTGATAGGCAAGATGAAAGGTGACTGAGACACAAGATGATAAGAATTTAAACGTGAATTTCAGCTATGGGCAGGCCTATGAAGGTCCCCACCTGGTTGACGTCGTTTAGAAAGGATCCACAGCTTTCAGGCATATTCTTTAGAGGAGGAGACAATGAAGATGGTTTGTAGGGAAGGCCACATTATTTACTTGTTCTGAAGAATTATTTTTGTTATGGAGTCGATTGTGTCAGACTAGGTATTAACTGTGTAGCTGTCACAGCTTCTTTTTATCCCGTGCCTGCCCCTTCCCTAGGTGTGTCCTACATAATGAATGCCTCAGGAGATGCAAGACGGAGATGGGTGATATTAGGGTGAAATTAGCCATAAAGAAAACATTTAAATAAAAATGATTAACCCAGTGTTAGAGCTATTATGGGACTGAAAAGAAATGTCAGAGAAAAAAAATGTGTACCACGACTGCCCCATTACGCTATAATTAGTTTATCTTTGTATAATTTATGGTTAAGCCTATGCCAATGAATTCCAGCAAGAAGAAGACCCTGGCCTGTGGCAAGGCTTGAAAAGAGGAGCTGGAGATGCCTGAACAGTGCAGAATTTTTTAAGGTATCCTGGGAACTCAGATGAGCTCCATCTTCAGAAATTAAAAGGAAACAGCTCTTTCTTTTACAAGTTCATTGATGTCAAATTAATCACATGCTAGTCACCTAAATATCTTTAGATATGTATGCTTAAATTTCCAATTTTACCTTGGTATAGGTAAGAGGACTTTGGAGAACTTCTCACTGCTAATATTGTATAATTACTCTAGCGGTTCTCTACAGGCATCAACTGACTTCAATGAAAAGTATTAGTTATCTCAAGAGAGCTGAACAATTATTCTTTTTATGGTCCTCTAACTCCTTCTTCCCTTTAGAGGCTAATATTTGACTAGAAAAATAATCATTACGAGAGTTTATACTATTAGATGGAAATCTAGACCAGTTACCTGACTTAATGACACAAAAGTGCAGTAATATGTATATATTGATGCCTTGAAGTGAATATCATTTTTTTTTCCTGCAAAGTAAATATTGATTAACATGTACAGTGTATTTTCCCTTTGGATCAATACGCCTGTTTCTTCTTAAATCAATAAGTACTTATTCCTACAAAGAGGTAAAGTTTGGCTCATAATTGGATAAAAGTGAGTATATAGTAAATGAGAACATTTTTCTTGCTTATCTCCAACAGTTGTTAGCTCAGAGTTTAAAAAAAAAGTCAGACTGAATATGTAGAATGCTGTATATGTGGTTCAGAAAACACTATCACTTGCATATGCTGAGCTAGTATAGTAAACATACACATTTATGATCCAGAGAACATGTTTGCTGAATTCAGCTGAAGCAGTCAACATTCCACATAGATCTTTCTGGATTTTTGGTTATTTTTAAATTCTTGGAGCATTTTTTTTGTGTGCATGTTTAAACAACTGGTATGAACATCCAGGGAATCCTGGGACCTGTTTTGTGGTTATATATCTTCAAGCTCTGCATCCTAACTATTGTTCAGTTGCAACTAATAACCTGACTTTGAAACAAGAGCGGAAATGAGAATTCGACCATTATGTAAGAACCTCAACATTTTCATAACCTGTGAATTTTCATCTTTTTTTCTTCTTTATTCCAAATACATGCATAAATCCTTTATTACAAATGCTTTTTCTGCAACTTTGCTTTTCTTGTGGTTGCAGCTACAGGTTATTATAAGTAAAAAAAAGGAAAACAAACCTCAAACTCAGCGCTCTGAAACTTCGTCACATACATAAATTCCACAATTTATATTGGGTAATATATACATATATAGAAGTAATTTTTAGTAAGGCAAACTAGCCATCTACTATAAGTTTAGCTTGATCTATACTAAGTGAGAATTTGGCCTGGTAGATCTCAGTCTGAGAGTTGTAATATTTCATGGAAAAATGCATAGGGAAACAAATTTCAGTATACTACTTAACCATACAAAACCAACCAAACAAAAACTCCTTATGATTTTTCTTAACAGCTTTGTCTTTTCTATGAAGTATTAGGAAAAGAAATACATCTCAGAAGTATTACTATGTTTTGAAAATTTAAGAACAGAAACACTTTACAGAAATAAAGTAACTTAAGATTATTATCTACATTAAGGCAGGGGAGGTAAAACAATTCATGAACATACACATCTTGTAATATATCTCATGACTAAATGCATAAGTAAGTAAAATAATAGAAAACCTACTTCTACATGCTACAGTACTGTAATTAAAGTTCTTATTGGCCGCCTACTGCAGTAATACATAACCAGATCTAGAAAGTATCTGCTGAGTTTGGCTTTCGAGGAAAAACCTTGATTTTCAGTTTCCAGTACTACCAGGTGAAAACACCTTCCAGCTCATTGGATACATTGGTGCTACTACACTGAAATTTGTATTCTCCAAGTTTTGATTGACTGCTATGTGGCAAATTAAGGCATTTGCATTAAGACTAGTCTGCCACTATGCAGCCATTTTTTTGCCAGTGCAGGGGTTTTGAACCATCTAAAGTAAGGCCAGCGTATGGTGGCACAGGCTTCCTATATCACTTAGGCTATTTTGCAGGAAATAGTTGCTCCAAATATTTTTTTCTGATGGAAGAGCTAAATATAATACACAACTTCCAGCACTTGTCAATCCCTTTTATACCTTGGATTTCTGAACTTTGAGTGAGACTGTACAGATAAATTATGTGCCCAGTCTTTCACTAACCTGGGAGATGGAGACTGAGAGCAGGGACAGCTGGCTGATGCTGCTTGGAAAATGAACTCATCAGGTAGCCCTCAGGGTGAGAGGGAAAGTACTGAGAGAATTGCACATTCTTTACCTATTCTGAGGCCACTACAGCAACTGTGTATGGCTTTTTGACAAAAGCACTGCAAGTTGCATAGCATTCCTGGTATTGCATACATAATTTCATGGTGAAAAGAGTGAAAACTAATAGATAACTTCAATTACACATCACTATTCACAATCTGCAAAGGTGTAATGGTTGCAAATTAGGCCAATGTGACCTCCACGCTCACAATAACACCACTTTGCTTCCTGCATGTCCTGTAACTTTCCTTCACCACCTCCACAGGTATGAGAAATTTGCAATAATTTTCCTCTAATTCTGCCACTTTTCCTGGTAACTTCACCTACCTTATCATCCCTCAGACTCACACCCATTCCCACTCCCCTTGTTACTTTTCTATATAACTGATCTTCCCCATTCCCATGTCAATTCCATAGCACTCTCTTCCATCCTTGACTTCCCTTGCAAGTCCAGCTACCTCCTACATTTCCCCTTCATATCTGAACACATTGAGTGTACTGTCTGCAAGCACTGATAGTGTTTCCTGTATTCCATTTCCACCCTAGAGTGTCTAATCTGGTTTCTGCACCTTTTACTCTACTGAAATTAAGAACAGCTGAACTTGTTCAGACCAGAGGACCATATAACACAATATTCTGTCTTATACAGTGGCCAAAACCAGATGCCTGTGAAGTGTTATCTGTATGGGCAAAGATATAGGGATACCTGCCCCACCATCCTCAGCTGTTTTGGTCAAAATCTCTAATGATCACTTCTCAGCCAAGTTTCAGAGCCAAAACTTGGTTATTCATTTTCATCTTGCTCTGTCTGCATCCTTTCACAAACTCCTCTTTTTCTTGATGACTTCAAGAACAAGTGCTGATCTTCAGTCCACCTCCTAGCTTCATCACACTTTTTGGAAGCCTTCCTGTTAGTTAACCATTTTTTTCTGGGGAGGCTTCTGGGCTGTGTTCTAGACTTCTTCTCCCTTCTTTCTCTCCCTCCTCCCTCAATAAAAGAATGTGAGGTGCTTTTGCAATTACAATTTCAGGTAACAATTCTATGTTGATTATTGACAGATTTACCAACTAGACTTTCTTGTCTGGTTTCTGTCATTTTCTGTCGAAACTGGAATTTCAGCCTTCTCTAACATGTCTTTGTGAGTATTTCTCTAAGCCCAAGTTCAACTGTGCCAAAACAGATGTTAGTCCTTTCCCTTGAGTTCTGACTGCCACCTTCTTATGAATCATAGTACCCGACATCAGCATCTTGCCTCTTTACTTAGACTGTCACCCAAAACCCTCATCCTCCACTCAGAACTCTCTCATATTTTTCCGGCTATCTTCAATACTTGGAAACTATAATCTCCTGTGTCTATCAAAATGTAGACCATGACATTCAATGGGCCTTTGAAACTTGCCTCCACCATCCAGCAATTTATTTTTCAAATAAGAACCTTTGCTTTCTCTCCCTTGCTGCTCCTTGCCAAGAGTGATTGCTGATTCTAGCCTTTCCTTCCCTGTTTTGAAGTTCACATTTATGGCATTGTGAGAAACCAGAACTATTGTTTCTTAATGTTAAAATCAACAGCCTGCTTCTAATAGTCATAAAAGAACTGAAATTTATAGTAATAACATAATTACATGAACTACAAGATGGTTGTTTGAAGAATAAACTGTATAGTATTTCCAAATGTAAGAAGTTGGTATATGGGCATCAGTGTAGCCTTCTCTTAGTAAAACATCCATTATTTCCAACATTTTTAGATAAAGAGGCAGAATTTTGAAGGTCCTCAACAGAGTACAATGATGACAAATGCAACAAATAAATCTTAATTTTCTATTTTTTTTGCAGTATGTGAATGATTTCCCCAAGAAAGTGAAATGCTCAAGATTTTGTACCAGTCTGAAACCAGATTATATGAACTCCACTTCCTTTTTTTTTTTTTAAATTGGTGAGGGCACTATTTAGTAGTGACGTGAAGGATGAATCCCAAAGCAATAAAGAAAAATATGAATGATAGCAAACACTGCTTGGGACAGAAGATGAAGCCTCAGGCTGCTTGTCTCAGCATTGCAAGACTCACTTCAGTGGGATGAGAGAAGCCAGTACTGTATTGATTGACTGGGTGTGTAGCATTTTGGGGGTTACTTTTCTTGAAGCACAGACACAAAACACAAGACAGAGGAAACCATATCATTACCCACATGAGCCTGTGGTTTGGAAAGACGAGCGGTTGGCTTCCGGCAGCTGCAAGGAATGATGGGGAGCCAGATAGGGCCAGGCTGTCACACACTCCATATACATTTTTGTAACATTTTGCCCCCTCACTTTTTTTAAATGCAGTAAGAATGCTGTCCAAGTCTGCCAGAGAAAAAGAATTACATAGGTGTCCCCTCACTCAGTTATCAAATCCTTCTCTTCCTATATACAAAATAAAGAGAGGGACTGTTGCATTCATGAAAATAAAAAATGAAAGCAAGGTAAAATTATTTTCATGCAAGACCATACTAGAGAATCAGGAAGGTATTCATTTTATTTTGTGTATCTAGACAGTGATTTTAATGTTATGTAAATGCAGCAGGCAATTCCTAATCTATCCTGAAATGTATGTGTCAGAGCTCTTGTGTAGTACAGGTTACTGATGATAAAAACAAGATGTGTTTTTATACAAGGAAGGCACATGATTACCAGCTTTAGAATTATTTCTTTCATTGCAAATTTAAAATAGGACAAGCCAGTGCAATGGAAACTGATGGGTACCACCACAGAAAAAGCTAGTGTCTTTTCAGAGTCAAGTTTGACAAGCATTGTTTGCCTCTCTCCTTGAAACCAGAACAGCTAGACATGATAGCAGCCTCTTAGAGTTTAAAACCGATTAAGCAGAAAACCTTCTATTAATCCTTAGTGCACCAGTGTTCCTCATTTTTCTTTCTTTTTTTTTTTTTTCTTGTAAAAAGGAAACTTATCTTCTCTGAAGACTGTTTCCAAACACTCAGTCAAGTTGGGGTTGTCATGATAAGGCAATCTTCACATCAGGAGGCTTTTTTGGAGCGGAAGAAGAAGCTCAGATACAGGCAGGGTCCAAGCCTCGGATCCAACTGTCAAGGAAGTTGATGCACAAAAGGTCTTAAACTGACATTTATGTTGATGTTATATGTTTAGGTATCTCTGTAGAACCACCTAGAGTCTCAAACCAATACTCATCTGCCACCTCAATCTGGCAGACCATCAGATTGTTTCCCCCTGTGAAGCTAGCACCTTGCTTTTACACCACAATGCAGCAGTTAGATTGTGCTTGCAGACTCTGCATCCACATAGACATCTCTCCTTTGCCTGAGCAAAATCATGTTTGCTTGTGTGCCCTGCTGGTTGAATCTCTGCAACTCCCATGCACTCCTGTGGAGTGATGAAAAGCATTCAGCTATCAGACCTAGCTTCAGGTCTCTTCCTCACTTGTATAAAGCTGTTAGGATTTAACAGGCAAGACAGAGACAGAATTACCCCAAATGGTCAATTTCTCAGTGGTACAATCAACTGGAAATGCTGTCTGATAGCAAATACGGGCTTTCTACATGCAGATGGGGAACTTGAACCCAGATCTCCTGTAGCTGTAAAGAGGACTACCAGATAAAAAATTGTGTGGGGAAGGCAGGAAGCAGAGTGAGAGGAGGAGCTTCTGCTGTGTTTTGTCAGAAAAAAAGCAGGCATTGTAGGATAAAACTAAACCATCAAAGGAGGTTTCAGGGCTATGACTATCAAATGCCAGCTTCTGTTGCCCAGCAGGCTAGGATTATATGTGTGACTGATTAAGAGAAGGACCACAAGCTAGTCAACTTGAGCAGAGCTGAGGCTCTTCCCCCGTCATGCACTGACCTGAGTGGTTCCTGTTCTGAGAAGTTTAGCAACACTTCCCAAATCGCCTGTGAGTTTTGCACTCAAGTGATGCTACAACTTTCCACTAAAACTAAGGCTGATTAACATCTGAGTTGACTTAGAAAGCCTTCAAAGAGCCCTGATTACACCAGAAAATGTTGGTGCTTTCCTTGCTCCTGGAATTAGGCAGCATGACCCAGAGTAATATTTGCCCTACGGGGCAGCAGTCTAGGGAACTTCTGAATTGTCATTTTAATTCTACACTGCAACATTGCTGTCCTGGATATAATTTCTAATGAATCCAAAGAAGGCCCAGTATAGAGGTATGGATCTCAAATCCCATTTCTAACCACTTGAAAATTGTACATTAAAATCCACTGTCCCTTTAGCATGAGATAATCTTGGAGAAACTACACAGAGATATCAATACAATCAGGGCTCTGCTTGTAAGTGATGTCAGTCAAAGGATTATCCTTTTGTGAGAATCAAAGGTAATTTTATTGGGTCCATAATTTCTACTACTATGTATGGTATACAACGGTAAACAGAGAAAACATGAGACAATTCAGATGAATTGGTGACACTGACCACCCAAGACTGGCTAGAACTTGACACAAGTGAAAGCAGAGGAGAAACAAGCCACAGGAATAAATATCTGCAACACAAAATCAAGGAAAAAACTATTTTTTTGCAAATTGTTTTATCTATTTGACCTGCAGACAAGCCATCAGTTGGGTCTACAGATCAGTCTTTCTTCTTCAAAGTGTATTTGCTACCTGAAGGACTGATAACGGACTTTTTCTTTACTGTTCTGATAGTGATTGAGGTGTAGAATCTGAGGAATGTGTGTGAGCTAAGACTACTCTCTTCAGAGCTCTGCAAAATCCATAAATGAAAAAAACAGAATGCAGATATTTCACAGGTGTGTATTCTTATCACTGATAATGTCATATGGTGAAAAATATTGTAGATATTTTCTAGAGAAAAGGACAGCTTCTTATTTTCTTTCCATTGTTCAGTTCTCTGAAGGGAAATAGTAATTTCAGAACAGAATGCGCATCAGCTTGAGCATTTATCCCATTCAATCTTCTTTCCAAACTGGGTTTGAACTTATGAACAAAGATTTATGCATCTAGTGTTTACTGACAAATGGTATCTAGTGTATACTAGAATAATCCCAAATAAAAGGTTTTAATGAAAAAGCAGGGAACATATGGCATACCTTATATGGGGTTGCTTCACACTAGCTAAACTGTCCTGGTGCAATTGCATTGATTTTTGAATGGCTAATATTCTAAATAGTTCTGGGACACTAGGCTGAAACTCCTAAAAATGACAAAAGACTGAAAATTTGTATTGCTGTCTTTGATGGCCAGTTTTAGTCTCAAATCTGTACAGAAGATCTAGGGAAGCAATAGGTAAGCATGTGGAAACTCTATATTTAGAAGGCAAAATTGTTGGTAAGCATAAATCAGCAAAGGCTTACTAAAATCATGTAGCACTGCACAAGGAATATCTAGGCCTCATGCTACCTATCAGATTTCATATTTCATTAGCTTAATTCTTATGCCAAAATGAGGTGTACTAGCTGGCCAAAAGGGGTTGCACAAACAAGTACAAGGTGTTTGATTTACTCCTGTTTCACGCTAGTGAAAAGACAGCCACCTCTTTTCTTGACCTAAGAAGTGTTTCAGTCTCAGGACAAGAGAAGTAACTGTACCAGTATCTCATGTGTATACAAGCAGGCACTCTGATTATTCTGATCCTCATTCAATAAATAGCAGCAAAAAGGACAAAAAAAAAAGAAGTGCAGCTTTTGTGAAAGAGGCAAAAGGAAGACATTTTCATTTCATCAAAATGTTCATGACTATTTCATTTTGAGATCAACACTTAAAATATTTACTCGACATTACATCAACATTCATAATGTTTTAAACAAGTTTTATGCATGGCCAAATAGTGTGTAGACATTTGCAAAACAATTTGTCAGCAATGGCTCTGAGGTGTGTTTTAATGAAAATGTGAAATTTCCTAAAAAAATGTTTAAATGCAAGCTTTCCAGAGCAGTCAATAAGAAATTTAGCTGAGCAAAATAGTACATTTGAATTCAAATGAGCTGTAAATACACAGTATCTAGCAGGAGTATGTGAAAGCTATTCGGTGAAATAAGCAATATTCTATTGCAATATGTTAAAAATTAGCTGTTTGGAGAAGCTAAAGCATCTGGAGCCTGTTATTTTATACGAGCTGTATATCAGGGAAGTCTCAGTTTGGCTGATGTTGTCATTGGAGTTATCAGAAACACAAGCATTTATCTAAGTAATTGCATGGAAGAAAACATTAAGAACTTGGCACATGTTAAGAATGATTCCTAATTAAAATATTATTTAATAAACAGGCCCATTTTATTACTCACATACTAAAAAAAATATTAATAAACCACTGCTAAACAAGTAATTATAAGGGCAATAAAGCTTTCCATTCTGATTAGGGAAAATATTCATTTCATGACCATCCAGTGAACCATTTTCCACCACAGTTGTCAAAAGAAGCAGTCTGCAACCATTTAGAGATGTACTATTGTTATTCTGCTTCTGTAATACTGCTACTACGTTCTGTAACAGTAATAATGCTTGCAAATGAGTCCTTATGGAGATTATAGATCAGCCTTCTTATACTTTAACTGCCCTTAAGTCTTTCTTAGCTCACAGGTAAACTGATGTAATTTTGCTACTAGGGTTGTGAGGCACAGGGTGGTTTTATAGCTCTCTGTCCCCTATCAGCATCACTCAAAGCAGTCAGCACTCCAAGTCAGGTTTTGACAAAAGTGATTTCTGCCTGATCTCTGCCTCCAGTCACTAAAATTTTAGTAGAAGGTCCCAAACTTAGATGATACTGATCACTAACCCTTCTCATTGCCAGCTGATGTAACTCATTATTCCTGCTGAAACACATGCAATATGCTCCAACAGCCTAAGAGATGAAAAATGGGAGCAGGAGGAGGAGGAAGAATATAAAAATTACAGAGCAAGCTTAACACCTGATAATCTTACAGATTTTCAACCTAACCAGGGATCAAGGAGCTGGTAGGTTACTTTCCTGTCACTAATCTAAGAACCTCTTTCTCTTCAATTTTCTGTGTTCAGGAGAACCTCCCATAATCATCTACACATTTTTCCTTTTCAGCTCTTTCAGGCACAGCAGGTCTGGGTACTTCTATGGTGGGAAAATGATCAGGCCTCTAAACCATTTAATGCCACGTTTGTCCTATCTAGACTTGAACTTGTGCAGTCATAGAGAAGACTAATTTCACTCACAGAATGAAGTACCTCCCCAGCAAACTTTTAAAATAGGGTGTGAGCCATATGTCTCATTTACCTGAATTGGTAGAAACCAGTTAAACCATGAAAACAGATTTCTTAACTGAGATGGCCCCTGAAATTATACTATTAATGATTCTGTATGTTTCCCTCTCTTCCAACAACTTAATTATGCTTTGTGATATAACACAGGCAAGCAACAACTCTTCAGCTCCACTGACACTCAACACTGATGCTCTGCTACTAAAGAGGAATAGTCTGTCCTTCCGCAGTGTCATAGGAACAGGATGCGTTGTAGTAGGAGGCTATTTGTCCAATGTCATTAGTGAGGCATATATTTACCTTATCTAGTGAACTGGGAGATTATCTGCATTTTTCTTGCCTTCAGAAGATGTGTTTTGTTTGAAACAAGGTTGCAGGATTAGTCCCCTTGAACTTGAAGGAATCTCAGAGCAATGTCTGAGACCAGAGAGTATATGTTAACACTTTCTCCACAGTTAGAGAGAGTGGAGGCACAGGAGCACTCAAAGGCCCCTGCCAGCACCAGTGTTCAGATGGTAGCACATCAACAGGCTCACTGTGTAAAGTCAGTGGTTCTTGCTACTCCTGTCTGATAAACAACAAAGTGAATGATTGCACTTTGTGAGGCAGAAGCCTGGTCAGCATTCTCCCTTAATATTCACATCTTTGCATGGCATCAGCCTGTGGATTAAAGGATAAAGACTGAACATGTATTATCTCACTCAGCAAAACAATATTTTTTAGAAATCATTCACAAGGTTTCATTTCAGCTGAGAGCCAAGAGATCCATGAGTGATCCGTGGTTCTGGGAAAAGTCAGGTGAACACTCAGTGAAAGATAGGATTGTCAGGAAGTCACTGCAGGTTTTTCATTTTAAAATAAAAACTTTTAAAGGGACAGCTGTTCAAACAAAATTTAAATCCTGGAAATGACTTTTGTTGCTGATGATTTAATCCTGCAGTTCTCAGTTCTTACCCATCTGGGCTAGTAGGAATGGGAGGAAGAAGGAAAAAAAGAAGGAAAGATAGGAGGTGAAGCCCTAGAATTCTAAGCCTCTTGTTTTTATTTGATACAGAAACAATGGTGTGCATAAAGTTGGTTCAGAACTTGGGTGCCATGTAAGGAAAGTTTGATTTTGAACTGGACTACCTTAGGGAAGACTGTTAGTCCTGCGACCACACTTAAAAGGGAGATTGCAAGTGTTACAATCTTTGTTGTGAAGTACAAAAAAAGGGAAGAAATTCTTAACTATAAAATGCAGGAGATGAATTCTCAGAATTAGTAACCTCTTAACCAATGTCCTGATTCCCAGTACTAGATAGTATTTAGGAAGTGATTTTAAGATGATACTTATGTGGATATTTTTTTAAAAAATGTATTTAGGGCCTTACCTGTGTTCCTCTACTGTGTGTGTTGTCAGTTTTGCTGTTCTTGAAATGTATCCCACAAATCATCATCATAAGAAAGGAATAAGGGCACTTAACAGCAAGACAGAAAAAATATGCTAGCTGGCTACACTTTTATATGTTACTTGTAATTTTCCATGCATTTTAAAAGCACTGCCCCTTAAAAGCAAATCAAGAAGAGACAACTCAAAGTAGAATTACTCAAATACGCTACTTAACCTGGAATAATTTTCAGTAATAAGATCAGTCTGCATCATATCCTGTGGGATAGACTGGACTGGAAAAACAAAGTTATCAAGATTCTTTTTGTCTCTCTTTTTTTTCGTTTCTTTTTTTTTTTTGAAAAATACTACAAGTGAAAAACACAACCTCAATCACTACTTGGGAGAGGATAAGCACAGGTGATTCATTTCTCACTCTGATGAGAGAACAGGACACAATTAGTATTCTTCCCTTCATGAGTGGATTGTTTGTTCCTAGTTTATTCTTCCTTACAAACCTGGAAGACTAGCTCACCTTCTTCAAGAATTTTTAATTTAAGACTGTTCAATTATTGTTTAGAACATACTGTATTTTGCAGGTAAGACTATAATGAGAAATTTAGATCTTGTTTCCAGGAGCATCTTGGAAACTAAAGCAATTATTTCTCTAAATAGATTTTGGTTCTCAGTTGCAAATCATCAGCAGCTGCTCACTATTCAATACAATAGGTTCTTTAGCCAAAGATCCATGCTTGCACAGCTCAAAAGGGATAAGAGAGGTTCTTCTATTCAGATCGCTTGCATTCCTATCATTACACTCAGCTAGTGTACTTTTATGGGGAAAGGTGTAGGCAGTTAGAGCCCTCCTGCTCTACCCCTTTATTGCCATAATACTTCTCCCCCTCTGAAGCACTAGTTGTTCCAGATGAGAAAACTCTGATGAACAAGAATTTGTTGCTCTTCAGTCTCTATTCTTAGACCAGATCATCTCAAACTCATGCACACTTGCTGCTTTAGGAACCAATGAAGGATTCATATGTGAAAGCTGCCTGGGCCGCAAGGGCTGGACGTACTCTTAGAGGGCTGTTTCTATCACCCTTACCACCATGACATTAAGGTCCTTCAGCTAAGGTCCATACCTAGAAACACTGCAGATTTCACATACAGCAAGATTGCAAGAGGAATCTTACAAATCCTACAATTATAAGGTGGAAGAATTGGCTTTTTACAATGTTTTTTATCCAAGATGATGTTCATTAAAAAACACTTTAGAGGAAGGTTAGCTATTTTAGATGATACATAGTGTGATACTGAAAAGTGGTATCACTTGTGGAAAATAACAGTTTTTCTTGTTTTTTCCTTAGGATTCTGCCTGGAAAATAGTCAAGATCATCAGTCATTCTTCACATTCCCACACAAGGGTTTCTCACATCTAATCAATTCCTTTAATAAGAAACATAGGTGAGAAGATATGTATTAATATCTACATAAACAAAACAGAAGTATGGACTCCCAACTAAGTGTGTACTGCAGCTCCTCCTTGAAAGTAGCTTAAAACAATTTGGAAGAAATAGTAAAATCCACTGTTAAATTTAAATTCCACTTTCTAGCAATTCAGGAACCAGTGGTGACTAACAGACGCTTTATACATTATAGATAAAGTATCAGTTTTATTTAGCTATGGGCACATCGACTTCTTGTTCTGTGTAGTAATATCTGACAGCCATGTATTAATCCTTTAAAACATTTTTACAGAGACTGTGGCCTTCAGCAGCTCTCTCAAGGCCTACTGGCAAGTTAGATAACCACCATAGCAGTCTTGTGAACGCTGCCACTATCAGTGCCTGGAAAGCAGGAAATCCTGGTAGCTGTGTCTAACCACTACAGTGACCACTGGCAGAATAGACATCTGAGAAATACAGGATTTTGGGTTTGTTTTTTTTAATCTGAAAACCAAAGTGAAAAAGCAGACTAGATCCTTATGTGAGATACCTTCGCATGGATCCCAACTCATCATTGCTGGAGATATCAGAAAGACTACTCTTAAAATGGAGTGGGTCCCACACACCCAGGAGTACTGAGAGCAACCCCTAATTTCCTAAAAGGTAACTCCCGAGAGCGGTACCTCAGTCTGAGTGCACACAAATGGGAACGTAGCTTTAAAATTTGTTGCAGACAACATCTACCATTCTCCAGTGTGTAATGCAGCGATGGGAAGGTGGAGATGTATTCTACTGATCGGAGTATTTTGAAAAAGAACTGAGTTCAAGTTATGTAAAAAGAAGGTAAGAATATCAAATTGTCCATGATTGCCAATAGGCATGCAACACATGTTCTACAAAGTGCTTGGGTAACAGGAAAAGAGAGGACATTACACTATCATCAGGAAACAGGAGATAATGAAATAGATGCCAAATGAAGAATGAAAGTTGCAGCCTAATAAAATAGTTCCTCTTTTCCACCCTACTTTTCCTTGTTTCTTATCTAATTCTAAAATACAGTGTTCTGTCCAATACATCAACTCTTTTTTCTTTTATTGGGTTTGAAAAAAAAATCACCCAAGGAATACACTAGTCACATGTTCTGAAATGTGAATGATGCATAAATTTTGCCTGCTTGACATCCTAAAGCTGCTTAAGATTCCTTGAGCTGAAAGTAGGTACTACCCAACCCAGTGGTGCCTGGTTCATATAGAAACTCACAAATTTTCCTCAATTTCTAAGAGAAAACAGCAAAGAAATTTTGAGCTAAGCACAGCTGAGAAAACCTGCACCCAATTCCTCACTTAGCTTTTCTTCTGTTGTCACAAACATTTTCCCATTGTGAAATTAAGACAATGAACATTATTTCCTCAAAGAAAGAATCTCATCTACTTGAGAAAAAGAACCTATTTTTTAAAAGAACTTGTCAAATTATGTATTAATTGGATTTATCTTCATTCAGTTCTCCTGGTTAGCAATCAAACATCATCCACAGGGAAAATAAATTGCAGTTCACATTCAAAGCTGTGTTAGGTTTTTCTGCATTTTCAGTGTTTAATGTCTTTAATTTAAACTTCTTATTTAAAAAACAGTATTAACACACCACTCATTTCACCCCCAAGGTAGATGCACCGTTTGTCTCTGAGCCTCCAAAGCTGAGAGATGCTCGGAGCAGGGATTCCTTCTTTGTACTTGTTTGTGAGCCTTTCATGCTGGGAGATCTCAGTTCAGGTAAGAATCAAACAGTAGTGCAGGTAAAAATTTTCAATTTAAAACCCCCTCACTTTGTTAAGAAAAACCAAACAGAACCCCAAACAAAATAAACAGTCATTTTTTAAACTGTTTTATTTTAGAAAAAAACCCAAACATTCACTTGAATTTTGTATTTTTCTCCATTACTAGGTTTCAGCATGAGGGGAGGAAAGTTCTTAGAGTTGAAGAATATTGTTTGGTCAGTTATACAGATTATAACAATGACTATTACAAATGACAGACTAACCCAGCCATGACAACATTTTCAGCCATGGGAATTTTCCTGTCACTTATGGCTTCTGGAATATATGACTCTTTCTATGTCATTGCTGCATGACCCATATGGAGTTTGTCCCAGCACGCATTCTGCCAACTCACAAAGGGGAGCTGCAAGCATATTCAGAATTTCCTCTAACCCACATCTTTCAGTCCCATCTTTCCCCTGCAGCTTCATTCATACGACTCAAGCTTCTCATTTAAAGCAAATGCCCCAGTCCACCTCCACACAAGTATTAGTGACACTTATATCACCACTTCTTTGCCATGCACTCCCACTGATGGAGTTTTTGGATGTAATGGCTGAAGCTGACCAGTCTCTTCCCAGTGCCTCCCAGCTCCAGGATGTACGAGATTGCTCCCACATGGCTTATTTCCTCCCTCATCTTGGTTTCAGCACCTCCCACTGCCCTTGGCAGTAGAGAATAAAGTCTTGACCATATATAATAAAGTGCTCAAACATTTCTCACATAATCTGTGTGGGCAGCGGGTGGGAGAATATTGAGCGTTGCACGTGGCTAGGTAGTGCACACATTCAGACTTGCCTCAGAAAAAGTTATTCTTCCTAAGAACCAACAATTTCTGTGTAAATACTTTGGAGTGTACCCTCATCCACTGGACCATTGTTAAACTTGAACCGTTATGCATCACTGGATGGTCTTATAATTACCAACACAAAGTTTTATTATATCCAAAGGGGAAAGGTATTTGTAACAAAAACTATGCATTTCTGTAAATTTGAAGTTCCTTTTTAGAGCATATCTTAAACATCATTTACTACACGTATCATATTAACTAAAGCCAATTCTCACAGTACCACTCAGCTGCAGACCTTACTGGGAAAGCTGTTTTGCTCCTAAGGAACTAAAGAAAAATTCAAGCTAACCAAACAAAAAACTCCACCACATACCAGAACTTTTTTAAAACAGTTTTTAAATTTTGGAATTGTTCATATGCTGTGTTTTTCCTTTTTCAGCTGTTTCCTCTTCCATACTGCATGTTCCAAATATTCACCAGAAATATATGTTTTTCACATAAATATTTTCTTTCAGCAACAGAAATCCATGTTTTTGTCTTTTTTTAACCACTTTCTCCAATATTTTTTTGATAATTCTGTAAATCCTCAGACTACACTACAGTCTCTGCTGACAGAGCCCTTATGCTAGCACTCCTAAACTGCCTTCCTCAAACACCACATCCATTGCCAGTAGAAAGATTGCGGTGTTTTTTTTGCAGCACCCTGGTGTATATATGTGGCAGTGCTGTGGTTAGTTTCTCACCCTTAACTAAGGCAGCAATACCATTAAAATTTGGCAGTGATGGCTCTCATTGCCCAAAAGTGCTCTCATTGAAACAGAATTCTGTGCTAACTTCACTGAATCTTTTCCCAGTCTAAGAGTCCTCCTCTTAGTGTTACACATGGACCTTTAAACCCTGTTTTTCATATGTACAGCCTTCTGTGAATTAACACTGAGGAAGACGGAGCCCTAGCCCAGATTTTGAGAGTACCCAGCTACCGGTCCTACATAGCTTAAGATCGCACCCTTGTCTCTGAACACAGGCTTTTTTTTTCTTGAGGTACAACACAAAAGCCTATCGAGTGACCTGTAGAACAGAACCATTTAGATGCTGACTTTCTCTGAAGCATGGGTACAGTATGCACACGATGAACATGTTGGCGTATCACCTCAGTGAGCCATGTGACAAAGACAAGGCAATACACAGATTATGAAGACTCATCCTTTAAAATCTAACCCTCCGAGCTGTTGATTGCAATAGCTCTCTGGCTTCTCTAGGAACTAACGTAAGCCATAAAATAACACTCTGGGCCAAAAATAGACTTTTTTTTTAAAAAAAAAATAAAATTAAACCAGCCAGAAATCATGATCAGCTACACTCTTATCATGGCATGAGTCATGTCAACTACAAACTAATCTCCAGGAAACAAAACCTCCCAATTACTCTTGCTCTGGAAACTCTTTATGAGAAACACTCCAGTTTTGCCTGTGTAAGTGTCACATAGAGACCATGTAAAGCAGTAAGGAACCCAAAACTTAACAGTGAGGCATCATCCAGAGATGTTCAGTAGAGTGAGGTTCTGAGTTACCAACACATTATTCTTCATACAGGTATTCCTCCAAAAATATAACGTTGAGTTCTCCATCCAGCCACATCCTTTGTACTGCTTGTGTTGCCTAGAGGGAGCCAAGAGCTCTCGTGGTTCCTCCCCAGATAATTCCCCTCCGTCTCCACAGAGATCCTCCACAGCCACGAAGCTGGCAACAGTTTCTCCTGTTCCTAGAGCAGCTTTACCGCATCCTGTACTGGATCAAATGATGGATACAAGGCATAGAGGGGAAACACACACCGTGGATGAGGAGGAAGCATGTGCAGGAGGAAGCAGAGGAAGAAACTTTTCAGAGGAACAGAGAATGAAAAGGCCATGTAGCAGACCACTAGAGGAGAAAATACACTGTAGCTTTATATCTTTATATGATAAAAACAATGTGCAGAAATCAGATGGCCGTATCTAACTGTTTTCAAGGAACAGACAAAAAAAAGTGAGGCCTCCACTGCTGTTTAGAGCAGTCCCTGACAACTAGAAGAATTAAAAGCATCGTAAGAACCACAACAGACTCAAATATTTAAAGAGAATGTATTGAAATGCTACATGATGGGCAAAAAAGGAAAAGGAAAAGTAAATTTGCCATAGGAAGAGAAGACCAAGGACATGACACAGCAAGCTCCATTACAGCCATATAGCTGAGGAATTAGCTGCAGGTCAGATTTGAAAATCAGTGCTTTACAAGTTTTCTCAAAATAAATTACGGAAAGAAGACATTTATGCATCTCTAAAACAGCCTTAACCCCTCAAAACAAACAAACAAAAGTCACTATGCTACAGATTTAGTACTAGATTAGTGTTTTTGTGACTCTGCTGAGCACATGAAGGAGGGCTAGGATACCTCATTGTCTTCTTTCTTATCAGACTTCATGAAAACCAAATGCAGAGGAGGGTGCATGCACCGCTACGTCCATATTACCAAGTACCTGAGTGTGAAATACTTCCAACGGAGACTGTCCCGGCTTATGTATTTTGCAGAGTGAATTAGGTGATTACATACTGTATCATGTGGCTGTGTAATGTCACGCAGTTATACAACTACAATTATATAGTATATACATACTCATGGGAAAGCCTGTTTTTTTTCTATTTTGGATTAAAGTCCTGCCCCAAAGAATTTGCTGTCCTAGATCCTTCCAAATTCAATTGAGATTTTTTTTTTCAATATTTTGTGACATTTCTCATTTTCAGCTAGTACAAACCTTCAGAAATGTGCAGTACAGGCAGATTTTATGTGTTCGGTTACAAAGTTAGACTTTGGGAGCACACAGAAAGAAAAGTCAATACAAAAACCCAGAGCTGCCTTTAGCGTTAAGCCTCACTAGATGTGTGAATTTGGGCAAATATCTCCTTTTTGCCTTAGTTTCCCTAGAACTAATGTTGATCTGTAGTGATGAAAAGTACAGTAAATATACGAAAGATCTGTTATTGCTATATACTAATTAACCCTTCAGGGAACTGTAAATAAAAAGCGTAAAAAGTGACGTAACTTCTCATCCCTCAACTGGTTAGACTTGAGATTCTTCAGCAGGGCAATGTAGGAAAGCTTTGGACCATATTCACAAAAGGTACTGGGGCACATGAGTCCAGTATGTACATGTGACTGGTATCTGTTCTGTTCAACAGCTGCCTGACCCTTCAGTTACTTCTGCTTTTTTTTCGAGGCAAATCCCTGATCTCCAGGCACATCATACAACTACAAGAGCCCCAGTTCCTCTGAGCAGCTAAGCACTTCACTCCTGCCAAGTCATGATGGGATTTATATTACCTCTAGGTCACCAGCTCTTGGGTACAGTGAGTCTTATATGAAAGAACAAATGGCAGTATTGGATTAATTTTACACATATTAAATAAATTGCTCAGCTAGAATACAGAAGACACTAGTTTGGGCCCTACTCTGAGACGTGCAGAGCAAGCACTTTGCATCCACTGCCCGGGTCTGCTGAGGAGACAGTTTCCTTGGGTGAGGCATATACATTGGTCTAGAGGAAGAATGAAAGCAACGTTTGCAAATGGGTCATTGCTCATGGTTTTCATACCTGTCCTGCCTTGGTTTATTTTCAAGAAAGAAAAGTGGGTTTTATGTAAATATTGAACTCTTGAAGAGGGAGCATAGGACACTCACCCTCTGTTCCCATCTTGAGGGATCTGGGAAATACTAATCAATACTAATTTTACCAGTGTCTTTGCTTTCAGATTCCTGAAGTGTTTCAGCTAAAAGAGTTATCTGTAAAAGCAAGCTCGTCTCTCTCCAAAGTATTTTCAGAGTTAGTTTGGGCCACATCCTCATATGCAAAGTGAATAGCAGATGTTTCACATGGACACAATGTGAGCTTTGAGTAAGCATCTTTACCAGCTCTGCAAACCCAAAAATGTGTGGCCACCACCTTTCTACAGTGCTGCTCTGACATCCGTTCTACTAACTTCTCTATCAAAAGACAAGGAGGTCATTGGAGGACTCCAGTAGTACTGAACAGGTATTTACAGAATCACAGAATCACAGAATAACCAGGTTGGAAGAGACCCACCGGATCATCGAGTCCAACTGTTCCTATCAAACACTAAACCATATCCCTCAGCACCTCGTCCACCCGTGCCTTAAACACCTCCAGGGAAGGTGACTCAACCACCTCCCTGGGCAGCCTCTGCCAGTGCCCAATGACCGTTTCTGTAAAGAATTTTTTCCTAATGTCCAGCCTAAATCTCCCCTGGCGGAGCTTGAGGCCATTCCCCCTTGTCCTGTTCCCTGTCACTTGGGAGAAGAGGCCAGCACCCTCCTCTCTACAACGTCCTTTCAGGTAGTTGTAGAGAGCAATGAGGTCACCCCTCAGCCTCCTCTTCTCCAGGCTAAACAACCCCAGCTCTCTCAGCCGCTCCTCATAAGGCCTGTTCTCCAGCCCCTTCACCAGCTTTGTTGCTCTTCTCTGGACTCGCTCCAGAGCCTCAACATCCTTCTTGTGGTGAGAACATTTAACATGTTAGGAGGTATGAAACCAGGAAGCAAGGAACAGGTGATGAAAGACTCTTCAAGTCTGGCTTCCAGTTTGAACACTGAGCTCAGAACTTCCAGGAACACTGTGTTCTCAAAGTGTAAGCCCATGTTACCATCACTTGTTCTGGATAAAATTAGAGTACAGTGCTGAATGTTACATCAACTGGGAATATCCAAATACTAATGATTGCTTCAGTGGCATTTCCTGGATTTTTAGTGCATGATGGAAAATTATTAATGTCATGTAAAAAACAAGTACATTGTTATAGACATTTACTGAATTAGTAGATCTCTGCAGGAACAGATATTATCTCTTTGCTCATGTGAAGAAGGAAAAAAAAAAAGATAGTCATTGATCTAAGCAGTTATTTTTCCTTAAAAATATGGATCAGCAGAAAGAGTAACTTCGAACCTGAGAGATTGCCTTCTGTCTTTGTTTTTAATGGTTCCTCAGGACAACATTCAAAGTTTGATCCATACCCTTCAAATTAAGACCTTCCTCATCACACTACAGGAGACCAAGCATCTAGAACTAAAGAAGAACAAGCACCAGTGATCAAATTTGTTACTGAAAGTTGTATGTAATTCCCAACATGGGACAGTCAGTTTTGGAAAGAGTAGAATAATTTGCTTTCCCAAAAGCTATTTTTGGCCCTTCTTTGCTCATGATCGCTACCAATAGTAATGTCTAAATTTTTCTGGAGAAAAAGAGGGACAGATTTGATTGTATTGCCACTGACATGCAATTGCTAAATGAATCAGCACCTTCTTGTAAAACAGTAGTTAGCTTCAGTGTGCTGAATCACAGTTTCAAAGGTACTCCAGGGTTTTCTTATCTGCATAGGCAACACATTTTCTGTTTGCTTCAGCAGGGAGGCTACTATTCTGAGCCTGACAAAAATGGTTTTGTGGTCTTATGTCTTATTCTGAGATCAGCATTTAACTGTTTCAGTTCACTCCATCTGCACCTTTGGATGAGACTTTTAATTCATTTTTCTGTGCTGAGGAAACTGTACAGCCCAACCAAACTGCTAACTCCATGTTGTCACAGGCTTGGTTGATAAGTGTGAGCAGGAAAAGGTCACATAAAGAAGAAACTGAAAAAGAAACAGAATGTTTTGTTAATTTTTTTTTTTTTTTTAATTCATTGAGTATGAAGCACTATTTCCTCTGGAATGAAATACACAGTTCTTCACATGCCTCACTCCTAAACCTCCAGCCTCCCCATGGGCTGCCTTGACCTGCCCATATGCCTCTCTATCATGCTCCCCTCCTGCTGCTGTCTTCCCAGCCCCCTTTTACACTTAGCCAAGAGGGAGGCAGCGTGCTCAGAAGCTGCCTCCAGTGATATAAGTGTCAGCAGCCCAGCGATACACACACAGGCTGTTCACCTGCCCTCTGCCATTAGGCTAGGCTGTGACCAACTTCAGTCTGCTCTCTCCAAGTTCAAGATCTGTTCTTTATACAGAAGGGGTTCTCTAGAAAGGCTGGTAGGAACTTAATATACTTGTGATTCCTACACCATGTCAAATTTAAGTGACAGTCATCAGCCAGTTTGCCTGCTGCCTAAGGTGTGCAAGAGTACAGCCCCATAATCCACGTGTCCTTAAGAAGGAGGCCAAGAAGAACAAAAGATCAACTAACAACTCTCTGCAGATGAGGAACGTGGTAAACTTAGAAAGTAACCTGGAAAAGTGAGATTAAAATTCAGCAAATATGTTAATCTTATATTAGCTAAACCTTCACCTTATAATTATTCTTCATTCCTTTGCATTTCCTGACAAGATAGAAACAGCATAATTATGAAAGGAGGTATAAGTGTATAAGCTGCTTTTTCCTCCCTCCCTACAAATGGTCCCGTTCCACATGAAAACAAATACATTTTCTTTTCACCCCGTGGTGGGACTTCATTATATCACAACTTGTCCTTCACAGGCCAAACCCTCTTTGTGTTGAAACCAGTGGCAGGACTGACTTTCCTGGGAGCAAAAGGTTCTTACGTCCACACTGCCAAGTGAGTTCAGAGTTGGGGCTATGAAATCATTCTCAACACCAGGGCTTATTTCCAAACTCAAGAAATCAATCCCATGCAATTTTTCCACCAAACTCATGAGCATAGAAGGAACAAACATGTATTTCCCTGTAGAGGTAGAACTGTGCAATCACCCTATCTACATTTATGGTATAATAAAGTTTGCACTTAATCATTCATTCTGTGTGCTTTGGTCTTAGCCATTTTGTTGCTTATTTTTTTTTACTCAGGGATTGCTTTAGTCAAACCTTTCCTTCATATCCTCAAAGGAAACCGGAATAAACGATTGCCAAATGCCTCATTTCCCATTGGGAAACAGCATTCTCAACCATGTGAACACTTGGTGTACCACTGAACAGCAAAGCTCTGCTACAGATAGTATTTTTAGTAAATTTTATGAGACCAAAAGTTGTCAGTTAAACCACTAGAAACTAATAAATGGGCCTAGTGTCATTTGAGTTGTCAACAGGATATAAGCTGATGTAAGGGGAACACCTACATTTTGTAGGCTTCTTTTGCATGAATAAATGTATGGTTGATAGTCATGCTTGACTTTGTAAGAATGTTTTGAGTAAGGAATATAGTAATTTCCTCCATTGCAACAGTAATGATCATCAGAATACTAAAAGAAATTTGTCATATAGAAAAGCCTAATTCTTGAACACGATGATGCTCAGTAATCTCTATTTTACAGTAAGCATTCTCACATACAGTAGTTCTATTGAGTGACTGCACTAACAATAGGAAAATCACAATATTGAAAACTGTCTCAGTGCTGCAAAGGGAGGATGTTAAAATGCACAGAAGAGGGAACTATGATTTCATTTCATAAACAGATAACCCCTTCAAATTAAATAATATTTTTAATGCATTAATGTCAATGAATGCATTGTCTGAAGCATTGTGAAATTGCATTTATATACATAAATGGAGGTTCAACAACAGCAAAACCTTCTTTGAATAAAAGAATTAAAATTCTTAGTTGATGAGATTCCATTCTTTGTGTTTTCTTCCCACATCACGTGCCATGATAGTAAGTATTATACTGTAAAGAGCTGCTTAGCAGAGGTGGGTCAGTATCAGACACAGAGGTTCTTATCACCATTCTAGCATAAAAACAGAGCACCAAGATGAAATGTAAGTCTAACCAAGGACAAAGACTTGACCACAATGCTTGAATCTGTCAGATTCAGATCAAGTACTCCAAGTGCTGAGATATGAATCCTTTTTTTTGTTCAGTTCTACTTCTGGTTATCATTAATATATACCTACATAACAAAAAAAAATCAAACTTGATTACAGACCTCTAGGATAAAATGCAGTTTAATCAGTTTCTGCAAGTGGAAACGTCCCAAATTTTCACTGACAGAAGAGCCTGACAGTCTTACATGTTAAAGTTTTGAAAGTTTAACACAAACATTTAAATGTACCTCATCCCTTCCTGGAATTATGATATAAAGTGCAGATGACACCATGAAAATGTGAATTATTATCTGCTCAAAGAATATGTGCTTTTAAACAAAGGCAAAGTTTTCCTGGAAAAGGGAGGCCAAGGAACTTGCTTCTGCACAAACTTGTTGAGAAGAAATCTGTGTTGCATTCTTTTAATTTGGAATAGGAAGTGTATATGAAAAGTACACTATCAAAGTTTTTTCTAGAACTATATTAGGCTGTTTGAAAGAAGGAAGTGGTCACAATTTCAGTAGGTAGCAGGATTTTGAAAGATTTCTACTATTAAAATTTAGATAGGGTTCATATAAAGGTCCCAGCGAGCCTTTTAACTATGCCCTTCCTTATTAATTCTCTCATGTTCAATATAAACAGAAAGAAAACACTCCACTGCTCAGTAAGAGCTCTGAACTTAGGTCAAGTTGATCTTAAAAAGAGAAGCAGTTTGAAGAAACTTGTATCTAAATGCTAGGAAGGACATTTCATCATCAAGAGCTTCCATTCCTATGATTTATCAAGAACAAACACAATGACAAAAAAGAAAGCCAAATCTCAGAGATAAAACAAAAAAATTACATTTTGTCAACTCTGATGCTGAGATAATAAAAGAAAACATAAAGACTACACTTCATTTGGATACAGTAATATGTTACCAGCACACTGGAGAATTTGTAGTGCAGATTCTGGCCTTTGAATGGATAATGATAGACTATGTCTGGGAAGAACAACTGGCATGAAGTCAGATGTGCTGGCATAAGGGAGTTTGTCAGTCCCTATAACATTTCATGGGGTATTTTTCTGTTTGTAGATGGAGACAGAGCCCTCTAGCATGGACTGGGCTAAGAAAAACAGCTTCATATTAGCAGTGCCACAACAACAGCATGGACCCAAGTCTTACAGCGAGCATCTGAGAGAGCTGGGGTTGTTCAGCTTAGAGAAGAGAAGGCTGAGGGGAGACCTTATTGCTTTCTACAACTGCCTGAAAGGAAATTGTAGAGAGGAGGGACCCGGTCTCTTCTCCCAAGTGACAGGGGACAGTACAAGAGGGAATGGCCTCAAGCTCTGCCGGGGAGGTTCAGGCTTGACATCAGAAAAAAATTTTTCACAGAAAGGGTCACTGGGCACTGGCAGAGGCTGCCCAGGGAGGTGGTTGAGTCACCTTCCCTGGAGGTATTTAAAAGATGAGTGGATGAGGTGCTGAGGGGCATGATTGGACTCGATGATCCAGTGGGTCTTTTCCAGCCTTTTGATTCTATGACCCCATTGTAGGCTTGCTCTGACTGCTCCTGGGACTCTAGGCAGATCTGAAAAGCCCATATCAAATGTCGTTTTGATGTCTTGGTTATAGTGGCATTGGGTACTCAAGTTTGACTGGATCAAGGCAGAGCTAGAGCTGTGATCGCACACAGCATGACCTGAGTAGAATGCAGAGTCCATACTGCTTGCTCTGGGCTTGTCCGATTCTGCTAATAGGAAGACATCTTCTTTGTACAGCACTTCTCTGGCCATGGCCCTTCTTTCCCCAAGCAGACAGCATAACAGAGCCACTCTGCTGGCTCCAATCCAACCTTATATTCCTATGATGTGAAGGGAAATGCTGAGTTGTGTGCTTTCTTTATCAATATGGTGGAGAGGGATGCAACCAGCTTGATTTCACATGATCCGTTCTTGCACCTCATATGAAGGCAAGGTGCTTATCAAAACAGCTTCCCAGAAAGCCTTGCCAATTTAGGTCAGCTGTGTAGCTGGGTGGCCTGGGGCCTTTGTGCTTTGCATATACACGTAACTTTTTCATAATCAAATGGACACAAATGAGTTATTGCTAAATATATCTTTTTTTTCTCTTGTTCTTATATATTCCTTTGTTTCTCTTTGCTCTGGAATGAAACACAGATGCTCTAATGCTAGTCATCTTGAAATCAGAAATATTCATTACTGTATACAAATGACTGATCTTTAAAATTGCATGCTGCTCCTCATTGTGTACCTAACTGGAATGAGTCACTATCTGGGACATTTATCCTACATCTGTAGTCTAGTTTTTGTTTGAAAACCTCCAGGAAGGAATCAGGATCTTGCAAAAAAAAAAAAAATATCCAATAACAAAAAGTACTTATATCCCTAGATGTACAGTTGGAACATAGAGACAAAAGGCTAAATTTGCAGGACAAAGACACTGACTTTCACCTTGCAACCTAGCAAAGCTTACGGCTCTGACTTGGGCATCCCAAATCCCTACACAATACATGCAGAGAAGTTAAGTGCTGAAGCACGGGACCACACAAGAACAAGCATCTGTCTAGGAGCATACAAAAACTGCCAAGAAGGGGAGTGCAGCTACAGCCCCAAGCTAGGAGAGCATGAGGTATTTTTCCTACAAGAAAACCTCTCCCCCTGCCATGAGAACACACCACAGAGTTGTGAATTAGGGATCTAAGCCAAACATCTCTGTGAACACACTTAATTGTAAATAAACGCTTTCAGGACTCTTTCAGAATGTTAAAGTTTTCTTCATCTTTGAAGACCTGACCCTGCTTCTTTGGTGAAAGTCCCTTAATGATCAGACGATAGGTCAATTTGTGTCTAACGTTGTCTTAATCCCATATTCCATTTTCAAGGGATTAGGGAAATATTTGTGGGTCAGAGGAAGATGTCTCCTCAATTTGCAGCCTCTGTCCCCAAGCAGAGGAGAAATCTCAGTGACTACTACATATGAAAAGAGTAAACGTTTATTGACTAGATCCTTTCTTACCAAGCTCTAAACTGTCAACTTGAGTTCACAGAAGAAAATTATCTGTGTGCTTTTAGATATCTGCACACTGAAGATTATGTTGATTAGTTTTAATTTCTCCACTTGTAGGAATTTTTTTTGAAAATAACAGACATCGAAGGACAGATCACTGAGATATCAAATTGCTTATAAAAGAGGATGGAAGTGAATGTAAGTGTGAGTGAATTCCCATAGTAAAAGGAAGTAGTAGAAGAAATAGAAAGCAAGGAGAATGTTAGTACTTCTTTGAATATTTTTCTTTGTTTTTTTAAAAATATTAATTTACTTTGTAAATAACTGAGTTTTCCATGTGATATATGAGTTTTCCATTTTATCCCAAAAAGTTTTCTATTTGCTCTGTGGCACTTAGATATCAATCCACCAGCTTGTTGGGTTTTTTTTAATCACTCAATATCAAAACACTGTCCACACTTACACAGCCTGCAGCAGGGATTTCATTGCCTGAGTTCTGTGACTCTAGTGAGAAACTTGCTGGGCAGTTTTCACCAATTGGTATCATAATGTGATACGATACCTTTGACTCTGATTTCAGTGCAGACATGGTTCAAGTACTTGATCTACCTGCCAGCAAATGAACCTGTTCCAAGCCCACCGAAGTCAGCAACAGCGTTTCTGCTGATTAATCAAATCACAATTAAATCAAGTTCTAACACAAATCAGTCAGAATATTTAACTTGATGTAAGAAAGCTAAATAAGGACAGATCTCTCTTCAGGAGGTTTTTTCATCATCAGTTTAAAGTTATGTCTTTGGAAGAATAAAAGGTTAAGGCTTTAGGCCAGAACAAAGTAAGTTTACCTTACATCAAAATATTAGTCATATAGTTTATCTGAGCAATTGTTTCTCCAGCTCCTTCCTACAGTACATGTCTGGAAGAAAAGAATACTCAGTCCTGAATAGTCTTTGTTTTGTCTCATGAGGAAGAATACTTAAAAATAACGTGGTGGTAATAACATGGTAAATAACCAGCTGATCACATCATCTAGGGGAGTTATAACAGTAATTATAAAAGAAAGCTGGGGAGAGACTGTTTACAAAGGTTTGTAGTGATAGGGAAGCTATGGATGTCTCATCCATGGAGGTGCTCAAGGCCAGGTTGGATGGGGCCTTGGGTGGCCTGGCCTGATGGGAGGTGTCCCTGCCCATGGCAGGGGGGTTGGAACTAGATGGTCTTTGAGGTCCCTTCCAACCCAAACTATTCTATGATTCTATGTTACTGTAGATGTTCATACTGAACAGTATGGTGGGACAGAGGCAGAGCCTCTCTTCCAGCTCTAGTTCCTTGATGTATGCACCTGGAAAAGCTCCCTTCTTTCAGGCAACCCTGCAGCCTCATTGGAGCCACAGCTCTAGCTAACTTCTTCCTCTTCAGCAAAGGCAAAATATCAGAAAAGGAGATTATCTAGCCACTTGCTAGGCCTGTCTGTGTACATATTTAACAGAAGGAGAAATATTATTGCAGTAAACAGAAGCCTCTAGTGTAGCAGAGGCGAGCACATACACACACACCGTGGCTGGGACGATGGGGCTGGTGGCTACCACCACTTTGGAACACGGTGGTGCTTTCCTGTCACGGCTTCTGCAGGAGACTCCAGGAGAAATGCAGGGCTCATAACTGAAGGAAAATAAAAAACCAACCCATCCTCTATTCTACTAGACAGCCACAGCTAAAATAAAACATAATTATTAAACAAAAAACCCACAAATATTTTTACTTAACGACAAGAAAACCAAAATTGATAGGAATTTAACTCAGAGAAAGCCTTAAGGAAAATTCTGTCACAGGGCAATTTTTTTCTTCTTTTTGTTAAAATTAACCTAATATTAACTTTTAAGGATCCTTCTTGGAGCCCCATACTTTGAAACAACAATACAAAGCACATACCTTTGGACAGCCTGAATTTCAGCTTTGCCTGGGGTGAAGCTCCCCGTGCTCTGCCTGCCCAGCAGGGAATGGCAGGGAATCACCTGCCGCTCCCCCAACCCCAACCAGAACGTAGTTTCTGCTTGGGCTGTGGAGGATGAGGCCACCCGGGACCTGGTGGCTCCTGTGCCCGATGCAGCTGGGCACAGACCCCTCTGGGGGACTGCACAGAAGGAGCCCAGAGCTCGCTGTAGGGCAGGATGGGTCCCTGCAGTGGGGCCCCAGCCTAAGGGCACAGGGGTGGGTGAAGGTCCCTGATGAAGCTGCTTACGGCCATGAAGACCCCTTAGCACTCTCAGGGCCCTGGCATCATTTTACAGGGACCAATACCAGCACACGATTTGTAATTGTTGCAAAACGTCTGCCCACCCATTCCCTCTCATTCTATTGCCTGTCACTTGGGAAAAGAGACCAACACCCATCTTGCTACAGCCTCCTCTCAGGTACTTGCAGAGAGTGATAAGGCCCCCGCTTAGCCTCCTCTTCTCTAGGCTAAACAGTAGCAGTTCCCTCAGACTTGTTCTCCAGCACGTTCACCAGCTTTGTTGCCCTTCTCTAGACATGCTCCAGGACCTCAATGTCCTTCTTGTAGTGAGGGGCCCGAAAATGAACACAGTATTCAAGCTGCAGCCTCACCAATGCCACTTAATCCAGATGTGCCCCCAGCTGCCCACAGTGTGCAGTGACAGGCTCTACATCAAACAGCTGTATTTAAACAGTATCCTAGATGATGGGTTATTGCTTTATTTTGTTTGTGTTCTTAATGAACAATCCCCTGATGTCTTCTGAATGCCAGGTGTCCAAAGACCTCAGACAAAAAGACAAGACTTGGGTCTCCCATATCTCCCAAATCTCTAGCCTGGTCTGGGTGTAGGGAATATCATCATGTCAACTTTCCTGCTCTGATCGAAGAAAGTTACATCAAACTACTCCCTCTTTTAACCAAATCAAATAAAACCAAAACAAAATAAAACAAACAAACAAACAAACAAAACTAAAAAGAAGAAAGAGGACAAGAGTGTCCACCAGGTTAAAAAAATATCTGTGATTATCTTTCATTAGAATTTATGGTTTTTATTAGCTGTTAAAAGGGTACAGCATACCTGGTTAAATATTCTTGTTAATAAAGCAGTGTATTGCAGGAGCCATATCCCCCTATATGTCTCTGTTGACGTTGTGAAATAATTTCCGCTCTCACCCACTATTCTCAGTCACCCACCTAAACCACTCACTCAAACTTTCACCTTTCAGGTCAAAAATTTCCATGACTGGCCCCTGTGTGAAGCCACAACTTTTTGGAAGCATGAGGTAAAACTCTCTTCTGAGTACAAGGAGAAAGAAAATCACATTTCTCTTTCCGAAAAAAAAACCACCCCAAAATAGAATAAAAAAAATCTCGCTGCTTTTTCACAGCTCTGGAGATGAAAAGAAAGTGTAAGGTGTGCAAAATAATAATAATAATGAAAAAAAAATGTAAAAAGAAGTCCTGTAAAGTATCAGAATATTTTCTAGGCTCTAAGGCTCTTGGGTTGGACTTGACAGCAACATGCCTCTAAGCCAACCTTAGTAATCAGCTGAAGTGTGCAATATATAGTGATTAATATATAAATTTTTTGTGTTACATATACTTTTTTAGATGTTTATACATATATAGAGAGAAAGTGAAAATGAATACAATCATATCTGAGAGCAGGCGGTGCAGTGCCTGGTGAAGACACAGTTAGGATGTCATGGCTAGCCAGGTTGCTGCCCTGGGGTGCTGTCTAGGCATACTGATTAAGGCCCAATGAATTTAATATATTTTCCTCTACTTCTTTTCAAAGTTTTAGGGCTGGGATTTCTTACAGACTGCAAGCACTTGTAGGAGGGTGGCCTTAGTGCATTTACACAGATGATAAATTTACCTCCCCAGCTGCTGAGCTCCTCAGCTGCCAAGGCCCCCCTTTCTGAAGCACGGACAAGCCAAGGTCATTGTTTAGGCGGGTATCTATCAGGCAGGATCTCAGAGCAACGGAGTAAGTATTTTCCAGTGAAAGTGGATCTATTCACTTGAAAGAGAAACAACCCGAGTAGGGCACCACATCAGACACTGTCTGCTACAGCCACCGATGCTCCCTCTTGCTTCCTCCCTCCCTGTTAGCTGTCCTTCCCCATGGTAATCCATGACCTGGAAGAGCTGTTGACTCAGTGATGTGCAGTCCCTTCAGACTGTGTAAGAACATATTGTCACATCCTCTCTGCTTCCGCTGTTACTGACTGGCCCTTTTCTGGATTTTGGGGCATTCTTCTAAGTGCAGTTCTTCTAAAAATATTACTTCAAAATGAGTACTGATGTCATTGCTAACATTATGTTCTTTCCATTTTATATTGTGTATCTATGGCTGACAACTACAAATGGCATGGTTTTACCTTTTGTTTTAAAAAATATATTGTGTCATAGAAGTCAGTCCTCCTATTTACAGCTTCCTTGCTTTTTTTCTGCAAATGTGAAAGGTTTGCCTTTAACAAAGCTGTTTTAAGAAAAGACAGAAGCTGTTTTGGAGTAGATTATCTGGGGCAGCAACAGTTGGACTTATTCTATCCCTACTGAAAAAAATCTTTCTTTATTTTTAATGTCTTTTGTCCAAATAATAAATAATGAAAAAAAACACTGTCTGTTTAGAACTTCTCTGTACCATCTAGCAATGCTTGTCAGACCATGGATGGTCAGAAGCCCATAGGCATTCCCCAGTTCAAGACTAAAGCAAAGAACCCCTCATCTTGACTGTGCTCCTAATGGGATGTCAATTAATGTTCTGGACAGCATCAGTTCTAGAGTGTCATGTGGCAAAGGCTTCCAATGCTTGGAGAGGGCATTTTAACGCAGAATTATAATGTGTCCTAAGAGAATATTTTAGATTAGCATTTGCTTTGTTCATGCAACAGTTACAAGAATGAGGCAGGTGCTATTCAAATGCCATTTCCTGCAACTCTCATATTCTTGTCATACAGTCTTGACAGTTTTGTAGTTTTCATTCTCCAACTGTACAGACTCATAACAAATAGCAACAAGGAAAAATGGCCTTCAAAAATTTAGTAAAACTTCAAACAAACCAAGAACAAAAAAGACCAGGCTTATCAAATTCTGTTTCTCTAATTCTCTGGTTGAAATATTGCTAATAAGAAAATTCTGTGATCAAAACAAAGCTTCTGGACTTCATAGAGGCAAGCTTTTCAGAATTAAAAAATTTTATTTTCCAAAAGACCAAGTCTTTTGAACCTTCCTTCTTGTCCTCCATGTATTCAGCCTGTAAGGCCTCTATACCGTAGGTTGGAAAGAATGTTTTCTCATGGAGAAAAAACAGTTGTATACAGATTAATTAAATTAATCTAATTCTAAATCCCATGGATTTCTCTTGAGATAATCAAATGCCCAATATTAAGCATAGGTTAATCACCTTGCTTAATTGGGATCTAGGTAACTCCTTTATGGTTCTACCATTTTTTGAAACATTATAAGCAATAAGAATTTGTGAATAGGACTAAAGAGGCTTTCCTGACTGATGGAGTTGAGGTGGGATGGGTTGATAACAAAAGATCTATTAAAACATCATTGGGAAAAGCTCTATAGGTCATGCATTGGCTCAGTTAATCTCTACAGATATTTTAATGCTGTTGCTGGAAGGCTGGTCTTGGAGAGAGGGAAAGAAAGAATGCAACCTTCTTTTTCTCTGCTTCATGGATCCTTAACCCTTATTTAAAGATGACTTTGGATTTCAGACCAAATAACTGTTCTTGTAATTATATCAAACAGTTAAAAAAAAGCTAGTTAATGATGTTCAACATAAGTAATCATGTTAAATAGTGAAATTTAATTTCTTAAAAACTTAAATCCTCATATCTTTTGGAATGCATTGTACTGTAGGATGTCTGAGTAAATTAAATTCTCCCCTGCACACTAAAGCATCAATTTCCTTATGGTAATTATCTGCTAGATTGGATCTGTCAGTAGCAGGGAAGCATGCCTGACATTATACCCTCTTTACAAAAAATGATTACAAAAAATTAAGACGAATGAGTAAAATTAAGGCTGAGGCTGGTAAGCCTATATAAAGCTCTCATAGATCACTTTACATAAGCTACTATTGTACTGGATACTAAGCTTTTAATGACTGGTTGCATAATGAGGTGAAGGCCATTAAAGAACAGCAGAGGTAACCGATCACAGAGATAAGAACTAAAAAAATGATTTTCAGCCAACTAGAAGCAATTTATTATACACAAAAACACAGCTCTGACTGAAATGTCTGGATAGATGAGGAACTTTCAAAAGTTGACAGGATTTCCTTCCTGGGAAAGTTTTACAAATATGACAGGACCCTGTCTCTGTCACATTAGATTCTTTTTCTCCGCTATTCAGTACTCCAGAATTGGAGTAGGATTTTTATTATTTTTTATTTAATATGGCTGGACTGTAGCACTGCATTTCATTAGCTCACTTGAAAGGTATAAATTAGAGTGAGGTGTAGTTGATATAAAGGAAATTCATAGCATATACTGCCAGTGAGTGCTGTATGGAAGCAGCTCAGTTGTTGTAAATCAATTGATACCCTCTCCCGGGCTGAAGAATATCATCCATGTTAGAGAACTGCCTCTGGAGAGAGGATTTTAGGGCCACAAGGTAATATACTGCTCCTGGGCCAGTGCAAAAACGAATGTGTAAGTCAATTCTCTTATAATGAGCAGTCAGTCAGAGCCAAACCAGAAAAGAGCATAAGTTCCTTAAAGGTAGTGCAGGGTCAAATTTTGAAGCATCCCCATCTCATATAAAATCCTATTGTTTACTGAGTAGTATAGTATTCACAATAAAATAAAATAAAATAAAATAAAATAAAATAAAATAAAATAAAATAAAATAAAATAAAATAAAATAAAATAAAATAAAATAAAATAAAATAAAATAAAATAAAATAAAAATGTCTGCAATATGCTTCTGATCAAAAACCTGGGGAAGCTGCTTTCCCTTCTTTCCTCCCTCTTTTCCACCTCTCCTTAATGTGCTATGGAAATTCAGTAGTCTCCTAGCTTAAAGGATTCAACAAGGCCAAGCAAACCATAAGCTGCTTGGAGATAGAGAAGGTTACTACTGACAAATTGGACAGTGTCCAGAGGAGGGCCACGGAGGTGGTCACAGGGCTAGAGCACACCACCAAATGACTAGGAACTGGGTTAGTTTGGCATGAAGAAAAGGAATCAGATGGAAGGGTATAATTTCAGTTTTCAACTAACCAAACAAAGGTTATAGAAGAGACAGACACTTCTGCGAGGTGCAAAGTCAAGTAACATGAGGCAATGGTCCCAAACTATAACAAAGACAATGCAAAGGAAAGGTGCTCACAGGGAGAGTTGGGAAGCACTGGATCATTTTGCCCTGAGAAGCTGTGGAGTCTACAGTCTTGGAGATATTTCAGAATTCAGCTGTGGAAGGCTCGAAGCCACTAGTTTTGCTCTCACTTTTAGCCTCTGTTTGAACAGCAAGTGTATATAGATGAGAGGTCAACTCCAAACTACATTTTTTTATGACTCTATGATTCTTTTCTGAGGCTCATGGGCACCTTATTTCCATTGCAGTTGTGAATTCTACCTGTATCTCCACTTCCCAAGGACATATCTGGATTAGGAGGGGATAGGCTGCTCAGGGAAAATGTTTCTTTATTGTTATTGTTGGTTTCTGGAACTAGATCTGGCTTTTGTGTGCACTCTGTCAGATAATTCTGTACAAGCTCTGAGGAAAATTTCTACAGTCATTCCATTCTATTCTATTCTATTCACGGGTGGACGAGGTGCTAAGGGGCATGGTTTAGTGTTTGATAGGAATGGTTGGACTCGATGATCCAGTGGGTCTCTTCCAACCTGGTTATTCTATAATTCTATGATTCTATGAAATGAAATACCACTGGCTGTAGAACTGCAACAGTTATAATATTAGACAAAATATAATATTAGACATAATATAATATTAGATTTTTAGCATGGTACTTGGTATATATTTGCATTCATATCAGACAGAGCTCTTCTCCACCAGCCCAAAAAATATCTCAGGCATAAATAAGGAAATTTCCAGAAGTTATCAATTCTCCTTACTGGCGAAGTCCTTGTTTTGGACTCTTGTCGAGTTACCAGTATAGATATTGGCCATTCCTTGACCCAAGTGCCATCAAGTGGCCCTTGATGTGTTTTAACTCACCAGTGTGGACACAGCCTCAGTGTCAAGGGAACTTTCAGGACGAAGTCAGAAAACCGTAACCTGATTTATGCAGCGCTGAAGTCAGTGTCCCATTTAGTGAAAAGGTAAATAGTTTGAGTTAGCTGATATTCAGGCAGCCTTATCAAGACTGACATTAAGACTTTTCTTCTTAATCACTTACGTTTGTGATGTGACTTGCCTTGTATGAAATCTTTGGTCATTCCAGTCATTTCTCCCTTATTCTCTAATTATTTTAAGTGTAAATTAGTTTGATTTACAGTCTGATAACTGTGTCATGGTTTGAGATGTGTACATACTAGCATATTTAGCGTCAAACTCATGGTGGCTAATACAATGATATGCTTTTTTTTCGCTGATATCTGATCTGCTAATTAACTGGAAAATATTTTGATTGGGGTGACTGCTTACCCAAATTATTTAATTGTCCCATGCAAGGCTGTCAGCGGAAAAATATGGAACTAAACCTAGCAAGTTCTGTGAGATTTTGCACTAACAGCTCTTCAGGTTAAGGCTGGAGTTAGACAAACAGAGAAAAAGCAAGGGTAATGTTGATCTTGCAGGAAAAGGAATTAGCTTATATTTTAATTGTGATGCATAGTAATAGTAAGAGCGCTTAGGTTTTGTCTATCCCTTTTCCTTCTTAGTTTTCTTACTTCTTTACAAAGCAAAATGCTCCTTTGCCTTTAACTGAAAGAGAGTGTATGTGTGGAGGAGATGTAGGTGAAGAGAACTGAGAGCATGAGATAGGTAAATTGGAAAGCCCTGACTCTCAGGTCTGTGCCCAGTTATCTGGACTGGGCTTAATTTTTTGATCTCTCTTAATTTTTTGATTTTTTGATTAGGCTTGTTATCCTGAACTGACTTGCAGTCACTGCTCAACTGAATAAGACAGAAAGCTGCAAATAATTTTATCAGTTTAGAGTTTTAATTTTGCTCATTGCAGTATAGATTGGACATTCCTTCTTCAGATAAAAAAAAAAAAAAAGAAAGAGGAACTTAATTCTGTTTCTAAGGAGTCTAAGACTGGTTTTTTTTAAATTAAAATAAATGAACTCATTGAATACTTAAAGGTTACTGTTGAAGGAAATGTCTGAATTTAATAGATGCATCCTTGCTTTACTGAATAAATGCAATATTTGCACATCAGGCTTCCCATCAGCAACAAAACAGTTAACCAGTTTAAGTGGTGTTAAATGATCTATAAGTTGTTTAGCAGTCATTGATATAGACAAGAAAGTTTATACCACAGGATTCAGCAGGTATATGCTGTTCTAAAATTGAGAGCCAGCAAGGTGCTTGCGCTTATTTTTGTCTTCAAGCATTTTGTTATATAGGGTTAATTTGTTGAATCAGAGGGTCACATCAAAGATGAGAGAAGCTGCATGAATGTAATTTTATTCATGTGAATAGTTTCATTGAATCACTTCATATTTCTGCTTATGTGATTTCGATCTTTATTAGGAAGCCATGGAAGTTTAATTTTGTACTCAAATTGTGAGAATGCTGAAGAATTTCATGGAAAAATTCTGAACTAAGGGGTGTATGTATCATTTACACACAGAGATTTGTTTTGTGCAGATTGACACTGAGCCATACAATGCCTTCTATCTAAAGATGGAACCTGATTATTATCTTTACAATGGCAGCAGATATAGTACAGTCAGAAATTTGCAGTATAAGCCATGGTGAAAAGAACAGAACTTTTGGTGCTGTAATATTGCCCAGCTGCTGAGTTAGGGGTGCTCCAAAGTTGCACATGCAGGTGAAACCACTGGTGAGTTGAATATGGGTACCTAAAAACCTTTGACTTTTAGGGCCTACACATATATATCATGTCATAAACATACTACATATGCATATTACTGGACTAAGTAATGAACACACAGCACGAGCAACAGCTTCATTAGATCCCATAAATAAGTTTCTCTGAGAAACTTATTAAAAGCAAATTTAGTAAACAGGGAATTAAAAGCAAATTTAGTAAACAAGGGGATGATTTGGGTGACTATTTCCCTTCTCAGCCTTTACTGAGACACATTTCCTCAGACTGATCTCAGAAGTGATGTTTTTCAGAGAAGATTTAAGTTACAGTATTGGCTGTTTATTGTCATTTAATGTCACACAACAGTATTTGCAAAATAGAAGAGGCCGAGATGAAACATCACTCCTTACTAAAGAGCCAGCAATCATACTTTTTAAGTACAAATGGACCATGACTGAGATGATAAGCAGCTGTGCTGCCTCAGCAAAAGATAGATCAGTATTTTGGGAGCAATCTCATCTGCAACGGATTGAGGTACACTTTGCAATGCTGCTTTGCATTCCTCCACGCTGGGGAAAACAGAGTCCTGTACTAAAGCATGAGACAAGGACCCAGAGCCTTGCATTGCAGGGAGTAAAGAAAAGACAACGCTGGCTGAGAGGTGTGGAGATTTGAAAACCAGGAGATTTTAGCCACCAACGCAGGGGAATACTTCACTTTTAAACTTAATTTTTTCCTCTGCTCTGCCAGACATATCCAAGTAAACCTTACTTTACCTCTCAAGCAATTTCTGAAAGCAGTGCAAATTTTCTACTCTGCCATCATGTTTTACTATTTTTAATTGCATTTTAATAAAAAAATATAGTTCCATCTACAGCAAAACAAAAGAAAGTTTCCAGTTACTATATGCTTGTGGTTTCTGTCTTCTCTCCAAGTATCTTATTTTCTCCAGTAATTTTCAAGATTTCAGGCTAGGATCACTCTTATATCATATTATTTTCTTACCATGAAGTTGTTTATGTGTATTGTTTACTCAACAGAAATTTCTCTTTCACTTGGTATATTCATTACTAAATAATTCTGTGAGAAGATACAGGCCACTGATTTTTTGCAATTTGCATCCCCATACTCTAAGCTATGTTGAAAGCAAAGCTTTTTGGTCCTCTTGCTTTGGAAGTACATTAATATTTCTATGACCTTTACTAGATGGCAGATGAGAAGCATTAGGAATAAAATAACAAACAAACCAAAGGAAACCAATTTTTTAAAATGCATATTTCTGAAAGAAGCAAGAGGGAAAAGATTATAGTCTAAAGAAATGTGAACTTTAGCTAGAGCCATGATAATTTTTCTATTGTAGCCTATTTTTCCATGTCAAAATGTTTCTTTGTGATCATTTCATTCAACATAAAACAAAAATGTATTTGAAAGAAGTTTAGTAGCTATGCATATGAAAATATATATATATATTATTTAGAGATATTTAGAAAGAAGTAGAATAGTTTAAGACATGTTTATTTACCATGTACATTGGAGCAATCATATTAAAAGCACGGATACTATGCTAACAGCTACTTTACACCAAATGACTTCAAATCACTTAACTCTAAAGCCTGCAGCTTATTAAAGAGAGATTCTGCACAACAAGCTGCAAATGTAGTGACTTTTTGTATGGAGTCAATGCTCTGCTTTAGAAGACTGTACTTCAGAAGCCTTTAGAAGACTGCAGAAGGAAAACCAACTAAATTCTACCCAGGAAATCATTTCTCTCACAGCAGCATTGTTTTTCAGTGGTATCACTATGCACCGGAAGCCAATTCTGTTCCTGTTCATCTACGTGTTGATGCCATAACTCAAAGGAACAGATCCAGAAATGATTTTTAGTGACTTGAAATCTCACTTCTTTATGAAAACCATGTATATATTAACAACATCTGTGATTCAGCAAGACATTTAACAGATGTATTTGTTCCCTGGTTTCCAACTGGAGGCAAAACTGAGATTCTTTAATAGCAGCCCTCTTTCATATACTTCATATGCCACAGTGTCAAGTGAAAGGATATTCCAGAGTTAGGTTTTTTTGTTTCTCTTTAGGATGGTGTGAAAGTGTCAGAAAATTTTAAAATAGCAATAACCAGTTCACCATATCACATAACACATAAATCTAGAAAGGGTCAGATTAAAATATTTTTAGGACTGACATGACAGAAAGGGTTCCCTTCTGCCTTTACTACTGAGGGTAATGCTATTGCAGACAGTAGAAACAGGAATAGGTCTTGTATTGAATGTGTCATGTACGTATTTTTTAGTTATTTTGTAAGTTCTTCTGTTTCCATATGTGAAATTTTTCCCTTCTTGAGGCTTCAAGAAATACTGTTTTAGATTTTTAGGATCAAAATACAGATTAGTTGAAATCAAAAGAACTTCTTAAAGGGAAAAAGAGTCTAAAACCATGCTTTTTGTTGTTTTAATTAGTTTATTTTAAAATGAGGTACTTAATAGTCTAGATACAATCGTTTTCCTTTACTTTGCTCTTTAAAGCCCAAGAGCTTGTTGACCTTTGTTCAAGTTTTCAGAGAAACTGAAAGTAACTAGAAATAGATTTTAAAAAATATCTTTCCTCCCCACTGCTTATTTTTTTTTGTAAATTTTCTCAGTCTGATCTAGCAGTACGGGGAAATGTAAATAATTATTACAAATGTTTACAATTTTGATTTATCTAGAGGATTTCCAACATACCCCTTTTACTCATTAGATATAGAGATTCTAGCTCTTAACCAGTTTGCAAAGTCAGAGAAAAACATGCTGAGTTATCTAGCTGAGAACCCATCGCATTTTAAATACAATTCCCATCTCCTTAGGTTAGTGTTCTTTAATTAAGGGATGTGTCAAATGTTCTTATACATAAAGCATCCAATCTGAACATACTCAAGTGATGATATCTGTCTTTTGCAGTCAATGTTCTCAGCCCACTGCTGATTTAAAATGTAATCAGTTTTCATCTGTTAGTTAGAATGGAATTTAAATTTCTGTTTGAGATACAGCCTGTGACATCACATTGCACTATACAAAGACAGTTCTTGCATTCTTACCCAAAGTCAGATCACTCTCTCTGCACTGCAGAATTGGGATCTGAAAGATTTAATTTGAATCCTTCTCAAGCATATAAAAACATAGCCTTTGTTACCAGGAACAAATTTGAAATTGTTTTTATACAGTGCAAAATAATTCAATGGGACATAATAAGCCAAATTTGCAAAAGAGACTACATTTTCATCTGAAATATTCACTGACTTGTATACATGTGCAGCTCCAAAATGGACACACACAAAAGGCAAAGCCAGGTTGCATCCTTCCAGTACCAGTACATAGACTTTATTTTTGCATTTATACACATAAATTCTAATTTAATGCATACAGAAAAAAACAATTAGGTAAGAACATCTCTTTTAGAAAATCAGATATCTGTGTTTTGTGCATGATGAGAATAAAATGAGCTAACAGTGATATAGTTTCTGTGTTGGGTCAAACATTTGACAAAGAGACAAAGGCTTAAGTACTGGCCCTCCTTCTTCCCTGTCTAACTGTTTACAGTTCAAGAATAAGACAGTTTAAGCATGGGTGTAAACCACAGTCTTAATAAGCCTCCAGACCAGAGAACACAAACTGGCTCCTTTTATTCACTAATACACACAGAGCCAGCAGAGGCAAAGATTAAAACACCACTCTGATATTTAACCACCTTTGCAAGGCATGTTTAGGACAGCTGGTGAGAAGGGCTGCTCTATGTAGTGATTTCTTAGTTAACAATACATTAACATATGTGTGTCCGCATATATATTTGTATATGTATACACACACACAAAATGTTTATGTCAATGGATGTAAAACTATAGCACCTTTTTCTTCCTTAGTTAACAAGGCAATCCTGTACAAAGCAATTTTCAACCCTTTGGCTTATGACTCCTCTTGGTTTTAATATGGCTTTAACTGTCAATACCAGTAAGTCATAAATATGAAAACAATGCAATAAGGACTACCACAAACACTCTTATCTTATTTGATTTTTTTTCTGTATTTTAAGTATCCACATATTGTCACACATTTGCTTCCTCCTCAATGTGAGACACTGAGGCTCTCAGTTATGCAGGTTAAAAGGATACTTTCTAAAATGTGATAGTTTCTCATTCTCTCTTAGTTGAAATAATTCTGAGGACTAACTGGAGTCATTTTTGAGAAAAATCTCTGGTGATTATACTGAGAGAAGCTTCCATGTTTTGCTACATCTGATCTCACAAAAAGAGCAAAAAAGACTTTTAAAACATGTTCTTGTATTTCTAAGTATTCCCTCTTCTTTCCTTTCACTGCATTCTTCATAAACAATTATGACCATCAGTCTCAGAGAATATTAATAATTTGCAATATTCCACAGTATTAAAATCAGCCCCCTTAAGAGCCATGGTGGCAAAAGTTCCTAGGAATTTTACCTCTTACTTTCTGGATATATGTAATATGCTGAAAGTCAGGTCCCCACCACAGCTGTGAAAAAGGTATGTTCTGCCTCTTGCCTCTTTTCAGCCTTTCTTGGACACTCACAGTTGCTTCACAACTGACCTGCACACCGTGGAGGACTTCCATCAGCATGCTGAATGCATTCTAGCACATAAGGCCCTGTGGTGCCTGGAAGGCTAACTCTGGTGATGCTGGAAATTTGGCTTCCAAGTACAGAAAAAAAACTTTGCTGACACCATGACATGACTGCTTTAGATGCCCAGTTCTCATGGTACACAATACTGGGATGGATATTAGAAACTATGCTAAGGACTGTCTGGGAGGAAACAATTTATGCTGGAATTCTGATATTCTTCTGTCTTTTGCAGGAAGAGGCACGATAAATAATCTTATATGTACAACCTAAGCTAGTGTAGTCCCTCTGCTGCAAAACACCTAATTCAAAGCAGGGCAGACACAGAAACGGCCACAGAATCTCACTCTCCAAAAAAAAAAAAAAAATGTTTTCTTCTGACCTAAAGATCCTCTTTGAAATCTCCAAAGCAACTTGCTGAAAAGGTACAATCCGTCTCTCTGGCATCAAACTAAATCCAGTACATACTTCTATACAGCTCGTGGTGCAAATGGATTTGTGTTTTCCGGGTAGCAAAGGACTATCCATTTAAACACAAGAAACCCCCACAAAACAACACATAAAATATTTCTTCTTATGCAAAAGCTGAACAATTGTGCCAGAATTCAATTGCACTGAAAGACTTGGAAACCTAATTTTCTGACTTCACCTTGGGATTACCTGGAAATAAAAATACAATAAAAATGTATCAATAAAGCTTGACAGAAAAAAATACTATTAATATCTGAAGATGGAGAAATCATGTTTCTTCTGTTCTATATCCTGTACAATCCTGTTGAGTTCAGAATGCTTAAAACAGGTATAACGGATTTGTCCCGCATACTGTGGAAGCTCCATGCAATAGATATGACGTGCAGAAGTGGTTTCATGCTGCCTGGTCTATCTGGTACTGCTGACACTTTTGACAGGAACATTTATTAGACCATGTTAGCAGCAGACAAGAAACTCCTCGTGATACCCATAATTGTCTTCAGGAGGCTGACCGGTCATTGTAGACATGTCAAATAAAACAGCTATAAAAAATTCCACCATACGCAACCATTTTTTGCTTTCTGAGAAATTATGGGTTGAGAATGAACAAAGAGGGGAAAAAAGGGGTCACTATTTTAAAAATTGTAAGAATGAGCTCACACCCCAAATGAAAAGCATGCAGAGGTGAATTGGGGTAGTCTGACTCCACTTTCCTGGAATAAAGTCTCTTCTTTTTACCTCTCCACTACAGTCTAGCTTGACCTGTGACCACTGAAATCAGCAGGACTTTTATAATTTATTTCCCAAGGGGAAGGAATCTCTCTTTTATGGGCAACACTAACTAATGCTGAGGGGAAATTCCCAGCATCCCTAATAGTTTTACTCAGCAGCTTCATAGAAGCCTATGATGCTGCATCTTAAGTCAGCGATCACTATCTTACTCCATAAGTAGCCCCAGAAAAAGCAAAATAGAATTTCTACAATTTTGCAACCAGTGGTTCTGCTCCCAGGGGAATGTACCACTGAGCTCAGAAGAAAGGTGGTAAACCCTCGTCTACAATGTCTGGTTATGACTGTGCTTGCTATTTGTTTCCTACAGCCCCTTCTTCAAAAATGTACAGGGGTTCTGTCCTGCTTCTGGGAAATATCCATTAGCACAGAATGACAACACTATTCTTGCTGTCCACTAAAAACTAAGAAAATGTATGCACTATGGACTACATGCCCAGTAAAACCTGTATAAAGTAGGAGGAAGTAACAGATGTGTTTTCCTTTCTTAGTTCACAGTGCTGCCTTTTTACTCTTTAAATCTATTATGTGTCTGAAGTCTGTCAATGATCTTTGCTAAGATGAATTTACCTTTTCATTTAGAAATGTCCTTAGAAGCAAAATAGTCCTGTATCAGGCTGCTGTGAGTTCAGCTTTATTAGCCTATAAACAGTCAGGACCCTGTTGTCTCTTTTCATGCCCTACCAACAGCAGGCTGTGACTACAGGTGACTGCCTATTTTCTAATCATAACCACAAGAGAAAAAGAGGAGAGGTGAAGGGATGGAGGGCAGCAGAAATGAAAGTCAATGCACCTTGCACAATGATGGAACACTTGACAAGGTGACTTCTTCAACATTCAGGCTGTTCCCTAAAGGTCCTCATGCCTTTTCTGGATACTTTTCACTGGTAAGGAAATGTGATGTGTTCTGAACAGAATCCAATAAAATAGTTTAATGGAAGATAAATTTCTCAGGGAAAACATGGAAACTTGATAACAAGAAATCAGAATCTAAAGCACAAAGCCATAAAGGACAGAGGGAAAACAAACAGTTCTTAAGTTATTCTGAGGCTACTAGGAAAAAGGATAGGTTGGTCCTTTGCCAACGTCAGAAGCATTTTGTGCTAGCAAGAGGAAAAGTTGTTTTCTGTTGTTCTGAAATGTCTAGCTCTTTTGAAACCAACATGTTAGACATCTAAGCACTTATACTGGCCCAGTTCTAACAAACTGTATGGAAGAGCAGGAGAGAATAAAAAATACTAATTCATTTCTTGAGGTAGCCACAAGAGTGATGTAGAGCTATGCTGTTTTCATAATCACAGGGTCCTGGGCTGCATGGGAGCATGGTATGATTTTGTCTCTCACTGCCTTCTAAGTAAACCCATCCATTTTTGTATATCAAATGATAATTTCATAACACTGCCAACATCAATGTGGAAACACCACACAGTTTTCTTCTGGGAATTTTTAACTTTGGTATTTATGGGTGTCTTTCAAAACACAAAAGATCAATCAAAAAATTCACGTATGTCATGACTCAGCAATCGTTGCTAAGGAAAAAAATTCTCAGCAAAGAAATAATCCGCATTTAGAGACCATGATTTACCTCAATGTTCAGGTACCTGCCCAAGACATATCTCACAGTGTTCCAGAAAAATTCTAAAATCTCAGAAGGATTTCAGATTAGCGTGACGATAATGTCATGGCTTCCAACCCCAACTGTTCTGTATTTTTCAAGTCAATGGAATGTCATGCTTAACATTTAATTGTTCTTTAACTAAATAAATGCAATTAGGATTTTCCCTGTAATCTTTCTGAACAAGCTGAGAAATATACCTCATACATATCCATGCATTTGTGCAATTATAGATGCGGTTGTTGATGGAAGATTAGAATTTGCCGGGTGAGTTGCTGACCAATGAACCTTGCCAGTGTATCCAGGGATATTTGAAGAGCTAAAGGAAAAAAGTTAAAGGGGGTAGGGGTGGAAAAAGAGTACATTAAATGACTATAGGATTGAAATATGATTTATAGATCAATTCTAAAACAGTGTTTATCAAAGATGGATGAGGTAAAATCTCTTCAGAATATAAGTAATCCTTAGATTGTATGAACTGGCATAGCATCTTTAAGATCAGTGAAACAATTTTATGATCATTTAGCTGATGATCTGACTCAAATTCTTTGGTTAGACATGGCAAAAATGAGTTCTTCAGTTTCTTTTCTCTTTTTTTCCCCTCAGTTGTTATGTTGTACATATGTATCATATTCATAATTAGAAAAAACATTCAACCTCAGATTAAAAATGGGTTCATGTGGTTCATATAGAGCACAAAAAGCAAGGAAATATTCTTTTAAAATGTGATACAGTTTTAGCTCATAGTTAGGTCACACCTTCAAATAAAGGATTTAGGTAGAAGGCTTTAGGTCAACAGGTGTGATTTCTCACAGCCTAAGCCACAGATGATTTCTCAAATGATTCTGAAGTTCTCTAAATTTTCCCCAAATTTATTAAGAACATATTTACATGTATCTTTAATATCATTAACACTTCTTAGACATAACAACTTAAATTCTAGTTCAAATACACCAGTGGACTGAGATAGTGTGTGCCACATCTTGGAAAAACTGAAGTATTTTGTTAGTTCTGATGTTAAGTTTTAATGTGAAATTCAAAAAGAAAGTTCCTTACCACCATTAGTCCTTTGTGGGTCTTCAGGCTGCATGAATGATATCAGTACTTTCTTTAAAATAATCTCTGAGGTATTCTTTGATTCCCTTATACTCTGGGTAAAAATAAACAGTCCCTTTAATTATAAAGTGCATAGAGCTATCTGTCTCAGCACAGCTGATCAGCTACTTCTTTGCAACTGAGTTCAGCACAGGATGCAAAACTGGATATATGTGCAAGATGTGGTTTATCAGAAGATTCTCTGACTTGTTTATTAGGAAACTTGGCTCTAAAATTCCTCATCAGAATAGTAGAGGTAATGCCAAAATGCCATATCTTTTTTATAACAAAGAACTGTGGGTGAATTATACTTGCCACTTGAGCACTGGCAGTATATGTTCTAGTCTTTGTACCCATAGTCAGCAGAAAGACCACCTAGTTCTTTCTCTTATTTTGAAGTAGTATTTCTCTTATTTTGTAGTTCGTACACTGCCATACTCCCTGGGCCATGCTCTGGTACACAATTCTCTTGAGAATCTGGCTTTGTAGAATAAGCACAGCAGTTTTGTAGCTCTTGGGAAGCTGTTTGTTATAGTTGATACTTAGTTAGCTGCTTGATACTTAGTTAGCTGCTAAGTATCAAGCATGCTCTCTACTTTCATAGCAGCCACGAAGAGTTAGCAAGTAGGCCTGAAAATCTAGTACAGGAGTAGAACATAATTTCAGAATTGGTCAAAATGTCTTGCAGATAAATTTGCTTTTTCATGTCAATTACTATTAGGTAACTTTGTAGAAAATTTCATCTGCATATGCAGAGATCGCACTGAGGGACACAGTAGGCACTGGATGTGTGTGAACGTAAGCACATGGATTCATCCAAACCTGAAAATGTGAAATCACTTTGAAGGACAGAATCAGACTGTGAACAGTTTTATTAACCTGGTGATGTGTTATGTACCAAGATGCATCTCTCACATGTAATAAAGAAATTCCATTGACTTCCTTGAAACTATATAAGCATCACAGAGAAGAGGAGATCGCAACAAGTAGCCCCATATTAACTTGCAACATTTTATAAGCCTGTTTGGACTTAACTCACAAAATAACAACACAGCTGAGGAGATACTAGAACATATTATGCTCTCAGTCATCTGATTGATAAAATCTTCTGCACATTAAAACTTGCAAAGCTAGAAAAAAAAACCAAACATATCATAAATGGTTAAATGTCAAAAAATCAAGCCTGAGAGATGACCCAAGAAGAATATTTGTCCCAGACTGACTGTTAGAAAGGGTTGCCAGAAGTCAGTATATCCGTAATGTGTGAAGGATGTAGCTCTGAAAGAGAAGAGATATGGACAGAGAAGCTATAAGTACCAGGATAATAAGAGAGCTAATACTACAGTAAAGCAGCTACTCTCCTGGGAACCTGCAAAGAAGATGCAAAAATGTGCTGTGGTTATGTATGTGATAAAGCAGAAGAAACTGAGGTAAAAAAAATACCCCTTTGTTTTTTTCATTTTGGATCATGCTGTCTAGCCTTATGTGTTTTCTCTGATAAGCTGCTAAACCAGAGTTTTGCTGCTAAACCAGATTTTTGCTGCTGAAGAAAACATCTTAGTGCCAGGCTACCACTGGGCAACATACAACACTCCTCTGTGGTTATGCTGCCGTCATCAAGCTTTCTTTCTGTAACCGTGATATTTCTTTTGTTCATACATTTCCTTGTTATGCTAGCAGCTCTTAATCCCAACAGTAAGAAACATACAGTGTTGACAGCTGAATCTGTGCAAGCTTTAAGATTTTTTTAAGTGGAATGTAGTGATTCTGAGTGCCTCTGTCTGTCCATCTCAGGATGTGTTTGAAGATTTTTATTTTCTGGTATTGTTTGGGAAGAACACTGTGGACTGAATTTACTTGGCCACCCATATTGACATTTAGAGCTATATGAGATGCCTTTATATATCTGAGATAACTCCCTATAGCACAGGACCTATAGGAGATCCTTACTGTTCTGAAGCAGCAGCTGGAGCTGATGGATGCACGGGTTTGCTGTGTAAATTCTGTGTCAGCTGTTTTTATAGGAGCAAAATCAAGATTCCCCTCAATAATCTGTAATTCTTAAAGAACCTGGATCTAACACTTCAAGCTTGAGGAACTAAGGTATCCAAGTTCTTTGCACAAAAACTCTGTCTCGTGAAAGCAATCTGATAGATTTTTATCTTGCACTTAAAACCAAAGAGTTCCTGACATCTTATCCTTTCTTAGAAACAGTGTTGTACAAATCTAATAGAACTAAATCACCAGATTAAGTCATTAACTAGCTCTTCTGGTTACTGCAATTATAAAATAGGCCTCTCGGGTTTCAGTCACAGTACATTAGGCTCGCAACTGGCTTCCACCTCAAATTCCCTTCTAGGAAGACTGACACGTCACACATTTGTGGCCCTTATTTTTCTCCATGATTCTATTTGAAAAGCAGAATAACCTGTGGTAAAACTGCCTCAGATGTGATCCTATGTCAGGAAACTCGATGCCTAAATTTTCCTGTATTGGGAGAGAATATACCTATGAAGTCAAAACAAGGTGCTTCATGCAGAGAGAAGAATGAGACCAACAGCATTTTTGAATAGAGCATTCAGGGTTGCATTTTGTACCCTTCTCTCAGCCATCAATGCGGGATAAAAGGATAAAACTATCAAAATGGTAATTCCCCAGAAATATTTTGAATCATGTTGAATTGGAACACTTTTTTTCTACAGTTTCAAACACTGCTATTCTGCTTTCAACTTTTTCAACCCCTCTTTCTAGTACAGAGTAATAGTTTTCATAAGTAAGAAAATAGTTCAAGCCAATAATAAAATTGGAAAATATCAAAATAGGGTATTTGAGCATCCCCCACTCTCAACCCTTTGAATGACTCAGACTGGAAAATCACTGGAAAGGCATGCATGGTGGACAAGCTGTCAGTTTCTGAAGAAAATATTCATTGTGAGAAAGCCTTTAGGGAGCCCATGAAAATGACTGCACATGGTGTAAGGTAGCAGAGGGTCCTGTCTCCAGCTAATTGTGGTCTGTGAGATTTTGGTGGTAACTTGAAAAAAGGATGTATGCACACAGTCCGCTGGAATCTGACTGCACTGAAGAAGTATGACTGAAGTCACTACAGATATACTGATGTGATAGTAGCGTTTTGCCCAATGTACTTGAGAAATCAAGAATAAAGGGTAGTTTCAGAGAACAGCTTTGTGCAAGAACTGCAGGACTTGAAACACTTAAGACTTTGTCTTCCCAGAAACCTTATGTATTAAGTTCCCATTTCAATCAGCTGCTTCCAGAGTTGGATGTTGGTCAGATTCGATCCATTTTCTGACCCAGACAGCTTCTGTGGTCTTAGACAAGTCACTCCAGCCTCCTCAGTCTTCATCTTTTAAAACCTAACAGTATAATCTATTTTACCAGTGTTATATCAATGAATTAGTTGATGCTTCAAAAGAGCTCCTAAGTAAATAACACTTTGTTATACTACATATGTATTGTGCAAGCACTGCCCTCTACAGAATAATACAAGAGCTGATGAATTATGAGCAGATTTAAAATGTTAATAACTGCCAGTTTTTTACTTAATTCTGAAAGCAGAGGCTTCTAATATGGAACAAGAAAACATAATCTCTGTCCTAACTGCTTTTGTCAGATTTCAGCAGGCAGGTTCCAGCAAGTATCGCAGTGAAAATCAGGAAGTTTTTGTGCTGTAATGTAAAAGACGCACAAAACAGAGAAGTGCAAGCCAGATATAACACTTAATTGAAATTAACTGTTACTGTGTGCATCAGAAAGCACTGCGTGTTACAGTATTCCTCCACTAAGTACTGTTAACTTAATGAAGGTGTAAGGGAGTTCTAGCTCTCCAAGGAGGTGAGTTATTTGTGTCTGTCAGGCTGAGTATTTACCAGAGCCCTGCCTATAAAAGCTACAGAGGAAATCCCCATCACCAGCGTGGGAGGCTTTTTTTCCATTGACCCTTAAAACACCTGCAGAACAAAAATACCACATAAAGCATAACCTTGTTTCAGCAGCTTATTGGCGAAGAGGTCAAAGAAAAAAGGTGGTGACTAGGGATGGTGAAGAATTATACAAAATTACATACCTATAAAGATATTAAAGAAAAAGACAAGAGCAGGCGATTATGTTAGGAATTGATATGATAGAGCAAAAGCAGTTTCTCTATGGTTTTCAAAATTATTACATTCAAAATGCACTTCTGAAGAAGAAAGAGATTTTTTTTTCAAAGTTATTAATAAGAAAGAACAAAGTGGATCATTACTTATTCTCACTTATTAATTACATGAAGCCTCTCAAATGTGCCCAGAGAATTTAGTAGTCTGAGCCTTCCTGGAAGTCACAGTAGTTGTGCTGTGAAGTTTCCTCCTCTGTGCAACTTGCCTGAGGGAGCTGAAAATACAGGGTTTCTTCAGAATTCAGACTGTGCTCCTCTTCCTTGATACACATTTGTGTTGGAGCAGCAGTTACACACAAGTGATCAGATTTTTCAAAGTGTTCAGTGCCTCCGAGTTTCATTGTGGTGTTTGTGGCCAGATTTTCACAGGAGCTTAGCCATCAACGTGCGCCCAGAATGTGAGCTCTTTCAGAATTCTGGTTTTCACGTGTGGTTGCTGAGCTATTTTTGAAAGCCAGGCTCAGTGCACAAAACATATTCTTTAGCTCTCAGTTTCTTCCCTACCTCAAATTTTGTTAGCCATGTGACATATAAAACCAACTGCAGTAATTATCTTCCATTAATAAATAAATTTTTCAAGAAAATACTTAATAAAAAGATCAGTAAGAAACAAAAAAAAAGCCCAAGGAAAATAGAAATCATCAGTTCAGAGCTCAGAGACTTCTAAAATAAAACATAGAGATCTCAGTTCTGCAAAAAACCATAAAGAGGTATTCAGTTGTATCCCAGTTCAAGAAATCTTGATAAGCTGATGCCGTCAAGTCAACAATTCCAGTGAAATTTTCACTCCAGGCACTTGAAAGAAGAGAAAGTAAATACAAAAAGAGAGTTTAAAGCAGGTAGACAAGTAAAGAAAGTAGGGAAAAAAAACACAAGGAAAAGAAAATATGCACAAAAGCTCAATAAATATAAAAATACAACAAAAGCCACTTGAGCTACTGGACAGTTGTTGTCCAGAATAGCTAACAAAATAGCAGAAGCAATATAGAATGAAAATACAAAAAGCATCAAAGAATCTAATTTGGTACCTCTTATGGCATAAGATGATAAGATTCAAACCTACAACTCCTGTGCACTGACAATGAATTCCATGCAATGGAGCACTGCGTGGTAAGATGAGATCATGCCAATATTTAGAAATGATTTCTGGAGATCTGTTGGTGAAAACGGACTGCATTAGAAAGAGCTTTTCAAAGTGCTCTTTCACAGCAATTTCCTAATTTTTTTTTTGACTGTCTCTTCTTTTTAAAAGGATTTCTAAGTTCCCATTGGCAAAGAAATTATAGAAGGTTCCAAGTTTAAGGCATACAGTGCAACATAAGCAAGGATGAAATTGAGAAACAAGTTAATCCTAAAGCAAGTTCAGGAATGCATACACAAACCAAGGACATTAATAATGATGCTGGTGGTTCTCTTCCAACCTGGTTATTCTATGATTCTATGGTACATTCCACAACTGGAACAGACTTCAAGAGATGATGTAATTGATCCCTTTACCCTAGACAGGCTCTAATGAAAACCTGGATGAGAATGAGGAGGAACTCAATTGCCATCCAGGATCTTTGATCAAGTACAAAGATGAAGAGTCTGATCTGAGAAAAGTACTTCTGCAGCTCCCTTATGGAAATGTCCACTGATCATCTTAAAACACCTCCAGATCACAAACATAGTTTTGACTAATAAATTCAGATTAATAAATGTATCACTTACAGATTACTCTCAAAACTTATGAAATGGCATTTTGCATGTGGTGAAGGCTCCCAAAGACATTCAATGTCTGAACCACAGAGAAAAACTGGGTCAGCTTGGATGAGGGTTTGAGCAACCTGATTCCGAGGAGGGTGTCCCTGTCCATGGCTAGAGGGTTAGAACTGGATAATTAGGTCCCTTCCAACCCAAGCCATTCTAAGATTCTGTGAAAAAATTACTCTGTTTCCTAAGTCTTCACTTGTGTCTTAGCCTAACGTTTAAGAACTATGGCCATAATTTTATGTTAATTTTCATCTTTTAAACCCGAATTTCAACAAAACATCAATTCAATAGCTAAAAGCTCAGAGTTAAAAAAAAAAAGGCACAGACTAGGGCTCAGGATACAAGAAGATTAATTTCTAACTGTGCTACAGATTCCCAGTGGGATTTGGCAAACCACTTCATCACACTGCACCTGGAACCCCATCTGTAAAACTTCTAAATTGCACGGTAAGGACTTCAGAGTATTACCTAGAGTGTTGGGTACAGGCATGGTGTTTTTTCACAAGACTAATCTACAGGCTTTTAGGCTCAACTGCAGCGTAAGTCGTGACTTTTATCTTTTTTCTAATTCCTTACGAAAAAAGCAGAAAAACAGAAGATGGTTTCCTGTTCTGCCAAAAGGAAGAGAGGGTGGGTGCAAGAGTAACATACAAAACATGCCCAGGTTCACCACTCTTCCTGTTTGTCTCTACACAATTACATGACAGATGACTTTTAGCTAGTTTCAGCTTTGCAAATAATTTGAATGGCAACCACTTTCTTGCATGGTCTGGAGAAGAACAGTGTCTCACTCCAGAGTAATGTCTGAGCACCAGTGCTGTTGCCCAAGTGCTAGAGGCAGGAAGTACAACTGCTAGTCCATGAAAGAGTGAAAGTGATTATCTACAAAGAGATAATTATATTTTACAGACTTAGAAAGTATATTTAGGCTTCTAAATCCAAAGCATATATCTAACTTCTCAAGGATCTTGTGGGAGTCAAGCAGCCTTAATACCTTTATACACCTTTCCAGAACTGCTGGCAAACACACAAAGTGGAAAAAAAAAAATGTAGGGATCATTTTTACATATTTTATCTGACTTTATTCTTTCTCCTGCTTAAAATCAAAGCAATCTTTATATGTGACAATCAGACAGAGAATAAATGTGAAAAATTTAATAGACTTTTTCAGGATGAATTGAGTTTTGTGCACCTTTGACATATAGGAATTTTTTAGTTCTCAGAGATCTTGGCCTCCCGGTTGCCAGAAATCAATGAAATCCATAGCCTCACTCACTAAAAACCATGAAAATGACATGGAGTATACCAGAAAAGGTCATACAGAACTGGTTGCTCAAAATTATATATGCACCATGATACCATATGTTGCAAATAGCTCCAAACAAGATGTCTCTCTGTTCACAGCACAGCGTAAATATTACCTTCTGTTCTTCTAAGGTCTACAGCAACAGCGGTATGACATGGCAGAACTAAAGGTTAATACCTCTTCTACCTTCCCTAAAAACTCATAAATCTTTGTTCAGCATTATGTTGTATGCTACATGTACTGCATTTTTAAAACAAATTTCTCAATAAATATTTGGTTTAGGTATAAATGGGTCTGGTTTCAGTAATACAGATCAAATTTAAGTCATCTCTTTTATGCTTCTTAACTGATGTAAGAAACAGAAATTAACAGCGGAGCTCAGAAAATCCAGCTGCTTCCAAGGCAGCTCCCAGCGACTAAGAATGTTTAGCCCATACTCTGCCATACATGAGACCCAGCATTATGCCTTTTCTTCAGAACAGAGAGGGCAATGTTTTCACAGGTTCTGTCCCTCTGCTTCCTTCAGTGAAGTACCCCTTCTGTTTCCTCACAAATACAGACTCTGCAAATCCACTGAAAGGGCAGAAAGGAAAAGCTTATGCAAAGAGAAAATCTGATTAAGTCAACAGAATAGCCCCTTTCCTTTTCATATCACTTTTAGTTCTTACAATTAAGTTGTTATTTTTTATTATTTTACTTTCTCAAAGTTTTCAAATAAATGCTCAAGCTACTAGAGACAACTTTAGGAAAGGCTTAAAATGAAAACCTTTGAATCTCAGTTTGTGAGGAAGCTAAAAGTATAGTGTTCCTAACAGCATTCAAGCAGCTTTTGCAAACGCAAAGGCCATCTAGTGACTAAAGTTAAAAATTACACATTTTTAACAAGGCAATATTCAACTTATAATACCCATCAATCAACAGCACATGTTTTTCTACCTGACAGACCTGTTCATTGATAAAAAGAGCAAGAAGCATTTGAAATATGAAAATATTGCATAGTTTGAAAATAACCAGTTTTTTTGGAAGTAAGGACTCTATTCAGAATAGCATCAGCAGAAGTTCCTGGTGTGTGCTAAGCTCAGAACTTGCACTTCCATATCCTCCCCACTTCAGCCTTGAGTGTAAAACTAATCTATTTCCTGCTGCTGGGCATTTGTGGGAATGTCTGTGCTAGATAGTCTCAGCATCATTAGGAACCATGAGTCACATGTTTTGGGTATGATCTAGCAGATGTGCTCAGACTAGCTTCACATGCAGCCTTTCTCAATTGAGAAAAATGGAAAGGTGCCTGCCAAGTTCTTAAAAGCAAGATTAACAGCAAGATTGACAGTAAGATGAGGAGTATAATCTGATTTCCTTCTCAACCTAGGTCACAGTCTGATGTTTGTGAAGTGTTCGTTTCACCAAGGCAGCATATTGCACTGGTGTTACCACAGGCACCTTTTACTTCCCAGGATGGGCATGCTCAGGGTAGCTTTTGTTCTGAGAGTCAGTTATTGTCAGTCCATTTCTGGTCATGAACATTCTGTACTAGATGGACAGCAGGGTGACTTGGGTCACAGAGCAACTTCTGGATGCCAAAAAAAAAGCCTAATCAACATTCCTGGTTGAAAGGTGTAATGCATGGTGAGGAGCATAATTTCCCTGAAACTATAGCACTAATGTGATACAGTAAATAATCAGGCCTTAATATTCTATGACAAATTCACACTTAGTCAAAACAGGTTGCATTTAAGCTTACAACAACACAAGTAGATGGATAAAATCTGTCACACCATCATCTCCGTAAACCTGCCTCTGCTCACTTTGTATTGGCTTCCTTGACTAAATTTGTATATCCAGGCTGAATGGTCCCCTAGGTTTATAAAGACCTACAATGGCCACTGTAGGCAGATACCAGTGCAGGTGTTTTACCACTGACTCAGTTATTAGAAAGGACTCTTCAAGCTCAGCTTTGAATGTGAAAGCCCATTGTGCTTCCTGTGTTAACAGACCTCATTCAAGTTATCAAAAAGAATAAGGAACATTTCCCACATTTTGTCTTCATTCTTTTGTCCAAAGACCAGGCCTTTGACTTTATTGTCTCCTTTCCCAAGTAACAAGAACTCAGGAAGCAGTATCAAAATCAAGCTAATAAGTGAAACGTACTGTGCAGAGCTTGTGTAACAAGGATTTGAAGTTTGCACATGGTTAAGTGTAGTTGTCTGCAATCAGCATTGTCAATGTCTTCAAAATCTACTGCACCAATGCAGCCCACTGTTTGGGTAGAAAGGAATCAAAGATAAGTACATTATTCATAAGACAGCTGGTGGAGGCAGCTGAACCACATAATGCATGCTCCAAAATTCTAGTTATTTATTAAAATGATCCCCAAGAAAAAAACATGGAGATGAACTGACCTGTGTGCTTGGCATGTCCCAAGATGAAAACAATTATCTGCTGAACTTGCAGCACATAAGAAATGACAGTTCTAGTACATATGTGCAGAGAGGAGGCTTGGCAAGAATGGAAATAAGATAGAAATGTGTCATCTCCTGTCCTTTTGGCTATGCCTATGATCTTGGATATTCTTCCAAAGAGGACATAATGGATCTTGTTTTCTAGTTCACAGGTAAAGGGCTGGAGTCACTAGCAAGCAGAAGAGACTCAGCACATGCTCTCCCTTGGTATAACAAGATAACTTAAGATTAGATAACCTAGTCCATCTATAACTTTTGCTTCAGAAAATGAGAAATGGATTGCTTGTGCTTAATCAAAAATGTAGAAAAAACCCAGGGACATTGTGCTTATGTATACAAAGGGATATGACAGGTATGAGACCTTTAGCTTACACCATTAAAGACAAAATAGATCAATCACTCTTTTTTGACAGACAAAATACTCTGATAGAATATTTATGAGGTCTCAAAAGAGACTTGGTGACAACTCAAAGTTTTGCTCTTGGAATGATACAATGCACATTTGAATTTGGTAAAAGTCTGAGGTAAGTTGTTAGGTTGGCGTATATGCTAAATGACCCAGTTCAGCAGGCAGAATCTTGTCTTTTAATCTTCATCCTCAGATACCAGGACTTTGGTCAATTTCATACTGGTTACCACTCTGAATTACAAACTTCCACAAAAATACATTAAATTACACGGAAGATGAAAGTAAGTGGTAAATAATACCAGAACATATGGGGTTTTTATACTTTGAATATTGGCATGTATGGTATTAACCTTGTAATAAAAGTATCCAAATTATCAAACATAGTAGTAAAAGCTTGCTAATGGAATCTGAACTAGTAATTACATACTGCATTTCTATAGTTATTTGCCAACTTTGAAAGAAATAAACAATCTATTCTGTGAGCCACAGTTGACAGTTTTTCTACAGATATTTCAGTCTTTCCATCATCCTCCCAAATTCATATTGAGATAATTTGAGCTGTCCCTGGTCAGGTCCTGTAAATCAGGCTTATGTACCAAGAGGCCGTATCCTGCAGTTACTACAGAGTCACACGTGTGCTGATTGATGAGCCGGTACACACATGTTGATAACCATGTGAGTTGCTGTCAAACAGAAAGCTGTTATGATGTGCAAGTTTCAGCTCCCTCAAGAGGAACACTCATTCATGTCTTTCCTCTCCCTAGACTTCAATCCTAAAAAAACTTGCAGGGATGTAATTATCATTGAGGTGTTTATACCTGCTGAATTTGGCAGAAATTGGCCAATAAGTTGAAAGTTATTAGGGAAGAAGCAATATGTAAATAAACAAGACAAATAGAAATAACCTGTCTCCTTAGGTAATCAGGATAAAAGCCCCAAAATAACCTCATATGTAAGGCAAGGTATATGTACGAGAGCATCATCCAAATTGCTGTGCCCTTAACTAGCATAATGCTATGGTGAATTTGGAAAAGATGTATTTCTGAATACACCTTGTTATACTCGAGTAAAAGGAGTAGGCAGTCATATTTCATTGCATTAATTTCTCTATGAATGCTGGAAACTTATTTAGTATAAATAATGTACTACTTAAGTAGTTTTCAACCTGGTTTTCACTTCCAGACCCCAGAAAATCGCAAATGCATATGAAGACATTCATATAGCAAATTTAAACTAACTCACAATAGAGCTACTTTTCCTAGTTATTTGTAGAAATTTTAGGTATACTTCTGAGAAAATAGTTCAAAGAGTAAAAGTTGAAAACCACTATGCATAATACTAAATTAGTTCTCGAAGAACTAATCATTCTGACAAAGTTTAAAAGTAAGTCACAGCTTTTGGTAAAATACACCAAGTTTAGTATCCTAATGCTATATGTAGATGTTGAAGTAATAGGACTTGTTTTATAAAAGAGCTTTTAGCACAGTGTGATATAACTTTAAACTGCTGCTTTTGAAAAGCTTAGCAGAATTTGTGGTTCTTTACACCATGAAAGACTTTCAAACAGAATCTTTATCCAATTAAAAGAATTATTTTGGAAAGTGCCTCTTAAACAGGTAATGCGACTGCAGTAAAGATGGTGGCTGCATCTTCATTGCCTCAGCTGTGTGTTAACGTTAAATGCTGTCTGCAAATATAATACTTCTATTCATATGGGAATGTTGCCATCAAGATTTCTGTCTGAAATGTAATTACTTGATAGGTATGTATGCAGTAGTGCTCTCTCCAGTAATGAGGTAGTTGTCTCAAGTATATGTATCCATGTGTCCTATTAGTTCCATAAAAATAGTCTTACGCTAGTTCATTGATTAAAGAGCTAAAGGCTGTATCTGTTATTCCTTGTGTTGTCTATGTAAAATGCTCATGTCAGCTACTATGCCCTCAGGAGGACACGTATATAATTTGCTTTGATAATTGTGCATAAGAAGTTTTAGAGACCTCTGCTCTTGCACCGTGTACTGTAATTTGCCCATTTGATAATGCCTACTGCTGGGATGATTAATCTTCTAACATTTGCTAATTCTTTTTTTTATTTTTTTTTCCAGTGGGAAGATCTAGCATAAAAACTGCAATAGGGTTTTTTTAAGTCCACTTTCTAGAGATTTCAATGCCACTAATGCACAGTCCACAGGACTGAAAATGACATGTTCTGTTCTTGTCTAAGTTGGGAACTCATTGTCTTGGCTTTGTCACTTTTAACTAATGACAAGCTTAATCATACTGTCAGTTTTAGTTTATTACTTAAACCAGTCTCCTAATCTGACAAAGCAGGATTCAATGACAGATAATGAATTTAGAGAATGTCTGGTTTGTATTCTGAGTCAGAAACTGTTTCCCAGAAACCATGAAATCTAGAACATCTTTTTGTTTTGTTTTTAAAGGAAAAAGTACCACTACACAAAGAAATATGCACAGAGGTTTCACAATACCAGCAGTCTCACAAGCTTCTCTGCACTGTTGTTCGAAAACTGTGCGCTGTTTTTGAGCGCTTTATTTTAAAATTAGTAGGACTATTGACTTCAGTGGGCCCAGCAAGAGACAATAATGCCAAATGAAAGGTTTACAGATAATTCTTCTAGATTCTTTTGCTTAGTTCTTTGATTAATTATTCTATTTCTCTTTAAATATGGAAAATATATAACCTATTAACTTTACTTCTTTTCCTCTTTTGCTTCTTTGAATAGAAAGGCTACAAATCACCCCTTGAAAGCTAATATAAATAAGCATAAACACTGTAAATTTATATTGCAAAGATATGCAATGACAAAAGAAGCAACACAGGAAGAACGAAGTTGTTGAATAAGGAAAGCATAAGTCCGCTATTGGACAAGTGAAAAATAAATGCACAGTGAAATACATAACTCTAGGGATCATAAATGATCAAATCCTTAGTGGAACCACAATTTGTTTTATTCATGGCACTCAGCCCTCAAGAGATTATTCTGAGTTTTTAGCATTATTTCCAGTTGACCTACTAGCTTATTAGGCAGCATGCTATTACACAATTAATTGTATGGGTAATTATTTAATAGCACAGATATTCTTGAGCATACTGTAGGTTATTTTTCACTCTTAGTTGGCTTTGCTTATGTGGTACAACAGTTATGAGCAATGTATGTTATTTATGAGTGTCCTTGCAGTGTTTATTTGATATTTTTCAAGCTGCACATTTTTTTTCTCTTTGCTTTACGTGTTGCTGCCTCTGACTAACTTTTCTTCTTTCTCTGTCTGCAGGCAGGTAAAAGATTTTATCTCACTAAGTATTCATGTTACAAACAGCAGCTGTACCATCATTGTCTTTTGAAACGTAGGAGAGGCTGGAATCCTACCTTTATGTGCTTCACACTCAATGTGCTGCTTAATCCTGGACTGCTTCTGGATGGTTTCTTTTCCAGAGTAATGATTTATCTGGAGAAAAATGCTTATTGCTTCAGGAGAGGAAATACTGGGAAGTAAATTATTCCTATACAAAGGCCATTGGAAAATCAATATAATGCAACCACAATTATTTCAACAAGTTCTGCATTAAATTCTTCAACAGAGCCTCAATGGAATAATGAAAAGGTCTTCTCACAGATAAATAGTTGATTAGAATATTGGAGAAGGACAGAAGGGATAAATGATCAATTTTCTAGGTGGATGGAGATCACTAGTAGAGAGGCCTGGCGGTAACCCATGTGGGCTGAGGACTTTGTTTCTTAATGTATTCACATATTACCTGGAAACAGAGGGTTGTAAATTAAGTGATGAGTTCAAATAAAAATGGATACATTCATGAAGGCAAATGTATGAATCCATGACTACTAACTAGGAAAACATCATCTCCTGTTCATGAACCCCTGATCAACATATCATCACATGATAGAAAAATATGCAGAGGAAGTATGATGACATTCTTTGTTAAGTATCCACAATCATGGATGGAATACTGGACTTAGTGGCACTTTTGGACAAATCCAAATAAAACCACTCTCATAGTGGCATGAGTTAACTGCTTATTTCTTATAGCAAAAGGTTACTATCAGATCTGTAGGTAAATTCTACAGTGTTTCTCATTTCACAGTTTTTGAAGAAAACTGTGTCTACTGATATGTAGATTCCAGCAGGGGCAACAAATCTTCCCTGTTCCTTATCAGACTTATCTAACACCCTGGTTCCTTCTGCAATCCTCATGTCTCTCTCTGTGTTAAGTCAGACAAACCAGAATAATAATTACAAACTAGGTGTGAGGGCTTCACCTCCAGGTGTCCAGGTGCAAACATACCCACATGGTCAAATTCTGAGGTCCTGCTAGACACTGCAAAGAAACTTGAGACCACAGAGAAAAGGTAACAAAATTCTGTATAAGTGAGTGAAGAGGACTCTACAGGCAAATACTATCAACTTCCCAAAGACCTTGTCTTCTGCCACTGAACATCTTCACTATACTAATCAAAAATACATGAAGAATAGTTCTTTAGCTGTCTCCCTTCTCTACCAGGCCTTGACACCCCACTCTTAGAACAACTGTCTTTGTCTGTTTCTCACCTTTGCTTTGCTATCACAGAGCCTCATTGTTCGATAAACTTACTTTGCTCAGTAGATGCAAAATACTGCTGGGGAAGTTTAAAGCAACAGTGTTGATTACCAAGTCTATAGCACTACATCTTCTTACAACACAGAACCTCCTGTGTACTGCAGATGTTTTATACACTTCAACTCATCTGTCTCAAAGGCTGATTCTGTTTCTGTTTCATCTCTGACACAATGGAGAATGTGACTGTAGAATTTGCTTACAAAATGCCTGCCTGATCTCTCTTTCAGCACAACTTCCCCAAACAACTTAGCTGTGGAATGTCTTGGGACTGATCTCTATAAAGATTAGCAATTTTCATCATATCACGTGTCTGTGGCTTGGTAGCTGGGCTCTGAATCATACAGCTGAAATCTGGGATTTGTTTATCCAGTCTTATTAAAAATAGTAGCTCAAAACTCAACAGCTTTTTATATCTATATTTACACATTTGTAGTTAATATATCAGCATCACAGGAAAACTTGTAAATGAATACTAGGTTTGGAAGAACATTTGCACATTTCTCCTCTCTGGACTGTATCTGTTTCAATGCTTGTCCCTGAGTTAAGTTTGACTTTTTCTGACACCTTCTGTGGAGTTAGTATTTCACTCTAATAATGAAACAACAAAAAAACCAACATAAAATACCCAACCAAAAAAATCACCAGAGAGCCAACAGACAGTTTCTATCTGCTTTCTGGAACCACTCTCCATTTCAGACCTAAATCAGCTTACTGACTTAATGATACTTAGTTTCAGACTTTGTCTGTGTTTATTTCAGGTGTGTTTCTATCTGCCAAAGTACCTCTGTCTCTGTCTCTGTATCTGTCTGCTTCTCTCTGTATTGGAAAAATTATCGGTCAGATAGAATTGCATATCTTAAGTCTTCTTTCCCCTTCAGTTTTCTAGAGGCTTACAGATAGAGACAAACAAACAAATAGCTGATGAGTTCTTATTGATGTCTGAGGTCTAATTTTATATGTAAATGGAGAACACATTAATTCAGAAATAAGAGTGAATATCATATGGATGAGCAAGGAAAAAAAAAGGAAAATTAAGGAGTCTATTTTTTTATCCCTTGAAGTTTCTTTGGTTTCGTAGGGTTCTGTTGTACAACTGTAGTAATTTAAATGGATTTAAAATGCAAACTTTGAAAACAGAAACAAGGAACCAAAACCACTGACTGAATTTATATCATGTAGAGGCTTTGTGGGGACAACAACACAGATAAAGTATAGTTAACTGTGAAGTAAAATGGAACAAAGAGCTTATTTAAATTTCTTTACCATAGTCTAAGAATTGCCTTACCTTGTGTCTAAGGATGTTGTATGAGTTCCCCAAAAAAATTTACTCTAGCTGTTATGAGCAGTTCTGTATGAAAATCATTGAAATTGGCTTGATCTTTATAAAAATTCAGCCACATTATGTCCTGTTAACTATGCTTGCCTTTAGAAGCCCTAGGTAAGTATTTCTGCTCTCCAGAATTTTCACCAGAAAATTCTGAATACTAACCAGCAGTCCAATTTAGCTTCATTTTAAAGAGAGTGAATATCCATGTTGATGCTTTAATCGATACAATATGATCAGACCCAAACTTAGGTGTAACGTGTTCATAGAAAATAAGTGGGTAATATGTACGTTGACAGACATGTGATGGCAGTTCTTAAGAAATTCTGTTCTCCAGTCAGCTAGACACTGGAATGGGTCTTTAAATGTGCTGCACCGCAATTTGTCAGGACATACTAAAAGACACAGAAATATACAGGGGGATTCTCGACTCTGGAGTGACTTGTTCTTTTGGTTTACATTAGAATAGGTGATTCAGGGATTCAATAGCTCTTCCAACATTGAGGTGCAGGTCAGCATCTGTTCCTGGACTCTCAAAACCTAAGCAGGGATCGACCAAAAGCACATCATCCCAGAGTAGGAAGAAAGAGTAATTTGGCCCCACTAGAGGGGGTGAATGGACTGAATTTAAGCAAAGAATTATTGTTTTTCTTTTCAAAGCTGGCAAAGCCATGTCTGTGCTCAGGAATGTCTGTTCAACAGGCATGCATATTTTCTTTTAACACATTCGGATGCAGGTGGTGATCCACCTTGTGAACTGGTTCAGCTGACAAGGAAGACTCTATTAAAGGCACTTTCCTGCCTTTCAGCTCTGTGGGAAACCTCTTCTATCGTGCTTCTGTGGCAGTAAACCTAAAGGACTCCATTTTCTCCTGTTTCTCTATGTTTCTGAAGTTCTAGCCAAAACCCCACATCCTCCAGATCACTACATAGAAAGCATGAACAGCAATATAGTGATTTAAGTAATGAATTCTTTCCTGGAATGATATTTATCAAGTACAATACTAAAAGAACAGAACCATTGACTAAGAAGAGAAGTTTTGTGTTGCTAGATAACAATGGAAACCATCGCACAATGAAATGTCACCTGGTGTGAAATATGGTTCATACATTCCACAGACATCTAGTCCTTCAAGGGGACACACACTGGAATATGAAATGACACTACAAATTACTTATTCATCTGGTAGAGACAAAATCAATGCATTTTCAATCTTGCTAAGAATTATATGATATTTTCATTGAAATATTTTGGAATAAGCTATTCTGTTTGTATCTAGAACACAAATATCAATTAAGATTTGACACAACAAAATTTATCAAATGCAGCCACAAATGAATGTAAATCCAGAAAAATTGCAATTTTTATTTGTAACAAGTAAATCACATTGGCATCAGAATTTTCCATGTAGTTTAATTACCTCCAGAGTTTTCCCATTTGTTCTATCAGGTTGGCAAATCCATTACTGTCTCAGCTCAGAATACGTAGCTCTCATTTCCTACTCTCAAGCTCAAAGGTATTCATTTAGCAGTCTAAACAAAAGCAGTCTGATTTATAAAGGTCCTCTCTGCATGAATTCAGTGCCATCTGCAAAGGCCTGGCACTTCAGAAAAATCAAACTACATTTATTTGGAGAGCTCTGCTTATACTATGTGGGTCTTTATTTTGTGGCCTTGCCAGGAAAAATTAGGGCACAGAGTCTGATCATTTTCTCATTTATGCTAGTTGCAGATAAAACTTTCCTGAATTCCTAACTTAGTCTTGATTAACATGAAATCAGAAATGGGCCTAACATTTATTACATGCTGTAGATGCTCATGACAGTGACTAGAGCAGTACATTTCTTTGGTTTTGCAGTGGAAACTTCCTTGCTCTCCATCTTTCAGGAACAGTTGCACTGAGCACGAAGCCAGTTCACTATACCTGTGGTCACCCCTAGTCTGCACCGACGCACGCTGGAGTTTTTCCAAGGACCTGCTCCTGGAGTGGTGGTGGAGGGCATGCTGGTGCATTATTAGGTTGGAATAAATGACATGTGACCCAACAGCTGGATGATTTAGCATAGGGGTGCTGCAGTGACAGATGTTTCCCTGGGGTTTGAGGATGTGAAAGCCTGCCCTCCTCTCTTCTTACACCAGAGATGCAAGCTCAGGGCTGGGAAAGCCCCACTGCCGAGTTCCCAGAGGCAAGTCAAGGCTAGGAAGGTGGAAGCAGAGTGGCCACCTCCACCCCTGCTGCTGGCCTGCACAGAATCATAGAATGTTTTGGTTTGAAAGGGACTTTAAAGATCATCCAATTCCAACCCTCCTGCGGTGGGCAGGGACACCTTCCACTAGACCAGGTTGCTTAAAGCCTCATCCAACCTGGCCTTGGACACCTCCAGGGATGGGGCATCAGCCAGAGCCACATAACCTTGTTGAATTCTCTGACTTATAGAAATAGTTATGTAGTAGGATACCAAGACTGTACATTTCCAGTGTGCTAGTGCTGATCTTGGGATTCACTGTGCGCGTAACAGCAGCTTGTAACTGTCACTGGCTGGGAAATCAGTTGTACAGCCTCTCAACTCTAAGACTGGGAATGGCTTGAAATGACAGTCTCAGCTCCCTCCTGAGGTTTTGGAATTCATTCATAATAAACCACTTAGGCTTTCTGATAATATTAAATGAGATTATTTATTTTGTATATTATTGCATATGCATGCCAGATCTTCTTATTCTGTGATCTGGTTGTGATCAAGTTTCACCAATTCCTTTAGAAAGTGAAGGAGGAAGGTGAGAGGTGAAGCTCAAGGTTCCTTTCTCTGACACAAAAAAAGGGAAAGTAATGTGCAGTATCTTAATATATATTCACTGACATGCCATAGTATTTCTTCTGCCTTTATTTTAGCGGGAATAGTAGACATCGTGAACTCCAAAAAAGACACGTATTTCAATGTTATTGCACCAGGGTGTTACTAATATAGTCTGAAGTCAGGGTCATGTAAAGAATATGAACCTTTTTCTTTAAGGATTTTTTTTTTTTGTTTACTAAAGCTGACAGTTTTGGCTTATGTTTTTTTCCTTCAGTGAATAATTAAACTTTTTGAGGACCATGTGGGGCATGTTTCTTAAAATGCCTTGATTACCTTTGACTTTCCTGAGCCATGTGAAGGCAGATTACATCTTAATGAAAAAATACAAAATTTTTAACTTTTGATTGCAACACGATAAGGAAAAAAGTCTCCTTTTTTAAATTATGAAATGAGTTACTGGTGTAATTATCAGAAAGGAAGTATGAAGGCCTACTTGAAAAACATAAAATAGTTCATATATTGCAGGCTCTTTGTCAAAATTCTTAAACTTAACTGAGACATTAAAAATGGAAGTTCAGTTTCTCCTATATGACTTTTATATGACTAGTAATAGAAATGGCAGTATTTCTGCACAGCACTTACCATCAATAGGCAGCTTAGAAAAACTAGCTGTAATTAAAATACTTAGATACAGAAAAAACACTTCACTATCAGCATGATTGAGCAAAAACAACTTAAGTAAGCAGAGTTGCTATTTATATGCTCTTTCAGTGCAGAAATCTCTTTACAAAATTATCTGAAAACATAATTACTTTGAAAAAACTCTTAGCAATTACCATAACTTAAAGAAATCTTTTCCTATCTCTTCGTAGAAACTTCTTTTCTAAATAAAAAAATCAAAACCATGTCAACTGAGCATTCTAGTAATACAAAATTCTATTAATTAATAAATTTATTGCTTAATTATATAAGGTTCATTTTAAATTCTGTTTTCTGCCACTGCAATTTTCAGACAAAATTTGATTTTCAGATGAATTATTGAGAAGATGATTAATTTTGCAATTGTAATGCTCATTTGAAGACTAAAAGATTAAGAATAAAATATTGTATCAAGTACTAGAATATACCTGATAGGAAAGTTTTAAGAGAGTGAATGGCATTCCCTTTCAAGTCAACAGGCATAGGAATTGAATGCTCATTCAGTCAGTACTAACCTACCTGGATTCCTCCATTGGAGAGGAAGTGGGTCTGCTGTAACTCCCTTCAGCCAGGTTGGAGCAGGAGGAGGTGTTTGTGCAGGAACAACCCACCTGCTACCTCTGATCTCAAACTGAGATTATTCCCTCTGTAGGCAGAACCCCTTAGAAATACATGAGCTCAATTTCTCTGTGTTTAGGTGGACTTTATACTTCTGCCAAGTAGATTTTAAATGCATCAAAGAAGATGTTAGAGTTTTATACTTAAATCCAATTCCCTACTGGATCTTAAGCCTGTTTTGGTGGCATAAATTAGTAGTAAGGCTGTTGAATTTAACTCCATTATGTTTGAAGTTGCCCTGTGAATCCTCAGGTAACACAGTTTCTATGGCATATGAACCGTTGAATGACTTTTCTGGCAGCTAGGAAGTTTGAATCACCCTGGACTTGGGGGTGAGTTCCCACAAACTTCCATGAGTCCGATGGTGACGTAATACTATCTTCTTCATCTGTGTTCTGCAAAAGGAACTGTTGCTCATACCTTGGATTATGCCTGTGAGAAGTGTGAGGCTGTGAAGAATCAGACACTATATATTTCTAGCATATTGGGTTCCTTTAGAAACTTAATTTGGGGTATTAATTCAGATACCTCATTTATTTTTCTCAAAAGAAAAAAGAGTGAAAAAGCTTTTCCCACTACTTGTTAAGTGCAGGTTCAATCTGAAGGGAAGGAATTATACATTTAATGGTTTTAAAATACAGTTTGAGCAGTTCCTTGTTCATCGTTGGTTTTTGTTACTCTTTCTTTGGAACTTGGTGATCTCTTGATACTTTTTTCCTGTGAAAAGCTCACATGCACTCTTAAAATAGAGAGTGAGAAAGGGTAGGTAATTTGTGCTAGAGACTGCTGCAGGAAGTGCCCTTTAAATTCCAGGTGATTAGGGGGAAAGCAAAGGAATTCAAATAGGAAAGATAAAAAAAGGCTTGAACAAAAATTGAAAGGCAGCGTAGAAATGAGTATGTGAGAGTAGGTGGCAAGAAACATTTTCTGACTGAAGTGGCTCCTATGTAAGTGAAATAGGTATACACATGAAAGAGCATTTAGAATATCTCAAAACCTAGCATGCTTTGTCACTGAAGATAGAAAAGAAAGTAATTCCTGAAATTTTACATTATCTTCCTTCAGTAATTATATTCTGTCTACTTTTTCTTGTTCTTTTTAAATAAACACTTCAAGAGCTCCATCTTCAGGTTTAAGTTATTACTGTAAAAGAACATTCCTTTAGCTTTGATTAAGTAGTGCTTAAACATCCCACAAAGTATATCTGCTCACATATTGTAAGTTTGCAGTACTTAACTTTTCTAGCTGCATTTTTTTTTGTTACCTTTTGATAGACTTTGAATACTTTCTGTGTTGTTTTCAGTTTTTCTCTCATTAATTCATTCACTTACTGTGGATTATGTTTTTCTTTTCCAATAATGATACATAAATCAACTTGACAATTCGTAAAATACTTATGGACCATGTGGACAGATACTAGTGGCAGGAGGAATTTTAAAACAAGCTGATTTTCAAGTAGGATATATAACTTGATATACAATCATATGCTTTTGTTAAAGCATATGCTGATTTTTGTCAACAGACAATCTGATCATGTTCTTCTGGGAGCTGAATTTTACTGAAAAAATAGTTTTGTTTCTGCTAGCGCAGCAGAATTTTAAAAGACTTAACATAACTATTTCAGTAAGAAAAATTTAATCCATTTTGGTTTTCAATAAAAACCTTCTAATCCTTCCAGCATGCCTTTGGGGAAAATTAATTCATTTGAAAAACTTCGCTCCTCAAATAAAGTTGTGGAAGTGGTACATAGTGAAGAAATATTGCAAAGGAAATTAAACAGTTAATCACAGAAATCCATCGCATATAAGATTACTCTTATAATTATGTCCTCTTAGCATTTTTTATGTCCTTTGTTTCTTCCTATTTTCTAAGTATTTTCGGCAGCACAGTCTCCTTACTTTCTAAAATGACAAGTATATCCAGTTATTTTAACCTGATCTGATCATCCTTGTCCTGATAGCTGGAGAATCTGCCTTGCTTCTCTTTTCCATAACAGCACTGTAGAGAAGTAAAATTACCATTTGTATAATTGATGGATTGAATCGATGATTTCTTATTATTGCTTAAATCAATATAAATCAAAACAAAACTCAGACTCAACTCCATCTCTCCAACAAATGCTTTAATCTAAAAACAGTTTACTAGAGCATTTATTGTTGCTTCTTGTTTTTTTACATTGAACCCAAGTTTGCAACAAGAATTGATCTACTGCTGCATAATTATTTAGCAAATCTTCATAAAATAACTGCTACTATTCAGTATAGTATTGCTGTATTTTTTATTCAAGACTTTCTATTCCTTTGTTATTGACTTGCTTTCCTAGATTCCCCAAAAGAATTAGAAATTACAGATATACTTTAATTCCTAGTGGTTTTTTGAAGCAGGAGGTGGAGACAAAGAACACAAAATGCTGAGAGGTCTAGTCAGTGTTACCTTTCTGGTGGTTTCAGCTCTGTATCTCTGGAAACTGTAAAATAAACTCAGAACTGGCTTGTTCTAGAATGCCCACCTGAAAGATATTCAGTTTTCTTTCAGGAGCCTTGTATGTATTGCAGAGCTTTGCAATCTTTATGAGTGTTTTGAATCTCTCTTTGAAATAGAAGAAATGTAAATAAAAATATCTATAACATACCTTAAACTGCATTTCATGGAGTAATTAACAAATCACAATCATGATGGAACTCAGTTACTTCATTAATGGTCAGAGTACACATCAATTGGCATCCTGACTGAGGGTATCATAACAATGCAGCTAAATTTAATCCTCATTTTATACAGTGCCTGTACTTATTTTCTACATTATGGACAACTTTACTTTAAAATGTGACTGTTCTTCTGAAAAACATGAATATATTTAAAACTAAATCTAAGCCTAGCTGCTGCTTAGAATAAGGATGCCTTTTTCTGGTATCAGACCTTTGTAATTTTTTTTTTTTTTATTCAATGAGTCATGTGTTGTATAAGACATTAGGCAGATATCAAGTTAATATCCATTAAAGAACAAGTCTATTAAGGGATGTAGATTAACCTCAAGTATGCTGCTTGCTTTTTCAGATAAATTCAATAGTTGTATTAATGTTATTGTTTTATCTTTGAACAATTGAACACTCAAAGAGATTTTTAAGAAGTGCAGGGCCAGGACACGAAAGCTTAAAAATAGCAGGGTCTGTCTTATTTCCAGGTATTTACCTTTAAACATAATGTAACAAAATTTAGTGAAGGCAATGTTTTAACCAAGAAAAGGCCCTTCTTCATCTTTACCCTTGTTGCTGAATTATTTTAGATGGATTAAATAATTACAATTCTGTACTGACTTCTGTATACATACTATGCTATCCCAGAGATTGTATTTCTGTCATTGGAAATTACTTTTTATTTGTTATAGTTTGTTTTTTTTATACTGAGTATACTTTTTTATGAAAACAAGATAATTATTTTCTATAATTGTTATAAACAAGCAAAGTTTTCCGTAATCATTAACCTGACTGTAGGACTCTTGTTCTGGAATACTTCTTCCACTCTAGGTATTCCAACTGCATCTTATTTGTTATGTACATAGAACCTGAAACTTGAATTTTATGTTATATTTTAAAACAAAAAATAAGAAGAGTTAAGAATTAATTGCTTTCTAAGTTGAATCCATCTAATTCCAGAATGTAATATTATCACTGTCTTTTCTCATTAAACAAAGCAGTTATTGGAAAACTTGAAAATTAAATTGAATACTAGGTTGTTCCTCTTTGCCATATGTTTACTCATGTTACTTTTTCTCTAAATGCACATTACCGGCTTGGTTTTGGTAACATTCTTCCTGATGTTTTTCTTCCATGTTTGTTTTCTAGTAACAGCTTTACTAGTAGCCCACCTAGAAGTGGTACTTTGGCAGTTTTAAGGAAAGCTAAAAACCAACATTTCTGGGCCCTTATTGGCACCTTTTTGTAAGATACATCAATTTTTGTCCAAAGCTGAACCTGTTCTGGGAAATAATTTTTTAAAAAGTTTCTTTTAGTAATATAATGTTATTTAGTATTATTTAATGAGTGGTCTAAAGGTTCATCCTATTAGTGTACTTTTTCTTTCACACAATCACTAGGGTGGAAAAGACCTTTTAGATCATTGAGTCCAACCATTCCTATCAACCGCTAAACCGTGTCCCTGAGCACCTCATCCACCCGTCTTTTAAACGCCTTCTTGGATGGTGACTCAATCACCTCCCTGAGCAGCCTCTGACAGTGCCCAATGACCCCTTCTGTGAAAAATTCTTTTCTGATGTACAGCCTGAACCTCCCCTGGTGGAGCTTGAGGCCAATCATACTTGGAGAGGAAACTATGGCTGCGTTACTGCCAGTTTGCATAACGGAAAAGTGAAAACTTTTCCTGAGCATTAATCCTTTCCTACAACAATACTTAAACTGTTTTCCACTTGCAGAGACTCTGTAGTTGTCAATGGTAAGATAATGTTTTGGTAATTTTCTTATTCAACTGAGTTTTCATTATTAGCTAGATTGTCCAAATCACAAATGTTGCAACAGCTGGACTGTTTTGTACTGGCTGCAGTTTTAAATGGCATTAAGGTAGCCTGATGTGAGCAAGGTGTATACACTAGAGAGTAAATATTTATCACTCCATATTTCTGAAGAGATAAATGCTTTGCAGAATGTCAGTGGGAAGGAAAATAAAACAAACTATACGCACTGAAATCTTGAATATTATGGAAGTGGTTATGATTGCACCAACTGTAGTTTTTAGAAACAATTGAGGATCTAGAAAAACCTGCATGCAACAAATTGCATACAAGTTATACACCTGCTTTACTGTGGGAAAAGATTAAGTAATTCCTTACCTTACTCAGTTTGCCTCTTGTCTCATTATCTCTGAATTAAACAATAGGCAGCTCACCATTTAATGAGCTACAACACTAAACTCTTCTTAGGCAAATACATTCTGCTTTGTTAAAAAGCAGTTGCTGCTAGAATGGAAGCAGCAAGCTTTCAGGTCCAAGTATCCTGGACTAACATGCTGCAACTCCACTCTCTCCATGTGTGTGTTGGACACTTAGTGAGACAGAACACTGCAGAAGCCTGTGCTTGTGAGAACCTACTAAGTTGCATCATCCATTCAGGAGGATGTTGCAGTGCACTCTGGCTCTTGTTTACACAACCAGATAAACCTAGAACTAGCAAGAATTATCTTAATATTATTTTCTGGAGAAAACATAGCTGCTGTCTATTTGGTGTTTCATATTAATGGTAGAGATAACTTTTTCTTGTTTTCAATCAGAATTTCCCTTATAGCAACTTGTCCTTTCCTGGTGCATCTCTCAAAAAGCACGGTTTATTTTCTCTGTATCTCCCCTTAGGTTGTGAAGGACTGCATTTCCTTCCTACATTTTTCTAGGGTAAAAATTCTGGTTTCCTTTGCCTCTTGTCCTATGCTCCAACTCCCTAATCATCTCAGAAACCATCTCGTTGGCTTGCTTCAGTTTCTTCACACCCCTTGCCAGTTTCAGCTTCTGGCTAATCTGCTCAGAGAATTTAAACATTCTTATTCAGAAAGACATCTCTAATGAAATCATTGTCCTAATCTGCTAGTATGCCATGAAAACCCCAAGTCATTGTTTCAGCATGGTGTATGTTGAGCTGCTTGTACATAAGAAGCCTCACTTAGAGATCATGACCAGCTCATCAGCAATATCTCTCCAAGTCTAAGCAGGGATCCCAGGTTCTGGTTTTTTGTTTCCTTCCGTGTATGTCACATTTACCCTTAGTTGTAATTTCATTTTTAATAAGACTATTAAGCAGTGTGATGAAATTATAAACCTGTTTGATGGCAGTGTTTCCTAATCCTTTGCCTTCCTCTTAGTCTATACTAGCATCTGTCAGAACTCTCTCCTTGGTCTTACATTTTCCTGTTACACAATCTGCAATATCATTTACACCATAGTGATTCTTCATTCTTAATTTCTAATGCCAATCTTCGTAGCATAACATTTCACATTTGTATGATATCTAACATTACACTGTGTTTTTACTGTGAATCTGGTAACAGATTGTGCCCTCTGAATTTTTAGCATTCTTTCATTCAAAGTGTTATAGGTGATTTTGCTCCTACTGAAGCCCATGGGCTATATAATTTTACAGGAAACGGCTAATTTCTCTTGGGATACACATAATCAGGTTAGCTGAGTGTCCTGCATTGTAACTGATATATTTTGATGCCCAGTCTGAGATGCGTGGCAGACACAGTATTAGGTATATTGTCATACTTTTAAGTACCAAGCTTAATGTGGTCAGAAGACAACCTCTAGGTTCAATATTAATAAAAAAGTGCCTACTTTACTCCTCTGGCTCCTGTTGACTCAAACTGCAGTATCAACAGTGTAGAACAGAAAACCAGACCTTAGACTTCTTCCAGATGAGAAGTTTAAATTTCTTTGGGCAGATTGCTTTAGTAGAATCCCAAGCCAATATACCAATCTTGATTTGCTAGCAAAAAAAGCTATGCTGTCAGCCATTCTTGGCCCTGCAGCAACTTCAGGTGTACTAGAAAGCAGGCAAACACCATTTCAGTTAGAGAAAACTTCTGTTTCCTTACATAACCTTCTATACTGCTGAGAGAGATTTTAGAAAATTTATCTTAAAACACAGTAGTGAGAGGACTTCAGCTTCAACCTCCAAAATTTTGGGTAACTACCACAAAGATACTTATTAGTCTCCTAGGGCTGTAGTCACATTGGGGTTTGTTTGTTTGTTTGTTAATCCAAAAAAAGTATAAACAGACAAAAAGTTATTTAATATTTCTAGCTCATGAAACGCTTGCTGTGTAAAAGAATTTGATCACACGGCCTCCTTTTAAAATGGGTGTAATCCTCTCTACATCGTAAAAATTACCTGGCTTTGCTGTTACTAATTAGTCTTCTAATATCTATCATAGCGAATCTCCCTAAGAGTGGGAAATTAGGATTCATAAACCTTGCCTGATACATTATTTCTTACATTTGCAGTGTGGTTGTAGGAAATAAAAAATCCTTCCAGTGAAAATACAGAATTCTGAATCAATTTTTCAGAAAGACTAATGAAGAACTGCTTCTTGGAATGCTTCAAAATACATGCAATTATTAAAGCATAAAATCTGTTGGAGGAGAGCCTGTCTTTCATTCTATTATCTGTCACAGAAAAATCAGATTATCTTTCAGGCAAGCCAGCCCTTGACACATACCTTAGGAAGATGTTTTGTGCCCTAAAAGTCTGTCTAGCTCTATACATCAACAATGATGACTAAAGTAAAAACTCAAAAAGAACAGTAAATACTTTTCTTTCTGTAGTCATTAAAAATCAGTTCTGGCTTTTGTAGAAGCAGCTTTGTTCACAGGTATTTCCAGTCCACTTATGTAGAGTTGAAAGAGTGATGAAAAATTAAACACTGCACAGAATGTAATTTAAAATCATTATAACTTTAAAATTAGTAAGTCATTTTTCACTTAGCATAGTGAGTCTTTTGTATCAAGATCTGGAAATTTTACTTTGAAGATTTTTAAACTGGGCTAGTTGAGAGTAAGAGGTTTTCAAAATATACTTTAAGTAAAGGGCAAAAAATACTTCAAAAAGTTGCTTCTTATGATCTCAATCTTAAAGTTTTACTGCATAAAGCCCCCATTTTTGATGGTGTTCTGAACAGCTAAACAGAACAGAAAAGAGAAAGCATTTCAATCTTTTTTTTTACAAATGCAATTATTGGAATCGGCCCATTCTAGACTGATGAAAACAAACCTAGGAATTTGGATTTACAGGAAAGTTACTGCTTTTCATACACACTGCTACCTAAGGAATATTTGTGTTGGAAGATTGTGTTTATCTGTTCATAGGACTGACAAAAGTGTTTACTATAGTCTCGTGAAACAAAGCCACTGACAAAGACCTTCACTCAACCTCTCAGTTGCAAGCTAAGCACCAGATATTCAAAACCCTGCTATTGGTATCTCAAACAGTTCTTCATGCAGAGGGAAGGAAAAAGAATCTGAAGAATTATGAAGCTGCTTTTAGTAGGTGTGTTTATCTGTATACTTATGCTATCCTTAAAACTGATAGGTGACTTATATGTTTCCTGAGAGACTGTCAGAGTTTTGTCTGGATTACAAAACAGACGATATTTCATTTCTAAGAATTTTTTCAGATGAACTGAAGTTATTATATATCGTGTAAGCTTCTGTTTCTGTACATGTATAATTAATCACTTTGGACAACATAGATGCTGCAAATTTAAATTTGAACATACTCAGTAGTTAAATCTGAAGAACAAAATTTATGATTTGGATTGACAGCTGTTTCTAACAGCCTGAAAAAATCTGTTTCTGGAAAGCACATTGGTCTGATTCTTTTGTCCTTTACCTTTGTTCTTAATGGGTGGGAAAATGGCAAATATCTCTATTTTTATGCATTGAAAGAAATGAAAGGAGAATTAATCTGTTAATTTTAAGTTTAGTAAACAAAGAAACTAAAATATACGAATACTTAGTTTTAAATATAGTTATACAAGAGTATGGAAACTTAAGGGATTTAGTCTCTGTAACATAATTGTCACAGGAATAGCTCTGTTTTGCATCCTTCTAATTTCTGAGAATTGTGGAAAAAAAAACTCTCTTAGCATGAGTTTAAAAAACAACTTCTGTTCTGTTTTAAATCATGCCAGTTTTGTCCATCATGCATGTAAAGTGTCTCCTGTGTAATAGAGGCATGTTTAATCATGTAATGTAATTCATATCACAAAATGTGATGTGAAATCCTTCTCATCTGTTTTACTGAACCTGTGCCAGAGGAATAACATGGAAAAAACCCCTAAATTTTAGAAAAAGGTGAATGGTTAATCACTTCTAAAACTTTATTTTGAAGCTGACAGTCTATTTTGCAAACCCAAACTGGTCTAAGTAGGCAGTATTCATCCAGATAATCCCATGGAGTAAGGCATTTTAAGTGAGGTTTCTTTCATAACATTAGAGGGAACAAAACCCCAAACCAGCAACACAGCTGGCTCTTGATTTCATGATCCAAGAGGAGATTCTTTACACACAGACATAGCATTTAAATAATTAATGTTTACATGAACATGTAAGATTGAACAGGATTGTGACTTTGAAGTGAATTGTTTGATTATAACCACTTACTGCATGTTGTTTGGATCATGGTCTAGACTTTGAATGCACAAACTGGACACCTTTTAGGTGAGGCTACTTGGAAAGGTTTGCTTCAAGAAATGAAGCAAAACTTGTAAAACCAGATTAAGGCTAGTCAGAAGTAAAAGCCCTACGATGAGTGTAGTGCACATCTCATGTCCTTAGCATTGAATTTTTCAGCTTTCATACCACACTAATTGTCTAAGCTTCCATCGTCTATATAGAAAATCTAAATTATTTACATGTTAAAAAGATTTTTTTGGTTTTGGCTTCTGAAAATTGATACAAAATTCCATTCACAAAATATTTTATCAAAGTATTTTACCTTGAAATCTATTGTAATCAACTCTAGTCTAGTGATTCCCAAGGTTTTTTTTGAGAGCAAGATGACTGAGAAACATATATTTATACTGTTACCACCTGAGGGCTTTTCATATCAGGAAAGATCTTGGCAACTGCCACCGTGTAACCCACATGGAGGCTACATGGAACAACTCATTACATGAGCATAGCTCAATTTCAGTGGTAAAACCTGACCTTAAGTAGTGCGTTCCTTTTCCTTTCAAAAGCCTAGTTAGAGAGCCATGGCTTATGATTAGCCCCTTGAAGTACAATCCTACCTCCTCTAAGGAAGTAGGTGTGGTTCCTCTATGGAACTAAGAAGTGGCATTAAGACTTTGGCCATTGTAACAGTGTATACTCCATACATATATATTCCATACACAAGGAACAGTCTTAAACATACATGATTCTCATTTTGGCATATGCACACAAAATTTTTTGAAGATCTGTTATACAGTAATTGCTTAATGTGGGCATCCTTTCTTTTCACGTTGGAAGTTTAATACATGCTAAAAAACACCAGCAACTAATTGTGCACCTAGGGAGGAATAACCCCCTGCACCAACACAGGTTAGGAGTTGACTGGTTGGAAAGCAGCTCTGCAAAGAAGGACCTGGGAATCAAGTCCTGATAGGCAACAAGTTGGTAATGAGCCAGCAATGTACCCTCGTGGCCAAGAAGGCCAATGGTGTTCTGGAGAGCATTGAGTGTAGAAAGCAGGTTGATGAAGATTACCCTTTTGCTCTACTCTGCCCTAGTAAGGCCTCATCTGGAGTATTGTGACCAGTTCTGGGATCCTTAGCTCAAGGAAGACAAAGAACTAATGGAGAGAGTCCAACAGAGAGCCACAAAGACGATCGGGGGTTGGAGCATCTCTCTTATGAGCAGAGACTGATAGACCTGGGTCTGTTTAGCCTGGAGAAGAGTGTGAGGCAAACTATCAATGCTGATAATATTTAAGAGACAGGTGTCAAGAAGATGGGGACAGACTCTTCTCAATGGTGCCCAGCAACAGAAAAGGTGCAACAAGTGCAAATTGGAACACGGGACACACTACCTTAACATAAGGAGAAAGTTCTTTACTCTGAGGATGATGGAGCACTGGAAAAGGCTACTCAGAGAGGCAATGGAGTCTCCTTCTCTGGAGACATTAAAAAAACCACCTCAACACATTCCTGTGCAACTTGCTGTAGGTGAACCTACTTTAGCAGCGGGGTGTACAAGATGGTCTCCAGAGGTCCCTTCCAGCCCTATCCATTCTGTGGTTCTGTGATTCTGTAATTCAGGAGGCAGTTCATGAATACTGAAGGTTTAGTAGCCAGTTTGACTATACAGAGGTATAAAAAGAGATTAATTGCCCACTTTTTCCTTTTTTTCTGGGAGATTTTGCACTTGGAAGTGATTACTGGAGAGAAAAAAAAAGATTTCTGAGACAAAAAAAAAAAAGAACAGAATTCTAGGAATCCTTTTTCTACCAATACTTAAATACACAAGTGTACAAAGGCATATTTGTGCAATGCTGAACTGAGTAACACCAAATCAACTTCAGTTTCTGAGTCCTGTGCCTTCAGCTGAATCCATAATATTATTATTTTGTGCACAGCTTACCAATAAATAAGCATTTGGACCCTTACATACCTCATTTTCTCATGATGACAACTAATTTCTTTTATTATTGTGTTTACTAGAAAGGAGCAGTGCAAATATCACTAACAGGAACTTTAATATTGAGACGCTTCACCCTGAGTGGAGTCTACACTTGTTCCATTGTTTAACAGCTAGCAGCAATGCAATCTGATAAAAGCACTGTAATAATACTCATGGTAAGTTATCAATCCAGGCAAGCATGATATTGCCTTGCCAGAATTTTATTTTTTAAAATATATGTTGCTATTTTTAAAATAAGTAGGCTTATTTAGAATTTAACTCACAGAGATAAAGACATTCTGTTTCTCTGGGAAAATGTTTTTAATATTTACTACTACCAGGAAGTTCATTTAAGGTAGTTTATAAAACCTTAAATAAAGCTCAGTGTCTGACTGAGAAACTTGTGAATATGGTTCTTTTTTCAAAAAGAAATGTAAAACATAATGAAATGTAACAAATTGAATAGGCAGTAATCCCTAATATCATTAAAACAGTATAATTTTAAACTGAATTATACTTTATGAGATTAATTTTAGCACAGCCATATGGATTTATTTCACAAGTTAATGCTTTTATTAGTACCCGACTGTGTTTTTCTAAGTACATGTAATTTAATGATGTAATATTTGTAGTTTATTCTTTCCTGTTCTGATAACATTTCCTTCTGTTAACAGATTAAAAGTATTTGATGAAGTGGAGGATTGTAAAGGCAACATCATTTATTCCCTCCTCTTCCTTAAAGGACATTTTATTCCTGTGGAGATGTAAGCAAGAGCTCTTATTGCCTTCAGCAGGAACTATGTCTGATCTTCAATTTAAAATGCACAGTAGAGCAAAATAACCTAAATTAACATCTGATGTAAGTTAATTTTACTCTGGCACTGTAGTCTTCATACAGAATAAACATAACTTTTAGCAGCTGGCTTGCTCGACAGAACTGGAAAGAAAAAAAAGATTCTTTGAAACAGTTCTGGTGGAAAAGGTTACAATTTTCAGTAATACAGACTTACATTCTTCAACAAGAATCAAATCTAAATCAGCCTTAAAAAAACCAGGTTTCATATATATATAAAAACATCTGAAATATGTAGCAGCAAGGGAAAAAACCGTGGGAGATAAAAGCAAGGTAGAAGACTTAATGATCTGTCTTAATTGGGTACCATATTTTCAATATTCTGCTGGTTCTCTCAGCTGGTTTGATTTCTATTCCTTCATTCTTTCTTCCCCACATCTCCCTCCTCATTTCTGTGATTATAGCCACACTATAGCCCTGTTCTTCATTCTTTTACACCTATTTTCTATTTCAGAAATGTACTCTGTTGATCTTCAGCTTTGATAAGAAGAGTGGTTATCGTGAAATAACACACATTTTATGGCACATTGGCTTATTTGTAAAAGATGCCCCAGGTGTGCATTTAGCTTTGCAGTAAAGGTGAAATAGCTGATCCATCCATAAAAGTAAATTTCATAACTATATGGAAGATTTTTCAGTTACTTCTGCTCACAGACAAGGAATTCATGCTCATGTTATTAATTCATCTTCTATTGATCTCTGGGGAAGAGGATTCAGGTTTTAAGCCCTTTAAAATACTTTTGTGATAGTTGAGTAAAAATTATGTCACATGCTATTATAACTGCCCATAATTTGTTAGATTAAATATCGTGTCACTTACTGAAGGGTATTTTGCATGCTTCTTAAACTTAGTATTCTTGCTCCTGATCTCTTTACTGTAATCTCCTGTTGGTTTTAAAATTAAAAAAAATACAGCACTAAAAAGTAAGACTTGCCTATGGATATGAATAAGAATAGTGACTTGTAAAAATCTCTTAAGTGATTCCAGCTGCCCTAACATACACAATTTTATCATTAAAAATTCACAGGGGTGCAAAATAGTTGTTTTTAATAAATTAAGATTTAACTTGGTCATTTTATTTTCAAATACACAAATTACTTCTATTCTTTTTACTTCACATATGTTCCACATCATCTTCCACAGTGTTTCCTGCAACTTATTTCAATCCTAAAACTATGAGTTCACAGCTCTGTATCATACATCTCCCTGCAACAGTTCTCATAACACTTATTTTGAGAAAGCATTGCTTCAGATCAGATCCTAAGCAAAGTTGTTGCTGAACTTTCTTGCAAGGTTACATATATTAAGTTAGAATGTATTCATGTAAAAATGAAGAGATGTCTACAGAATGCAACCCTCTTTTAAGTTTTCAGGTAAAATCTGCCTTGCTTTTAAAGAATGGTTAGAATTTTTATAGCTCATGAAATGTATTTACTGCTTATATGCATAAAGTATTGTAAAGTTTTAATAATAAAGTTTCTTGATTGCAAAAATGCTTCAAAGTATTGTATGTGGAATTTAAATAAATAGTAAAAATACATTCGATTTACTCAAGAGTACATTTTACAGTATTTTGGAAGAGCTTTAGAACATTTTATAGTTGTGGATAGATCAATATATTTTTAATTTAGTATCATAAAATGTTATCATGTCACTTGTTGCATAGTAACACAGGAAAGGAAGTGAAACGATGCGTTCTGTAACTCCCCGGGTTACCTTCACGCAGCCAACTGCAGCAAGTATATAATTCACTCCATGGATATGTCTTGGTCTTCATGAACAGTTTCCAAATGACAGACTAAGGCTGGATATCTGCTTTTCAAGAACTGAAGGTAAATGAAATGAACCTCATTACTTTTCCTTCTTTAAGTGGCAACATTAAGAGTCAGGTTTCATAATTTTCCAATCCTTTAAAAGAAAAGGTACCTAAAGGAGATCAGGATAAAACTGAGTTGCCAAAAATATTGAGTTGTTTTGCTTTGTAGAAAATCATTAGGTGACTTGGGAAGATGTCACCAAATCATGGGATATTTGAGGATTCTTACTGAGTGTGATTATATATTGTAATAATTACAGAACTTGGTATCTGAAATTTGGGTATTTTTATATATAAATAAGTTTTTGTTTATACATAAATGTGTTTATGCATAAATTAAGACCTCACAATGTTTTTGTTAATTATCTTTCTTCAATAAAGTTAGTTATTAAAAATAAATTCTCATTTTAACATGAATTTAATTTCATAAAATATTTCCATGCCCAGCTTTTCACTAAAGACATTACCATAGAAGTCAGGAATCTCAGTGTCATGTCAATGCAAAGGACATAATTTTTCTTGAGACTTGTTCTCAGAATTTTCCTCCTGAACACTGAAACCATATGCAAAGGAAGTCTCAACTCTTTTATGTTGTGGGTGAGGTTTGAAGGAACCTGTAAAACAGCCCCTACACGTGTTCAATTCATTTAAAGTACTTTTTTATTAGAAGGTACCTAAAACACCAAGAGATGGTTGAGCTGAATGTACATAAGAACATCTGCAATATTATATTGAACTCACTGTTTCTAATTATTTCAGCTCTAAAAGCCTATTTTTTCATATGTTGTATTAGGCTAGTCACTAGGTATCAATACATGCAATTTGAAAAGATCCCTTTTTGATTACAGTATACAAATTATGCTTCATTTTCCATTTTCTGATTTTAATTGCCTTGAAAATTAATTACAGTAGCTAAAAAAACCCCATAAAAGTGTTAGCTGTGTTTTTATTGGAAACTGTATTTGTAGTGGGTGGCAGTGAACATATCTGAACTGTCTCATTACTGATAGTGTAGTTAGTTACCATGAAATCTAAGGTTATTGAGACTACATAAATGAGATTTAGCTCATGTGCAGAGTTTGAGTTAAATTCACATGTTAACAGACAACTTTATTCTTCATATAGTAGCTTACTCTAATGTTGGTTCGGCAGAGCAGCTTACTTAACTATTCCCCAGGCTTTAATCGTAATGTGTTAGTACTAGTTAACTGATAAAGAATATGGACCCATGCAAATGGGTTACTAAAATGGAAGTCTTTCGGTTACATGTGTCATAGGCATTCCTACAAGAATGTAAAGGGTTGAGTGGATGAGGCTCAGAAACTGGTGTGTTTGTTCAGGGGTGGAGGCAGGGAAAATCTTTAAAAGAATTCAATATTTCCCTGATTGATTGTTCTTGAAAGAAAACTTGAATTCACTGCTGAAACAGAAGCCCGAACTTCTAGGGTTCCTCCATGACTGTTTTAAAACCTGAGGCTTCATAAAACTTCATTAGTAGACAGCTGTTATAATTTGGGAGTAGCTTATTTATTTTGAAAAAAAATCAGATTATTCAAAATCTGGGAAAAGTCTGGAATTATTCATTTCTTTGCCATTAGAATTTACAAATAAATGACAGTTTCCATAAAATATTTAAGTATATTGAAAATGTGTAATGTCTATAAGAGGACAAGCTCTGTGGTTTCTTTAAAACATTGCAAGTTTGATATTTGAAATACGGTAAAAAGGTGTAAATGCTCACATCAGAACTGACTGAAGTCTTAAACCAAAAACTTAAAACAAAACTAAAAAATAAAAAACAGTGCAAAACATACTTTGTTTAGGAAATTCATAAATCAATATACAAGTTTTTGTAGATATAAAATTTGTACCAGTTATAATTGCTAACATTCTATTGCAATCATGGACAAGGCAGATCACACTATTAATTTGTATTAAATATAGCATTTTAAGAGTATGACGTGGCAGGACAATCAGGAAACTTTGAACATGTGCCATCTTATATCAAACATGCTGTTTGCAAGGCAAATGCCTTTCCATCACTCCAATGTGATTTTATTATTGACCTGGCAGAAATTTAGCTGCTTGCAGGTGTTTGATTTTCACAGCAGAGCCTTGCTTACTAGGTTAACTGTTAATTCAGAGGTTCTTAAATGGGAAAGGAGAAGAGGAAGAGAAGAACAGGAGAAATACCAAGAAAACCAGGTATGCAAATCCTGCTTTGGGATTCCTGTGGAAGAGGGAGGAAATCTAAAATAATGTCATACTCATTAAGCAGCTTCCATCCTGGCTGCTGAGAAAAACCTTCTAAGTTTGTGACAAAAGCTCGTGACCAAAGTTCCTCCGTTTCGTACAGACAAAAGGATCAAATTAAGAGAGGATAAATACCTTTGTTTTTGCCAGTTTGTGTGTGTACTGAACCTTGCAAGCCTATTAAAGGGGTCTTTTTCCTTTTTGCTTTCTATATATATAATTAATCCATGTATACAAATGAAGCACTGTCTGGATATGCAGCATTGATACTTTTTTCTGTTAGACTTCGTCAGATTGATAGTGGTTCCATTTTATGTTATATATTTTATCTTATATATTTTATGTTATATATTTTAGCCACTTAAAAGTCATGTTTTTCATTTTAACTACTATGACTTAAATTCTTTAATGTTCCAGTGGAAGACACTTCATAAAAAAATAGTCCAAAAGTCCAGAGAAAACAAGCAATTTTTTAAAATAAACATTGCCTTTAGCTAGGGAGATTGAGCAGATGAGATGGAATAAGGCTCCCTTATTTCCTAACATTTCTGTGATTCTCTGCTCCTCAATCTGCACTGATTGAAAGGAAAGATTTTCCTATCTAGGATTACAGTTGAGCAAATCTTTTTGAGTAAGGGAATTAGTCTTCTGTGATTATATTTGATTGATATAATCAATCCCCTTATTTAACTTGGCTTCAAAAGACCTTTGGCCTTTTCTTTTATTGGACAGAAATAGGTAATAAAGATGGAAAGTGTGTCTGAAGTATAAGTGGACCTAAATAATGGTACCTATTTAGGTGGGAAAGCTGCAAGTCCATTGATCTTGGGCTACTGGTTTCTGATGTAGGCAAAATTGCCATGGATTAGCTTTTAAGGTTTTACTTGTATAATACCAATCCCTTTCAAAAACTTCGCATTAATTGATCAAGGTTTGTCTAAATTAAATACCAACATATCCAAGAATATCAGATTGTCCTGTTTCCTTTCAGCTACAATCATTTAGTGGTACATCCTTTAAGTCTTAATCCTAACTCATAGTCACGTTCTTTTGTCTTTTCTTCTTCTTTATACCTGACTCTGACCATCTCCTTTTTCTGACACTGTCTTCATTAAACTAAACTACCTGAAGTTTAGCTTTTTTGGTTGTGCTTGATAGACCTCTGTCCAGCTTTATTGCTGTGCTTTCTAAGTTCTCTGCATTTGTTTTCAGTGCCTCAGACTGCAAGAAGTAGTTCTCAGAGGACCATGCTAACATGGGAGAATTCATTGCAATCCCTAGGTCCCTGTCTATAATCCCTAGATCTGTTACTTCAACAGAAAAAAATTAAATTCCCTCTCTCTGATAACGGGGGAGATTTTTCCAAAACAAACTCTAAAATCATAGAAACATTTTGATAAATGTATTTCTATGGCAGTACACCATAGTGAGCTGAGCCCAAACCTCGTCTTCTGTTGGCAGATGGGCTGAGACTGAGATTTAAGCAGCGGGGACCCCACCTGGCGATGTGACTCACCAAAAAGCCTGAGGGAAACAACCAGCAGGAGAAGGGAAGGTTAGACAAACCCTCCCATGATACCCACTAACATCTTCTTGGTTGGACTTGATGATCCCATGGGTCTTTTCCAACCTGATGATTCTATGATTCTATAGTTCAGCTTCTTGAGTTATCATATAGTTTCCCTTGTAGTTGCAGGAATTTGGTCCTATAATCCAGTTAAAACAGTTTTAAAGTCCATATTAGAACCATTTGGGAGTTCTGGTCTCTTTAGCCACTCTTGTTTAGTAGTTAGAAGATCAAGCTTTCAATCTGAATTAATAAACGGAAAGTTCATAATCATTTGCTGTGAAGGAGAGAATGCCCTTTACCATAATCAGAATAACAATAATCAGAATAAGTCAACTACTTTCTATCTGCTTTTGTAAAAGTTTGCATTCAGCAAACCTTTACCTCAGATGCCTTATTTTGAGTTTCATTTTCTTGCACAGAGGCGACTAGAATTTAACATGATATTTCAGAGGAGCTCTTACCAGTGCCTTTTACATCATTAGTGCTTTTCTTCTGGTCCTAAGAATCTCTTTGTCATGTGATGTAACAGTACCATGCTTTTCATTATGACTGATCATGCTCACGGTCCTCTTTAATCAAAGAGTACACAGGCCATTCTCATTCTTATATTTCTTCCTGCCTATTTAAATCTTGTCCTTACTAACAGCTTCTCACAATTTTCTTGTCAGCGTAGTTCATTGGGACATTTTCTGATAATCTTGTTACTGGAAATATTTAGCAAAGTCTAAGAGTAAGCTCATGAGTAATCATTTAAGAAATTTCTTTCAAACTCTTATTTCTAAGCATCATTCAGTACTCTTTTTATGTTCAATTCTAACTGTAGTTTTCTGTAGTTTAATACAGTTGTACATGCTGCCATACCAGGTGCTTTCAAATTATTACATTTATCTTCATATTAAACAAAAAATTGCATTACTTTTATTTTATGAGCATGTGTTTCAGCATTCATTCATGAAACCTTTACATAGTATAGAAGTCTGATCAGCTGTTCTGTGGTTTCTTGGATTTTTTTTCCCTTTTCTGAAAACTTTATTATATCTTTCTTACCAGTCGCAGTATAGCACCAGCATCAGACTGTCTCCACAGATACACTGCAAAACTCAGCTTTTCATCTGTGTTACACTTTCATGGGCAAATTCTCTTTTGGAATATGGAAACAGATGTTACTCGGCCTTTCTAATTTGAGTTCATTAAACTCTGAATAGCGTGACTGTTTCTAGTCTCTGGATCTTGACAAGGATATAACAGAAATGGAAAAGTTATGGAGTAGGCCCATGAACATGGAGAAATAGAAAATGTATGCATAGCCTGTGCAGGATTTGTAAAAAAACCTTCTCTATTTTTACTTCTCACACAGCAAATAAGCTGGATGCTCAGTTACACCTGTTCTCTTTCCTCTGTTATTTTCAGAATAACTCGGTTTATGTTGTGTTCTAGTACTTTTTGTTCCTCCGTGCTGGTATGTAGTGCTCTGTGAACAATGCATCAGTTATTTCACACTGCCATAACACAATTTGTACACTAAGCATAACCTTCTCACTTACTACATCATCTACCAATCAAAATCTCCTGGTTTAGAACTTGCTGTGCTTTTCTTCCCCATGCTTCAGTCCCCTGTTTTTATCCTATCCTGTCCTGTCCTATCCTTTATCTTCTTTTGGTTTTCCCTCCTCCCCTTTTATATTAAAATGGCATTAAATGTTGAGCTATTCCTTCACCTTCTATTTTCTAATCTAAATATCTTTGTGAATTGGTCAATTAAACATGTTAACTTGATCAGTCACAGTGTGATGTATCTATCTTTAGAAAAACATTTTTGGTAGAAAATACTGGTGGCAAAACATAAAAAAATTTGTTCTTCAGGTACCAAATAAGACTCGGGTAGAATCCTTTACTGATTGATTTTGTAGAGGCAATGACTTAAAGACAAGGAGTTACTGCTGATTAATAATTCCATTTAGTCTTCTGTCTCTGTAAAGCAGTCTTGAATAAACAGAATTGATGAGTAAAAATATCTTAGAAATTATTTAATGAGATTTTATCTTAATTGTAATGTTTTTCTTCCTTTAAAGTCCTGATTTGTGTTAAATAAAGCACATTATTCCAGGATAAGTTAATTATATATTTTGGTAACAGCTACATGATGTATGATCCACCATTAAATTTAACTTAATATAGGCAACTGAGTCACTTGCACGTCATCAAAATAATTTTACTGCTTTTATAATTTTTTCTAGTTTAGCTATATTTTAATAAAATGCAAATGTGATATTGGTACAGTACAAAATGTTCGATATTTTTTAGGACTTCTCTGGAGAGACAATTTATTATAATACCCCATGCTAGCTTTATGAAATAATTTTTGTCCTGTGTTATTCTGCAGAGCTTGATTTCTGTGGTATTTTTAGTACACTAGACACTGAAGAGTCAGTTCTAAGCTGATTTTCTTCAGTTCTTTCACACAGCATGGTGATTACTTATATTACTGAAACACAGTACACTGCAAATTCAAAAGGTAATGCATTATTGAAGAGAATATTGAAATAGTACTAAAATCAGAACAGAGTGCAAAATATTATTTAGTTTATAGGATACAGGGAAAAGTTAAGATGTGTGCATTTTAGGTTGTGAGATCTGAAATGGCAAATATAAAAAATACACTATAAAATGAAAGTACATCAATAGGAGTTTTCCATTACTTAAAACTTTGAAACAGGTTTACCAGTTAAATAAGTTTGCTAGCAGGTGGCTAAGTAACCTACAGGTCCCTATGTCTGATTCCTTTCCCCTTTTTATGAATTTTTCTAGGCAGAAAACAGATTGCACTCTGGGGAATAATTGTTTTGTTCCCTTTTAAGAGAGATCAACCTTACTGATACTGAAAATTTTGAAGGGTTTACTAGAAATGTGCCTAAAATACCCAATAAAAAGTAGAGAATTATTCTTCTAGTACACAGGATGTTTGATTCTCCAGGCAGAAGTAGGAAAGTGGCTGTAGTTACATGGACTTACAAAGCTTTCTCTTTCCTGTAAAGCCTGTACTAATGTACAAAAAGGGCAAGGTTTTGACATAATCTCTGGATGACCTCTCTTACATGTCCTAAAACCTCTAAAATCCTCTTCAGTAAACAGCAGTGGCAAAAAATGCTAGGGAAGCTTACACAGCCTCTGGGGATCAAATGAGTTTTGCCAGCCTCAACAAAGAAAGATAAACCAAGCCAAATACAAGCTGAAGGTTTGTGTGGTAGTTGCACAGAAGTCAGTATTAAGTCAAGCAAAACCCAGTAACCAAGTAAGCACGTATTCTAAAAAAGAGAGTCAGATTACCTTTGTATAGTGAATACTAATACGGTTAATTACAGATCTATCCTAAAGAAAGGCTACTGTTGCTAAATTGAAGTATTATTCAGGTTAGCCATAACCAAATTTTGCTTTTTTTCTGCCAAGAGCATTATGCTGTGTTAGTCTTTTGTGATTAAGTCATTCTGCAGATGACTGTACAGACTTCATAAAATGGCCTAACATGATTCAACAGGAAAAAAATGTTTCAGTTAGAACACTTGTTATGCATCATACTGATTTCTGGTTTGATGTATTAGTTTTGCACTACTTTGAATAATTATCAGCGATTAGGTCTGAGCTTTATTTTGCCTTGTATTAGTTATACAAGAAGCTATAACAGTGTATTTAAAACATTAATTTATACAGGCCACCTTAAAATGTAATTGAGGGACAAATCACCTGTAAGCAAATGGAGTAGGAAGTGATAAAGAGAAAAGTATGGTGTAATATAAGTGATGTACAAAATACTAGTTTTTAATCATCAAGAAGCAGAATGCTGGGAAAAATCTGATCTTATTTCAGATAGATAAAGATGTTTTCTAAGCCTTTCAAATATTAAGTATTTTTAAATTATTATGATTTAAATTTCACTTAAATTCCACATCTTTCCCTTCTTTTTTTTTTTTTCTCCATAGCGGTATGTGGCCCAGGATTGTAAAATCCGAGTCATGGAATTCACTGTCTTCAGTGTATTTTGATGTATGAACTAACAAAGTGCTAATGGATGAGGGATTTGCATTCTTGCAGCAGCTTGTATGTATTTTAACATGATACTATTAAAAGTATTTTTTAATGTTTACAGTTTACTTTGGTTAAATAATAGAATATATTTGGTTTTAAGAAATAATGATTCATCAGTATATTGCTAAAATTTTTTAGGTTGTACACTTAGGACTACTTAGTTTTTAAGGTCTTTGTAATATCTGTTAGGTTAAGAGCAGCAGAGACAACTTTAAATCACAAGAAAAAATATAAGGGCACATGTATTTTGCATACTTAGTGCTTTGTTGATAGACCTCAGCTCCTCTCAACTCGGGCTTGTGTAAGGAGCCTCTATTGTAATTTTCATCTACCTGTGCATTCAGTGCTGGGTTAAATGGATTATAGCGAAAGTTCACTGTGTACATCCAGCACTGAGAAGTCATGACTGTTGAAATGTGGCCTCAAATGCAAAAACATCCTAAAAACTTTCTTTCAAGATGATAGTGTCACTAATGACCAGTTGGTTACTTCTTCCCACAGAATGTAAAATTCCAGTTGGGTCTGTCATCTGTTCTACCCTTAAAGAAAATACATTGAGCATAACACCTGAAGAAATCAAACATTAACATTAAATACCACAGTACTTTTTATGAAACCCGCCTTCTTTAATTTTATAAGGCTTTTGAGAATTACTAAGCAGCTGATGCAATGCATTCCTTGTTATTGTCATTCATTAACAGCAGCAGCAGTACAGATTAAGTGGCATTTTACATTATTTTGTATTTACCTTCCTGCTGCAACTCAGAAACAGAAAACTCTGGTTGTCATATTATTTCATCAATTAAAGACATGTATAGAACTGTGTCTATACTTTGAGGGATAATAATACAGCTGATGCAATTTTCAGTGAAGTATATATAATATACTATATAATATAGTATATTTATAACATACTATATAATATATATACGAAATGTAAATTAATGTAGTGTAATGTAATGTAATATAATATAATAGATAGTATAGTATATATCATATATTTTATATCTTTAGATATGATGCATTATATCTTCTTCCCCATGTATACATAGTAGAGTAGGAACTTAGTAGAGTATAGGAACAATGTATTTTGGTCCTCTTTATAGGTGAAATTCATTTTAATTCACAAAGTTTGAACAGCCTTTAAGGTTTACTACAAAAAGTAAATAAGTGGTTATAGAGGTTCATCTTTAATTCTGCCTACTACATTTTGGGTTGAAAGGGACCTTTAAAAGGTCACTTAGTTCACCTTCCTGCAGGGAGCAGGGGCACCTTCAACTAGATCAGGTTGCTCAGAGCCCATTCCAATCTGACCTGGAACCTTTCCAAGGATGGAGCATCCACCATCTCTCTGGGCAACCTCTTCCAGTGTTTCACCATCCACACTGAAAGAAGTTTCTTCCCTACATATAGTCTGAATCTGACCCTGCTAAAAAGTTTGTCCCCAGTTTTGTTATATGCCCCCTTTAAGTATTGAAAGGCCACAGTACAGTCTCCATCTAGCCTTCTCTTCTCACAGCTGAACAATCTCAACTCTCTCAGCCTTTCTGAGAGACAGGACAGGACAGATGTTCCATTCCTCTGATCATTTTTGTGGCCCTGCTCTGGACCTGCTCCAACAGATCCATGTCTTTCTTGTGCTGAGGGCTCCAGAGCTGGATGGACTATTCCAGGTGGGGTCTTATTAGAGCAGAGGGGCAGAATCACCACCCTCTACCTGCTTCTTTTGATGCAACCCAGGATATGGTTGGTTTTCTGGGTTGTGAGTGCACATTGCTGGCTCACGTCCAGCTCTTCATCCGCCAAGTCCTTCTCCACAGGGCTGCTCTCAATCCCTTCATCTCTCAGCCTGTATTGATACCGGGAGTTGCCCTGCCCCATGTACAGGACCTTGCACTGGCCCTTGTTGAACCTCATGAGATTTACATGGGCCCACTTCTGAGGGTTATCCAGGTCCCTCTGGATGACAACTTGTCCCTCAGGTGTGCCACCCATACCACTCAGTGTCATCTCCAATCTTGCTGAGGGTGCACTTGATCCCGCTGTCTATGTCATTAATGAAAATATTAAACAGTAACAGTCCCAATATTTGCCTTACAGAAGTCCAGATACACAACATCTGTAGTTCTTTCCTTGCAATTGGAATGGCATCCTAGGTTGTGTTTATTTTTTTCTCTGCTATGGCAGTTGTTTAACTGTGAGCAGTGAATGTAAATTCTGAAATGTGACATTTCAAACAATTGAAAATTTATATTTTTCAGTGTGCTTAAGCATAAATATTTTGAAGAGGAAAGAGGATTCTGGGAAGGAGCTGTGGACTTCTCTAAACTGAACAACTACACTCTTTCTGAAGCAGTACTTACTTTTATAAAAAAAAGTGATAATAAATTTGAATTCTTGGAAAGCCAGTAAAATAGTTCTGCATATTCTGTTCAATGCTGTCTCCCTAGTTTGTGTTTTGTTTTTAGTGCAGCATATGGGGAAGAAGGTGTATTTTTGCAGACAGAAACCCCAAGGTAACAAACACGGGCTGTGAAGAAAATTCATTGCCTGGTAAGGGGCATAAATGGAATGTTCAGCTCTTTGCATTGGATTCTTAAATAATGTATGCCTTTCAAAGACTCCTATGTATTATAGAGCTATCAGTTTAGAAATTAAAGAGACCATCAAAAGTAACATCAAATACTTTACAATCATGACAATAAAGTTTATATTACACCATATGAGAACAGAAGGGATTGTTTTCCAAAGTGAAGGAGCTTTTCATCGTACCTTTTTTTTTCTTATTTGCATTAAAGACTTTAATTCAATGTCATTTAAAATCGGTTTTCAATTTTACTCATCTAGAGATCATCTAATTCAATACCTTGCTGAATACAGGTTCAGCTACAGCAGGCAGCTTGGGGGCATGTCCAGTTTGGTTTTGATCACCCTTAAGGATGAAGCCTCCACCACATCTCTGAGCAACATCCTTCAATCACCTTTACTGTATTATTTTTTTCTTCACCTCCAACTAGAATTTCCTGTATCTCAATTTGTGCCCAAATGCATTTCTCATTTACTTCTCTTGTGATATTCTTTGAAAATGACTGTATGAAATACCTGTATGATTTTGTAGATATGTTTTTCTTTTTTTTGAACATTCCTATCAAAACACTCAGCTCTGCTGTCTTGTATCCCATATCTTTCCTCATTTTCCCATTTACCCTTGTAGATCTCACTTAAGAACTGCAGCACTTCCATTTTTGTTCTTTGAATGAGTAGTATGAAGAATCTTATTGCACACTAACTGTGCAGTTTTATAATTACCTGAAGCCATCTGGAAATCATCTCTTCAGACACCTACCTAGACAGATTTGATGTCAAATTCTTGTACGGTGCTGATGGTATCACCATGTACTGGGTCTGGCTGGGATGGAATTGTTTTCTGTAGGAGGCATGGTGCTCTGTTTTATATTTCTGTTCAAAACAATGCTGATAACACATCAATATTTCTCTTCTTTCATTCTTCTTGTGACTAGACCAATACCATGTATACTTTGCCACAGGACTGTGTGCAAGAGACAGTTTCTTGATTTCCAGTTTGATCACTCTTCTTCCTCTCTCATACTGTCACTGGGGAAAATAATGTCCTCTCCCATACTGTCACTGTCCTGCTCAGTGACAGACAGACACTTGCTCAAAATACAGATGTAACTGGGTTCCACTGGAATCACTGGCAAAGGTCCCATGGTCTCCAGAAGTACCAGAATAAAATACTTCATATGGATGCAAACCTGGTAACCAGGTTACACCACAGGAGTAAATAGCGAAGGACAGGTGGGAATTTGCACAAGCAGTCTTCTGGTTTTATATTTTGATTCATTAAGTCTTCTGTCTGGCAAAAGCTTAAAGGTAAGTCCATGTTCAAGTGTTTTCTTGAGCTGTTTTAACAGGTATTCAAAGCAGACAAAATGTAGGAGTTGGTGACAAACTACACTAAAACCAATCTGAATCCATGCAAAGGCTGTTGATAGCTGAAGTAGGAAGATGCTGACTCACCTCACTTATAGTCAGGGTCAGCTTCTGTGCTAGAAATCTTTTGATGGGTTCAGAGAGTTGGCTCAAAACTTTTCTCCTCAACACACCGTGTCACAGACCTCATACAGACTACCAGAAGGAACCAAAAAGTTGAACCAGCACCAGCAAGTAACAAGAGCATGGTCTAGGGAATGGCACAGGTACTAAACAGCTCACCTGCCCATAGATTCACAACATTGAGCAATGTCAGAGGAGGCTTGTTGGGCTGCTCTGGCCTTTCCAAGCTGCTCTTCTCCACATCCATTATGTCTTACATTAATGATGCCATGTAGTTACTTACCATCATTTCTGCCAGCTGGGTGATGCTATCTTGTTTACGTCACAGGGGAATTTGTCCTGCTGTAATGTGTTATGTCTGAATTGAACATTAGGATTTGATTTTATCTGATTCAGTTTTTATAACAGCTATGAGCTATCAGCTTCCTATAACTTGAAGCTCCAAGTTATCTCAGCTGCAGACCAGTAGATATGCACTAGTGGAGCTGACCCATGTATACACTATAGTAATATTCATAAAAGAATGCATATTCTCTGAAAGCATATTCTACTACATGTTTTTCCAAAAGTGAGAATGTCAAGGTTTTATTATATGCTGGCTTCTTCCTGGCCCATTAAACTAAAAATAAGAAGAAAACCAAACAACCCCTAGCCATAAAACCTCCAGGAAAACCTTTGTATGATGAAACTAGAACAGAAAGGTAAAGTTTTAGCCATGGTGCATGTATACAAAACAGGACAGGCAATGATACAGTACTTTAATCTGTATTGTCTATAGAAAACATTTATTTTTAAGCTCTATAACGTTATTATAGAAATACATAGAATATTTTATAGAGTGTATTTTAGTGTACTCACTGTGAAAATAACACATTTATTAAGACAGGTATTCCTATGTCCAAATGTTTTAAATATATGCACTGCTTTGCCTTGCAGTATTATGTTACCTTGAAAAACAAAATATCAATATTTTATTCTTTGCTTCTCACCAGAATCTTCTCATTCAGATTTCCCAGGGTCATCTACGGTGCTCACTGCTGTGAGATATCTTATAAAAACCACAAAAAGTATTTAGGTTTGTAGATTTCCTATATTTGTTTGCATTCATGTCTAGTGCACATAGCTTGCCGTTCAATTCTCCAAGTGCCTTCTTCATAAGTACAGTGACATATAGTGCATTCATCAGTTTTCACCTCCCGGCCTGCTGGAATGACAACGGTTTCTGCAAAGCAGTTTGGGCCTAAAAGAAAAGGAAAGAGTTTATTATGCAATACCCCTAGCACACTGTAATCTAGCACAGTTCAGTTTTAGTCCCAAGCAAGGAAACATAACACAAGGTAAATAAGGCTGTGTACCATTAAACAAACATGAGCATCACACACAAGGCATAAAAGCAGCAAAGAGAGCAAGGACCCTGCCTTCTTATGTTGCTGGATGTTTTCAGCACAGACTCTCCTGTCCTCCACAGGGGAACGTGCAATAAAGCCTTCCTGTGAAACATGCAGCTTGTGACAGAGACCTGAGCACAAACTGGAAACACAGATGAATACAGACTCAAGCTAGAGAAAAAGCCAGCTAGTGATAACACAACTGTGTTACTGTAGGTTACTAGAGAGCTGATTATAAAATGTTATTACATTTTTTCCATTGGGAACAAGCATTGTATTTTGTGTGGTAATCAAACTATCACATTAGTTTATCTTCAATTTCACGAGAAAATAGTCCTTTTCCAGTAGAATAGAATAGTTCCAGCCTCTTCTGAATGAAGATACTTTTCATGTATAAAATGAAAATTTCTATTTTATGTAAGTCAGCAATTCTACAAACACCCCTTTTCATAGTACACCGAAATATCTTCATTTCCAAGGACGAGGCAGGAGAACAACCCACAATATAGTGTTCACAAGAAAAATCTGTTTCTTTCAAAAGGTGACAGCCTCACATCTCTCTGCCACAGAAGGCTACGAGTCTTATACTGTCTACAGTTCTGTTAAAAAAGAAGTCTATTTCTGTGCTGAAAATGCACATGCACTTATAAAGCAACACTAAAATCCCAGCAATCATCTCCTATGTATGCACTGTCATGTCCTCAGGGGAAGATGACCCTTCCATTCACTAAGGACACGCAACAGCTGCTCAGGCAGAGCCTGGCTACTCAACAGCACTTTGGTACCACTATTCATCAAGGTAGGATGTGCAGCAGGGGCCAGCATACATTGATCTGATAAAACTGAAACTCTTGAAAGAATATGGGTGTGCAAAATGCTTGTCAACTGCCAGCCTATTTGCCACAAAAGTAAATAAATCACAGACTAATCTGATACTTGGACCCCTCATTGCCAGGGGTCTACTCTAAGACCTAAGCCAAACAGCATGGCTTATTATTCTAAAGAAATGCATTTTTTAAAAAATGCTTCCTCTGAAAACCAAAGAGATGATAGACACATTGCACATTTTACAGCACAAACCAAATAGTTCACAAATCAATTTTAATAGTTATCTCTTTGGATTAGGTTGTGCTTTTGTGTACTAACACAGCAGCCCGATAATTCGATACCAAATTGACAATAGTGAAGGCTTTTCTTCACTGAAGAGTCACCCTCTAGAAAAGACCTGCAAGACTTGCAGAAGTTTTGTTCACCAAGTCATGCCCATTAATTCTCTGAATTTTTAAGCTAGTATTTTGTTTTAGGACTCACTGTCGACCAGTGTATCTCACATGTGGCTTCTTCCATAGTTTTGGGTATCTTCTTGCCCATCCAGTCTTTGGATTCAGAATGGACAAGAAAACACAACATATCTCACGTAAAATGACGTGCTTTACTAAACTAATGTCACTATGATACTTTAGTGCTTGAAGCCCCCTCAGTCTGTCCATGCAAACTATCACTGCTCTGGACATCACAGGAAGGAGGACTTTGGGGTGGAAGACATGATCCTTGATCCCACCACATGTGGGGTGGTGCCCTAGCTTTCAGCTGAGATAAAGCAGCATTGTTAACCACGCTGTCCTCACTGGAACTTTCAAAGATTTCGACTCTAAACTAAATAATACTGTTTCAGTTAAATACAGCATTCTTTTTCACCTAATAAAGTTTCATGCCAAGATGGGTTCATCTGCACCTTCAGTAAAGATACCTTATTGTTTTGCACACTGGCCTGTAATACGCCCATGATTTATAAAGCTATATGATGTGAAGAGTTAAAATATTAAAAGTAGAATCTACTTTCCATGGAGACTTTGTATGAAATCTGCAAGACCACTTGGAATTTAAACACTGTGTGAAAGGCACAAGAGGAACAGAAGTGATGTCAATCCCTTGTGCAGGATTTATTCCATTCTGGGAAAGAAAATGTTACAGGCTATACTTAGTTATAAAAACCAACCAGGGAATGAAGAGAAACCAGTGCAGCACACCTAATATAGTTCAGTAAGATTCAGAATGTAAATGCCTCTATTCACAGTAAGCAGCACCTTAATGCCATGCTGGATGAGTCCTTCTTATATCAGAAAGTTACTATTACATGACAAGTTAGCCCTAAATTGTTAAACTATTTAATATGGGTGAAAGTCATTGCTTTGGTAAATCTACAGAAGAGCAATAACCATCCACTTGAGAAAGGGACCCCACAAAAAAAAAAAAAAAATGACAGCAACAAACAATTTTTTAGTATCATACAACTTTTCTCTAGAAGATTGCCTTTTTTTCTCATTCTGCATTTGCACCCATCATTACTGTAACTGCAAATCCTATACAGTACTCAGGCTGGCAATATTCAACTGGCATCCTTGCCTCATCTTTTTCTTTGCAATATTGTGTGTGCACCGTATTGTGGTTAATGTTACAGAAAAGGTCATCAATGAAAAAGCTGAACTGACTGTATTACTGCAACACCATACACATAAATGTCAGTACAATATAGTGTCCAAATGCAGAAAATGATTTCACAGATCTCCTTTTATTTCTCCAAGCTCTCAGACTTCTAGGGGAAAAAAAACCTGAGCTTCACCCCAAACTTCATTCAATTTTGAAACTGTATGTGCTAGTCCTGCTTTTTGGTGTCCTGTGGCTCCCTTGCCACCAAGCAGGTGATGCTCATCCATTTGCTTTTCCTCTGAGGAGCAGTCACAGAAACTAGACTTAGATGACTGGACTGGCCAGAGGCAATCAGCTTGCAGTGATGAAGGAGATGTGAGGCAGCAGTGGTGGGACCCCTGGTGTGGGGCTGCCCTGGCTGCACCTGTGCCTCCAGCAGCCCTTCCCTGGCTCCTGCCAGTTGGATGGATGGTGTTGATGAACCAGCTAATGATCCAATTCTCCATTTGCCAAAAGGGACAGTGGGGAAACTGAGGAACTGAAGATTTTAAGCTGACAGTGGGGCAAAGAGGCAGAACAGGCACACAAAGGCTAGTATTAGACTCAAGAGAGCCATTTTCTCACTCTCCTGTAGCAGATGGGGGCAGAAACATGTGTCTCCTTCATGTTCAGAGTGGATAAGTTCCCTGAAGGCATGGCAATTGATAAAATTACTGCTTTACTTAAAACTAGACAACTTACATTGATTTAGTAAGATTTTCAGTTTCCCATCACAAAGGGTGAGACATTTTTAGTTTTTAAAATTTGTAAAATTACCTGAATTAGTGCATGACAAACATTTCTGGTTAGAGTGGTTCCAGCTCCAAAGCAATGGCAGACTATCTGACTAGATGCTGCTGTTGCAGAAGCAGTGAATCTCTTCTGCTTAGTCTACAAAACAGCCTGCCTGCTTTCTGAGCTCTTGCTTGGTAACACCACTACTCTGCCTGACTTTAGCACCTGATACTCACTCACTGCAGCAGTGGCTTGTTCGAACTTGTTTGATCTATAAACCTCCTGGGCCCCATCCCCAACTGTATATACTTACATAGCTCTAAGGAAGTCAGCGGTGCTGCACATCTTCACAGAAGATGAAGATCTTGCCATATCACTCTTAAATCTGGCAGAAAATTCAATATGACATATTGTACCAATTCCAAGCACAGCTTGACATCTACCACGACATCATTTGTTTTCCTAAAGTATATACTGGCACTGTCAGACTCCAGCCACACCATGCTGGTATCAGCAGAGATTTCTTTCCTAGGGCTAAGGCACAGTTGCCACCATCTCAGTGATGTCTCGAAGCAGCACGTTCAGTGCATGAGTTCAGTAAAAATGTTCAGTTCTCCAACTGAGAACCAGATTGGCGTGCAGCTTTCAGCGCCCCTGCATCTAAAATAGTGAATTCTAGCTTCCAATATCAACTTTATCCTAGGATCTAAGGAACTAGGAAGGTATGTTTGGTGTTTATTTTTTGAGAGTTTATAATGGGATCCTGGCCTCAAAACCTGTGTAGTTGTACTCTAGAGTTGAGCCTATTTCCTCTACAGCCTGCCTTTTCTTTTTCATGGGCATGTGTTCCTATCAGTTCAAAAATATAAGATACAGCAATTTGGTAAATCATGTTTTAATCAGTCATGTTCATCACATGTAAAATCAAATTATGGACAAAGAAATCTGTTCAATTGCAAGTTAATGTGTTTGCCTGGAGAATAAGTCACGGCAAATTTTCACCAATTAGAACTACGGTGACAATCGCTATAATACAACACTTTGATGTAAGGCTGCTTCGGGTTCTGTTTTATACTAAAATCTGTAACAGCTGCCTTTTTAAGTTCCTTGCAGCAGTCAAACAGGTCACTTCCAAGGTAATAAATAGCAAGCCTATCTACCCTGAAAGTTTTATAGCATTCATCATTGTTGTATTAGAACACTTTGTAAATGACATAACCTCAACATTTACCTTACCCTCAATTTATTTTTTTTATTTAATTGTTTTTCAGATTTCATGGAGAGATTTCCCACAGTTAAAACATGAAAAGACAGATCCTATACTTCACCCTGGAAGTCTTTGCAGTCATGCAGTTATACAAGAATTAGAGGTGCTGGCTAAGATCAGAGGTCTGCCTTCACCTCCAGCAACCAGAAGAAGATACATGAGGCAGCATACGGGGACAGAGCAAGCACACCCACCCACCTTGCAGAACTTTCTGAATCAGAGACTTTGTAAATGGCTCCTGTGTGCTGAGTTAGTGGAGTTAGTAGATGGAGTTAACACATTTCTTTATGATTAACCTTTCTAATATCCTGCTGAACCCATAGAAACAGAACTTGATGGCAAGGAGGTTCACAGCTCCTGTGCACAGAGTAGAACAGTTTTCTTTTGTCTGATGTTTTCTACCCACTATCTAAACTTGGTATCCCCAAATCATAGAATGATGAAATAATAGCATGCCTTGGGTTGGAAGGGATCTTAAAGGTCATCTTGTTCCACCACCCATGCCATAGGCAGGGACACCTTCCACTAGATCAGACTGCTCAAAGTCCCATACAACCTGGTCTTGAACATCTCCACGGATGAGATTTCCACAACTTCTCTCGACAACCTGTGCCAGTGCCTCCCCATCCTCACAGTAAAAAATGTCTTCCCAATATCTAATCTAAATCTCCACTCTTTCAGCTACAAAACCATTCCCCCTCATCCTATCACTACACTCCCTGATAAAGAGACCTTTTCCAGCTCTCCTGTAGGCAAATTCTCATAGTGGAAGAGGCAGTAACAACCAACTCCCCCTTTGTCATGCTATTCATGAGCTCACAGACCTGTATCATGCTTCCTTTTCTTCCCATCACCTCACCTGCAGACTGAGGAGCTCAATTCTGCACTCCCACCACCCCTGTTGGTCGCCCTAGGTCTCTTCCAGTTCTGCTACCTCCTTTTTAGGCTTTGAGAATCAGACCTGTGGACCACAATAAACTCATAGAAACACTATAGGCTTGCACAGTAGCACAGTGACAGTCTCTATTTTGTTTCCCATTTCCCTCCTACACTCTGAAATTTTCTTTTGTATTGTGGCCTCTGATGAAAAAGCTGAGCTGATGTTTTCATGGCACTACAGAAATCCCATAAAAACAAAGGTTTTGTTATATTCAAGTAAAATCATCTGCTGTCCTTCTGCATTACAGAGAAGTTTCACTTTCCAGCAATGCTACTAGTGTCTTCCATGTACAGCAAGAGTGTTCTTGTTGTTCACTAATTTCAGGAACATGCCAGGGAATGTAAAGCTTTCCCTTCCCCTTTTCAGATCTTCCACTTTTCATCTTTCTGATGATTTGAGACTTCCTCCAGGATCATTTGCAGATGCCAGAGAGACTAATAAAACCTCAAGCTGGAAGAAGAGATGTAGTCAAGCTCTCTGCCTGCATTTCAAGCTGTCTGCTGCTGCAGACAACCTGGGGTGACACAGCTCAAAACCAAGAACTACCCTGCACACCAGCTGGAACTTACACCAGGGAGCTAGGTCAGCTGAGGACCAAAACACAGATAAAGAGTGGCTACCTCTGTCTCCTAAAGCACTGGGACACAAAGTCTCTTATGCACCTGCTGAGCTATTCGAGATGAGTTTTGAAATGTGCTAATGCAGCACAGTGAGACAAAATAAAGCTGTTCTGCTTTGAAGGACTATAGCAGCAAGATATTTGAGATGAAGGCATTACCTCCCTCATCCCTCTCAAATCTAATCACTTCCTCCATCAGTACATACTTAGTGCCTTTCCAATCTCTCATCTCTTCTAAAGGCTCTGTATCTCCCTGACTTGATTTTGTTTCCCTCTCGTGCTTGTATATATAATATATAATGTGTCTATCTCCTATGAAACATCAGCTGGGAAGTTAAAGCACAAAAAGCAGCTGACAAAAGTAGTCTATGACTAGGATTACAGCAAATTCTCATTCTCTCACAAAAATAAGTTCATCACCCCTGCTGCTGTCATGATTCTGACTGCTCCCAGTACAGTGCCACCTTTTACTCGCCTCAGTACCTTTGAACGCTACTGAACCACGTCCAAAATAGAGTTTTCAATTACAGAAGGAGGATTCAGATAGACCCAATTTTAAGAGCAATTTGGGACCCAGAAGAACCATGTTCTGTGGTTTATCAATGCCTTAAGATACTGGCTGCCAGAGAACTGTGACAAATATCCTTACAGACTTGCAGTGCATGTGTATATATATGGCACAGAGAAGACAAATAAAGGTATTAAACCATTTTGTGATTTTACCTGGTTGCTATAGGAAGTAGCAATAAGGCAGTGTGTGCGATGTGCAGCCTTTCATGAAAGCGGCATTTTGTTCATGTTAAATAGATCATTGGTGCTTTTAAGAATGATAAAATCCCTCCCTCTATTGGGGTCATTTTTTGTTAGATGCACAGGGAACAGACAGATTGGAAGAAAATCTGCCAATGGCAAAACAATTAAAAATAACATTTTGCTACCTAATTTAGAAGGATGGGTATAGTAGCATCTGCTATGAGTGGACAGAGAGAAGAAAGCTCAGTGGAGTTCTCCTGTAACTAAATAGGGTGATCAAGTCCTCAGCAGTATGGCTGTGACAAAGTGGGTATCAAAGCTGCAACAGTTGCTGTGATCTAAGTGTGCTTGTGTGTGTGCACGAGTGTGTGTGCACATGCTTTAGTCTGGATGTTAAACCAAGCTATGATCTTACTTAGAGTTGGGTTTTAATATTCTGGTTATAAGACTCAGAAGCCCTGTTTATGATTCATTTCTGTTGCTTTCCTTTTAAATTTATCATGTGTGACAGCACTATTGATTAATGTTTTGCTCCAGTGCCAGTCCTAGAAATTGGTGAAGTGTCCAAAAATCCCATAGAACATAAAACAAACCACCGCAGCCACTGGACTGATCCCTTCCACTGCTCCCTCTTCCCAACTCTGATTGTCTATTGCCTTAAATTTTGTAGTGGAGTTAGCATCTTTGGAATGACAATGCCAAATGCTACCAAAACCAGGTCTTTACAGTTACTTTTGCACAGAAAGAAACTGCTTGCAGGAAGGGAATGATCCATAAACCTGCAGCCACTGCTGTTTGCTTTGATTTTCATGTGTATTCAGACAGCATAATTTCAGATATCTGCTTTTTGTGTACAGAACAAAATAAAGCAAAGGAGCATTGAGCACTACACAATACAACACCACATGTGCCAAAGAGAAAGCCTCGGAGCATAAAAGAGCCCAATTAAATACAGGGCTCGAGTACCATAAAAATAAAATACATCAAACAACTTCCTTTATGAGAAAAAATATAGAAAGACATGAATACACTACTTAAAATTACTTTCAAAAGTCCTGTGACTTGTGAAGGGATATTGTGTTCCACCTAGAAGCAGCATCAATTAGACGTGAGCTGAACATTGTGTGTATCTTGCAGAAAATGATATAAACACTTAGAAGCCAGCAAGCCGCACATCGATTTTGCACCCAGCTTTCTCACAGTTCAGTCACCACCCAGATGATCAGGAAATTAGAGGTATCGGGCTTGAATGCTTCAGGAAAACTCATGTCAGATACTTCAGATAACAGAAACACCCAGGGGCTGGTTCTGTTCACTCACAGACCCAGCTCACCACCAGCCCTGCCTGCTGGGACCAGGTTTTCATGAATGGTATGCCTGTAGAAAGCTGCTTGCCTCTGTTCTCCCACAGCTCTCTGCTACCCCCCTGCACTGCTCAGACCAGTGAATCATCCTGGGCTAAAGCTGGCCTGGAAGAGAGGGCGATGCTTTCTGTCTAGGAGGTGCCCTACAATGCAGCATCCCACAGAGAGGCTTGTGATAGAGTGTGACTCTCTGTGGCTGTATGGGATTGGAGTTGTGCAGCAAAAGCATAAGCTATTCACTTGGAAACCATTTCTGAAGTTCAAAGAGGGCAGTTACATCTAAGAAAACAAACTGATGGATCACTAAATTTCCCCCTGATCACAGAAACTGCAGTAGCATTGCTAGGCACTGCAGGGACAGATGGACTGACAGTCGTGGTGGGATGCCGTGTGGGCAGCAGCAGAGTGAGCTGCTGCCTGCCCCAGCACTCATAGCATGGGGGCTTAAAAGCTCTGTTGGTGAGGTTAATGGGGCTAATCCTTCCTTTCTTAAGCTGTTTATTCATCTCAGTGACCCTGCCAGGCTTGGCAGGATTACTGCGGACCTGGTGAAAGACCTGCTCAGCATTAAGTCATCTTCTTTGCACAGGGAAACATCAACTTACCCTTCAGACTAAGCAAGATCTGTGAAATGCCTTTGTTGAAAGTTCCTCAACAAGTTATCCTAAAATATTATGCAAATTTAAATATACCCTCCACTTCTAAAAGCTCATGCTATGGGCTAGTAATTTAACACATCAGAGGCCTGCTGCAAACACCAAAGTAAAAGCACGTTAACTCAACTAGAAATCAGACTGGCAAAGTCTGTGAAAGACAACAAAAAATCCTTCTATAAATATATAAATAATAAAAAGAGGACTAGGGAGACCATACAGTCCCTATTGGATGCAGAAGGAACAACAGTGACAGGGGATGAGGAAAAGGCTGAGGTACTTAATGCCTTCTTTGCCACAGTCTTTAATTGTAAAGAAAGTTTTTCCCTCTGTGTAAAAACCCAGGAGCTAAAGGAGCAAAATGAGGCTCCCGTGATCCAAGAGGAGGTGGTCAGAGCCTTGCTAGCCCGACTAGACACCCACAAGTCTATGGGGCCGGATGGGATTCATCCAAGGGTATTGAAGGAGCTGGTGGATGTGCTGGCCAAACCCCTTTCCATCATCTTCCAACAGTCCTGGAAGACTGGGGAAGTCCCACTGGACTGGAGGCTGATGTTATGCCCATCTACAAGAAGGGTCGCAGGGAGGATCCAGGGAACTACAGGCCTGTCAGTCTGACCTCAGTGCCAGGGAAAGTCATGGAGCAGGTGATCTTGAGTGCTATCATGAAGCACATGCAAGAGAACCGGGTGATCAGGCCCAGTCAACATGGGTTCACAAAAGGCAGGTCTTGCCAAACTAACCTGATCGCCTTCTATGACAAAGTGACTCGGCTGCTGGATGAGGGAAAGGCTGTGGATGTATCTTCCTGGACTTCAGTAAAGCCTTTGACACAGTTTCTCACAGCATTCTGCTTGAGAAACTGTCAGCCTCTGGCCTGGACAGACGCACACTCTCCTGGGTGGAAAACTGGTTGTATGGCCGGGCACAGAGAGTGGTGGGAAATGGTGCAAAATCCAGCTGGAGGCCAGTGACAAGTGGGGTTCCCCAGGGCTCAGTGCTGGGTCCAGCCCTGTTCAATGTCTTCATCAATGACCTGGATGCAGGCATCGAGTGCACCCTTAGCAAGTTTGCGGATGACACTAAGCTGGGTGGAAGTGTGGATCTGCTGGAGGGTAGGGAGGCTCTGCAAAGGGATCTGAACAGGCTGGACTGCTGGGCAGAGTCCAATGGCACGAGGTTTAACAAGGCCAAGTGCCGGGTCCTGCACTTGGGGCACAACAACCCTGTGCAGTGCTACAGACTAGGAGAAGTCTGGCTAGAAAGCTGCCTGGAGGAGAAGGACCTGTTGGTTGACAGTGACTGAACATGAGCCAGCAGTGTGCCCAGGTGGCCAAGAAGGCCAGTGGCATCTTGGCTTGTATCAGAAACGGTGTGACCAGCAGGTCCAGGGAGGTTATTCTCCCTCTGTACTCAGCACTGGTGAGACCACTCCTTGAATCCTGTGTTCAGTTCTGGGCCCCTCACCACAAGAAGGATGTTGAGGCTCTGGAGCGAGTCCCGAGAAGAACAACAAAGCTGGTGAAGGGGCTGGAGAACAGGCCTTATGAGGAACGGCTGAGAGAGCTGGGGTTGTTTAGCCTGGAGAAGAGGAGGCTGAGGGGAGACCTCATTGCTCTCTATAACTACCTGAAAGGAGGTTGTAGAGAGGAGGGTGCTGGCCTCTTCTCCCAAGTGACAGGGAACAGGACAAGAGGGAATGGCCTCAAGCTCCGCCAGGGGAGGTTCAGGCTGGACATAAGGAAAAAAATTTTCAGAGAAAGGGTCATTGGGCACTGGAACAGGCTACTCAGGGAGGTGGTTGATTCATCTTCCCTGGAGGTGTTTAAGGCACGGGTGGACGAGGTGCTAAGGGACATGGTTTAGTGTTTGATAGGAATGGTTGGACTCGATGATCCGGTGGGTCTCTTCCAACCTGGTTATTCTATGATTCTATGAATTTAGAATACACACATACACCGAATTATGTTAAATGAGGAGCTGTCTTTCTCATTGAGAATGATTTATATCAAAATACTTAATGTGGATTCATTCAGTTCCAAAAAGGTGATCACAGGAGACCATGACTTTCCCAGTTAGTCCATCGGCAAAACTAGGAGTGGCTTTCTGTTTGTTTTTTGGGGTTTGGCACTATGACTGGTGCTTTGGGGTTTTCTTTTGCTTTAGCTATGACCTTAGGGGCTTGCCTACGCAGACAAATTTCTAGGTCCTCATCCAAATTCACTATGCTCTGGTTGCAGCTGTGCAGATGTAGCTAAGAGGGCTCTCATGAGTCCTAATAACCTAACACTATCTTTAGGTGTGAAAATTTACAAAAAAAACAGTTGTAAAAAAACCAGTTGAAAAAACAGGTATTTTTTTAACTTAATACTAATATTATGTGAATGTATTTGTAAAGAACAGAGATGCTGTTTTCCTAAAAAAAAACCCAAACATTCTTTATCAACTTTAAGATGCACTCAAGTTACTGTGCAACCAAGAAAAACACAGAGCACAAGAGAGGTTATGCTTTGCCCTCCATGCAGCTTAATCAATAATTCTACCTTTTCTTCTCCTTTAATGATTTTTCCCTAGTGGTGATGAACAATCGCAGGGGCAGACATAAAAGGATATGCACTATTCAAAAGAAATCTTCCACACACTATCACTCAACTTCCTAATTTCTAGTGTCTGAATCCCACACTTACTTTCTCATGTGCTGCAAAGCTAAGGCCACTATTTGATACTGCAGCACTCTTTTCCTGTGGTGTTATTATCACACTTTCTTTCCATTACACACCCATGTAAAATTGGGAAGTGCACAGCAAAGGAGTCAATCCCCTTAGAGCAGCTAGATTTTTATGTATATGAATATGTCAGCTGGGTCAGGGTCTACTGAAAGAAATGTAAGGTGATAACGATAAACTAAACGTTGCTTTCAACATTCCCACTGCAACTTCTAAGCAAGTACCAATAAATCTAACTTGCACACTTAGCCACCAACCATAATGTCAGAGGGGAGGCTGTTTTGTTTAAAAAGTTACAACTGTTCATCCCTGTCAGACATCAGATACAAGGCACAGCATCAAAAGAAATCAGGACTCATTGAAAGCCCACTGTTTTTAGACAACACAAGCTCATAATCTAGGCGGCAAAATTAAACAAATGGAGGTTGTAAAGATGTCGGCTCCTCGAAGAAGGAAGAGGCAAGATATTCCCAGTCAGCAGCTGAAGTATTTAAATGTCCTACCACTAAGCCAAAAGCAAGTGAGGATGCAGGCATTGCAAATGTTACTGAAGCACCTGTTCACAGGAGTAGCTATGAAGCTCCAACAAAGACGCTCTGGGAAAAGCAAGATATCAGTTCAGGTCTTTCATTAAATTAATAATCCATAAAATTCTGTTCTGACAAAAAACATATTGGCTTCCACACAATTGCCCCCCACCAAGGGATGGCCAAGCTGGAACTGAGAGGCCACTCTGCTTCCTAGATACCTCTTCTCTTTTTTTCCCAAACACATCAGACCTCTGGAGCAGTTACTGAGGCATGAAAGATAGTTTTTCTATTTGCAGCAATAAAATTATTGTAAACCTATTCTTAAGTATTTCCACATATTGTATGTCTTTTCTTGTAAAATTTTTTCCAAAGGCAAGTATTATGGAAATAAAAAAATCTAGGGGAAAAACAGCTGGTGCTTTTATGTTAATCTGAAAGCTATGTTTGTTTTCTCCTAGGCAAAACCAGAGCCTTAGGAAATTGTAAATGATTCCCAAGACACTTTGAACTGATTTTCATGAAACTCAGATTAGTGCACTGAAAAAAATGTATTAAATAAAATGAAAGCGGCAAAACTAGAAATTACATTTTACTTTTCTAATGAAGTTCTTACTCCAAAATTTCCTAAAAACAACAATTAAGCTCTTGATTTATGATTACAATGTTAACTGCTCCATTTGTCTTTGGTGTATTCTTCCACTCTACAGTAATAAAAACAATCACTGCTCACCTGGAGCATAAAACGCACAAGCATAAGGACAGCCTGGGAAGCTGGTGTGGAATATAAGTTATCAGCTTACAGAAATCCCTCAGAAGACAAAACTAAATTAAAAGGAGAAGCTTTTAATTATGGAGTGGATCAAAGTGTTGTAAAATACCTGGGATTCAGAGATATGGAAAGGAGATGTTTTCTAGAGAAGAATCAACGTCCTAATGAAGTGGGACAAGAGGAAGAAACCACCACCTCTCAGCCCAAGAGGAAGAAGCCAGCAGCTCTTCTGACTCATTCCCTTTTGAAAGGTGTGGCTAATTCCTGTCTTGCTAAGGGACTTTACTTGCAAATATTCCCTTTGAACTTGATCCTAGAAGCTTTGGTAACATGATATGTACTTGTAACTTCTACAACTGCTAATGGACTTATAACTTCTTTTCTCATTCTTCATTCCAAGCGTGTGTGTAATTTATGCATATGCCATGGAAATCTATCTATTAATGTGCATAAAAATACGTTCTGTGAGGAATCTTTGTGGAATGAAAACTTTGGATAGCTTTTCAAGAGAGGATGGAGAACTGGTCAGGCAAGGAGGAGTTTTAAGGGGGAGTCTAATTTCCACTACAGAATATATGAAACATGGAGGACAGAAGATCCAGCAAGCACCTTAAGAGTCATACAATATCTATAGTGATTTGCTGCCCTTTTTTTTTTTTTAATTTACCTTTTCCTGCTTATTACATTGTAGCTTTTTCAGAGCTGAGGTTATTTCTTGTATTATGTTTTTTTACATATGACCTTGCAAGTAAGAGTCCAAATCCTAATTTGGAAATCAATCATAATAATTATGATCAACAATTGTCTTCCTTTAGGACTATTTAGGGCTTTGCCTGACAGTTCACATAGTGTCAGTTATTTGATATTACTACTAAATTATGAAGCAGCAAATCTCATTGAGCAGTGAGAAAAAGTTAAAACAAAAGTGAAATCTCTTACATGTCTTCGAGATGAAGGAAACAAAAGAATGATCACTGTCAGAAGAGCTTTCAGGGCTCTAACACTAATAACACAAGCATGCTTATGTGTGGCAACCCTCAAAAATTAACACTGTGATACTTCAGTGATTAAGTTTCATGTGTATTTCCATCTGCCAAACACTAAAAAGCCACTCGTAGTGCTGTGGGATCTGGCAGATATGTCAGCTTCTACATAGACACTGTAACTATATAACCCTTTCTCCTATGTCCCCTCCTCTATCTTCTCACCGAAAGGAAGAGTGGCAGCCCTTTCAGTCTTTTCTCATCAGCCAGCCCCATCACCTCTACTGTTAGCTGCTTGTCTCTGCACTTCTCTACGTCCTAGATGGTCACTATTTTATTGGCTTTGCTGCCTGCCACCACACATCAAGCTGGTGATTTCACAGACCTCTCAGTGACCACTCTGGAGCTGCAGCCACTGTTTCTCCACATGACAGAGATGCCGTCTAGATTATTTTTCCCTATGGGCATCACTGTACACTGAACCTTGTCTATCATCTCTTTGCCCACTCCATTTTGTGAGATACTCTTGGGGATTTTTGCCTCGCACATCATCCAGCCATCCAAAGCAGCTTTGTACTATCCAGAACCACGGAAGTAACTCCGTGCTCCCTGTTACTGGTTCACTGATGAAGATGTTGATTCCCCCAGGAATCCACACAGCAAGACTTTGGCCTGTATGCTCTTTGCATTTTGCTTTATCCCTTAAATGAATGTGTCTAACCATTTTTCACATCTGTGCAAACTCCTGACAGTCAGGGGAAACCCTGGCAATGAGTCCCAGAGTTGCACTCTGCTGTGTACAAAAAGATGCCTACATCCATTTACATGCTTAGAGCCCTCACTGAATAATTTCATTGAGCTAGACTAGTTCTTTAGAAGTGAGAGACAGCAGAGGTGTTATTCAAAGAATGAACAGCTGAAGTTCTTGATAATAAGGATTTTCTCCTTTATGAAGCCTTCCAGCCAAGGACTTCAAACCATATCTTGGGAGTCAGATGCTGTAAGATTAGCCAGAGGACTATGAATTTATGTTTTGAGGATTTGTTCACTTTCTTAAGAACAAGAATAGTAATGATTTTTAAAACATATTTTCCCCTTCTATTTTGAAAAAGGAAAAATCATCTAAGTCCTTTAAATGAAAGTGACATTTTTTCTTAAAATTGCAGTACAGAGACACTCATTAACCAGTTTATAACAACCATATTCTTGCTATTTAAAGTGTACTTGGAAATAATGTTTCCAGCATTAGTATTTTACAGGCTAAAAAGGGATAATTTTATTTCTAAATTCCAATCACACAAAAAAAAAGAAAGTAATATTTAAGGGAATCTTGACCATGAAGCTGTGAACAAGACCATTGAAATGTTTTAAAGTAGCCTAAAGCACTTTGGAATGGAAACTTTTATACAGAATTTGTATCATTCCCATCAAATTACTTCAAGGAGTAAAATACATCAAGGAGTCTCTTCCCTTGAGCACGAGTGTCAGTTGATTTCTACTGGATCAGAAACATTCTTCCAAGTAAAAACATCCCAGCAGCACAATAAAATAATCCAGTTTCAAAGATAAGATTCTCTGAGGGAATCATATGCAATCAGAAGCAAAAGCTCTTCAAAATGTCTGCAATGAAAAATACTGTTAAATGCATCTTCATCTTTGGCTAGTGCTGCAAACACCAGAACTGCCAAAGGAGATTGGGACTATAATAAAAATACCCTAATCATAGTTAAATAACCTAACTAATAAATTTAGATTCCAAATTTTAAGCCTTCTTGGCAAGATGTGTCATTTTCCCTGAATGCAAAATCTCAGCAAAGAAAACAACTCTACACCTGCAATTACAAGACTAATATTTTAGCTAATTATGGCATATTTATTCATATTAAATAAAATCGTATTGACAAGTAATGATTGAATGCAGATACTGACAAGTCAGAAAGGGTCAAACTTAAAATAGGATAATATGTCAGATACAATGGAAGGCAGCAAGAAAAACTTTTCTTTTCATTGCTTTGGCACTTCCTCTCCTTAACCTTCACTTCTTTTCAAAGTGGACATTTTAAAAGGTGCACTCAGTCACTTATTTTTTGCAATAACTAATCTATAGCAAGTACATCCTGCACACAACATCACTTTTAAAAGACCATTTCTAGCACAGGTTTCTGGTTAAAAGATTCCACTTTCAGGCTTTTAAAAAGTGACACAAAATGTCTAAAGGAGATGGTTAGCCTGCCTAGCCATGTTTGACCACAATCCACTACCTTTACAGATAGGCATCCTATAGCCTGGCTTTTTATTTGTTTGGTTCTACTAAAAGACAGATTTTAAGAAAAGCTTCCACTGCCACCACGTTTATTTTTTTCTCCTTAAGATACTCCCTTGACCTTTGTTCAGTTTTCAAATGTGAGCTCTGTGAAAAGGTTGGAGGAAAATTGTGCAGGGCATAGAAGCATATAGACTTAGGAGAACACAGCACCTTGGCCACATGGCAAAAGAGGAGGAATGGGGAAGAAGAAAGAAATTGTGGGAAAATAAGAGAGTGAGGAAATTAAACCAGCATGAAAGCAAGGTTCCCACACAAAAATGAGCACATTCAGGAAACCAGGCTCAAGGCATTAGAAAGATTTCAAAAGAGCTCATGTAATGCAAATCACACTTAAGAACACCGTTTCTTCCTCCAGCTCTTAGGGAACAACACCTCACATCTAAAAAAGTTTTCTCAAATCTATCCCACTGCCAAGTCTATGTGTGCTATGGCCCCTAGTGCCACCCTGGGCACATTATTTCCTTACTACTTACATCCCCTGCCTTCCACATATATCCAAGAAATGACGACTGCTATGGAATTTCCCTATCTTTTAATACCTATGTATTGTAAAATAAAATTTCTGTAACCAAAGAGCTCCAAGTTCTCATTCTGTTTATCTTCAGGTCTTCACCTCTAGTCTTTCAATCTCTTCCTAGTCCAGGCAAATTTTCCTTATTTTCTTTCTCATCCTTAACCCCCAATGATTCGGCAGAGTCCCACCCCTTGTGCTGTATCAACATCATAACCTCACACTGCCTGTCTAAACATAAAGAATAGACTTGATCAGAAAGGTGCACCATATCATAAATCCATAGAAACATTGAATGGTTTGGCTTGGAAATATGTCAGAACAAACTTAGTAGCAAGTTCTTCCTGCTGGGGAGAACGTGACTTGGCTATTTTCCTGATTTTTGTTTTTTAAAAGCTTTACTGACCTGTTGAAGGATTCAGGAAGTTCTTTAATCAAAAAAGAGTGGATTTTCAGAAATTTAAAGAAGGAAGATTTGTGTGGCCAAACTTTTGCTTTTACTGTAAAAAGTAATGATGTGCAAGCAAAAAATCCAGGGGTGTGCGTAGAATGGATTTATTTCTCTCTCTATGGGCTTTTATGGTTCATAGGCTGGACCAGGAACACCAGTTTTACACCTCTAGACTGCAAAATCAGAACAATGGCTATGGGTTGGATGGGGGCACGCTCAGTCTTAAGAGTTGAACCAGGTGCACACAGAAGCCATCATGAAGCCATTGTAAACACAAAATGGGGTTGGTTAAATATTCAAAGCGATGGACTATCCTAAGGTCTACAGGCAGATATTTGACACGAGGAAGCCTAGGGCTGCTATGAAAACACACAATACTTTCTTGACCTGTAACGTATTTAACAGTATAATTCATCATAACTCTGTTATCATATGTCAGACCATACATAATATTCTTTTTGCAATGTCACTAGCAGGATTTTGTAACGTTTAAATAACTTCAGACTATGGTTGTGAGTAAAAGACCAGAAAGAGTATTTTAAAATATCCACTTCAGACATGATCTAATATGTTGAAGAAATTTTCTGCCAGGGATGATTAAAAATATATTGAAAACATACTAGAAAATTATTCTCTTTCTCCATGGAATATGAAAGAAAAATAATTTCATATTTATTTCCTTCTAAAAGCCTTCCTTTCAAAAATATTTCTGAAAATCTTAAAGAGAATTTAAGCTTGTTGGGCCTTCAGAAGCAAGGTCTCTCTGCCTCCCCATAAATCTTTTTCACTTCTTCCTCTGCTTTTATTGAACAAGGGAGGTCAGTAGCGGGAAGGGGAAAAAAGAAATACGAATTAGTTTTAGTAGCAAAACTTTTAAATCTCAAAAAATAAAAACCACCCACATTTGCAGCAAAAAAGGTATTATATGAGAAAGATTTGTAAAAAAAAATCACCCAACCAAACAAAACCAACTAACCGTGCACATACATTTCTTTCCTACTTAATGTCGATGAATTTACAAAGCATCTTCCACAGACCTAACAGTCCAGTTACTTATATATGAGCCTATAAGTATAAACCTCAGAAGATTATTTCACCCAATACTGAAATACAAGTGCCTCTAAAGTAGAGCAAAGCTTATTCAATGACATTGACAAAACTACACTAGTATTTTAGGAACAAGAACGGCTCAAGATAGCATTTGGGCGATGGACAGCACAAATACACCAGGTGTTTACAATCCATGCACAGCTTTGCAAAGAAAGGGCCCATAGCCATCCAAATGCTTCCTAAATCCTCCTCTTGCGAACGTCTTCAATGACAGTGATCCTACTGCAGAACCAGTATGTTTCTGCAATACCTCCACTAATCCTACATGACTCTTGGGTGAGTCAGCACTCCCACTTTTTCTGCCCTTCAAGACCTTCTAAAGTTCTTACATGGAATGGCTTTATACTGTAAAATGACAAAAGATCATGAAAAAGGTCACTTTGATAGGAGTACGAGTGATTTCATATATGTTTAACCACAAGGGGCTGACAGGTTGGAGAAACATAATGTCATGTCAAGTATGAATTCCCAGGTGCTGTAAACTCCCAGCGATCCCTCAAAGGGCATGTTATTTTCAGTGTAGGGTTTTTACTTAGGTGCTTTAACAGCATGAAGGATGAAACCTTTTGCTCTCGAAGCCATTTTGCGTACCTGTAATTAATGGCACTGCTGTGTAGCATAGTGTATCCCAAGGAATCTCCTCCCTAGTCATCCAGAACAGCCTTACCCCTGGGGTGTGCCATGGATCCCATCACCATGAACAGGGGCATCTGTCCCACTCCATGAACCCCAAGCACCAGGCTTCTCCTAGCAAGACCACGTGGCACAAGCAGCCTATTGTTCTGCTGACTGTGGCACAATATATGCAGTGCTGATGATTCAGAAGCCCAAACAAGATGTCAAATTTATAGTGCATCTACACATACAGACAAACAGGACATAGGACAAATGACTTCTTCCTTTTTTTTTTACAAGGAAGAAGTATAGAACAGAATAACCTGGCTTCCCAAATTCATATAATCAAGGAGGTTTTACTTCATTAATATGCTATAAGATAAAATAATTCAAAACTGATCAGTTTCAAATAAGAATATATACTGTTTCTTGATATAATAATTTCTATATATTGAAACTTGAATTTGCAATAAACATACGAAGTCAATAAGATTCTGCCTAGGCTTTGCTTTGGTGAGACTACACTGGCAGCACATTCAAACGTGCCACTCAGAAGAGAGATCACACACATACAAAAAGTGCTGTTCAGTACTTAGACAATTATTAGAAAATACACATATCTTTGTTTCTGTGTTAAGATGGTATGAACACAGACACACATGCTTAAATTATGAGAAAATTTAAAATTACCTATCTATGCAATACAAAATAGAGCACCTATACACACATACACATGGACAGAGGACCAGCATGGAATGAAACTGAAAAGCAAGAATAGTCACTTAAGTAGAAATTACACAGAATAGTAAAATCTAATGCTCTGTCAGAGACCCTAATCATGATACAATGCACTACTGTACAATAAAATTTGTTCTGCTATGATTCGCTGTCAAGCAAGCAAAAAAACAGATGAGGGAAGAAAAAGAGGTTTACATTCACATCATTTTAAACATAATGAAATTCAAAAATCCCTTTTTTTCAAGATCACAAGGAAATTCTGTGGCAAAGCATAGGTTTGAATGAAAATGTTTAGCAGTGTTCATAGCATGTGAAAAATAAGCCAGATCCATGGCTGTTATACACCAGATTATCTCCACAGACTTTCAAGTATGAGCTTGAATTACTTGCTTTGATAGACTCCTGCTGAGAATGCAGACCAATGCTGTTTTGCTGCATAGTTGTTAACTTTACAATTATGAATGAGGGCAAGAATTGAAGTACTTTCTTTTTGAAAAGAAGCTTAAACTTTCAGCATGTAACTAACACCTTTAAAAATGGAAAAGAAGAAAAGCCAAGCATGTGCAGCCTGAGGGAGATAAATCTGCCTCATGCAATGATGCCTGACTGGTACAGGGGGTGCATATTTCTCAATAGTCAGAGACACACAGCCTAGCACAGCGGGAAATGTCCAATGCAGAGATACTTGTTTAGTGTTATGAGATAACTTGGGGAGAACAATCGGATCAGGCTTTGAAATGGATGAGGGTAAGACACACAGTGGCCAGGTCCATGGTTAAAAACATTTCTGGAACACCTTCTGAAATGAGGAAAAAATGTGATTCTACACGTTTTGAGACCCAGCTGTAAGATCTTCAGGGAGCCACAGGCACCAAGAATGCCTTCCAGCCTTCCCAGGTACCAGTGCCTCTGAAAGGGAGAAGCCAGACTGAGGCTCACATTAGGAACCTTGCAAGGTACAGTTGGAGGAATCTGAACTAAAAAATGGAAACATGTAGGGGCCATAGAGAGCCCCCCACCAGGGCAAAGGGATAGCTGATAACACAGAGACTACACCAGCTTCTGCAGTTTTGGGCCCCTCACAACAAGAAAGACATCAAGCTCCTGGAATGTGTCCAGAGAAGGGCAATAAAGCTGGTGAATGAGATGGAGAACAAGTCTTATGAGGAAGAGCTGAGGGAACTAGGGTGGCCAGCAGGTCCAGGGAAGTGATTCTGCCCCTCTATTCCTCTCTTATGAGACCTCATCTGGAGTACTGTGGCCAGTTCTGGAATTCTCAACATAAGATGGATATAAAGCTGTTGGAACAGGTCCAGATGAGGGCTACAAAGATGATCTGATGGCTGGAGAACCTGCCAGTACCTGAAAGGAGCCTACAAGAAAGCTGGAGAGGGACTATTCATAAAGGCTTGTGGTGATAGGACAAGGGGGAATGGATATAAGCTGGAGAAGAGCAGATTTAGACTAGACATTGGGAAGAATTTATTTACCATGAGAGTGGTGAGACACTTAAACAGGTTGCCAAGGGAAGTTGTCGACGCCCCATCCCTGGACATCTTTTGATGCAGCCCAGGATATAGTTGGCTTTCTTAAGTACTTTGGAAAAAATCCTACAAACACTGCTCAAGCAGGTCCTGTTAGTCTGTTGATGCATCAGTTAACTCTGCAAGATGCTGCTGACAGCAATTACATAGGGTAGAAAAGCAAACATTCAATGCTTTCACTAAGAATCACCTTGAAAGCCATTTTCCTTAACTTCAATATTACAATAGGGTGTACCAATAGAAAATATGTTTCCAGAGCTCACACAAAGAGCTCTGCAAAGAACTCAGGAAATTAATTCAGACCTATTAATAATACTCAAACCAGAAAGAGCTGGACATAAGAGGGTGTCTGAAACACTTGCCTAGGCACATTGTCCTGCTAGGCTACTAAGAGTAGATGGGACTCTACAAAAACCAAAATGGACAATTTTATTTAGAGGAACAATACAGCACGAGTACTAGTGAAAATCTTCCAGGGCTATGTATCTGATTTGTTGACAAACTGAACATGATTCAAAGAATTGATAGTGTTAACAAAACATCTATAAAGTTTGTGGAATGTGTTCAACCACCAGCTTTACATCAAAATGGAAAAAATCTTATTTTTCCAGCTAGCCAAAAACTTCTGCAAGTAAATTACACCTCTCATATGACATCTACACCACAAAGAAATGACTTTGCTTCTGTTTCATCTTACACACAACAGACTCAAGTCAGTTCTAACAGTGCTAAACACATATGTGAATGATGTTTTGCTCAGGCTGTGTAATGATGTAACTTGTCCAGCATATCAGAAATCTAGAACACTTAACAAGAATTAAACAAAGACTTATCAAGTTGTTGCTCAAAATCTGCAAAGCACTGACAAGTCAAAATATATTTTTTGGTGTAATACTCAATTAGGGCATTTGCAAGGAAAGAAAATTGGGAAATCTAAACATTTGGGCAAATGTTTGTTGGGGAATATAATCCTTTTCATGTGCACACAGTGCTTTATCTGTTCTCTTGCAGAAAACTGAGGAATTCAAATGCTACCTCCACACCCCTAAGAGCACAATGGCTGTTCTCAATCAATACTGCCAAGAAAAAACCTGATTCACTCTCTACTTATGTGACATATAGGAGAACAAAAGTATCAGCTGGAGACAGCTCCTGCAATGCTAACATTTCCTGTCAGGACAAACAAGCTATAGATTGATAGCCAATACTAAAAGGAATACTGGAAATTCAGTGGATCCAAGTAGCCTGGATTTTTTGAAATGTGTTTGCATCCTTTCTCAGTAAAATAATCATTATTTAGTTCCCCTCTGATATTTCAAAGTTATATCCATAAACCTCCTTTTTATTAATTTAAATAAAAATGTCTATAGCATATATATTGATGAGTTCCATTAGTAAGGTTGTATTCATTGCTCCTAGACTACCACTGAAATGGTCATCAAGGCCAAACCAGAATCTACAAATAGACACTTTAAAAAATACTTGTCACTTTCCTGTTTTTAAGAACAGCTGAAATTTAGGACCACAGCTCAATGACTAAAACAAACTAGTGGGGGATGCCTACCCATTTAGAAGCATGGACTGGAATGTAATTACCATGTATTATGGCAGCCTTTCAGTGACATTTTCTGCCCAGGAAAGCTATGAGATAGACCAATTAAAGCAATTACAAAGTACGTACCAGGGGACTTTACAAATGGAACTAAGCTGTGATCCTGCCATTAGCTTGTTATAAGTAAATTATTTTATACACAATTTGCACCCTGCTCTTGTACTGAAATTACACCAAAACTTACTGCAGGACCAAGGTTTTCTAAATTAAGAATTTGCATGTAAGCGTGCACACACATATATTATGTGCACCCATGCATATATATATGCACATACGTATAATTATACATTACTGTATAATGTACACTACACCATATATCTACATTGCAGGAAATGTAAGGTGAAAGCATTCTACTTAATATTCTGATGCAGAAACAGAATACGTGTATAGCATTAAAGTACAGTGGGAAATAGAAGGCTGACAATGAAAATAATTTCTTCTTTTACATAATTGCCAAGATCTGGGTTTGATGTACTGTGATACTTTAGAAGCAGCTTTAGAAATTAGAAGTGTTTATTCGAACACTATGGCATTGTACAAAGTAGCAGAGATACACATGTGCTCTTGCAGTCCAGCAATCAGCCTGAGAAGAGGAACACCAGACTCCACGAGAAGGACCACTGGCTTTGCACGGTCCACTTTGAAGTCATTATTGCAAAAGAATTCATCTCTCTCCATGTTCACCTGTCCATGGTGCAAGCTGAATAGTTGATCCTGGGAGTAAACAGCCTTGTTTCACAGGGTATGAAAACTCAGCAAAGAAAAGTAGAATAAGACTGACAAAGTCAGTTCACATGAGCTTGTTTTTAGTTCTTTAGCCCCTTCTCTTGAACTTTTGCCTAAAAGAGAAACTGCAGCTGTTACAAGGAGCAGCAATTCCACCTGGTTTAAGATAGCATCTAAAAGATCTGACTGAGGATCAGGACTTTCCTGGGCTGTCAGGCATCTGGGAACAGCAGTGATGTCTGCTTACTGTAATGAATAGAGCTACATGGTCCTCAAAACTAAAAAAAAAAATGGGATAAACTGCTTTAAAGTATTACTACTCTTGTCACATGTTCATGGGCAATTGTAACAGAGGAGATGATGATATCTGTAATACCATTTATCCAGAATCACTATCATCCTCAAAAGTCTATTAGCAGAGTCTATGGTCATCTTACACTAATTATAAAAAAATACATTTTAATTCCCTCATCCTCTTTTAAAGAAGTAGTCAGAAAACCTAATAAAGAAAGAAAATAAAGAATAGTGCAACTGTGACAGCATCCCTTATAGGACAACACCAGTTTGTAGTTCCTCGCCTCTGAAAGACTGAAAACTCTTCACTAATGTTTAAACCACCTTAAGTGCAACCTTCACGCAGGATTTGAATGTAACAATGCCATTCAAAGAAAACTGCAAGGAAATAAACAATCATTCACTGGCTTCCAATTTTAATTAATGCTTGTTGTTGTAACAAGAACAGATTATGATTAAACTGTACCCGGCCAATAGAATTTCATGTGACATGCTTATTTCTTATAGTAGCTTTTACTAAGCTGCAAAACTGCAATCATTAATTTAAACTCTTAAAATATAGACCTGATATGTTTACTACCAAGTATTAAAAATAATTGGGTCATAATCATTAAAGCTCCTTAACTGACTGCAACTTGAAAGTGCTTGCAATGGTGGAGATATGATGTATAAAAGGAACATGGTTATAATCCCACTTTTAATGCTTTATGATCTAAACAACCAAGACATCAAAGACTGCACACTTTCTAAGAAACATTTTTTTCCAGTTAATGATATTTAGTTTTCCATTGCACCTTCCCCTTTGTCCTATGCCCTTCAATCTTCCCATTTGTTTTAAATTACATTAAATCTACAGCAAAGAAAGATGCAAAAACCTAAACCTGTGACTAGAGGCACAATTCCCGTAGTGGCAACCCTCTATTCAGAGCAATCAGCATGCCTTGTTCAGAGGTCACTTTATTGCATTTCAAACAATTGTTAGCTTCAAAGCAGCGGCAAATGAATCAACATATCCTTTACTTAGGGATAATCCAAAGATGAGATCCAGAGAAAATGAAAGACCACTCTGGCGTACCAACAAACTCTGCTGCCAGTTTTAGCCTGATTTCCACCAGAGATTAGCAAAGTTGTCACCAACTGGTCTGACTGCACACCTGACAACCACACTGCCATATACTAATAGATACCCTTTAAACCCCAAGGTGATTTACAGATCGTTTGCTTCTACCTTGCAATGTGTGATGGTGGCTTCCCAGTGCCACAGCCACTTCTTGGCAAGCGATGCTGGCTGTCTCAGTTTTCCCCTGGCACGCAGCAGCTCATGCCTTTGGCTCCAGCCATACATGCAAACACGCTCTGCAGACGCATTAGGTTTCTCGTAGGTGTTGCTTTCTCTATTGCCGGTTTTCATTCTGTACAAGCTGCTGGGATTCAAGTTCACTGTGTTTTGCTAGCCAGGACACCCAGAAGCCAGAAGAGGAGGTAGCAGCAATCCACATGTGAAGAACTGAATGCAAGAAAGTTTCTGCCTCCAAAATCCACTGCACCTTTGTGCAGGAGCTTAAAAAGTGCAGAAAACTGCAGGCCAAGGGTAGGAAATGGAGAGCCATGAACATGTTGGAGAAGACTAGGGAATCTGAAGCCCTGCTCAAAGGAAGGGTGCAGGGACCTCTCCTCAGTTAAACCTTTTCCAGCCAATCTATATCTCAGCTCAGGAGACACAGAAAGATGCTATCTCCCGTAGTGGGACATTTTCCAAGTCAATTGTTGACATGTAAGACAACAGCTTGGTAGAGAGTTAAACACACAGGTGGTGAAAAAGAAACCTTCCAAATAGTTCAATACCTTGAATGCCTTCAGCACTAGGAATTGTCAAGTTACATAGCATATTGACACACAAATTTAGCATCACCATCCTCCTTCTCCCATTCTCCTTACGCTTGCATGATTATTTATTAATGTGTGAGTTGTTCATATCAGGGGCTGCCTGCTCTCTCACCTCACAGCTATTATTATTTTCTATTATCAATAAAAATAAAAAACACAGCTCTGTCTTTACTGTAAAGCAAGTGCAATATATATAGCAATGTGGGTAATTTAGGGTTTTCTTCTGTGGTAAAATGGAACTATTGATGCTTATGGATAGCAATAGACGACCCTGTCCTAGACCAGGCTCCCGCTGCACTGCTATTGTACTGTCTTGGTGTCCTTCTTTGGGTTTGCTGCTTTATTTTATTTTATTCTTCTCCAGAGATAAGTTTAGAAAACAGACAATCCTAATTTCAGTTTGTTAGGACTGCATAATCACAAACCATGCCACATCACCAAGTCAGACTTCGTAACTCAAAGCTCTGAATTGTAGCTACATGTCTACATTCAAAGCAAGGAACTCCTTCTTTGCAGTTGTGCTAAATAAAGTCTTTAACATTATTATAATGGCAATATGAATTCTCTCACACTGCACAACTTCTTATAAGAGAAGCCCACAGGAAACATTTATAAGCATACATACAACTCAACATCTGCACTGTCTATTTTGAAAACACTATAAACAGGCAATGACCCAAATCTAACCTGGCTACAAGTTCAAACCAGTGAGTCAGAAGGCTGGCAATTAAAATTACACTAAACAAAGAAAGCAGCCTGAGATACGCGTCACCTTAATTTGGATGTAATTCTGAGCTAAAGTACCTTATACTTTTTTTCTGCAAATAAACCAGGCAGCAAGACAATATTGATGACACTAACACATGCTTAAGTACACATATTTTTAATAAATAGATTATACAAACAAGTGGAAAGTTCCTAATTTACTTAAATATTTACAACTTCTTTGTGGTTTAATGAAAGCAATTAAAGAAACTGAATGAGGGTCAAATAAGCAAGCTTATTAAACTGAAATAAGCGTGTCGGTGAATAATAACTACTTTTGAAGGTGTCCTGAAGGTTCCTTGCTTCACTCACTGGCAAGGCATAAACATTAATGGTTAAGGTTATTATCTATTTTTTCAGTACTTTCAGCCTTCATGTTGGAGTAGGATTACCAATATACTGTACTGAGTTGTCCCATTCATAATAAGGATCAGGTTTATTCCTTCCCTAATTGGTACACACCTTTCAGTACTAGCCAAATCCCCTGTACTTTGTGACTATAAAAGGTGACGTGAGGGTGAGAAAACCACTGTGTGTAAAGACTGTAAATTTGCTAAATAAAGGATCTACTTTTGATTCTTCATTAAGAGAATACTTATTACCTAATCTAATCCTAGTTCCTGGATTCAGGGTCATTAATGCTGTTGTCAATATAAAACAGTTCAGATTTTAGTCAAAGTTGCCCTGAAACTGGATGACACCAAGCTGAGTGATGCAGTTGCCACACCAGAAGGATGAGATGTCATCCAGAAGGACCTGGACAGGCTGGAGAAGTGGGCCTGAGTGAATCTCATGAGGTTCAACACGGCCAAGTACAAGGCCCTACATCTGGGTCAGGGCAATCTGTGGTTTCAGCACAGGATGGGGGATGATGTGATTGAGAGCTGCCCTACAGAGAAGGACTTCATGGTGCTGATTGATGAGAAGCTTGACGTGAGCTGACAATGCCCACTCGCAGCCCAGAAGGCCACTCATATCCAGGGCTGCATCAAACGAAGTGTGGCTGGCAGATCAAGGGAGGTGGCTCTGCCCCTCTATTCCTCTCTTGTGTGATCTCATCTGAAGTGCTGTGTCCAGTTCTGGAATCCTCAAAATAAGAAGGATATGGAGCTGTTGGCATGGGTCCAGAGGAGGGCTACAAGGATGATCAGAGGGCTGGAGCACCTCCCATATGAGCACAGGTTGAGAGAGTTGGGCTTGTTCAGCCTGGAGAAGAGAATTCTCTGAGGACACCTTATAGCAACCTTCCAGTATCTGGAGGGGGCCTACAAGAAAGCTGGAGAGGGCTTTTTTACAAGGGCATGTAGTGATAGGACTAGGGGGAATGGCTTTAAATTCAAGAGGGGAAAATTTAGACTAGATATAAGGAGGAATTTCTTCACAATGAGGGTGGTGAGGCACTGGCACAGGTTGCCCAGGGAAGCTGTGGCTGCCCCATCCCTGGAGGTGTTCAGGGCCAGGCTGGACAGGGCCTTGGGCAGCCTGATCTAGTTGGAGGTGTTGCTGCCCATCACATGGAGATTGGAACAAGATGATCTTTAAAGTCCCTTCCAACTCATACTATTCTATGATTCTGTGATTCTTGGCCACCTGGGCACACTACAGGCTCATGTTCAGTTGGCTGTGAACCAACACTCCCAGGTCCTTTTTCACCAGGCAGCTTTCCAGCCACTCCTCCCTAAGCCTTCAGTTTTGCATGAGGTTGTTGTGGCCCAAGTGTAGAACCGGGTGCTTGGCCTTAGATGAGAAATCATTTAATCTTATGTTCCTTAAATTCCTCTGTCGCTCTCAAGTAGTTTCAAGGTAATGAAAAATCTATTATGACTGAAGGCGATAACTAATTAAAAAAACAAAATGAAAAGAACCCTATGAATTTTCAGGTAATAATTCTATTTCATGAGTACCTTAATGCCTCTACTGACTACAGATCTCTACCACTAAATTCCCTTATTATTTTCAATAAACATTTAGCTGTGCCATCTCCCTCCTTTGTTTCATACATTTTAGATAAAATTCTCCAACCGAAGCAACAGAACCATGCTGTGATGAAAGCCACTGTCAGACACACATAAAATCTCAATAAGCTCATCAATAAAATGGCTGCTTAGCTCCTGTCCTAGGAGGAAAGTTTTAAGATGCTGATGGATGACTTTGTTAAGGATGATTAAAACAATGAAATAAATCTGGTGCTCACAGGAGTTCAGGATGGATTCAGGGAAGACACAGACATGTACACCATGCAGCTTGCTCCTGTCTGCCTTGTGGGGTTACAGCCAGCCAAGCAGATGTGACCCTGCAGAATATATGGCCACCACTGCTCCGTTTTCCATGCCTCACACTCCCTAGTTCTTTATTTGCAAACATTTGAACTTGACCCTGTGGCTGGGTGTATTCTTCTCCCCTAAACACAGATAACAAGAACATACATCAGACTCTAAGTCAGAGCACCTCTTGCCTGCTTCACTATGGCTACACAACCTTCTTCTTCAGCATGCCATATTCTTCCTCTCCCATCTTCCTTGACTCCTTCTCTACCCTTTCTTCCCCTTCATTCTTCTCCCTCATTTTTTCCTAATTCCCATACCTTCTATCTCCTTTCCTTAAATCTCTTAAGCACTATTTAAACTAAGATCTTGGCAGAATTAAAGATCAGCTTAGATGATCGAGAAATATCTGCAATTATGATTATTTCAAGCAAATACAATTGCTCACTGGACCAGTGCACCAAGTCAAATTTATCAGGTGAGAAAAAAATGTTGCTTTGTTCTATATAATCAAGGTATTCCAGACATTTTCTGATTTATCTTCCAAACAAAGGAATGATAAGATTTTTATTGAAACATTTCAGATTTCAATGATTACATTGGAAAAAGAACCCGTATTTTCACTAGAGCAACCAAAGAGATAGGTTTACTCTCTCTACAAGTCTGCATGTTTACAAACACAGACATAACAAAGGCTAATATTTTGTATTTATGAAATTACTCTAGATAGAGGTGAGGAAAAGAAAAAAGCAAGATTTTCCTTTGACTTTTTCTTATCTTATTATGGCTTTTCAAAACCACTATATATCAACATGTTTGTAGGATAAAATAATATTTTTTTCTTTTATCATTTTAGCACATATAATCTTTATCACAGTTTGGCACAGGTTTGCTTCATTCCTCTGCTAATAAGTATAGCTCATACTAGTGGGAAAATGGCCAGTGATAGAACTCAAGCTGCAAACCTGATAGCTACAGATCTATCTCAATCCTGTCAGCAGTCTCAAAACTCATAGAGAAAATACACAGACTGCACACCTGTTTCTTGTTAAACAAAGAAAATTGGATTTTTATCAGTTTGACTGTCACCTTTTACATAGCGCTGTTTTTGTCAAGAGCCACTAATGAAAGAGTTTAGCAGCAGATAAAGAACATACAGCTTTGACTGAATTCATAGATTTATCTACAACATTTTTCCAGTAAGAATCAAATTACATTCTTTTCAGAGCTGAAATAGGATTACAAAGCATGGAAATGGATGTCTTAATATATACATCAATATTATTGCATATGACTGAGCAGCTTCATTAATAATGATGTCTCTGAAGATTTCCGTTTTGCACGGTCTTGTTGAAAGTTTAAATATACTGTGTGCAATCCATATTAACTTTGGCTGGCATTTTGAATGGATGCCCTCAGAAAGAACGGAGGTTTTTAGCAGTTTGTATGCTAATATATAACCCAAGAGTTAACATGTTCATTTCCTTTTTCATACATGTCTTGTGTGTGCATGACTGTGGATGTGGTACTTGCTGCACCAGCGTTCTTCTCCAACACTACTTCTACATGTTACACAGACACCATGTGGCTGAACTATGTTGAAGATGGTTGGGCTGACTACATACTTTGCTTGTGGAGGTCTGTATTAAGACTTAAAATAGACAATGTGAGCTGGATGATGCTGCAGCTTGAAACACAGGAGTCTTTCTGCAAAGTCTGCCTAACATTTCAATGGCAGCAAAAGAATGAAAGAAACTTCTGAAAAATTGAAATGAAGTCCTAAATAAAAACACAGCTTTTAACTGTCTCTTAGAACATTAAAATAATGAGTTAAAAAACAAAACAAACCAAAACAACAGGATGAAAACCAGTCACTATAGCAGAGCAGTAAAACTTCCTATGAAGCTGAAGATGCAAACTCCAGTCCTTTCCCAGAGCCACATCTAAAGCTACCCTGGGCAATGCAGCTGCCAGCAGACACCTTTCCATTCAGCTGAGAAGTCAGAGCTGAATAAATAGCATGCTAACCGCATTGTTTCTTTATGCACATGAACTGCAGGGAGCTTATGTGCCTCAAGCACACTCACCAGATGGGATAATTAGGCTCAGACAGATCACTGACCTTCCTTATAAAAACACTCCAGAAATGGAGACTGGCAGAATAAATCTGTGTCATGTTACCAAAATTCTAAACAATCTATGGAAACCCATCTACCCTGACCCATCCAGCAGCTGGTATTCCTGCGTGTGCACCTCGTGATAGCTGAAATCATTGGGTTTTGAGTATTTTCTTAAGAGAAAATAGACACTGAGAGTTCACCACTGGGAACTACTCAAATGCATTTCTGTGAAAATGAAGAAAGCTCAAATACATGAATTTATGCTAAGCTAGTCTCTCTTTAATTACACCTGAGGACGGTTTGTAACACTAAGCAATTTTGGGGAACACAAAGTTTTGGAACAGCACCAAAGGTAAAGGCCATAAATGGAAGGCATGACACCTATTTAAAGAATATATTTTTATCTGGAATTATAATGGTAAATATAATCAAATCATCTTATGTTTGAAAATAAGTTCATTATTTTGAGCTACAAAGACCACAAGACACTGTGCTTTCCCTGAAATCAGGGAAGTTTCCTTCTTTTCCCCATTAAGTCTATTTCTTCTTCCTTGATGTGTCCAACAATGTCCAAACCCACATTGATGAATAACCACATTCACATGAGGCTGCACTTATTTTCCAGGCATTGTCATGTCACATAATTCTGTCCTTTGCCACTATGCCCTAAGCAAGGAAGGGTTAAGACACAGTGCCAAATATTGCTAAATGCAATCTGCTGTGAACAAAGCACATGCCACAGCCCAGAAGACAAGCAACTCTGGAAGCTCACAGACAGAGGATAACACAAACTCCTCAAGAGCTCCATCAGTCCAATGAAAATTAGAGCTAGCTCAGTGATACATGGCAACTGGCAACAGGTTTTTTCTGTATCCCTTTGGCCTGGTATTCTCAGGCAGCCAGAAATTGAGTTTATCCACAAGATTACTACGAGCACAACCTACAAAGACATTGCATGCTAGAACAGAGACATGCAGCACCACTTGACCAGATACTGGACATTCTTCCATGAACAGGTCCATTTTACTATTTGAGACTTATATAAATACATATATAAACACATACACAAACTGCTTACACAAGTAAAAAATGGACCTCAAAAGCTAGTCCTTATTTTAACAATACACTACATATGACATTCCAAAAATCAAAATAACTAAATCATTCATATTCAACTTGCATCAAGACCTGGCTGTTGCATATTGCTTCTTTATCTGGGTTACATCAAAGTGATTGAAGGGGCCTATGCCGAAGAACCAAGGCTTTGGTGGAGAAGTTTTATGTCTCCCACTCCATACAAGATGTACTTACACATGTACTCACACCATGTACACACACAACTTCCTATATAACAGCAAATTGCAACAGAATTTTAACAGTATATTTGTTTATAATTTCTGTTCCCAACACTCAGCTGAAAAGGATTTTAACAGCTATTCAATTGACAGTCTGCTAATGAACTAACAAAAAAATGTAAAAAGGAACACAGATTTTTTTAGTTATAAAGTAGGAAGTAAGCAGGAGGAAAAACAGAAGAACACAGATCATATCATCTTGTCAGTGATCTGGAGGTAAATCAGCAGTCATTCCATCAAAACAAGAGGGGTTACAAGAATCTGTGAAACAACTCAGTCCAACTAGTTAAGCTCAGTATTTTACTCATTACATGCAAGTCCTACCTGCGCCACAACCACCCACAATCTGAACTTACAGACGACACACTACATGGTAAGATATTTGACCTTAAAATTACTTTAACACTGACCTCTAGTGACCATAGGTGGGAATTTACCTTTCATGGAGATGCCCAGTTGGGAACATATCCTTGGGCCACTTCAATTACCAATTACTCCAATGCTTGCGTTTGCATCTCCAGCCCACAGCTACCCTCACTGCAAGGAGCACGCTGCCAAGGAGGGAACTCCAACTCGTGTGTATAAGTTACATTCACGGGTAAATTATTGATGACGTACTACACTCTGTAGAAATTTTATTATTAAATTCACATCTGTTTTCACTTATAAAAAGGGAAAAGCAACAAAAAGGAAGTGCAAACACTAGATTATGAGTTTTGTAACTGTAACAAATGCATTACAGCATAAGCTAGGCACAACTAATGACATGACAACAGCCCAAATCTTCAGGCAGCCAACTAAAATGTCATCTTTCATCTTGGGGACTGTAACACCAAGGCAACCTTTTCTGTAATGCTCTGTAGCAAATGTATCCTTGCAGCTCTTGGTTAAATGATCCTGCAGTTTTCTCTGCAAAAGAAGGATGTGATAGTCTGTGCACCCACAGGATCAGGTATTTTGCCCATGCATCCCTTTTAATAGTCCAGATAGAAGGATGAGCGTGTTACAGTAAGTTACCAAGCATCTTGTCCCACTCAAGAAAACAGTGAGGAAGCTACAAGCTGCCCGTACACAGCCCACCGTATTGTCTTTCCAAGTAAACTCATAGAATGGTTTGAGTTGGAAGGGACCTTTAAAGGTCCTCTGGTCCAACACTGCTGCAGTAAGTGGGAACATCTTCAACCAGAACAGGTCACTCAGAGCCCCATCCAACCTCACCCTGAATGTTTCCAGCTACAGAGCTTCTATCACCTCTCTGGACAACCTGTTCCAGTGTTTCACCACTCTCACTCTAAAAAATTTTTCCTTCTACCTAGTCTAAATCTACTCTCTTTTAGTTTAAAACCATTATCCTTCATCCTATTGTTACAGGCCTTACTGAAAAGTCTGTACCCAATGTCTGTGAGGTGAAGGAAGAGAGTGATGGCCAGGGGCCACTGGAAGGAAGCATTTTGAGAAGGACTTTCAAAAGTAGGAAATGCTTTCACTAAGCATGGTGTCTGATGACCCCTGTAGCATGTGTGTATACACATATACGTATACACATATACGTATACACATATACGTATACACATACGTATAAAGGACATCCTTAGTCAGAAGGCTAGATATCTGCCAGCTGGACCTCAAAAAGTGAGAATAACCTTTGGATCTGATCCTAGCTTGGAGTAAATATGACTGGGTTTTATGTCATTTGTATCTATAAAGTTCTCTTTTGCACTGTCCAGATGTTGCAATCTGTGCATTTCATTTACAGTAACATGACTTATATCAGAAGAGATTTTGAATTTCTGTCAATTATCCATACTGAATGGAGTTCAGAAAACTTCTGCTCTTCCTAAAATTTGCTTAAAGGATTGTAAATTTTCCAGACTGCTCCTCCACTTAGTTGATATGAAAGGGGTTTTCATGGAATCATCTTCTTGTGTGAAAATATAGCCAGTTGACTGCACAGACATCAACACAAACAGGAGGAAAGCACGAGAGCCCTAAAGGAGTACACACCACAATGGGCCTTGAAGCCAAAGCCAAATCAGTCATCCCTGAGCACAATGTATACAATCCCATGTATTTCAAGATAATTGACTTTACTCTCCCATCATTTTGACTAGAAAGAATCAGCTGTCAGGACAAACTTAACTAAGAAGACTGAAGATTAAACACCCGACTGATGTGAAATTAGGAAGTCTTCTCATACTGACAAATACATCACCTGCTCGAAAGGAAAACTGTGCAACAGATAAGACTTCTCTACTGAACGAGCTGCCAGCAAGAAAAATCAAGGAAGTGGTTGTTTTTCAGCACCATGGGCATATAAATGACATACTTGATTAACTCCTGCTTGCCAGCAACCAGACAGCTTTTGGCACGACACCTGGATCTCTCTTCCCCCAATGATTGGCCCTGCCTATTCTTCCATGTTTTAGAAGCTTACCTAATCACAGTAAAACATGACAGCCACAAGTGAAGGAAAACATACCTTATTTCAACACACTGAAATCAAAACCCAGCCTGAGATTTAGTGTTTGTGCCACAAATTAGGTAATGAGGCTTCCTCACATATTCCAGCTGTATGAATGACTGCTTAGGGATGTGCATGTATAATTAGGTTTAAATATCTATGGAAAGAGAGAGAGAGAGTTAGCCTAAATAATGGATGCAGAATTGCCTCTAAGTTGTCATAATCATTACCTGGCTTGGAACTCAGCATCAGTACAAACTGGTCTTAAAAACAATCATTCACTCATGTTAGTGGCTGCCAAACCTCCATCTAATCCATTCATTAGCAATATATCAGGTTAGCAAGCTGCATGGCATAAAAATAATTAGCTTTCCATTGTGGGGTGGCACATTCTCTATTGCATTGACATAACAAATAACACCATAAACTGCTATAATTTATTTGCTTCCGAGTCTTTTTTATTTTCTTAATTAGTCCTTCAGTAGATTGTATTAAACATGCACAAACTCTAACTACAGAGAGTCCTTTGACCAATCTCAGAAGTCTTAAACAGTACGAACAGCTATTACACAAGCAATTTATGGGTGACCTACCTTTAGGTCATTTAAATAAAACTTCCTAGAATAGCTGAAAGCAGACCATGCCAAAAGGCATCCTCATTAGGTCTCTTTTCCATTATCTGCATGCACTGAATAACATCATATTGTGTCCCAGCACACACCACAATGATTGTGCAGTGGTTGTGTGGGAAAAGGTTTGCTGCTGTTTTCAGCAGCAATTTCATTACGTCTATCTTCTTGCCATAACAAGAAGGTACATGTACTTCCAGGATGTGTCTGGCTGGACTACAGTCAACATACCCTAACCATTTTTCTGCAAAGTGCTTTAAAAAAAGGCAGGTCAACCCCGAATTTCTAATATGCAGAAAACAGGAAACAGTAATGTAATATTTCTGCTCATGTAAAAATTAACTCCTAAAGCAGGTTTCTACTGGGCTGTACAGCGTGTCAACCCAAGCAGTTTCACTGTAGTTAGGTTAAAGTATTTTATTCCTTCTATTAAAGATATGATCTTTATTTAATTCTAGGAAGCTGTGTATATGCACTGTCTTCTGCAGTGTGTTCATGAGTTAATTACATGGTGCATTAAAGACCTTATTATGTAAAATGCCTTCTGATTTTCTTGTTTCTACCTTGACTTCGTATTGTAAGCACAGGGAAGATTTTCATTGGTACTATCCCCCTCCCCCAGTACCACACTTTATCATGTGATTTTTAATTCATGTGCTGTCACTCCTAGAGACCTTATCTATTCTCAGTGGGGAATATTCTGCTTTCTTTCAGCTCTTCTCTGTATTTCTGCAACATTTTCTTGCTGAGTGCTCAGCAAACACAGATTACACGAATCGGGTGGGAGGACCCAGCTTTTATATAATAGCATGCTTCTAATAAATGCAAGCCTTTCTTAATGAAGTATGACAGATGTTTACATACAGCATTTTAAATGATATTTAACTAAAACCTCTCAGCAGAAATCTTAACAAGAGGTCATCAAAATATCCAAGCAATTTCTTTCACTACCTGACATATGGCTTTGCTGAACTTCATTTACCATTCTGCTGTCTTGTTCCTTGGCTTCATAAGAAATCATTAACAGTCACTACCCCTTCTTTCTCTTCTCTCTTTAATAAAATTCGCTAACTGTGTATCACTCTCAAAATTGCCCAGCTTAACCAGTGGTCTCCCTTTTGAACCCAAAATTTAGAGAGCGTTTGAGAACATACTGTCAGAAAGGAATCGAAACTATTTTGGAGCATAAAAAGTAGTACTTTTGCTGGGAAAGGCAATTAACATCACATTCTTGTGGAACTGTCTTTGAGAAAGGAGATAACATTGCGAGAAAGCACTTTAAACACGAGGCCCAGAAGCAATTGCTTGGATATACATCTTCTTTATTCAATGCTATTCACCAATAGCGTTTAAAGTCCTGTTTCAATGCATCATTTGTTCTTTTACTCTTGCCACTGCTCCATCCAATCAATTCCATTGGTAAAGAAAAATTTAAACCACATGTTGGGTGAGCATACAGTGAAGATACATTTATCTTTTCCATGGATTACAAATAGTGCGTGACTTGTTGCTTGCAAGTACTTCAAAGAAAGGTGGTCAGTAACCAGTGTACAAGAGCAAAGTGTTGCAACATGAGAAGAAATGATGCAGGAGGAAAACATTCACCATCTACAAGACTGTAAAGTAAGTTTGATTTGTACATGCAACTTTTTAACAGGCCATCCATTCAAGGGCTCCCAGTGCAGAAACAAGCAAAGAGAGCTGAAGACTTGGCAAAAGAATATGACATTTAGAAGAAAATGATGTTTTCCAGGACGTCAATCCTTATAAGAAAATTTAACTAGCACCAGTGTAGGCAGAACAAAAAGAAAACCAATGAAAATCATCATTAGAGGGTTTTCCTAAATGAAAATAGCAATCAAAGCTTTTGGTTGCTGATAGCTTTAGAATGCTAACCATTATGGCAAATGCTCTGTTGAAGGTAAAGAATTACTTAAAAACTGTTATTTTCTTTTTCTTTTTTCCTTTTTTCCAATCACTGCTGTACAGCTGGACACACTCCAGGAAGTAAAACTGTATGGATAATTACCCCCATGGAAGGAATCCAAAGGTTCACGAAGCAAAAGCTGCTTCCAACTTAAAGATCAAAGTTTTAAATTAGGAACACACTTGAGGCTCCAGTTGATAAAGATGTTTGACCTTCTGGGCAAAGGAAATTGTCAGGGACTTGATTCAGGACTCTCACTACTCACAGCACAGGGGAATTCCCCAGTGCAGTAGCTTGAAACAGTAAGAAACTATTTAGAGCAACAAAAAACTGCAAGCACTGCAATTTTACAAATATTAATAAAAAATACCAGAGGTTTTTAACCTTTCCCCTAAGAACTCATCACTTGTCTTCCTTCAGAACCCATTTCCAAACACAGGCAGAAATGTTCAAGTCATCCCCTAGTCAGTCTGGTGTCAGGAAAAGAAACAGGATTTCATGTTCTTCATGAGGTCGGTACTTAATTTAAACACAGCACAAACTGGACTGGAAGAACTTCTGAGATTGCTGTCATGGTCTTGTAAGACCTAATACATAACCTAAAGAACAAGGAGTTACAAGGAGTTAAGGCAAACCGCACATTAGTGATCCTGCACCACATGGAGAGGCTACCATGGTAGCAAAGCACAAACCACAGAAAAGCAAAGTGTTAAGAAATTAATTTCAACAAAATTATCCAATTCCCTGCTTCCATCGATCAGTAAATCACTTGGATCAATTCATGTCTTCCTTAATGCCTAAGCCTTAACTTCCTGTGAAAAATAATAAAATAATAATAAAGTAAGCAGAGAAAATTACAGTGCATTTAGAAGTAAAGGGAGACTTTGAATATATCATTTATCATCAGAGGGATGCACTGCCAACATAGTAACATATAACAACATTTTAATATAAGCTTCCATCTCCCCTCAAAGCCAAGCAAACTCTTGGATGCCTCATTTAACATAATGAAATAGCAATGAAAATACCCTAAAGAATATAAAGCAAAACACACAAGGTATATAAATTTCCTCACTGCTCCTTTTAATCACAGTGCAAAATACTAATCAGCCATGTAGTCCTATTACTGTATCACTGTAGCACCTAGCTAGTAAAGCGTTTCTATTTACTAACAGGATTAACTGCAAAGAATATAAATGAGAACCCATGTGGACAGTGACAGTGGCTCAGCTAACATCAAGTAATGCATTAACCTATGGTAACTCAATCTGGAGCAGGACAGGGTTTCAGAATCTAAGAGCTCATAATTTAATCAAATAGTGTAGTGTTCTACTGACAAAATATTATTCCAAGGATACAGCAATGCATGAAAGAATATTGGACCTTGGAATCATACCCACCCCCCAATCTTTGCCACAAATTCATTCAGTGACACATACAAAATTAAAGTAAATATCCACTAGCGGAATTGGGAAGTAAAATTAGCACTGGGAATACTTTCTTTAGTAAACAGCATAAGGAACACAATATTGGATGTAGGAAAAACTTCATCATCCTTAATGTTAGTTTTCTGACCTTTCATCAAACAATAAAGAATGAGCATTTGAGACAAAATCTGGAGGAGGAAGGGGCCACTATGTAAGATCCAGGATTTTGTTTCCTTACCGTCTGACCTATCTCCACATATGAGTGTGAATAAAATTGCAGTGCAAACTCAGAAAATTCTTCTATGAAGAACTTAAAACCCCAAACTAATAAACAAACAAAACCCCAAAACAAGCAATGACTTCATCTTGAGGAGCACAGGTTAGCTGTTTAACAAGAAAACAAATAAATCCCCAAATGTGCCTCTTCATAAAAGAGACACTGCCAAGGAGGACAAATCAAGCAATAGCACACTTTTTACTACAATTTTCTTGCGGATATTAACATGAAGGCACATTCCTGTCTGAACCAGAAGGAGTATCCAGGAGTACAAAGGATGGCAAATAGGTGAAACTGCTGTGGCAAGCAGCATATGGTACATCAGACCTCTCTCTCTCTTTTTATTTTGTTGCTTTTCTGGGTTATTTTCCCATAGGACAGTTGCCAGAAAAGTTATTCTTCTCCTGCCATCCAAGGATGTCAGTGTTTCTTTTTTTCCTATCAGCACAGAGAGCATTTTAATCTTTCTGCTCCTGGAGCTGAAGCAAAACATCTTTTAAGAACTCAAGAGCCTCAACACACTGAAGTTCTGACTCTACCATGAGGAGCTGGCAGCTTGTTTCCCACACTCACCTGGGACCGTCAACTGTTCAGGGCGCATCATCATCAACTTTTCCTTCAACCCACAGTGAAGTGACACCTGCTGCAAGCAGCTGCCATGAAAATGACCGATAAAGCAGAATTCAGCTGTGGTATATGAGTTAAGGCTGCAGTATAAAGTAAGAGGAGAAAAACTGACTGCCGAAAAAATGCTTCTCAGGCTCAATGTAGCAGGCTGTAATGAGGAAATACTGCAAAGTGAGTTCTGGAAAGCTTACAGGATACACTATTTTTCTATTTTAATAGGCTTTTCTTCATGCCTCAACTTACGTACAAAGTACTACTTTAAATACCAAATGCTACTCTAACTTCTGATTGTCCTGACATGTTTGAGCAAAATGACAGGATGCTACACACTCAGGGATGCTGAGTGCCTTTTGATAGCGGAACACTCAACTGAAAGCATTTTGGCTTCTTGGTGAAAAGAAATATATACACACAATATGTATATGCAATACTTACTATATAAATAGATTTATCCTGGTAACCAATTTAGGTTCATTATAACTGGATACTTTTGCCACATCTTCAGACAGGTACTTCTCATCCTCTGACAGTTTTCTTTCATCAGGAAAAAAAAGAACATGTACCCTGAATATCAACAGAGCTTGTACATTAAATATCCTTAGAGGAAATTATACCACCTACCACTACTTAGCCAGCTCAACAGGAAAATACCAAGCCAACATTGGATCCCATACACATGTGTGTGCATGCACATGTACATGAGTTATAAACTACAAGGTCCATATGAGTTCAGCACAAGCTTTTGCTCAGATAAGTCTACAGTCATAATTCATACACATCTAAACTGGTTATAATCTGGGAAAAAAAGGCACAAGAAGACAATTCTGTGAATCCTGCACAGGAATCATCCATAACTTGTGCAGCCACCAGCTCTCCCAGAGCAGACAGAAAAAGTGAGAGAGGTGAGCAAAGAGATGAAATGGGGTTAAAGAAATCCTTGAATTAAGGCAACACAGACTGAACTTCCTCTCAACTTTATCAACAGCAGAAACTAAAAATAAAGACTGCTGCAACTAGTTTATCAACTCCACCTGCCAGAGCCGGCAGCCACTTGAAATGTCTAATGCAGCCAAAAAGAAAGAAGTCTGATACTTCTTTCTCAACAAACAGCTGCCAAAATATCTGCTGCAAATTTTTAAACCTACCTGCATATTTACTAGGCAATTTTAATCACATTCAGCTGTTCGTGCATCTATAATGATGTTTTTCCCCCTGAAACATTAATTCTCCTTGAAACATAATTCCAGGTTAAGAGTCCCATATTACAAATAATTTTGTGAAATACAGCCTATTAAAGCAGGAAGTTTATGCAGAATTTTTTGCTAAGTGACCAGTGTACACAGAAACATGGAACAAATACTCCCTTGCATACACAGGATTTCAAATACCTGAACCAAACAAAGGGAACAAATCACACTGTTGCATGCAGTATAGGTGGAATCAGGATTAGTTTGAAATGATTTCTTATTCCTTAGATTACTGTTTTTTAATGTCTAGTACACTTTTTAAAATAAATGAAATATATTATTTCAATCTTACAAATTAGAGTTCACAATCATTTTATGACTCCTAAATTTAACATCTAGAAGAGACCACTATTACCACCACCTGATTAGATCCCTTCCTTAATGTAAATTGAAGATCCACTCTCAAGCTTAAATCTTCTGGGTCTTCTTTGCTATACATAAATTAAATTCCAAGGCATGACTAAAATAGGTATTTAAAATGAAAATAGAGGAGAGGACAGTCAAAGGCACTGTTTATCTAAATTTCACAGCAATTAAATTCCTGATGTTGCCTCGACCTCTACCTGGACACCATTATGACACTTTCTTCATGGCTGAGACAGAGGCATATAAGGTCAAGGGCACATCTGTTTAAACACGCTGCAGAAGGGCATTAAATTTTACAGGTCAGATTCTCCATGTTGCTTGTGCAAAGCTGGGGCCACAAGGAAAAATAAAAAGCCAGCTCACATAAGGACTATCAAGGTGCAGCTTCCCTTTATCTGCACAGAATAAACATCCTCAGACATGTAATGGCTGGATAGGTCCCTTAGCCCAGCACATCCTCTCTCCACCTGGATTTTAGAGCAACAACAGCTCACGGGTGCTATGGTACTGACTTGACCAGCATAATTTTTTAATAGATTTGACTCCCACAGTGAGACAAAGTCCTGTTGTACAAACAGCTGGAAAGGGGCTGGCAGCCAATTTTATCAGGTTTTTGCCCCTCTGCAGAGCTCCTTCACACAGACAGAAGCCCCCACTTGCTATTTAGAGGCACCTTCAAGTCACCTCATGCCTAAACATTGTACATAAAGGTACTAAAGCAAACTTCAATGAGTCAACTTCACAGCACAGCTATCCAGAATCATGACCATTTAATGTCTCTGGATGCATCATGTTAGACCTGCACCTTACTAGCTGCAACCATTTCAACCACATAATGCATGTATATCAACTGTATCGATGAACCCAATTATAAGATAAAGTCCTGACTCATTTCACCTAGGGCATCTGAGATGACTGCATCCAGAGTAGTGTCCCCGTAGGATGATCAGTGAGAACAGACAAGATATCTCCTGTGGACTGCACAGCCCTGACAACACACATGATCCCCTGTGCACCAGCACTTGAATTTTTGATTGCACATCTATGAGTCTTTGCGAACAAGAGAAGCTCAGCTCACCCTGCTGCATACAGAGAAACAACGCTGAAACATAGATAGATAAATTCTAGGAAGGCACCGGTATCAGCTTCATCTTATCTGGGGCAATCTTTCAGCCATATAACGAAACAAAAATCTCTTGGGAACCTTGGAACAAAATGTTTTTTGGTCTAGCAACCACACCTCCCCCTCAGGCTACATGTGGGCTGCGGGTTTAATCTCATATCTTGCAAAAACACCAGCAGGAGCAGGGCCACCTTTAACTCCATCAAATGCTGTGTGGCTGCGTGCTTCAGGCAAAGCAGCATTCAGCTGTGTATGCCTATTAGGGTTCTAATACTGGAAATAAATGTGGAACAGGCAACCAAGGTAATTTAATCTAGAAAGGTAATTTGCTTTCAATATTAGCCCCCACCCTCTCCCACTGCCCCAAATGAAGCAGTGACAAATGCCCAGTCTTTTCCTAATGGAAAAGGAATTGTATGCCTATTACCTTTATTCTTTTCTCCATACAAACTGTAGAAATGTCTGCACCAGACTCTGAGCTTATTGATATCACTGTGAACAGGGATAGCTTCCACAGAAGTAACTATGTTGTAAGTACTGTAAAGTAGGATGGAGATCTGAATTGGGTACCTGTTACTTAATGCAACTCCCTGAAGTCAGATTTTACTCTCAGGACATTTTTTCTTGTTGCCACTGCCGTCAATTACGGAAAGCAGGAAGCTTAACGTGTCAACCCACACAAAAAGCCTCTCTACCATTCCTCTCTCTTCCCACCCTGTTTCCTTGCAGGGATGCGTATAAGATAAACACAAAACAGCTCCCTTAGCTGTAGTAACTTGAGACATAAAAAGCGGGAAAGCTCCCCTCATGCCAAGATTTTCTCAGTGAAGGGTCCATCACCTTTTATCCCTTATATAGACTACTTTCTGGAGCAGATGTAGTACTTCTTTAAAGTACTTCCCGTCCCTGCTCACAAAGAAGAAAATAACGTATTTGGCTGTGGAATTATCTAGGCTTCTTCTTGAAAGTCAGGATGTGATCAGAAGACTATTAAATCCTACACAAAAGATTGTTCTTTGCTTTGCAAGTTTTCCACTCACCACTACTTACACTCACAGTAGGTCTGTACCTATGCATGCACGCAGTTGTTTAAGCCTGATGGGTAGTTATTTATCTGTCTCCAGCATATTTTTTTTAATCAGGTTGGGGAAGTCAACAACACTTGCTCCATCCCACAAGGAATAATGCACATAGTCTCACACCTGACAACAAACTGAATTAATTCATTTCTAATAATGATGGGCTTTCACTATATCTCCTTCATAATTCTTAATCAGGCATTTGCATATGTTCTTACAAGCGATGGATGTAGTTGTTTTGCCTTGACTCTGGTGGTTCATCACCAGCAATATGAGGGCAGGCAAGTTGGGAAAGTCTTAAATGTTATGAAGTGCCATGAAAGGGAGGGAAGTCTGGGCTGTGCACTTTTTTTTTTTTCTGAGCTTTGTACAGTTTTGTCCACTTTTAACACACAAATGTTAGTGTAGAACCCAAAATTCACTTCCCACTCCTTCTTGCTCTACCAAGGGCAGGATGCAGATCGTGACAGCAGTCACCTCACATGCTTGGTTACCACAGATCCACATTTACCAAATCTCAGGTTATGTGGCTGAGCTGCCTGTGCATCACGCAAGCTCATTTGGGTCACTAGCATGATGTTGTTGATGTTATCACTCCTACAATCAACCCTGAAGCACAACGTGATGATTGTTTCCCCAACTCACATTCACAATGCATTTGTTCCAGTAGGCTTGAAAATGAGGGGATGAGGCAGTCTAGGTTTTCCTGCTCAGTAGGCTTTTGCTTCAATCTAATTAAAAACATTCAGCAATTCAATGAAATACCTTGTAAACTGCACTTGTCCCATGCTTTAAATAAGCTCTGAATGCAAATGGCCTAATATTTTTTTCCTAATGCATTCCCCAGATGTAGAGGATTCCTCAGAAATTTCTTTGTGATACTATACTGAAGCCACTGAACCAGAAAGTTGAGCTTCTTCTGAACTATCTTGGTTTTGTTGTTATTGTTAATGGCTTTTTTCCTCATCTAAAAGCTAACAAGGAAAGCCACTCTTGGTTCTCTGACATGCAGAGAAGTGACAGTACAGCTCACAGAAAACAGGCAGCCCTGGTCACCATGGCCTGAAATTGGGTCAGGGATGCCAGCTTGTGGGTAAACCTAAGGAATATACAAGTAATATTGGGGATTCAGATGCTGCAGACGAGACCACCCTTTAACCAAAAGGCAGAACTTGGGTATTTCAGTTTTAGCACTCGGAGAGAAGGCAGCCTCCTCACAACTAAGGCATATTTTCTGTACAATTTTTTTAAAAGGCCTCATTTCTGGGAAAAGTGTTCAGGAGATTTATGTGAACGGCCAAGCCATGTTCTGCACTGCCTTACCATCTTAATCCAAAGGCAAACCACTGCTGGGTTATGGCCACCCCAGTGCACTATGTTGACACTTGTGGGAGAACAGGCACTGATGGAAAGCCAATCCAGCTCCAAACAGTGTTAACACTGCTGGAGAAATTCAGTGGGAAGCACTACATAGTCTTAACCTGTTATGCCTGTTAACTCCCTCCCCAATGGGATAAAAAAAGATCGTTTGCCATCAAAAGTCACTCCTGAGGAACTGCAGCAAAGCATGGTGCACACAAAAAGCCTGTGAGTAGGTCAGGAAGGCTCCTGTCATCAAACAAGAGTTAAAGGATCCTCTGGACCAGTTAGCTATCACACCATCAGCTCCCAGATTCAACCTTTCTCAGGAGCTGTTTCTAAATGCTTCAGAAAACGCCTGCACTCATCTCCAAAAGCTGAGTGCCTTAAAGCTGTACAGCTGAGTACAAATTCCTTCAGGGTTGTAACAACAAGTTAAGGGATGTGAAGCAATTACTTTTATATCCATACAAATGAAACTCCTCCAATGCAATTAAGTATCCCATATCATCTACTGTTGAATTTGCAGAAAACATATGCTGTACACTCTCTCCTCCCCTAGCTTTTCCACAATTTTAATCAGTTTGTTTTAGCTAATATAACGGAACCTACCTATTCTAGAGAAATAACATATGGCTGCAAATTATCTGAATATTTTTAAATGTTTTTTTTCATTTTAAATATAATTTCATTTGAGATCTTGCAGCTTTCATTTCTATTAATAAATTATCATATCTTCTTTGTAAGTGATGAGCTAGTGTGTCATGCAATTTTTTTCCTCTAAATAGACCAAGACTTTGATCTAATGCAAGCCCTTGCTGGGAGTAGAGAGACTTTCTGTCTAATTTAGTTACGAAAAATATTCAATTAAACTTGGGAGTTTAATTCATTTAGTTATGAAAATTAAATGAGCTCAATAAGGTACATTTGATTTGCCTCAGGAAAAAAAAAAGAAGGAAGAGAAGAATCTCTGATAGGGGAACAAATAAGAAGGGAGAACAAAAGCAAATTTTCCTGCTCATGTTGAATAACTTGAGGAGCCTGAGTTCTGTTGCTTATGCCAGTATAACATATCTACAATTTATATCCAGAAGCCACATGAATATCTGCTATCGATGCCCTAATCATCTCTTAGGTAAGAAAAATCCATGTGGGGCATAAATCAAGTCACCCCAGCCAAGGGAAGATCTCACTGCTCACACCTGGAAGACACGTATGTAACTCTTCATTTTCATTTGGGCAGAAAGGAAAATATTGGAATTTTTTTTTTCAAAACCAGAACAAAGCTACATGGATCTGTCTTCTCTGACAGAAGCATCCTTCTAATTTTGCCGTTGCTACTTACCATTTTTGCAGATAGGACAACACTGATCAGGCTCATACACTGGATCCACGCACTCGGTCTGGGGACAAGCTGAGACAGTGCACAGCACTTCACCATTGGCTTCACAGCGACACTTCTCACATGGAGAAACCTGAAACACAAATCCAGTCATCTTTTAACTCTTTAACTTAATGCCCTCCTGAAGTGTGCAATGCCTGCCTTGCCATCCGTATTGTTTTTCCCTTGAACTCTTTTTTCTCCCAGATTTAGAAAAATGCTTTTTGTAGTCTTAATAACTGAGAGTGAAGCAGGGATACTGCATATTTACAGATCCACGGTAGAAAAAAACATGGGTTCTGCTCTGAGCCTGTGCCCCAAATGGGAAAATCATTGGGATCTTGGGAAGAAGAACACTTCAGAATTTTAACATAAATAAAGCAAAAATTTCCCTACCACATTTCTAATGAATCTCCAGCAAATTAAGTTCATCATTTAGATAAAATCTGTTTTATTTCTATTAGAGTATCCAAAAATAATTTAGCAAAAATTTTTGCATTTAAAGAAGAAAAATGCTGTTAAATGAAATATGAAGCTTCTTTTAATGGAAATCCTTATTGCAGTTTTTACAGGTTTAAAAGCTTTTTGGTAGTAGAAAGTTGCATTTTATTGAAAATTATAGTTTTCAAAGAGAAGTCAGGAAGAAAATACCCTTTGAATTCAGGTATTTCTCGCAGGTTAATTGCTCTTTCTGAAAAGAAATTGCAATTCAAAGAAAAGGATGAATTAAGACACAGGTCACCCATTTTACCTACTGAAATGTTACTGGTTTTGAAGAACTTGAATTACTTGAATGACCTACTTCAATGAAATCAGCATCAAGTCACTATTTATGAAAAATAATGGACTTTCAAATGCCTGCATTTATCACACGTACAATTTAAGCTGTCTTCTTCAATGTTTCTAACTAGGTACTGCCCATTCCATCATTGATGTACTCATACCTCATGAAGACTTGGAGGTAGAGGGAAACAAAGGTGCTAAGGAGCAACAAACACTGTACTGTAAATTTCTTTGCTGTACTTTGAAAAAATACACTGACATCCACGCTCAGAGTGCAGGATGAAAATGTTGCTGAATATTATTGCCAATGATCCTCTAAATCCACATTCTATGCAGATTCTAGGTTTACTTAAGGATGAAGTCATTTTTTACAACCCTTTTTCATTTCAGATTCTAGCTGATGTCAAACTATAACCTATTGCATTTCTCCAATAAAAGCAGAATAACCTCAAAATCTAAACCAAATTATTCTTTATGATGAATCATTCAGACATCTAATGCAGAGATCCTCTAGTTTCTTCTGCCTTATTCTTAGGCAGCCCATCACTCCTTTCCTCAAATCCTTACTCTGTTTGCTTACCTCTTTCACATCCTTTTCACTTCCAAAGTTCACACATGATCATGCTTACACAACACCATCTCCAACTAAATGCTCATCCATGCTTGGCCACTTCTCTTGCCACCTGTGAGGGCTGTTACTTGCTTATGCACTCATGTATCTTTTCAAGCCATCTCCTTTGCTTAGAAAGCCTAAGTATGGTCTCTTGCTGTGTTGTTTTCTGCTTTTATTACTATTATTTATTTCAGGCTTCCTTTGCCACCTACTAACTTATAGTTTTCTTTTTGCTCTACACTCTGTCCAGGATAACACCACGTCATACATTTATAAAGTGCTGCAAGGACGCTGGTGGCTCAGTACTGCAGATTTTTATTGCAGGCTTTGGGACAAGAACTTTGTCCTGTAACTGTTTATAAACTGCCACATTCACTTGCAGAGATGGACTGTCAGTGGATGAGGAGGTTACTGACCCAGTGCTCAGACTAAAGAGGCTCATGTATTCCAAGCAGTCATTTGAACAGCGTGTAAAATTTTGAGTGTTGGCAAACCTGAGCCCCTATCTGCAAGTAAATAGTGAGAAACCTTTCCTTTAGAGTTATGTCCAGAAGCAATACTTACCAAGTCATCAAAACAAGTTATTTGGGGAGGATTGAATTTTTTTTTAAATGAATACTACTTGATGAAGACTATTAAAACTCCATTTCAAGGATCAGACTCAACAAGGCAAACCAACAGCTTTCAATCAGTTTCAAAAATTTTTCCCAGCTTGAGAAAGATGCAAGTTTGCCGATGACCACAGTTCAATGAGTTACACAGTAACTACGACAACAGATATTGCCTCTCCCAGGACTCCAGTTAATAGCCATGCTATTCAATATTAGAAGTGATGCAAAAACTAGAGTATCTGATGGTAATCAGGAAAGAAGACAGTACACAGATGTTACTTTTAAAATCTTTCATCTGTAAAATTTAAAAATATTCTAATTAAGTAAGTTGTTTACTGGAATTCCAAATTTGACAGAAGCCTGAAATTCTAATTAGGTAGGTTGTTTACTAGAATTCTAAATTTGACACTAGCCTAAACTCCTAGAACAAGAAGGTATTTAATGAAGCATTGAAAATACTATTGAACAAGAAACAAAATTGATCTAATCTTTATTTAATAATAATGTTTCAGAAGACTGCATTTCCGTGCTATACAGCACATGCACTTCAAAACTGTATTTTTCATGAAGTTCACTGTTATTGTGATACTGCAGCCATGAATACCCTTCCTGTGTCATGGGATTTCAGAGGAATAACTACAGTACCCCTTTAAGGATTAGTCACCTGTACAACCCACCAATATGAGTAATGGTAGCAGTGTCAAGGAGGATTTCCATGTGCTTTTTTCTACAAAGCTCTTTTCAGGCATGTAAGCGACCCACAATGGGTGCTAAAATGGTATTAGTGTCAACATTTATCTGCTCATCTTTGGCTAAATGGTAGTGCATTACTTTTTATATATCATCAGGATATAGGAAAAACTGTAGAAAAACCTTACTCCTTTTCATATCTTAATGACAGCTTAATATTTGGAGACATAGCCATCTCTAGAGAGACAGACAATAAGACAGTGTGTACATATAACAATAGCTAAATAAATCAAAACGGAAAAATACATTTGGTCCTTCATTTCCTCTCCTCTACTGCTATAATGTAAACACATTACCTACAGTGCAGTTCCTAGTGGCAGCCAATGTAAGGAGCATCCCACTTGTTCATCTGGGAAACCACCAGCCCTGGCAGCACTCAACACTTAGCACATCTGACATAACTAGGCTGGGCTGGAAATAATATGACCTATCAACCTCTCTCTGAAGACTACTGATACCGCATCTCTGTGGTCTACAGATGAAGCTTTTAACTCTACTGCAGGGTTAGTTCTGCCTATGCAAAAACTGTGGGAAGACAATGAAAGGCACAGAAGTCTAAAGTATTCACCAGTGAGCTCTAAAACCTGTAGAAAATAGAGTACAGATGGCAAAAATACTTCTTTGGAATTGTTTAAAGGAAACTTTATGAGCAGATGTATAAATGGAATTGCAGATGCTGTAGAAAAGCAAACACACCATTGTGTAAACATGTAGCTTTCCCATTAGTGAGGCAAGAAGAAAACTGTAGTTTAGTCGGAGTACTAGGTTTACCCAGCAATTCGGTGTAATTTGTCATAATTAAGAAGCAACAAATAATTTACACTCACTGATGTTCTTGTCCAAAGTAATTAGAGCTTTCTCTTCCCCCTTTCCACATGCCAAACTTTAATTCAAAACCAAACCAAAACCAAATCAACAACCCCCCTGAATTAATAATGTATATAAACTACATTTGGTTCCTTGAGTCTTGAAAACATCAAAGTTAAAAAAAATAAAAAATCAATCATAATCCCAAACTCATTTGCTGTTGTGTTGGAATTGTTATTAATATTTCCTTGCTACTTACACAACTCAGGAGAATGTGAGTGGGGTTAGGATAACAAGAATAAACTTATCAGCCTTGTTTGTACTTCTCTTTGCCTTCAAAATACTACAGATGTTTCAAAATCCACTTGGGTTTGTTGGCTTCCAGATTTCCAAGCTGTTCACAAATAAAAACAAATTTTGGTAGAAGAGAAATTCTAAACAAAAACCACAAACCAACAACTTTCCAAAAATGTAGATCTTTCCTAAGCCATATTACACAATGGAAGAGAATTTATGGTCCTTTTAAGGTTATTAATTTTTAAGTCAGCCTGCATTTTCAAGTCTTACTGTAGGACTGAAAAATACCTACTGGAGCACGTACTCAGCAATCTCCTGCTCCAGTGCAGGATTTTACCCTCACCGCATTTCACCAACTAAGGCTTCTGCTTCCAGTTCCACTCGTATAGATGTTGTGATCCCTCTGCCACCCAGCTTCACAATACCCCAAAGAGAGTAGAGTGGTGCTAATGGAAACAGCTTTATGAGATCTCATCCTTCCCCTAAACCTGCATTGTGTTTTACATTGACATCCATATTCTTTTTAAGAAGAGAAAAATGCATACATGCACACACACAAGCTAAGCCTGCAGGAAGGACTATGAATCGAAGAAGAAATGCATTAAACCTTCCATTTGCTGCCACATTCAGTTTCTGAGTTATAACTGGCTCTGGTCAGGGCAATTTTTTGCCATGCCAAAACATATATGAATTTTATATAAGCAAACCCACAAACTTGCATGCATATTTACACATCTGCACATAAACATTTGTACGGATAATGTCACTGAAAAGTTAGGTGGTCACGTTTTTCTTCCTTCAGCGATGTCTGGTACAGACAATAGGTGCAGACAGAGAAAAATCTGATGGCTACCCATTTATCACTCTTTCTCTGACCTCAATCAAGAGAAAGCATATTAGTAACTTCTCCAAAACCATCAACTTTAAACTTGTAAAATGGCCCTTGAAACCATGTGCAATTACTTGTATTTGCAATTGCTTCCACTGAGCAACAGCAATCTGACTACGTCTGCACCTCATCTCGACAGACATCTCCACTGATTGCAGTGGCATGAGCAAACAGCTACATTTAGAGTTCTGTGCTCACGATATTGAAACTGATGTTGAAGTCCAACTAAAAACCTTTGTCCTCACGTGTCAAAATAAATAGGTGCAGTTCCACTGCTTAAACACATTGGTAACCTCCCTTGTGCATCCCAAGCAGGCACCCCTTCTCACTCGTGTTTCCAGAGCTGACTAACACAAAGCAGTACGAGAATCAATGTTTCATTACAAGAAGGTATAGACACAAGGGATAAAGGCTGAACAGAGTTTAAAAAAAAAAAAGCTGAAAGCCAAAGCCCTTTTTAGAACATTTCTGGATGTATCACCACCTGTCAGCACTCCCTTTTTATCAAGGCTGTCAGCCACGTTCAAATATACAAGGATCATTATGGTTTTCTCCTCTCACTAGATGCTTAACACAATAAGGTATTTTAGGCTTGTTTCTCAGCCATTGGTATGACACCACTATACGAAGACAGAGAAACGGAACTCATCAGAAGAGTCAGGGGAAGCTTCTAAAACTTTGATACAGAGACCTACAGAGATTGTGTACAGAAGTATCTCTGTTTTGGTCATCACTCAGAATTAACTTCTATGAAAAGGAAGGATCTCACAATCTCCAAAATGGTCACACCAACTAGTCACTATTAAAACCACCTTTTCCCTCTCAGACTAGAAAGCTGCCACCCTGAAGCTGAATGCAATCCTTGAGGGTGACATGGAAACAGGGAGAATGACATGATGCTTTCTGCCATGCTTTGAAAAATCACGAATGATCACATGTTACTGCCTTAAGAGAACAAGGGGAAATTCTGTGATTTATTCTGGAAAGAGTAATTCTGCTCCTTTATTCAGGTGTTTATTTTTCACAAAGCTGAAGAATGTGGAAAGATATCGTGAATCCATATTGAGTTTCCAAGAAAACACAAACATGACAGACTACAGAGGTGGCAACTTATTTACCACCTTCATTTAACTTTTCTCCATCCTGAGGTGGCTCAAGCTGCCAGAACCCTGATCTGGATTTTGTACTCCCCTCAACATACTCAGCTTAAAAATCTCAGGTGTGTTCAGAAATGGGTTTTGAACCAGCCTTGTATCTAACAGTCACTCACTAGCAAATTCCCAGAGATTCTGTTCCCAGATCTCAGCCACAATAAAATGCTAAAGGTAAAAAGTCAAGGTAAGTCACCAGGGAATTGGCTTAATCTCCAAAACTTTTCAGTGCACTGCAGTAAGTTCCTTTTTCAATGATAATTACCTTATGCAGTGGTGTTTAAAAGACCCTACTCCAAAAGGAATTCCCTAAACATAGAGCTCTTCAAGTCTGTAGTTTAGGTATCACTGTAATTCAGACTGTAAATGATGCTCTTATTAAAAAGAAGGCCCTAGTCATTCTCAGAAAGCAAACATTACACAACCTTGGCAGCACAGTTTAAACAGCAAAAGAGAAAAAGATAAATTACTGTTAGGAAAAAGGTATCATAACATACTGAATACTAGGAATAGAATTCAGCCCACAAACCCCTGCTTGATCTTTGTAAGGTGGAAGTTTCACAGGTAAGAGTTAAATAAGGAAACAAAGGTAATGCTAGAAATTCTTTTTAAATCCACATCACCACCCAAGCAGCATCCTTTCAAGGAGCATTTTTTTACTGTAAATACCAAAGGAATTAATAAAGATCAGCCCCTTCATTTAAAAATGTTACAGTATCACAGAGCAAGAAAGGTCATGTTTAAGGGGAATATTTTACAATACTGCAAAAGTAGTATTAGCAAGGAAATGAAAAGGGAGGAGGGAGACCTAGAACACCCTCTGAGAAAACACTTGAAGAGTGCAATGCCCCTTTAAATGACAGAGGGGCCCACGAGGTTACTTTTGGCTTCAGTCCTTACCATGAACTCCTCTAGGGTCTGGTAGGTTTTCCCTCGAAACTCGCAGTAGTTCTTCCTCTCCTTGCACTGCGGGCAACACTGCGTGGTGTCCACATGGATGCACCGAGGGTGGAGCCTGGGGCACTCAGGCTGTATGCACAGCGGGCCCTCTTCAGTGCAGAGGCAGGGGCAGGCAGAGGGACCTGGTGCAAACTTCTCCCCGATGGCATAGACAAAGCCACTTTCATCCACACAGCCTTTCCCACGGTAGTCCGGATAGGCATACTCTTCCGGAGGCTCAGGAGTGATGCTTGCCACAGCTTCTGGGAGAGATGAATCTTCAGTTACCTGAGGTTCCTCAGGAGCGGCATCTCTTTGCTCTTGCACTTGAATGCTCCCAGATTTACTGCTCGTCCCCTGGCTGTTCCAAGTCTGCTTTTGCTTAGTCCAAGAATCCTTGTTCGAGTAGTTCCTGCTTCCTTTGCTCTTCCAGTCCCTGCTGCCCTCCTCCCTCCCACTCCTGCCGATCTCATTCATTTTCCCTGGGCTTGTCTGGCTGTCCCTTGTCAATGTGTGATCCCTCTTTTCCTGGCTCATCTTTATCTCCTGTTTGTCTTGAGCCCTGGCCAGTTTTTGTACAGGTATGGTGGAGCTACAGAGGGCAACCATGAGGCAGCAAGTTACGAGAAGAGAACTAGAGAGAGCTCCAATTGCCATTGCAGTAGAGCTAGGCATCACCTACTGCATCCCACAGGGGACACTGCATTCACATCAGAGGGAAGCGCTGCACAGATCCACAGTCCCTAGGAAGAGAAGGATTAGGAACACTTCAGCTTCTGCACTTTGCCCTCCTGTCCCCTGCACTCAGCCTCCACTGATGCAACATCTCAAACAATATGAAAACTGTCTTGGTAGTTTATGCAAAAGGCAAACAACAGCCTGGTGCTGCATCCCTTCTCCTCCCCCACTCTGCCAAGTCTTATAAACAGCAGGACTCTGGACATGGGCTGGGCATCTTTGGCTTCCTGAGAACAACACACAGAACTTGGGGGAGTTAGGATTCGCAAAGCCAGATGCATGCAAAAACCAGAACATCTGGAGGTTATTTTGCCTTTCACATGACAACACGTGAAGAGGACGGATGCTGAATTAAATGGAGCTCCCCAAAACACAGCTGAGTCCAGAACAGAAATCAGCCAATTGAGTCTCATTCGCTGGCTGCATGCACAATGATTTCCACTAACCTCTTATTCAGTCTGAAGTGTGCTGCTGTTCTTTTATTCCAATGTACCCACCAGTCAGTGCATTTATTTTAAGACAGCTAAACCCAAAGCAGGTAGAGCCAAACTACCTGTCTTTCGAACTACCTAGACAATCACACACCACCTCTTTCTCCCTGTGTTTTAAAGGCAAAGCAGAGTTTCTGCAGCAGCTTCTCATTTAACCCACATCTTTCAGGAGTTCAGCAGCACTCCTAGCTGCTCTCCTGAAAACCCTGCACACTAAATTGGAGAAAAAGCCAAAACCAAAACAACCCCAAATACATACACTACTCCAGCCACGGCAAGCAAAGGCGCTACAGCCTCCCGGCACAGCCGGCACAGTCTCTCAAAACCATTTAAAAGCCTCCCTCTATGCCTGCCCGCCCTCCCGCCTCCCCCGGCCCTCAGCGGCAGCGGCGCCAGCACCGCGGACAGCGCCGGCCCCGCGGAAGCGTCAGCACCGCGGACAGCGCTCCCGGCAGCCCGGCCGCCGCGCCGCCCGCTCAAACTTTGCGGCGGGTCGGGCATCGCCTCCCGGCGCGTTCAGCGGGGAGCCGGGTCCAGCCCCTTCCCCGAGCCGGCCAGCCTCCCCTGTGCCCCGGCACGGCGAGGCGTATCCCTACCTGCGCTGGAGCCGGGCTCAGCCCCGCCGGCGGCTGGGAGCGGCGAGCCTCGCCCCGCTCCCGGCTCCCATGGCGGGACCGCCGGCGGGCGGGCGGCCGGCGTCGCCTCCTCGCTGCCCGCCCGCCGCCCCCGCGGAGCCGCAGAGCCCGCAGCGCAGCGCTCGGCCAGCCGCGATCCGGCCCCGCCGCCCCGGGGGCGGGCTTCGCCGCCGACCCCGGCTCTTTCACATGGCGACCGTGCGCTCCCCGTCCCCGGGGGCGGCGGCAGCGGGGCAGGACGGGGCGCCCCTTCCCTCCTCCCTCCTTCCCGGGCGTAAGGCGCGGCGCGGGGAGGGGTCTGGCCGGGGGGTGGGGGCTGGCAGCGCCCCCCCCGCCCCTCCCCGCCGGCGTGCGGGACTCAGGAGCGGGGGGGCATGCACAGCCCCACGTCCCGCACAGCCCCTCGGTGGGAGCGCTCCGAGCGGAGCCGGGGGAAGCGAGAGCGAGGCGGGGTGTAAGGAGGGCTCGTGTGCGGTTCTCCCCGCGTTACAGGCGCTGGAAACTTTTGCCGGTGCGTGGGCGATGCGAGACGCGAGCTTTCGAGCTCCGCCCGGGGGAAAGCCCGCGGGGCCGGGCAGCTCTCGGGGCTGTGCGAGGCGCGCACCCCTCTGCTGGAGCTGCGCGCACCCGCCCTGCATCGCCGAGCCCCGTGAGGCCAGGAGGGTCATTATCCTTTAATCAGGGCAGCGCAGGCTGCGCCCGCCTCTGCCCGCGCCGCAGCCCCGGACCACTGGGCTTTAACTCCTTCTTGCCAGCCTGCAAGAAGCGGTGCATGATTTACTCGTTGAAATATTTGCTTATGCTTTTGAATGGGCGACGGACGCTCTAATACTTAAATAGAATCGCATTTTTCTCCTTCACAGCTTTTGATAGAGAGCATGGGCAGAGTGGTCTACTTTAAAGATGATGGCTGAAACCCAGCTAGTCAGATTGCTGGGACACAAACGCAAAAAGAAAAGCTGAAGAGTGATCTTTAAGCGAGGTGCTTCTGTTCTCAAGCCAAGCGAGGGCTTCAAACCCCAAAACTTAGTTATTTATGTATTTATTAGTTTTTAAGCCTCATTAGATGACATACCAGTGTAACCTTGTATGAGTTGTGCTTTACAGATATTCTAGAGCAGTCCCAGCTGGACTAACCTTTCTGCCACAGTAGCTCTTCAGCAGACTCCTGTGCCCTGCTCATGGCTAGGGCTGGATTTCCTGAAGTACCTGGCATGATAACTGAAATTTTTAGGCTAGGTAAAAGAAACAGATTTTTTTTTTTTTCATTAAAATGGTAGCACTGCAATATTACTGCTCAAGAGAGCAATGGAAATCTGCTGGATACTGATGTTTCTCTGTTAAGTACCTTCATGAGCGCCTCTTATTTATGAAAACCCAGACACTTAAACTCCTCCGCAGGAGGATGCAGGTGATAAACTCTTTTGGCTGTAAGGTTCTCACTGTAAACATCTGTGAGTCCTGTCTAGGTTACAAAATTATTTCTACAGACGCCACCTCATTTCTCTCAGTCAGGTTTTCACCAGCTAAATAACAGCTTGATCATCTGAAAGTTTAAAATACAAGAACAAAGTTTTGAAGGATATGAAAAAGTCAAATTTTTAGTTAATAAAATGAAATTCCAGATAGTTATGGACTTTCTAGAATAAGTCTTATAGAATTAAACTAGACCTTTCTCATTACTCAAATAATAACAATTAAGAAGTATTTGTCTTCAAATTATCATCTCATTACTTCTGAATAAAGAATGGAATATTTGCTTTTTCTAAAACCAGTAATTTTATATCTTATACAGCTTGAATTCTGTCATGGGTTGAGCAACCAATGCACCACATCACTAACTCTCGAACAACCTCAACAACCTTCATTCCTTTGAGTTTACAAGCATGTAATCTTTGCTGTCAAGAAGCAGCTTGTTGTGGCAAGAGCAAGACAGAAGGAAATAGGGGACTTGGGCAGGCAATGCTATTACTGTGATAAAGAGGAAAGAACCAATTTATGCTTCTGACATTTTCACATGTTCCCAGGTGAAACTTTGGTGCAAAATCTGAGATCTTCAGCACCCAGGACTCTCTTTGTAGGAACTCCACCTCTCCCAGGTCTAATTACACGGCAGGGAGATTAGCAAGGACTGAAAGTTCTAGATACGGCTGTGTAACAAGAAGGGCAAAGCCTCAGGACACTTTCATAGCAACAAACTGCTACTTATATCAGCCTTCTGGGCAAAGTAAGAGGTAAACACACTCATTTCTCTATCTAAAAGATTTCTCATTTGATTTCAGCCTCATTTTATTCAGATTCATTGGTATATTAGGTGACGGATGGTAACTGACATTAGGTCCTTTGCAGAACTAACTATTGCATTAGTGTCATAGTATCAAACTGCGATATATATAGTCCAAATGGTCAAACAGCAGATTTGAAAAAAAAAAAAATTGGTGTTTTCTTCAGGGAGAATTCTGAACTAGAAGAGAGAAACATTTTAACCTATTATTTGAAGGCTGCTTTTAACAATGTCTTTAATGTGAGTTTTATACTCCCAATACAACTTACAAAGCCTAAATCACAAAACCACAGGTCCAGGTTTCCTCACTCTACTCTCCCTGTAAGCAACAGTAAGAAAGACAATGATGTCTCTGGGTGAGAATAAAACTCTGCATCCCGTTCAAGACACTTTCCCTTCTTCTGGGTCTTGTCTGCATGAGAAATTTGCATTAGCTAAATTAGAGCTGTCATGTGCACAAAACAGTCTGTGTTGGTTTTAGCTTAATTTTATGACAAATTGGCTTAATTTTACTAGGAATGTAAACCAAAAAGGAATGCATCAGCTGAAATAAAAATTGTGCTGACAAGGTATGACTTAAGTTAAACTGGTGTGATGACTGTCTCCATTAGACCAGGCTTAAGACAGTTGAGACTGGGCATCCTTGCTGAAGACAGATGGCTGTTAGTCAGGAAAGCTTAATTAAACATCTACTCCACAAGATTAGGAGGGCTGAAATTTTGAAAAATATTTTTTTGAGACAAGGCATGGTCTGAAAGATGGGAAACCAAACATAAGATATATCTTTATCAAGTTAAAACCAGTGGTTTGCCTGGTTATTGTCAATCCGAACCCCAAACCTTGCAGCTACAGAGTCTTAATCTAGACATCTAAGAGCACTGAAGACAACTGTTATTAGCCTAATATATAGAGAAGTGAGAATATGCACATACTCACTCCAGCATAAGCATGCTGCCCACACACACCAGCAGATCACCTAACACACCTGTCCCTTCACATGATTCCATGCAGGAAGCATGCCAAATCATTCCTGTTTTAATAAAAGATGAATCTTGTGGTGTTCTCTGTCTTCAGTGAGAAGACAGAGAGAGAAAAGAGGAGGAAGCTCCATGAGAACCTGAGGAGCCAGGCAAGGCAGGGCAGGTGAGGGGCAGGAGAGGATCCTCGGTGCCACTAGGGGGCTGGGGGGAGGGTGTTTAGAAAACCTCACATGACAGCAAGACTGGTTTCAGTAAGAGTGCCTACTGAGCCCTGGGTGAGGACAGGGCATGCTCAAGGGGCAACAGCACTCCACGTGTGCTCACCTCAGCTCAGCAGCTCTAAAACTTCAGAAACTGAGAGGAGAGAAAACGTTCCCAAAGCATGACTCGGCTGGGAAAATAGATGGTCATGCCTTTTTATTCTGCTTTGTTTCATTATTCCTCCAGAAGGGAAGGGAGTTGTTATATGAAAGGTATTTTTTATTGTGGTGCTAAAGTGGCAGTTGTTCAAGCAGGTTCACATCAGAGCCTTTGAAAGGTAGCAATTTACGCAATAGTATTAGTCCAGCCATATAAAATAAGGCCTTCAAATATCAGTCAGTCTGAAGACCAAAAGAGAGAGACAAAGCCAAGGTACACATTATTCTACCAAATCATGTGTGTTTGAAAGGATGGATTATAAATATGTAGTTTAAACAACTCTTAAAAAAAATCAAAACAAAAAAAACTAAACAGAAAGGCAAGCTTCCATAACTATTTTTAAACTAAGTTATCTTTCATCTTTTCTTTCTTATTTCTTCTACTTTCTTTACGCCACTTGTCAAAGGATACTGAACATGTACTTCTCCAGTTCTTTCTTTTTGCACTAGTCTGATAGCTCTTTAGCTGACTGATAAGTAGTTATTGAATAAGTATTACACAAGCTATAGTTACAATCATGTCTTCACTAATCATTTTGAAATTATTCAGTTTATCACAGATAATGATATGTTACAAAATTATTCCTTTCTGCTTTGCATGCATGAAAACAAAACTTTAAAAAACTATGATTTAGAGTTTAAGCTCTTCAGTGCAAGGACTCTCTCTACACTTCTATAAATCACAAGTGTCATGCTAAGAAATAAATATTTTTTTTTATTTTATAATTTGCTTATTACATATAAGACAAAATCAAAATGACTGTAGACCAGTGGAAGATTCAAACTTTAGAAGTAAATGTAAATAAAGTAAATGTAAATGTAATAGAATGAAATTTTTTTTAAAAAAATAAAATATACTTAATTAAAAGTGTCCATAATACGACTTGTTCCAAAATGTGGGATAGAAGACTGGTTTTGTTTAAGCTAACTCAGAAAATCTTTCTTTCCTTGATGAAATGAATTTCTCTGCCCTGTCAGCTCTGAGGAGACTCTAAGGCACCTATTCCACCTCAGTAACAGTTTCCTTCTAGGTCCATGAGAGAGGGAAGTAACGTGCGCGTTTTTGTATACAAGATGTCTAAAAATCTACTCCTTTAAAACACTTCTCAATTCTTACATGTCTGTTGTATTTCTAGTGGGGTTTTTGCAAATAAAATCTTTAGAAATGTGAATGTGTTATTACTATCTTAAACACAATAGTCAAATAATATTAAAAATTGCATAGTGAAACCTTTGGAGAAAGAGGAGGATTCAATTCAGGAACCGTGCTTATGGGCTTATTCTGAGGGAAAAATAACTCTCTATTCAAAGTGCAGTATTTTGTGATTATAATTACAGCACATAAGAGTGATTATAAATGGATTTCAATGCACCTATTTTCACCACAATTTCAGTAGCCTGGGGAAAAAAGATGTTAGTCATGGCTCACAATTTTATTTGATATTTGTGTCTTTTTTCTTGAAAAGATGTAACAAAATATTTTTGCATGTACATGGGCACACACAAAATAACATGAAACATTTAAATACACAATCTTTCCTGTGAACATAGTCTTGATACTATACCTTGTTCTTCCCTTTTGCAAAGCCAAAGTATGCACTACTAACATTTTTAGTTTTCACATTGCCACTGCGTTGGAAAAATGAACAAAGTATTTCATGAGCTTGTGAAAATCTGCTAATTCTGGTGTTCAAAACCTTTAGCTTTCCTGTCATTACCCTTCCCTACATTACTGTAAAAGTTTCTGTGCCCTCCATGTAAGTGCCTCTGATACAGTAATAGGTAAGCAATGGATTATTTTGTTGTTCTTTTTAAATTAAAGGCCCAGCAAAGCCTTTAAATTAGTTTATATGCATTCGATAATGTCATAGTTGTAAAAACTGGGCAAATTATGATTTGTAACACATTTTAAGTTTCATGAATTGCAGATTCCTGAGTGTTCAGTCTTTAGACCTAATTATTGGAAAAGATTACATTCAGAACCTGCTGCAGTTACAAAGTTTGGCGATACAGTTTTCTCTGTAATGAAAAAAAAGTTGCATAGCTTAGAAATCATGATTTCGGCTACTAGTGTTTGAACATAAGACATAGAAACACCAGATTCAACTGAGTCCCCTATATGCAAGCACTGAGCAAACACTTAACAAATTGCCTGGTATCCCTAGAACTATACATATTCCATTGACCAGGAAAGAAGGGAAAGGAGAGGAGAAATGAGTGGCCTGAAGTCATACAGCAGATCAGTAACTGTTTGCCGGAATAAGATACCGGGGAACAATGCAATGTCCCTGGCTATCCAGAGTAGTGCTTGAGAGTTATTACAGGCAGGGTCTGGTAAATAATTGACTTTTTAGATTAGATGTTTGCAAGATCAATGAAGAAATTTACAGCTTAGATGCTCACAAGAAAACCTTCCCTGTGACACTAGGGAGCAGTAAATCATGGACCAAACACCATGCGGGCTACATGTTCTCTTCCTCCACTGCCTGAGTACTTTTAGCCTCATAGCCCTACCAGCCTAACTACCAGGCTACTGGTGATCAGTTTCTCACTTAATGCTGTTCTGCTTTATACATATGAAATGCTGTGTTGGAGAAGAGAAGAGGACCTGGTCACCACTGTGAAGGCAGAACAACTCCAGCAGGAAATCATAAGCAACCATCATCTAATGCTGGTCAGCATCTTAGAAGAAGATTGGATTTGAGGTATGTTTTCTTCTAAGAGTCCTGGGAAATCTAACCCCAGAAAATATTCTATAAACATGACCCAAATAAATTTTCATGTGAACAGGACCTTGTGCTCTAAGGCACCAGTTCCTACTTCTGCAAAGCCTGTCCAATTTGTTTTTAGAAAAGAGGTCATAGACCAAGAACTGCCAAAAAATCTAGGGGAAAAGAACCCAAAGGTGTGTTTGCTTTAGAGGTAAAATTGTTATTGGAAACCTATAAGGATATTAAACTGAATCAGCCATAAATTGGTTTGCCTGAACTAATCAGCCCAAACCTGGTAATCCTCACAGAGTGTTAAACTTTTACCTTTAAATATTTTCAAAATATACCCTTCCTTCCCCCATTAAAATTAATGAGGCTCTAAAATTATTGCTGACCCCTAAAGTAGATTCAGGCTGCTGAACCAATGTGGGAATTTCATACAGGTCTATACCTCAGCTCTTGCCTAGGAACAGCAGCAGCAATAGAAAAAAAAAAAAAAAGATTAATACATCTGGTACCTTTGAAACTCAGGCAGCCTTTCCACAATCCTAGTTAGCCAAGCCAGTAACAAGAATAACAAGGAGTCAGTTTATCAAAAGACCTCAGCCTACTGGACACCGAACTGCTCTGAATGATGTGAAAAGTATCACAGTGGAAACAAGTGGATGGCCGGGAATTCTGAAGATCTGGCCCTTAGCACCCCATAAAAACACTGCCCAGTTCTTCTATTTGGCTCCTAATCACAATTCAGTCCCTTGCACTATTTTCTCCAAAATAACTATCAACTGAGAAAGCAATCTAGGTGTTTACATTGAAATGAGCTTTGTTTCACTAGCTGTTTAATTTCTGAAACTTGGGCAATTGCAATTCATTTTTTTCTCATGTTATCTTTTGTCTTCCTTTTATTGCAAGGCTCCACTTAAATTTCTTTTTCCTGATAGATTCAAGAACAGGTGTTTATTTGCACATTTACAATTCTTATGGACTGTTGAAATGAATTCTAGAACTTTTATTCAGGAAATTGATTTTTGTTTTACACCAGTAACATCTACATAGTGACCATTAGAAGAACTGGGAACCTAAGACACTCCTTAGAGCTAAAGTTATCATGTCATTCACTCTTTTGTGCCTGATATTGTGTTGGAGTTTAATTTTCTTCCTATATCTGTTCCAACATTGTGTTGTTTTATTTTTCTTTTAATTAAGGAGACTAACAATTGACATGAGTTGTAGCCACAATAGTATATGCCCTTGCTACCTCTTCATCAAAAACTGGCTGGGGCCTTTGGAGAGATCCTTACATAGTAGCTCGCAACTACTCTAAGCAATCACATTTCTCTCTGTAAATTAAATTTCTTTAAAAAGTCTCATTTTATCCTAAGGCTGAATTTCTGTTCCAGTAAATTCTGATCTACAGAGACATCTACTTCCCATTGAAGTTGATCAGAGCTGCAGGTGACCGGTACCTTTATAGTTCAGACCCCTAGGCTGGTTTTCTTCCAGAGTACAAATATGTTACTAATATGAGCTAACTATCTTGGCTAAAAGCCTAGTGAAAAACACTTCTGCACTTTCCACAGAAGTGAGATGGTTGATTATGGAACAGACTCACAACTCTCCTTCTCAGAGCTTTTCGCCTGAAGTTTATTTTCAAACACTTTTTTTTTTTTTTGGCTCGTGAAGCCTTAACTATGGAGTAAACATGTAAGAATAGGCTCTCAGAACTTTTCTACTTTTTCAATTAAAAAATGAATGAGATAAGGTGTGTGGGGGAACAGCGTCTTTCCTTCTCCAATGCTTTCCTCTCCGTTGGGATTAATTTTTCTTTAGAAAAATAGAGGTTATAACTGCTTTTGGAAAAATAAAATATGAGGCACACCTGAGGTTTTAAACAAACAGTTCCTGCTGTTAAACAAATCCATGGTGAGTTGCAGATGGAAGAAAAATCCCTGAAGCAGAAGGAAAAATCCAGTAGTAGTTCACCAGGTCTGTATCTCGGCTCTTGTTTTGATACTAATGGGATTTCTTTGATAGGTTGACTCAGGCGTTTCATAGAAGAAAGTTTTAATGAGAATATGTTCACAGCTTCCTTTGCTGCCTTTGTTCATATGTTTGGTTTTCAGGTTTGGTATTCTATGTTGCTTTTTAGATTTTACTTTGCACAGATCACAACTGTAATTTAATTTCTGTGCTCTTTTGTGCTGCAGTGCTCATATGCCACAGGAAAACGCTACCCTGTTTGATGTGTGCCTGCAGAGATTAACTTCCTGTGAAGATGGGTTCAAATTAAAGAATTACATTTTGCCTTTATTTTCAGCAACTCAAGACTGCCAAACACACCATAAGATATAAGAAGCTGCATGGATAGAAATGTTACTCTCTGTTACTTGCCAGTTGGCAGCTGGACATTTAAAGTCTCCTGAATTATTAGAAATGTTTTATTATTCTGTGGTTGAATTATGTCAAATGAATCCCGCTATTCTTCTTCATCTTCAACAGAGGTTCCAGTAGGTGAGTCAAGAATAAACTTGCTTTACATGATCCATTAAGTTCTTGTCTAGAGAAGAGAAATTTATTGGTGTGCTGGTGTGAGGAGCCCTCAGTCCCCAGGGTTAATTGTAACAACTGCTGAAAATGGCTGCCAAAGCCAAACAGCCAATTATATCAATGCTTGATGACAATCCTGAGGTCAAATCTCAGCACAGATGTAGGCAATGTTTTGTCAGCTGCACTGGTGCTGCATCAGGAAGAAGAAGTAATACATACAAAGCTGGAGCACTTTGTCCAGCTTGCTGGGGTATCACAACTTGGGTTTTTCAGAAACAGAACAGAACTAGCAGAAAGAAATAATACATTATTTTAGCTCTAGTCATCTAAGAAGAATTTGGGAAATAGATCTGAAGATGTTATCCATACTTTAAACATTAAAAGGAAACTAGACAAAACCCCACAAGACCCACAAAAACTGAACAAAAAAATCCCCTTCCTTCCTCGGTCTTTTCCCTCACACACACAATAAACCCTCCCTAGAATGAAAAATAAAAGATGTTTCAGCTCTGCCTGGAGAATTACTCTGTCAATGCAGCAAGTGGCCTGCCTGTGATAAAGGCAGAGAAGAGAGAAGAAGGTAGAGGGCCAGTGGGCAAAATTCACGGGGAGAGCTGGGCTGGAATTTCAGCATCAGCACGCTGTGTGCACAAAAGCCATTGTTTTTTGAAAGGTATGTAAATTCATAGAAGAGCATGGTTTAAATACCTTGTATTATTTATTGAACTAGCCCAATATTCTGGTTTACTGTACCTATTTAGAGTTTTGTTTGAGATCATCACACCATGAAAGGCAGAATGTCAAAAGATAAGTTCAGCAGGGAGAACACATCTGAGAGAGACTTCTGCAGTGTTTCTGGATCACTGATGTATAATAAGTGTTTCCTATTCTCTTTTAGTAGAAAGTTGAATTGTGATAAAATTAAATAATTTATATTAAATTGCATTTGGTGGTGAAGGGCTGAATGACATCCCAGAACATCTAATTTTCATTCCCCGAAGCCACTTCAGTAACATACTCAGTGCTGCATTTTGATTTTGTCCAACCTTGCGTCTATGAGTTACAGACCTCAACATCTCTCTCGAAATCAAGGACTGCTTGCCTAAATGTGGAGGAAGGAAAACATGCATCAATGATAACCCAATGGGACTGACTTACTAGCAGCTTGCAAGGGCAGTAAAACATTATCATGAAGATTTCTTGCATCCTGTGCAATTGCTCCAGCCACTGAGTAACAGTTATTCTACTGCCTGACAAATACATCCCGATGAAAATTCCAGTGAAGCAGCTCCACTTCCATGACTGCATTCAGTCTGATTTAATCAATCAGGACTCTTTGACAGAAACTTCTTACTAAAATCTCCTTCCAGCGCAGTGCAGAACTCTATCATAAAGCTTTCATTGTGGGAGAAAAGAATCACTTCTGTTTCTTGCTTTCACTTCTATCACAAGGTAGACCTACTAGACCTTTTCTCCTCCACTGTTCTTTGAGGCTCTAGGCTTAGCTAAAATATTGGGTTTATTCAGCTGTTTCAACTCTTGTGTGCATGTAAAGTAAGAATAGAAAGAATCTTCTCATCTTCCTCATTTTGTGTCATGCTCCCTTCTCCTCTTATTATTCAAACTGTAGGTACAAGCCAAGAGTGCACGTATGTGCCAGTGCATGTGTATGCTTGGTATTGACCATAACAGGATGACCCAGTACATTCTGTTCCGTCATTCCTCTCACTGGAGGGTAAAGTATTTCAGTTTTGCAAAGGAAATAGAAACCCAGACATCTCTTTGAAGCAAGCTACACGAGTTCTAGCCTAATACTGAACTACAACAGCAACGTGCAATTTCTCATATCACCCTTGATATCAGAAGAATGTAATGTGAACTTTCTTTAAGGGGTTCATGGGGCTCCAGAGGCAGCAGAAATACTTGACATAATGTGAAAATCTGTCAAAGAAAATCTGACATGTACTGGATCAAACAATAGGCAAGAATAAAAAGAATAGACATATAAGCAAATTAATTTACTACGGAGAGTTAAGCAAATTATTTATGCCTGGCAAATCTGTTGGCCTTCTTTGAGGAAAAGAAGTGATGAATGTGATTCAGCTGATAACACTAATTTGGAGGGAAGAAAACTTTTAAAAGCCTTTTCCAAATGACTTTAACTAAGAGTGGGTGAAAGGGAAGACACTCTCAAGAACCAGTAATGGACTGAAACATAAGGAAAAAGGGGAGGAATAAAGCATTATTTTCCAGAACGGGTGGAAATAAACATCTGTGCTGGGGCCTATTCAATCTACTATACAGACAGATGTTCTAGAAAGCAGACTGTATAGGAAGGAAGGAACGTAAGTGTTAGAAGCTGACTGAAAGCCATTGCAGAAGGTGTCTTATGCTGAAAAAAACCATCAATAACATGGTAGATGAAATCCTGCATCCATAAAGCAAAGTAAAGCATTAGGGAAAAAAACAGTTCCAGTTAGTCCACAGTGATGAACTGTAAAGTTTCTACTACAACTCAGGAAAGAGATTTTGAAGCTATAAAGAAGAACTCATTTATCCCAGACTAAATTTTTAGACATTATAATGGATTTGTGTATTATGTTGGATTATTTCTTGAAACAATAAGAATTTAGAAAAGGAAAACTTAATCCCAAGCAACACAGAACCTTCTGAATGTGTATCTGACAATGATCCACTCTGTCACCATACTTAAAATGCCAAAACATCCACCACATAACATTTAGTTTCAAAGTGGGACTGAAAGGAGCAGTGGAAAGGGCAAAATGCTCTCAGATATCAGAACTGTTTAAAGACATTATTTTGTTTGCCCAGGCTAAACCAAGATTGCTTGTCAAGAAGAAATTACTAGAACAAGAAAAAAAAAGCATTGTTTTAATAGCAAAGTAGAGGAGGCTAATGGAATTAGTAGGCTACTTCAAAGATTGAAGCTGTGTTAAAATGAAGGAAATATGAAACCCGTAGTATAAATGTAGAACTTCAATAAAATATAAAACAAATTTTATAGAATACAGAATGTATTATAGGGTTATATTAACACAATATATTTATATAATATATATATTTATATAATATATATATTTATATATTATATATATAATTTATACATATATGTATAATATATATTTATATTATATACATACATAAAACTGGCAAGTTAAATAAATCCAGCACATGACAGACTAGAAAAATGATTTTTTAAGGAACACTTGGTGAAACATTTCAAATCTGTTAAAAATGTTTTCCAAAACATTAGAAAAGAGAAAATTAGTAAAATGCCAAATAGAAAATGAGATACAGTAGGAGTAGTCAGGGGGCATAAAACTATAGGGAGAAAAATCAAAGCAATTGTATTTTATTGCCATGAAATAGCCTTAGGTAGATTTCCATGTCAGAGTCTTTCTATACAGGTTACTAGTTTATGAAACTATGGCCAAAACTGCAGTGTTGGCAAAAGAGCCTCTACAACAAGTAAATAGAATTCTTAATAAACCATCAGAACAGAGTTCTAAGATATTTAATAGAATTCCAAGAATTCTAAAGGAATTTAAATATGCAATTGGTAACTTTTAAGTAGCGTGTGCAATATAACACTTATATTTGCCTTGCTGTCAGAGAAATATAAGGTATTTTTATAGTGTCAGTTTCATAATTTTTTAAAGACATCCAAAAGTTCGTGTAGATCAGGAAGTCTGATTCATCTGACATGCAAATTATTTTAGCCAATAATATATACAGGAATATATAAATAGGTGGCAAATCTGTTATAATCAGGAATGAATTTGCCTCACAAATCTCTTAAAATACTCTGAAAAATAAATCCATAGAAATCTGTCAAAGAACAATCCTACTAGTGAACTGGACTAAAAAAATAAACTGGTGTGATAAGAGAGAAAGGTCTGTCCATGTACAGAACACTAACTGAAAGGCAGGAAACAACACGGACAGACAGGAGTGGCAGCATTCCCTGGGGCCAGCTCTTTTTTTCACTGTCATAAAAGACATCCTGAGAAAGGGTGAAAAAGAGGCTTGACAAATTTTCATATAGTGTGACAATCAACACTAAATGAAAGGGCAAACAGCTGAAGGACTCAACATCAGGTGTATTATCACTTAGGAAAAACACCTGAGGCTCTATTTGTAGGTATTTGAAATCAACTGTACAAAACTCACTGGCAGTCAAAAAGAGAAAAAGAAATATAGGAACAAAAAACAAATAGAAGACTGTCAGTATGACACTGCATAAATTCATATCCCAAATGTTATGTATGGTACTAAAATCACCTATGAAGATAAACAGAGTAAAACCATGTGTAGAGGCATTGAATTATTTATATTTCAGAGAAAATAAACATCAAAGACCACAACAGTTTAACAAAGAAATTACTTTTGGGCACTGGGAACCAGGGGAAACAGAATTCTATTGGTTAACCAAAAAACTACATTGTGGAGGAGCTAAAAGAACAATTTTTTCAGCATTTGTCATGCTATAAGAAGTACGGGTACCGAATGATAAATAAACCAGTTTAAATTAACCCAAACCCACTAATTTTTAAATATAATGTGTACTTAAATTTTGGGATTTTTTTGACAGAACATTTTCTTTAAAGAGCTGTTAAAAAATTATGAAAGTGATGTCAAAGACTATTAAATAGTATGGTTCAGATGCAACCTCTGATTCAGGGTGTCTCTAAATTGCAGATTTCCAAGAGCAAGAGTCAACATCATGAAACCTATTCCATTTTTTACCTGTTTTTATGTTTTTTTTCCCTAGCCATCTCCTATGGGCTACTGTAAGAAACAGAAAAAAAAACAAGCCTAAAAATTGACCTCTGGCAGTTTTCTTACATAAACCTACCATGTCTTTTTTTTTGGGATTACATGTAGCCTGTCATTTGCTGTACATTTTTGATTTAAATTTTATTTATTAGTATCTTTTATGCAATGTTCAGAGACTCATTGAAACTGATTGCCAGTTTAATTTAAGAAAAAAAAACCAAAAAAAAACAACTGAAAACCACAACAACTACCACCCTCTATTTGATATTATTTCCTTCTCACAAATTTGTACTTTGGGATTTTACTCAGGTTTTTATTGCAAAATGATAGCTCTAGACCATCATTCTCTAAAAGGACATCAGCAACTTATATTAAATAGTTTTAATTCCCTCTAACTATTCCCCATTGTCCAAGACATTTTCTGAGATCCTAGAAAATACCATTTCTTTCTTCATTGATTTTTTCTTTAGTATAAAACAAAGCATTGATTTTCTTCCTTCTGTCTTGTGTTTCTAATGGTACTTAAATTAACATGGTTCATTTGTATGCCGTCTTACCAGGACTAATGCATCCTTCTTGTCAGACCAGCATCACCAATAATAGAATGTAAGATCCTCCACTTAATCAGCAACCTGATAAATGGTGTGCCAGTTGACAAGAGCAATGGTTGGTTTCAGTCTTCCTCTATGCCCTTGGGAAAGACTCTTAATCTAGCCTACCTTTCAATTCTACATGCATAGAATATGGAAAATGTTTATACCGTACATATTTGAGGAAAATAAAGACCCAGTAGTGAATGTTGCATGTGTTCAAATACCTCTTGCACAAGCACGATGCAAAGTCTCATGATGAGGATTCAGAAAAAAAAACATACAACAGTTTCACTGGTTAACCTCTCTTGTCACTGCAGTAATCAACATGTTCTTGAAAACATAATATTCATCCTCTCTTGCTGAAAAGTCTTCTACTTTACAGATGCTATAATTGCAGATTAATTTTATTTCAAGGTTGTGTTCTTTTGACAGTTTCCATACTACAGACATTTTTTTTTTTTTTCTTTTGATAGGAATGGTTGGACTCGATGATCCGGTGGGTCTCTTCCAACCTGGTTATTCTATGATTCTATGATCACCGAGTAAATTTTATTTTTACAGAATAGGCTGGAATCTTAAGCTCTCTTAAAAAAATTGCTATAACTTGTTTTGCTTCCTATGAGCTTCTTTCATCTGTCTTGCTCTGTAAAAGCTGCTGGATTCAGCCTCTGGCCTGGACAGGCGCACACTCTCCTGGGTGGAAAACTGAGTGGAAGCTGGCCCAGAGAGTGGTGGTAAATGGTGTTAACTCCAGCTGGAGGCCAGTTACAAGTGGGGTTCCCCAGGGCTCGGTGCTGGGTCCAGCCCTGTTCAATGTCTTTATCCATGACCTGGATGAAGGCATCGAGTGCACCCTTAGCAAGTTTGCAGACGACACTAAGCTGGGTGGAAGTGTTGATCTGCTGGAGGGTAGGGAGGCTCTGCAAAGGGATCTGAACAGGCTGGACCACTGGGCAGAGTCCAGTGGGATGAGGTTTAACAAGGCCAAGTGCCGGGTCTTGCACTTGGGGCACAACAACCCTGTGCAGTGCTGCAGACTGGGAGAAGTCTGTCTAGAAAGCTGCCTGGAGGAGAGGGACCTGGGTGTGTTGGTTGACGGCGACTGAACATGAGCCAGCGTTGTGCCCAGGTGGCCAAGAAGGCCAATGGCATCTTGGCTTGTATCAGAAATGGCGTGACCAGCAGGTCCAGGGAGGTTATCCTCCCTCTGTACTCGGCACTGGTGAGACTGCTCCTCGAATCCTGTGTTCAGTTCTGGGCCCCTCACCACAAGAAGGATGTTGAGGCTCTGGAGTGAGTCCAGAGAAGAGCAACAAAGCCGGTGAAGGGGCTGGAGAACAGGCCTTATGAGGAGCGGCAGAGAGAGCTGGGGTTGTTTAGCCTGGAGAAGAGGAGGCTGAGGGGAGACCTCATTGCTCTCTACAACTACCTGAAAAGAGGTTGTAGAGAGGAGGGTACTGGCCTCTTCTCCCAAGTGACGGGGAACAGGACAAGAGGGAATGGCCTTAAGCTCTGCCAGGGGAGATTTAGGCTGGACATTAGGAAAAAATTCTTCACAGAAAGGGTCATTGGGCACTGGCAGAGGCTGCCCAGGGAGGTGGTTGATTCACCTTCCCTGGAGGTGTTTAAGGCACGGGTGGACGAGGTGCTAAAGGGCATGGTTTAGTGTTTGATAGGAATGGTTGGACTCGATGATCCGGTGGGTCTCTTCCAACCTGGTTATTCTATGATTCTATGATTCTATAGACCAATATTACCATTATGCCTTATGGAATTATTAGATATATCCATGCTCTGCCTGTTTGCCTAATGTTTATGTGACTCATCAATGCAAATTAGTGCTTAAATAGCATTTATAAATTTGCTTTATTTTCTTTACCTCTTGGAGTATCTTGGAGTCTTTTTGATTATTGTGTGTGTGTATTTTATTGTTGTGGTGTATTAGTGTTTAATTTCATTTTTGCCTTGTTTTGTGTTGTTTTACTTTCTTAATGTAAGGTGATGCAAAGCAGGTCAAAAGAATAAAAATGTGCAGGGATTCTGAAACAGTTATAAAGACCACTCACTGCTCAGAGATTTGGCAGTTAAGTACGGCCTTTTAAATCTCAAGACAGAGTTCCACAAACTAACAACTCGGAACCGAGTGCTGGAAGAATTGTTCCCAGTAATAAGTGTTGCTTCTGTCAATATAAGCCCTGACAAAATAAAACATCTACAGACCTGAATTTACCTCCAGCCAGTGGTTATACTGTGAAAGCAGACCTAGCACTACAGGATTTGTTAATTTGGTATAACTCAAAACCATATGGTATGTAGGTGAAAAAATAGAATCCACTGATGATGACGTAAGAGATCATTTCCTTAAAAACAATAGTTTCCTCACTGGAGGAAGATAAGTATAGAACTACATGATATAGTATTAACAGCACTTGGAAATACTTTAGTGTACAGGACCTCTGTCAAGCACCACTGGTCCAAAAATATTCCTTAGCAAATTGTCAGGACCAGATTTTATAGATCAGATTCAAATAAGTAACTCTATTGAAATTGTTTGATGTTACAGTTAAATGTTTCTAGAGCTGAATTTTTCTTATGCTTATGTTGTACAATACTGCTGTCGCTGATGTCTAAGCTTAGGGGCGAGAGAAGAATGTTATTCCTATGGATGAAATATGAAGACATGAGGAGGATTGGAGCTTGATATCTTTAAGGTCCCTTCCAACCCAAACTATTCTATGATTCTATCACAGAACCAAAGAATCACAGAACTACTAGGTAGGAAAAGACCTCCAGGATCATCAAGTACAACCATTCCTATCAATCACTAAACCATGTCCCTCAGCACCTCATCCACCCATCTTTTAAATAACCTCCAGGGAAAGTGACTCAAACACCTCCCTGGGCAGCCTCTGCCAGTGCCCAATGACCCTTTCTGTGAAAAAAATTTCCTTATGTCGAGCCTGAACCTCCTCTGGTGGAGCTTGAGGCCATTCCCTCTTGTCCTGTTCCCTGTCACTTGGGAGAAGAGGCCAGCTCCCTCCTCTCTACAACCTCCTTTCAGGTAGTTGTAGAGAGCAATAAGGTCTCCCCTCAGCTTCCTCTTCTCCAGGCTAAACAACCCCAGCTCTCTCAGCCATTCCTCTTAAGACTTGTTCTCCAGCTCCTTCACCAGCTTTGTTGCTCTTCTCTGGACTCGCTCCAGAGCCTCAACATCCTTCTTGTGGTGAGGGGCCCAGAACTGAACACAGTAAATGATTCTATGAATCTATGATTCTACGATTCTGTGATAAAATGCTCTAAGTGATAGAAAATAACTTGTTAATGTTTTTCTTTCATTAAATTCTGTATCTAATTCAGGAAGAAAAATACTTAAGTGAGATTGTATATTGTCAAGAAAAACAAATTTTGAAGAAATCTCTGTTAGAAGTATACTACTCCATTCATACAAAGATGCAATACCAAGCATGTTATACATCCAGGTAGTGGTTCATTTGTACTCTTCAAAGACAATTTTGTGAGTAAAATTGAGCATCAGAAGAAATGAGCAGCACACAACAGAAAAATACAGTCTAAGTGAATCATTCATACTTGTCAGAATTTGCTGATTCTGTTGAATGTCTCCTGAGCCTGAAATGTGTTCTTAAAAAACTGAAAAGAAGTCTTAAATAGTGCACTCAACTTGACAGTCAGCACATTATCTTTCTTTTTTTCCTTGAGCAATAAAAGAAATGTTTTAGCTCAGTAGGTACAAGTACTTATTAAATGGCTAATGAAAAAAGGCAGGCCTAAAAGTGAAAGAATCTCCACATACACAGGCTACTGCTTCAAAGAAAGGAATTGCCTGTCTTTCCTGTGTGCTACAGCATTGACCATCTATGTCTTGTGACACCCTGTAGCAGGCATGGTGATCACATACAGACAATTAACTTATGGAGAAGTGTTTCAGGGAGACCTGATCTTGAGGAATACCTGCCATGCACAAGGGAGTGTGCAGTATGTAATGAAATTCTTCTCAGGATGAGAACCAGTCCATTGGAAAACTATTTATTTATTGAATTGCATAAGGCTGATATTGAACTGTGAAACTTGCAGACTTCCTAATTGTTCAAGAGTGGATTCATACCCACGAGAAAACCCTGCTGATAAACTATGGTGAAACACGTTAGTGATTCCCTTCATGGGAATTAAAATCCCAGAGTGTATAAACCACTATCCACATAAACCATTGCTGACATTAACTGGCATCTTTAATTATAATGCTGATAAAGACAGTGGGGATTCAACTGCCACCAAAAGCTGAACAACTTTACATTTTGTGTGTCAGCTTCATCCAGCCAGAAGCACGGGGGGGAGCAGTGTATGTTGATCTGTTATGCAGATTAAAAGGATTTTTCCATATAAGCCTGAAATGTTGCACCAAGCTTAAATCCCTATCAATATTTAATTAAAAGCAAGTCATATATGACAGGTTTGTTAATGGGCCGTGAAGCACCTCTTACAAGTAACTGGTTGCTACACAGAAGCCTTAGATTTTCAAATGTTTGTTGCTGCATAGAAAGTGGCTGTGTTGATGGAAATCTCTCAGCTAAAAACCAATGAAACTTGGAAAATATTCTATCTTGTGCCTGCAATGAATGAAGAAATAATATTGGATCCCACAGAATCTTTAACTGTTTGTAGCAGCAAATAAACCACATCTGAGGATAGTTGCGTATAAGATAGATATTTGAGGGGTGGGGGAGGGATGATATTGAAAAGACAGAGAAAAAAATGCAAATGATTAAAAACAATGATGTTGCACGTGTCAGAAAGCTTACCTAAGGAAGTCTGAGTCGTGGGAATAGAAATAGTTCAGGCTAAATGATCTCTTCTCATCTCTCCCAAGCAAAAAAGAATTTTTCCCTTTCATACTAAGGGTAAACAACACACAATCAGAACTTCAGTCTGGTTAAAGCAGAAAGCAGTCAATTTGTTTAAAATGAATGAAGTCCTCTTGGAGCAAACTTCACAAGCTAAAGTGAGAGAATGATGCAGCACAGTGAAAAGATCTGATTAAAGGGGTAGAGGTTTGTAATAAAAGTGAGGAAGCAAGCAGCTGGCAAGCCAGCCAGTTAAAAAGAAAAGGATCAACACTACTTCATCTGGAGGAAAAAAAAAAGTAGTTACATAATGCACTGCAGCAGGTTGATTTTTCTTCTTCTTCCTAGATCCCTGGGGCGGGGGGAGATGATGAGGATTAAAAATCATAGTGATCTTTGTTCTGCTGTCCACAGGTAGGGAGAACAACAATGCTCTGAAATTGAGATCAGATCATTGAAATAGGGCATAAATACTTGTGTGTTTCAGCCTACCCTGGAGCCCACATAACTTTGGCAGCTCTGGGAATATTTCAGCTCAAGTCATCTCCCGGGGGGTACCCTGCATAATGCAGACTTATCCTAAAACTCTGTATAATCTTGGATACCTGTCTGTCAGGTCCTACACTTACTATTTCCATGGTAAAACTTGCATAAAGTACTCAAAGAAGAGTTTCATGGCTGCTTTCTGCTGTGCATGGTCAGAGGAATTCCCCTGTTGCTGTTGCCAGGGACTTTTGAACATCTTTATACCTTTTATTTTGCATAAAGAGGCCAGAGCAAAGCTGCAGATTAGCATGGGAGCTCTAACGCAACAGCATCTCCTTGAATTAGGTAGAGTGCATGTATTTCCATTAATGTTCAGTATAAAAAGCACACATCTTGCTATGTGAATGTGTTTGTGGAATCAAATAAATTCCATCTGACTGACAAACTATCCCAAAGAAAGTGCTCCAAATAATCCATTACATAAAGGGAAACAAAAGTGTAGTATATAAAAAGCAATGTATTTAAAGCTTGTTCCTTTAAGAGACATTGGAACAAGACAGAAATCTAATATTCTACTTTCACATCCAGTCAAAGGCATTTGTGCCTTAATGGCTCAGGTTACTTATAAAATATCATCGATCTTAGTTTGTAGTCATCAGAACTACAGCTGTCTTTTACTGCCTAGCTGGTGCTGGGAACTTGATTTCATTCATTCACGTTTTCACTTTGAGTGTCCACCTTTTAAGTTTACTGGGCAGAAATTGTGAAGAGGCTGCGCATGGAGCAACAAGCTATAGCTGTTCATTTAACTGGCTAGGCTTGAAGCAGACTTGCAAATTACTAACAATTTCCCTCCAACCACAAATTTCCATAATAGTGGGATTTATCAGTTATTGAGCTTTAGTTTAATGACAATGGATTTTACAATGCAGTGCTTCCCATTTCCAATAGTTCTAGAAATTCCTGGGGAGCCACTTATTTACTTGACATTTGTAATACAAGCCATCAGCAAGGAAATTCAGAAGAAAAGCAGAAATGATATAATTACTGAAGTTATCCTAACCAGGCCAGAATTTGATTCTCCCTTTTTATTTGCAGACTTTTACTCTCTTAACGAAACATGTGACAGCAAGGCTAGTAATATATAGTGGATGGCCTGATCTGTACTTACCATGGCAGACAGGGGAGCTCACCTTCACTTCTACAGTGCACAGATACACTAAATTATCCTTTTGCCCTTACTTAACTTGGTAAAATTTCCAGCTATCAAGCTGAAAATACCTAGAGTTTTGATTGTCTTTCTCTTCTTTTTACATTCTCAAGTCTGAAAATTATTAGAGTTTCAGCCACTGGTAAGCAAGAATTGGAAGAGAAACCATTTCCTTACGTTAAAAAAAAAAAAAAAGTGGCCTTTTTTTTTCAAGCAGCACTGCAAATTGCGGCTTTTAGCCCTACCTTCTTAAAGGTGAACATTCGTTTTTCTGTTGAAGAATATTTCTTTCTCTTGAGAATTAAGAGTGAGAGAACTGCTCGCTAATGATGCACAATAGATCAATACAGCCCTTCTGCCACAGGTTTTCAAAGCATATGGCCATGATGGCCAAAATGATGATAAAGTTTAGTACTCAAATCCTAGTTCTGTCTTCCTAAATGAAATGTCTGACTCCTTCAACTTTCTTTGAAAATATTCTTCCTGTGCTAGACATGTATGTGTGAATGACTTGCCTGTGTTTTGTGCTGCTTCTCTCATTACAGATGACATGGTCCAATACAAAGAGCTGGATTTTCTGAAGCCATATGTTCATTTCTTGAAAATTCAGCAAAATGGGAGGACTTGGGGATCATGTTTGTGAACCAAGACAACATTGTTCTTCTCATTGTACCCAAACAAAACCCCAAACAGCCCAGCACCTCAGGCCATATGCAGCATATGAGTTGGCACCAAAGTCTTTCTTGGCAAAATTTCTATAGATGCTACTTAAAATAAAACTGAAAAAAATCCATAGTCTCAGTAGGCAAAGTCTTACACACAGACTGGCTGAACAATCTGCTGAAGAGGAGTATATACCCTGAAGAAATTCTTATAAATGTATTCACTTTCAGCGTTTTTCAGTTCATCTTCCTCTCTGAAATAGAAACTAACTTCACAAAAGCTAGTTCTTTTCAGAAAAATTAATTAGATTTTCTTTTATAAAATAATCACAAATTTGCCATACAAAACATGCAGAAAGACAGTAAGAGAGGACTTGCTTTCTGGGAAACATCATTCTCCTGGTGTCTAGACAAAGGTTTGTTATACTGAAGTGTTGATATCTTATTTTGCTTGTTAGTAGGGCTCTGAAGTCACTGAGGGAGAAGCCGTTTTCCCTCTTTTTGCTCTAGTGGGCAAAGAGAAGAAAGGAAGCCGTACTTTCCTCACTGGGACTGCTCTAAGTTGTAGTTCTCACAAGTCTTGGTGTAGAGCTCATCTCCCTCTTCCCATGCTTGCATGGCAGCTCAGCTGCAATGTGTGGCAGAGGCACATATCTCTCCTCCTCTGCCATTACCACCTCTGGAGCAGGATATAAAACCAAACTGTCTGGTTTATATTTCCCTCTCATAAATGTAAACTTGGTCTAATCTTTTGGGGTTTTTTAGTCTAGAGAGAAGCCTTGCCCTCTAGGAAATGCAGCTTATTTGCCCAGGGTTAATTAGCTATGCAAAAATTTGCATTCTTGAAACGCTGAAATACTTTGGCCCCCACTGTCTCTTAACTGGAATATTTTTTCAGGTTTGGAAGACCAAATGCTGTATTTTGTTCTTGTTTGTGCTTTTAAATTTAATATGCTCATGCTATTTGAAATGAAAACACTCTGTCATTCCTGAAATTCCACATTAAAAATCTGCATATATAATAAGTTATATACATATATAAATATGCATACATACCTTGTATACCTATATATTCCATATTTAAGATTGTCAAAGACTATTTTATTTACTCAGCCATAGATAATGTTCTTTCTCTAATTAGTGCTTAAAATAAAATTTTAAATAATACAAATCAATAAACATGTTCAATTTCCAAACCAATACAAGACTGTGAACTATTTTATTCAATACTAGCCATGCTGTAGCACTATTTAGGTATGTAGATTGCCTTTTTTGTAATCTGTTTCAGAAAACATTGACTGTAGTAATGCTTATATCTTAACAATTACTGCCAGAACACTGAGACAGATGACATCTTAGGTGAAGGAAGTAAGTGCACTACAGTTACCCTTGTCCCATGGTACAATGCACTGAAGCAAACCTCTTCCAGGACTTTGTGGTCATGATTTCATCAAAATCCAAATTTTTTCCAGGCCTCCTCATTCTTCAGCATGTGCTTTCAGACTTAGCTAGAAATGACAAAAAAGATATCTCTTTCTTGGCAGTTGCAAGCTCATAGTCCACAGATAGTTCCCCACTCTGTTCAGCAGCATTTCAACGCATGAGACATCATGTCTTATACCTTGAGCACAAGTTCATTTAGCTGTCCCAGCCTTACACCTGCCCTTCGCTGCCACAGGTGCTCACAGCTGCTTTTGTGGTATCCAAGCAATAAAGAAGTTGCAGCTCTGCACCCTCGGAAGGAAGTTTCTCCTCATGGGACTTCCTGCCCAGGAAGCACAGCTAACTGATATTTCTTGCAGTGGCTTCACATCAGAGATTCCACATTGTCACATGCCTCACTGCAAAGATGTGTACCATGGGGCTGAGGGCTTAGGAAGGCCTCAGCTGTGATTTAAAAATGATGATCATTTAGCTAGTTCTGCCTGGTGACATCATGGCCAGGGCATCTGGATCAAATGTTGCAAACAGAAACACAGAATCACTAGGTTGGAAAAGACCTCCAGGATCATCAAGTCCAACCATTCCCATCAATCACTAAACCATGCCCCTTAGCACCTCATCCACCTATCTGCTAAACACCTCCAGGGAAAGTGACTCAACCACCTCCCTGGGCAGCCTGTTCCAGTGCCCAATGACCCTTTCTGTGAAAAAAGTATCCTTATGTTGAGCCTGAACCTCCTCTGGTGGAGCTTGAGGCCATTCCCTCTTGTCCTGTCCCCTGTCACTTGGGAGAAGAGGCCAGCACCCTCCTCTCTACAACCTCCTTTCAGGTAGTTATAGAGAGCAATGGGGTCTCCCCTCAGCCTTCTCTTCTCCAGGCTAAACAACCCCAGCTCTCTCAGCCGCTCCTCATAAGGCCTGTTCTCCAGCCCTTTCACCAGCTTTGTTGCTCTTCTCTGGACTCGCTCCAGAGCCTCAACATCCTTCTTGTGGTGAGGGGCCCAGAACTGAACACAGGCTTCGAGGAGCGGTCTCACCAGTGCCGAGTACAGAGGGAGAATAACCTCCCTGGACCTGCTGATACAAACCGAGATGCCATTGGCCTTCTTGGCCACCTGGTGGCCATTGATAAGATGGGAAGGAAAGGGACATTTGTTTACATAACTGTCTCTGGGGCAATCTGGATTGAGGAACAGAGCTATCTTTTATATTTTCCTTATTTCTTCCCTTTGTGATTGAAATCTTCCCAGCAGATGGCTGATTCTGAGTAGTAATCATGTATAGCAGAAAAAATACTGGTATTTATTGAGGCCACTGATCTGCAAGCTGACCTGTAAGAAACTGGTAGAAGTTCATCACATGTTATATGTCATTGCCTATGTCTGCAGTCATTAGACAGTCCCTAATGACTAATGACAAAAGGAATGCAAAGAGGAGACAAATATGAGATAATTCAAACAAAATAATCTTTCAAGGACTGATATTATCAAGACCTTTAAGTGAAGAAAAAAAATTAGCTGTAATTGATAACAAATATATATTGCCTTATTTATACCAAACATTACTTTAGAGTCTGAGGATCTTTATAAACACACACCAAAAAACCCAACACGGTCGACTGAAATAAAGAGGTACTAAGTTGCTACAGGACTTACTAGCTTAAGGCTAGCATGTATGGATAACTCTGATCTTTATGCACAAGTCTCTGCTGTTTGGATATACAGCTCAGATTTTCTGAGCTGCAAGAGTACTTGCTCCATCATCCCATGGCTATTTGCCCTTCTTCCCTGACCCCCACCTTGTATTGATCCCTCCCTTGTCATCCCTCCTCACATGGAAGTGAACTGCATTGCAGCAGCGCCATAGCACAGAGCAACCCTTTCACTTAGGCCTAGCCTGCAAAGAGCAGCGGAATGAAGGAGATTCATTCAACCTGTTCTGATGATGCTGCAGACCAGGGAAGCAAGCCAAGGTTTAAAGCAACAGCTGTCATGGCTGACCTGCCAGCCCAGAGCATCCATCTGTGACTGACCAGCTGCCATGTACCCTGAGAACATGAACACAGAAACATGCTTCCCTACTTTTTGCTACACTATCATTTTCTCTTTTGCGTGTGTTTTGTCAAGTGCAGTAAAAATACCTCCCTTATCATAGCAAGCAAATTGAAAACTCGACAACATCTTTCTTTCCAGCTTTCTTTGAGAGCCTAGAGGACTTTCTGGCATCCTCTTTGGGTCAAATAGGCCTGCACAGGCTTCAGAAGTTTGTCTTCCGTAAACACTCAGCCCCAGTTTTGGAATTCACTTCTATTTGATTTTGGCTTCATTGTTTTTGCATATTATACATTCAATATTTCCCAAATGGGATGTATGTTTTCTAGCACCTTTTGATAGAAGTACGTTGAAAAATTTGCACTCAAAGGCTGAGCCATGTTGAGTAATATTGCAGAAAAACAGGATTTCACAGTGACAATAGGCTTTAGCTCTCTGCATCTTGTTATTTCTTTGAAATTAATTCCTGATTAGTTTCTAGAGGATCCATGAATAATCTATTACAGATGGTGCAGCCTCAACTTGCAGAAAAGCAGTAACTAGTGATATGAAAAAAGAAAATGTGGCATTTACTTACCCAAAGCGACTTTAGCAGCAATTATCTCCTTCCCGCTTTGCAGTTCAGTTTTTAGTAAGTAAATGGCTCCTTCCCATATAATTTCTCTCTTGCCTTGTCTGATGAAGTCTACTGACATGTCTCCATCTACAGGTAATTGCTGCACAGCTACTCATAAAAGGAGAGTTGTTCTACAAGTTTACTGCATTAGCATAAAGGAGTTGCAAAAATATAGTAACACCTGTCTGTGAGTAGGAAAGGTATGAAGTCAAGCACAGACAGGGGGATCCACAGAAGGTTAGTGATAAAAGGCAGAGCAGACCTTTGGTCTGATTTCTTACCTCTAAGCAACTAAGCAATGCATCTCACTGGCATCTGTCTGTTCTTCAGGACCACAGTAATCTGTTCTCCAAATCTCAGATGCCTTCGGGTAAAACCATCTCCGGCCCTGTGAGAAAAGGCTAGTCCAGCTCTTGTGATTTCAGCTTTCATTAGCAGCCAAGTAGGGAAGGCTGTCCCTGAACGTTGGGACAAAAAGACAATAGTATTGCATGTTGTCACACAGACAGGCCAGCTTAATGTCATTTCATCCTTAGTGACAGAATACAGAGGCTGGAGTGCAGGAGGTGCTTCTGGCAGTACTTTTTCTGCCAAAAAAGGGATCTTTTTTTTTGTGCATCTTGTATATTCACTTGCCCTATACAACTGCCATGGGAGGAATTCTGGGTAGAAACCTCAGGCAAATGAAGATTTTTATATTTCGGTTTTTAAGCTCAGCATTTCCTTTTGCAGTAGTGGAGAAAACAGTGATTTCCTTCTCTTTGGAGAGTCAGTTTATCTGGAGTTTTAGGTGAATAGTTCAAGTAATTAAAGCTGCTCTGTGGTTGTTCTTCCCTTGTTGACTAACATCACATAGCAACAAGCCCTGCACAGAGAGACTGGCTCGAGCTCAATAGCACATCACTTAATTTCACAGCTTTTCTCTCCATTTTTTTTAAGCAAAGATAGTACATAAAGTGTGGGAAGGACTGATAGAAGTCCAAGCCACAGAGATTAATGCGTCTACAGTGCTGAAACAATTAACGTAAACTTTTTTTTCTTTTTCTGCTTACAGGTGAATATTCGGGACTTGTGTGCTCCTCTAGAGTATGCTTTCTTTTGGAAAACAACTATGCCATTGAGAGAAAATGGAAGAGATTTGTCAGATGCTCTGCTCCTGTCCAAACAGTGCCAGACCCCCTCCTGCTCTCAGTCCTTGGGGGGGCTTGCCCATGAGGCAGTAACAGGGCACACAGGGAGGGTGGCGGCTGCACAAAGCCAGATGCTGGCAGATACAAGCATCATTATCCTCCCACAGAGGTGCTGCCCTATGTAGTCACTCCCTCATTTGTCCTTCTCTGAGCTTCTTCTCGACAAAATGGCATGAGGTGTTTAGGAAGTTAAAGAATCACAATATTATGAACATGAAAGAAAGCCCATGGCACATGCAAAATAATTCTTGCCTATGGGGAAGTTTTATGGGTAGCAGAGACCAGCCACTGCATTTGCTAGAAATGTAGCTGTCTTGTAGTGCTACTGGCATGGCCCTTGTGCTTTGTGACCATGGTTAGATGGAAACAGAGATCCAGACACTCAGGATCCATTTTTATTTAAAATTTTTATTTGATTCTAATACAATTGCTGAATTTTCTTTCCAATGTTCAAATGTTTTCATAATGTCTGTAGCAACCTGATAAAATACACATAAAGCGACAACAGTTAAATTGTCATAATCCTTTACTGTATTATCCAGGCAGGAGAACAAAACCATCCTAATCTGATTTTAAGGTCAAGGGCTCTAATAGAGTACAGCTTGTTTGGTGCCCAATTAAGGTATCTCCTATACTGACATCCCCAACAGCCCTATTAACAGGACCTCACGTGGAGTTAGAATGCCCAGAATCTGGTCCAGACAGACTTGGCTAATCCTTTCTGTTATTTATTACAGAAAGATTAATTAATTACTTGATGGTCATCTTTACAACCAGGACAAAAATTGCAGTATATTAACTACATTATTAATTAAATGATTGACACAAGATTTAGGTGAATTTGGCATTACTTACTTTACATATCTTTTCCTGTTTATTGAAAATAAGCTGTTTCTAGAGGAGCATAGTGACTAGGAAAACCCCTGCTTCTGGTATGTCTTAATTTTTATTCTTTCATAATCCTGTGCTTTCTCCTCCGATATACCTTGCGCAAGACAGTTTGCATTCTGTACTACAGATACATCTCCTTAGTAGTCAGCTTATTTTTCAAACTTTAATATCTATGTATTGGGAGAAAGAAGAGGATGAATTAAAATAAAAAATAAACATAATAAAGACAATTTTGATAAAGGCTTAATAGAAAGCTGAGAGAAAGTGAAACAAATGAGAGCCATTAGACATGAGTTATTAGCCTAACAGCTAAAAAGCCAGTCAGCTAGGATATGGGGGACATGATTTCAAATACATTCTTATTTATTTTCCACAGTGACTATTCAAGTAAAAGCACTAATAGAAATGGCACTACAGCTTGATTAACAAGGCATTTTAGAGGCTGAGAGCTCACATTCAGACCCACACTTTTAAAGTACAAATTATTTTTTCTTTTTCTTCCACACCTTATATTAAAACAAATTTTTCAGCAATAACATTTCTTATAAATTGGAATTGTTATTCTTAATTAAATGGAAATATTGAAATAAGTAGCCTATAGCTCTATCTTTTCTAAATTATATGTGCGAGCATTTGCATACTTTATTGTACAACTTTTTTAACATTTATGATAATATTTTGGCTCAGTATCTATGATAATTCCACCTATGTAGAAAGGGCAAAACCAATTTGTTAGCCTTCATAGTTTTGATGTCAACATAATAATTTTAAAGGTCTGTGAAAACTGGGGATAAAGGACACTAGATATTGAAATATATTGCCTTTAAAGTAATTCCATTGTAAGTGTTTGTTGAAAACCTGAAAATTCAGCATATCATCAGGGCAGAATTGTGTGAGGAAAAAACAAAGTCATAATCATCTAGATAATACAATAAATGTGTTCTGACAAAAGGAATGCCCCGTGGCTTTATATTTGTTAGAAATACCAGCTAAAGTATGACCCAGCTAAAGCCATTTGCATACCCTCTAAATACAAGTGATCTAAATGTTATAAAGTGGTAATAGAAATATACTTGGAAATACACTCAGCATTTTTTGCAGGATTTAATCAAGGTACAAGCATTTAACAGAGGTTCCCTCATAAACATACTGCATAATACTCACATACAAATATTGTGATATTTACTCAAGTATTATGTCCTGCAGATATCATCTTTAAGGCCTTCAGTTATTTCAAGAACATAATTTTTTTTTCTTTGTGGAATGCGCTAATAGGGTTTTCTTCTTCTTCATACAGGAGAGTCATGATCATAGCATTGGTAATTTGGGGAAACCTCCCACTAGATCAGGTTGCTCAATGTCCCATCCATCCAACCTGGCGTTGAACACCTCCAGAGATGGGTTACCCACAGCTTTCCTGGGCAACCAGTGCCTCAACACCCCCATTGTGAAGAAATTCCTCCTTATGTCTAGTCTAAATCTTGCCCTCTCCAATTTATATGTGAAACTTACTGAAATCTGCTTTTTATTTTCAGCCAGCTTGTACAAGGAATTAAAATGTAATTAACCTCTTGTTAATGATATATAGGAAGCACCAGAGCCCAGTTAACTATCCCTAACAGGCATTCCTCTCAAGATCATTTTGCTTCAAAGCTTGAATTCAACAGCAGGTCACTTGATAGAAGAGAAGATTATTAAAGGTAGGTATGGAGGGTGTGCCCTTTTGCTCATTTTCACTGTGAGAGATAACTCCCAGCTGCAATCTCCTTGCAGCACATGCAGCTGGATAACAGATAAATAGTTTTACCAACCTGCTGCATACAAAGTGGAAATTATATGGGAAAATGTGCTAAAGGATGTATAACCATGGAGGTGGGACACCAGCAGCAGAATGTGCAGATCACCGTCCTTTGATAAGATAAAACTGACCTGAATTGGAGAGTGGGAAAACCTCAGGTTTTCTCATTATGATGAGCTGATAGTATTGAAAGATTACAAGGAATATCTTGTAAGACTATTTCCACAAAACTCTGATGAACAAAGCCCCCTTTAAAAAAGAAGAAAAAATTCATGATGGCACAGAGACTGCAGGAACAGAGTTGTAGAGAGAAGAATTTCCCTTCAGCCCTTTTAAGTCCTTCCAGTGCTTATCTATCCTCTCTGATTCCCTCCTTTTTCATACAACACCCACATCCATTTTACTGTATATTTATTTAATTATTTTTTTTGTGCAGAGGTCTAGGGAGCTTTCGGATGCTCGGAGAACACTTAGCTGAGAAATCACAGGGAACAATACAGCAGAGCCTCCCTTTTCTAGAGAAGTTTACCTTGCTTAGAAGAAGCCAGGTGTGCACAAAAGCCTCATTGGTTCGTGTATTTTTTTCACACAGACAAGCCAGACAGATTCCAGTCTGCATAGCTGACTTAGAAGCTTTGGTGCTGCAAGGACATCTAAGAAGCAGTTTCTGTTGGGAAAGAAGGAAAGACAAGCATTTGCAATAGCTGTCATGGTTAGGGTGAGAACTTGGCAGATAAAGTCCTCCTCTTGCCTCAATCAGGTGTTCTTAATGCTATCAAATTTTCCTCTGCTCCCACACACATTAAGACCCGAAATACAAGTTTTTGTCCTTCCTCAAGTAAACCCCAACAAGCAGCTCACTGTTTCTTTAATAGGAATAATAGTGTGAGAAAAGAGTGTTTACAATTCATCCTTCAATTAATTCCAAGTTTTATGCCATCCACCAAGACAAAGGCAGAAATTGTTAATGCAAGGTCTCAACGCAGGCAGTAAATGATTCCTTGCTTTTGACTAACAAATGTAGGAAATGAAGCACTGGTGACTCTAACCAAACCAGATCCCTTTTATAACTTATTATGAATTAATATCATTCTCTCCTTCCCCTCCTCCTCGTGTTAGAATCTTGCTGCAGTTCATTTGCAGTATTCAGCATATAATAAATGTGATTAGCTTCAGAAAAAGAGCTGAGGCTGCTTACTGCAAGAAGAAAATTCTGCACTTTGGGGAGAGAAAAGGAGCTTGTGTACAGGACTGGGGTGGAAAATTTGGGGGAGGTTTCAAGATTGCTAATAATTTTTTTCCCTGTTCTTACTCAAGGTTTTTCTGTTCACAGGGGAAATATTCAATTAGAAAACCCCTATGGAGCAAAGGGAGAACCCAGCAGGCGAGGAGTCAAAATCTCTGCAATCAGCACTGATAAAGGGCTGTTATTTTGACAAATGGGATAAAAATAAAAAGCATAAAAGGCTGCGGCAGGAGGCCTGAAATGGACGCTGAGCACTCTGCTTCCTCAGCAAGGATGTGTTTGCCATGGTAAGTCATGCATGATTATCAGAGCTGGTATTCTCTGATTTGTCACTGCTTTTTATCTTATTAGCAGTTACTGTAGTTTGAAATGTGTTAAGCAGAGCAAGGTGCTGTGAGTGAAATTCTTTCAGGAGTTTGAGTGCAGCATTTTGATTCATTTCACAGGCCTTGTGTATTGAAAGAAGGGTTCAGATGACAGTGAAAAACAACTCCATTGTTTGGGATTTGATGTCTGTTCAACTCTGTATAAGAGCATCTAAAGCAGATACAGAAGTTATAGGCTCAATTCACCACACTTTAACTGATCTTTCCTGGGACTTATCTTTATTTAAATGATCAGATGCGTCATGGGGCTACAGGGCATCATATCTGATGGTTGACTCTCTAGCCTCTACCATCTTTCAGAGCATGTAGGTTGGCCAACAGGTTGCCTAAAGCTATTTTCCATGGCCCCTCGAAGCCTGGTGACTGGAGAAGCAAACCACTGAATTGCTGTGAGGCCATGATCAGCAAGATCATCGCTTTGCAGCACTGACCCTGCAACATACAAACCTGGCACCATCTGCCACAGAAGAGAAATTGTACATGCCCAAAGAGTTTTTATAAATCAACCCGTATTAACACTGTATAAGCACAAAAAGCAATAGAGAAAAACTAGAAGGGTAGATATAACAAGTTACACCTGAAACACTTGCAGCTATTAACATGCTGAAATAAATCAGATTAATTTCTTAGCCAGAAGTTCTCAAAAGATGACTCTGAATAGTTAAATAAAATGCTGATTCACCTTTATCCAACTTTTCCAGGAATGCCACATACTTCCAATGGTTAGGATATCAGAATATCCTATTGCTACATTTCTTGATTCATTTGGTCTTTGCTGTGATGTGTGGTAAACCTATTAAGCTCTAATTTTTGAGTTTTTTATCTGTAAAGCAGGAGTAAAATACTTGACACCATCTCCTGAAGCACATGATGGATGTACGCACCTCAAGACGAAGACAATAATGGATTGTCTTTGTAAGACCATTTAGATCTGAAGCAGCTTCACATGGGCTTACTATGCCCAGTGACATCAGAGTTATATCTCATACAAGCAAAGAATGTCCTAATCTGGAGACTGGAATTTTTAGAAAACACTGGATTTTTCCACTCAGTGTAAAAATATTTTAAAATTACCCACATACATTTGAATTGTAAAGAAGTAAGTAACATGCTGGTACTACTGTTAGCACACTGTGATACAATATTCATCACAAAGTGATCAAAACCAATCATACAGATATAATCTACTAAGGAGACAAAAGTTCCAAGAACCAATAAGAATTTAGCAACTCTGTGTTGTTGCCAAGCAAGCTAATTATTGCAGTTATGCCTCAATAATTTATAAAGCCATCATTTCCCCGAAAGATCTATAGGTCTCTATTAAATCCTCAAGGTGGAAGAATAAATGTATCAGAAATCCATTAACTAGGTTCTCCACAAAAGTTTCAAATATGGATCGCTAGTCTTTTGAGACAGATGAACCAAAAATTTGCGTGGCTGCTTGAACAAGTATCCTGAATTTTGGGGTATATCTCTAAGCCCTAAAATTCTGACTGAGGAACACAGAGAATCTTATGTGTCCCAAAATCATTTTCCCCAATCCACTTATGACCGGTAGACAAAAATAATAATGCAAACAAGGCCTGAAATTTTCAGAGCTACTTAGTATTTAAGTATCTAGATATCAAATTTGAACCTTTCAGAAAGTTTTAGCTACTTGTTCCTGAAAACTTCCACCCTTATCTGGTGTCTCTAGATGGCCATATAAAAATACTAGGTTTTTTAGTATTTTTTTTCACTTGTACCATTGTCTGAGGGCTTGTTTGTCTCAAAATAAAAATCCATTTCTGTCAGGGTGCTTATATAATTATATGAATTTAACAATAATGTATGTTTTTCATTTCTCTTTCCTCCTTGTTTTACATTCTCACTGTTTTATGCTTCCTCCTTCCAAATTAACTCATTGTTTTCTTAGTCTTCAAAATTTATACTATGTATTCTGTTGGAGCCGTAGCAAGAACAGTTGAAAAAATAATCAGCAAGGGTGAACACAAACCCATTTATGGCAAAGGAAAGAACTAAAGGAAATCACAAGTTAATTCAAAGGGTAATGCAAAGATAAGCCAGCCTACAAAATCTCTAAGTTTTAATATGGTTGCACAATTTCATTTCATACTAATCAGTCATCTTTGCTATCTTAGAAAGCAGGCAAGTGAGTTCACTGAACAGTTACCAGTTCCTCTCTCTGCCTCAGCTTTTAGGAATATATTAAAACTATTATAATCTTGCACCAGTGAAATGTGTGTGCAGAGCATTTAGGTGAATGAAGTTTGGGACATGAAAGTGATTTTTATTACTCCAACAGACAAAGGTATTAAATTTCATCGGTGTTTTTAACAAAGCTGCTTTCGATCCAGGCTCTACCTGGTTGCAGACTGGGCTTTTTATCTCTCATGCCACCTGGGCACCGTTGTCAGGTAACTGTAGTGCATGCACTACTTCAAAGAAGCACCAAGGGTGCTAAGAACAGTTTTCTGTCTGCAGCACTGTGGTTTGTCCTGGTGCTCCCTCCATCTTCCCATCACTGCAAATCCAGTATGATAAGGAAAGGTCTCTCTGGCCAGTTTGCAGTTCCCTTTACCCTAGAGGCATCATTACAGCCTGTTCACCACTGGAAAGGGATTTATTAGCTTTGGGTGAAGAGACTGTCTTCAAAGCCAAGACTGAAGTTTGCACTGAGTTTATTGACAAAATTCCACGACTTTGGGCCTAATTAATCATGGAGAACCATTTAAAGACCATTTTCAAATCTCCTTTTTCCAGCTAAAAGCTCCCTTAGGAAATGGGCATCTTCAGTCTCTAGTGGAAGTCTTCTCTTCCTTTCCCACTGAGGAGAATAAGAAATCAATTTCTGTTTCCACTTGTCATACCTAAGGAGTGTAAAGAAAGGATATAATTTTACCCTCTATTCTAAGAATACTATATTCTAGAAAATAAGAATTTAATTGTAAATATCTTTTTCATGTAAAGTCTGAGAATATGTACATGATGATGAGTAAGTTGCTCAAAGAATTCAAGTGACGAAAAATTGTGATGATTGCTATAAAGAAGAGTATATACTAATAAAATATGTGTGACAGTTGTCAGAATTGATGGAAGAAAACAAAATACAGACAGGAAGCCAGAGAGCCTGAACATTCAAAATTGTTAGCAAACACAGCAATGCATCCTATTAGTAACAGAGCTCACTAGGAGGGCTTTAGGTTATAGAAAGCACTCTTAGGTGAAATGAATGTTCACAGATCTCCCTCTTTTCAGCCCTGCTACAGCTCTCCTTTGATAATTTATTCCCACCCAGTCTCCAGCACATTGTGCCCAGTCATCCATACAAACATAAAGCAAACAAAACGCTATAATAAATTAATCAAGCCATTTCTCCTGTCTCCAAGAAAGAAGAAAGGGGAGTAGTTGTTATCTCTATTTCAAACACTCGGGTGACAGCCACGTAAGTATTTTAAGGTAAATAAATGAAGTGCAGCTTCATTAAAGGACTGAAAATCTATTGAAATGCATGGATGCTGCCCAGGACTTTGACTGCACTCTAAGCAGGGTTTTGTTCAAAGTTTTCTATCAGGAACTTTAGCTGCAGCTAGCACAGGCATGCTTATGTATTGCTACTCTTTTGTTCTGTCACATTTAACTATCTCCTTTCTACCAAAGGATATTCCAGCAGTGAAAGAAGGTAAGTTGCTGACCCCTAAGGATGCCACAACATGCTGTACCCTGAACACCAGTGTAGCAAAAGAGAAAATGCAATCAGTGCAAGCACAAACTAAGCTAACTTATTTTTTTTTGTTGTCATGACACTGCAAAAACCAGTGGGAAAGGTAGTTATAAAAGACCCCAAATAATATTGGCCCCAAATGTTCAGCTGAGTGAATTTTTCAAGGCTGCACTAATGAGAGGACAGTTCTGGTCGGGGTTGTGCGTTCACCTGGTTCTCAGGCATGTGAAAGCTGGCTTTTTCATGACTGCAGCCTGCTTAGCCCCTGCAGAGGGAGCAGGAACACCTCATTATCAGAGATAGGAGATGTGCAAGAGGGAATCTGGGATGAGATGTACCTAATTAGACAATTCCCCTCTCTCCCTCCATCATCAGAATGTAAGAACAAACCCAAGGATTTATACCACAGGCAATATCTTCTGAACAAAAAGCACCTAAGCGTGTATTTTATTGTAGTAGTTTCTTCAGGAAATTCATACAAAAGCCCCTGATAGCAGCTAGTCCTGGGTGTGCAGCAATTACATAATCAAGGCCAGAAGCCGTAGGGGCCTGACAGTCAGTGGCTTTTACAAATTCCCACTGTTTCAAGGCAATTTGGAGAGGATTTTTGTTACTTTTGCTTTGATTACTTTCCTAAGGAAAAACCCTATCATTTTTCAGTTGTTCCTGATCTTGCTGCTTAATTTTTTTTCCACTGAACATGGTTTACAAAGTAGACATTCCTTTTAAATAATTCAATTACTCCTACTGCTGTGCAGTTTGCCTTAAACTCCCTGTTTCTATGCCCAGAGCTATGCTCAGGGCAAGAGAAAACTTCTAATTAGTTGGACAGTTTTGCTCTTTAATTATAGAAGATCTTTGGCCAGAATGACATTTTCAAGCAATAAGGAGAGGCTTATTAAAGAAAGATAACAAAAAAACCCCACAAACCAAAACCCACAAAAGCCTGATAGCTTCACGTATCCCTCGTTCTGATATAATGCAACCCATTATGATATGAAAGTGCTGAAGCAGGTTTAAAGCCTAGGGGGTAGGAAGGAGAACAGATAATGTGGCATATTGGAGAGTGTGAGAAACATAGCTACTGTCAATACTGATTTTTCTAATCCGTGAGCTCAATGTTTATCCTAAGAACAGTTCTCAGTTTTCTTAATGTCCTTGCAGGCTTAGTTAAATCCTTAGAAAAATAGAATATTAGAGACCTGTGGAAGCTGGATGGTGACTAACATGTATTGCATGTCAGCCCTTCTCTCGTTTCTCATGCAAGGGTGCTTGCGGTTCCCAGGAAGATTCCCTGCTGGCTTACACTCTCCATCTAAGTAGCTTCTGAGCATCTTTCCCTTCTTCTTTCTCCCCCCTCTCTGTCTTTGCAGTGCCCTACCTACCGCGACTTGCTCCTGCATCTTTGCTCTTTCTCATGGTTTGCTTTGCAGGACACCACCACTGCAATCTAAAAAATAGTTCATTCCTTTTTGAAGACAGATGTGGAAAGTGCTTGAAATCACAGCTCGGCACTTACAGCATGACCGTCAGCATCCTAGTTCTTAAACTGAAGATCGTACTGATGAGAGAACCTTGTCCTACAAAATGACAAATTATCTAATCGCCTTCAGAATGAGTCAGCTCTGCTGGAAATGCTCGATCAGGATTGCAGCTTGAAACAGTTAACTCCCCATGGGTTAATCGTGTGCTGCTGGGACTGTGGTAGTAGCTGCTGGCCCTCAGAGATGTTTTTCAGGCAGAAGCAGCACCTCACACACTCACACACACACGATGTGGAATCTTCCAAGCCACAGCAGCATTAGCACCAACCCTGACACCAGTTTCAATGCCATTGGAAGCACTAGTTATTATTATAGAAAAGCAGCAAGGTATATAGTGCACATATCTCTGAAAAGGTGATGCAAGTGCAAAAATACCTGACCTGAAAGAATCACTAAGCTCAGTTACTGCATAAATATGATCATTTTCTGCCACAAAATGTGTTCATATAAGCAAAGAAATATTCCACTTACTGAATTAAGTAGAATGCAATTAAATATTGTTAGATCCTATCAGTTTTGGGGAATCATTAGAACTGAAGCTTCTAATAACCGAGAAGAGGAATATAGGGATTTGGATGAAGTATCACTGGAATGGAAAGAAATTGGAAAAATAGAAAATACTTCAGGTTCAACCACTGCATACGTTTTGCACAATGAAGCAGGGTCTTAATTTTAACTCCATAAATTGTATTTCTGAATGGTATTAAAAATATCCTTTAGTGTTCAAATATTCAGTAAGGACAATATTGGAAAATGAAATGCAGAAGGGTAGGTAATCAATAAGGTATCAGGCAAATCCTGATAGATAACAAGCTTAATTTTTTCCTAGTGAATTAAATGAGGGCTTTAAGCACCCACACCACACAGAACTTGTCTTACAAGAGTAACTGAATTTCTGTTTAGGTCATGAGGATAGAGAAAGTCAGACTGCTCAATCACTATCATTCTATGACAGCAAAATTGATCTAAGTGAAAAAGTACGCTTACGACAAACGGTACTGCAAATATAAAGTGTTTAACATTTTCCAAATACAGTTACACACTGAACTAAAGGCTGCATTGCAACATGTAGTCACAACTCTGAAGGCAGTGTTAAAGCAGCTGCACAGCCCTGGAGTTACTGTCTTCAGGAGTTCAATAATTTCTTGCTGTGAAAAATTTTGTACAGGTTCATAAGAACCAGAAATTTAAGTGAGTCCAGAGGCTTGTTCATTCTAGCTTCTATGAACATGGTGGTGCTGCACACACTGCTGACCTAGTCCTGGTAGGTGTGTGCTGACCTGCAGGCTCTGGCCAGGATGATGCTTATAACATCTCCTGCCTAGGAGATGCACTCACCCCAAGATGTCCCTTGGGATTCTGCTTACAATCTCATTTTGTCCAATATTTCTTTGATCATTATCTCCGTCTCTAAATCAAAGACTGTTGTCAGTTCAGAGAATCTCTGTAACTTCCCTTCCTCCACAGATGTATCCTTTTTCTCATCTAGAAACTTTCCCTCATAGAACTTGCACGCTTATCCTCCTAATCACTTGTTGACTTTGTCATCTATACCCAGGGACTGTTCTGATCCCCAAACGCAACACCTTGCTGAACTTCAGCATTTCTTGGAATCTGCCCAGCTATACGCCATGAATCATTGACTGCTGCTTTTGCCACAGTGTATGCTACAAGATGATTATGTTAAACATAGGCAAGCACCAAGCAAGTAGAGGCAACAGTTCTCTAGAGGCTGCCACCACAGCCTTCAGCTAAATGTTAATTTCTAAGAATAAATAATAATTTACTCAAAATGATTAATGCAATAAAACTGTGCCACAAATAGTACCATTCCATATCTACATAAGTGTCCTGTAATGGATTGAGCATTCCTGTCCCAGCACAGTGATGAATAATCAGTCCCCAGATAAAAACACCTATGTTTTCTTCTGGCTTAGAGCTTAAATTTTAAAGAAGTTTTTGAATGTTTCTTCCGCATTATTAATAAATTAACATGGAAAAAAATTAACTGGAACCAAGCAAAGATGGCATCATACATAAATCTATAAATGTAACCAAACAGGCTGTCTTTTCATCCACAACCTAGCTCAAGAACACTGGGTATTCTTATCCTTAATAGTAGGTCACATCTTTCTGAATATTTTTCAATTGAGATTTTTCTTATTTTTTGTGGGGCCGACACCAAGTATCTGGAAGATTAATTGGGACTAAGATAATGCATGAAGCTGGCACTACGCATATCATAATAAACATGATTAAAAGACCAGGTGCTTCAAACAAGAATCTTGAGTGTGTGAGAAAGCCAGGATGGAATAACCCACCTGAGAGTGTGGGTGTGAAGTAGAAAAAACAAAATATCTTGTCTGTCTTTTCAATTCAGGAACCAGAGAGCCATTTAAGTCCACTTGAAAGAGGGAAGACAGTTTACTTTCTTAATTTGACTTCAGTATGCCGTGCTGATTTGAAGAATATAATTAGAGAAAACTGTGAGGTCTGCGTGTCCTTCATTGCCACAGTTTTTAAATCCAAGAGATTCTTCTTAGAGAGACTAAGAAAAAGAACAGGGAATGGGATAAAATAAGGTGGAACAATTCCCCTGGGATTCAGGATTCAGGATTATTTGTAACGCTCTCCTTGCTCCTCTCCCTCATCATCAGGTGGAGAAAATATAGTAAGGGAAATGTGCAAGAGAAAAAAGAGAAGGAAGTGGATAGTTTCTTTGCCTCTAGGGCCAAATCTGTACTTGCTGGTACAGCTCCTTGGGGCTTAAGACTGGATCAACTTGTCTGCTGTTTATTTTAGAGTCAGCTTTTGCCAGACTGCAGTGCTGTTTTCCCACATTGCTGTTCTCCATAAAATCTTCACATTTCCCTTCCTTGGAGAGCTGATTTTGGAAACTTGTGAGTCAGCCAAATGCTTTAGAAAATTATAACCCAAGGACCTTGGAGTATTTTAACTAAACAAAATGGATCCTTATGAATGACTCTTTAAAAATAGCAGTCCTCCCCGCCTCAGCATATCAGATACTGTCCTTCCCCCTCATATTAGTGTCATCTGCAGACTTGCAGAATTACACATCATTAATAAAGACATTAAAAGTTTTTGGCCTCAGTATTTATCCCTGAGGGCTTATTGTCCACTTATCTAGACAAAAATTTGTCACTTTGGCTATAGTGGAAAACCATGGCCTTGTCACAGTCAAGGTATGCGTTATCTATTTTTTCTCTTATTGACAGAGCCATTTATCTCATGGTAGAAGGCTGACTCAGGTTAGACAGACGTGATTTGCCCTCACTGACTCCATGCTAGCCATTCAAAACATACTTGTTTTTCAGATAGATAAAAATGGCTTTGAGAAGTGTTTGTTCCGTGACCTTCCCAGGAACTGAAGTGAGCCTGACCTAGATCTTCTTTCCTGTTCTTCTTCAAGATGGTCATAGCAGTTGTTTCCTTTCAGTCATTGGGAACTTCCCCAGTTGTCATGACTTCTGAAAGGTGATAGGCAGCAGCCTTGTGATGACATTGTCCACCTCCCATAGGTGTATGCCACCTTCTCTGCATCCTTAGGCAGTGTTCCTAGACTGCTCCTGGGCAGCCTGTCCCTCTTTCCACCTTCTGTGTAATTCCATTTTGCATATGAGTTCAGCAAGGATTTCCCTATTTCAAAAACAGTAGTTTCTTATGCATAAAAAGTAAGTTAACCCTATACAAAGATATTATATTAGTCTCATAAAACACAGCAGAAGCACTCATACATTTCTTGTAGCCTTAAATGTACTATGATTCCATTTATAAGACTGAAGAGAAGTCAATGCTTCTTAAACTACTGGATAAGTAAGTAGTCTGTGAAACTTGAGTTTCAATTCTTGGCACACGTCTTGTTGCAGAAGGAGTATATCATTAGTTTGTTTCAAGTCTAGGCCTGAATTCACATTGATAAGCTGATTTTAGGGAGTATGGCTTCCTTTAAAATATTCTTACAGCTTTCCTTGCTTCACTTCAGCTTCCTGAACCAGCCTCAATTGATCGTTGCACCACAGATCTCCTAACAACTTTTATCTAACTTATAGAGACCCACAGCAAGAAGGGACAGAGATGGTGCACTGAAGGGGGAACACAAAGCAAGAGGTGGAAAAGTGAATCTCCTGCTTAAAACAAGTGAAACAACATGTTGTGTTCTGGAGTTCAAAACTGCTGCTGTAACATTGAACTTAGAATTTTAGATCATACAAAATCCTAGCAAAAATAGTGCTCAAAATTTTGAGCCACTGCTATAGCATTAGGTTGCAGATATTTGGCATGAGTTGATTTCCAAATGGAAGGGGTGATGAAGGATTCCTAAAAAAAAAAACAACAGGACTTGAAATCAGACTGTGAGAGATGGAGGCCAAGATCTGATGGTTTATTAAGAAAATTCACGTAACTTCTGTAATTATTCATGTGGAAGAGTTGAGTAGATCAAGAACAAAATAAGAGCACTTTGTTGACAGCTTAAGATGTGCCCAAAATGTAGTAGGAGAGTTGGCATCTATTTGACTGGATTGCAGTTTTAAAAGAATTTGTAATAAGAGAGTTTTTCTATTAGAAGCCAATGAACTTGGACCGTGAAGAACTCACAGGATAGAAAGGCAAAAGGGAAGGTGCAAAATAACAACTCACATAATAGAGATTTTATATAGTTTAGTTCCTTGTTGCCAGCCATGAAGCATATGACCCTGCAACTGCATGTCAAGGTGAACCACAAGAATGTCAACTCAGTTTTCCTACTGTCTTTTGCAAGCAGATGGAGTTCAGAGATAGAGCTTACTTACAGAAATGTCACTAATTTTTACAGAATAACAAAAAGTCTCGCGAGGTTATGAATGTCCTGTGAGTTTATAGAGGCTAATGGGATTAATTCAATGTTCCCATTCAGATCCTCTTTTGATTTCCTTTTGGCTGACTAGGTTTGGACTCTTTATTGCTTTCCCAGTGCTCTGTAGTTCTGCAAAGGCCATGGAAGACTAGTCTTTCTTTGCAGGATATAAACCTACAAACAAGGTGAAGTGTAGAGAAGTGCTGTGTATTTATTTCACTAGTCCCTGAAAGACAGATGAGGTTGAATTTCATTTCACCTCAAACATTTTAGCAGTGCTCATGTAAAACACAAAATCTTTCAATCATATCCAGAGAGACTTATGAAAGATCATTACTTGCAGTGAGGAGTTAATCAACTGTAATAACAACTATAAGGCTGGAATTAGATGCATCAGTTAAGACTTCACATTTATCATTAACAAGATGTAAAATTACATATTGAAACATTGATCTGTTCATTTAATTTATTAAGGAGTCAGTGGTCCTTACATATACTCCTGACTCACTGTTAAATTTTACTTGTTAATATGACTACTTTGCAGATGTAACTGGGGAGCCCTGTAACATAGTATTTCCAGACCTTAGTACTGTGTTTGTGAGGCCTTATGACTGAGTCTCATCAGGTCTGCCTTGTCAAAAGTTTTCTTGACCTGTCTGCAGCTTTGTTTCACTTGCTTTAGCCCCAACAATGATTCTCCATGTTGACAAGGTGTCTATGTTTAATTTATTTTACTTTTGTTTTTCTTTCTGTGTTACCGTCATAGTTTTATATAGATAGCAGCGACAAACAGTTGCCCTATGCAGAATAAGATATTTATGACTGCAGTGAAATTCCTTTCTCAGTTTACGTTCTTTCCAGGTGCATAATTCATGTATCCTTGGGATATTTCATTAACAGCAACATCTGCTATCAAGGCATTTAAAAAGCCTTGTTTTTCTGAAAATGAAATCTCTTTCACAAATATATCATGGATGGTTTTTTATTGTTGAAATAAGAAAGTTGAAATTATAATCATATATAGTGGCTATAATCCTGAAGCAAGAGACCCAGTTCAGAATCCTACATGTTTGTATGGAGGCTCTATTAAATTCCATAGCCCTGTTTACATGACAGCATGGTTTTCTGTTAGATTAATGTAGATCTTGTTCACAGACTGGAATTAAGTGGGTAGTTCTTTCCCATTCTTGCACCATTCCCATTTATACAGAGCAATTTTATAACTATATTCAAAAAGTGAAAGCAAATGATATGTGTAATCAGGATGGGCACAAGTCAAGGTTCAGCTATGGGAACTTAAATCTATTCCCTGATCAGAACAGTTTTAAATGAAGGGGGTGCAGATGTGCATTCTGTTCTGAGCTCTTGTCTGAATAGCATCATCAATGAAATACCAATTACTGTCTTGTAATAGCTATACTTCTAAAGGTTCAGTTCACATGGTCGATACAAGAACTTTCCATCTCTCTAGCTTCCTTCATGCTCTAAAGCATTTCATAGGAGTGGATTTCAGCGTATCAGTTCTACTGGACTCGAGATGTCTGGATGCAGACATAGCCAGAATCAAACTGTGAGCACTCATTATTTATACCAATGATAGGATCACAGAATTATCAATTACAAAAGCTGCATCAAAAGTACAAAAACTAAGGTTATACACTGCTTTTGCATAGCACCTCCTATTTGAGGTGCCTGGGAAATCTATTCCAGTGCCTCACCACCCTCATAATGAAGAATATTTCCTAATGTTTAGTCCAAAGGGCTCACTGATTTTAGACTTGCAGTACCACAGAATATCTTACTTCACTTTATTCTGGGAGAACAGGCTAATATCCAGCAGCCATGTATCATTTGTTATTTTTTAAACTACTGTATAAGCTTTTGTGTGAATAAACATTGATAAAAATTGATTAATAAAATGATTTTCTTATTTCTTCTGTCCCAGGCTCACTCCTTTCAAGTATTGACTACTCTGTATGCATTTACTGTGCTACTTGCACTGCTTTTCAATTTGGCTGTGTAATAAAGAAGAAAGAATGTGCAATGCAATAGAGACATTACGGCACATTATCTTTTGACACTAAAACCACATAAATAGCATTAAACATCAATTCTACGTGATAAGTACAAAAACCATTTACTTTCATTTGTTTCATGCTATAATTTCATTGACTATGTTACAAGTAACTATGAGAGAGGGAAGTATAGAATCATAGAATGGTTTGGGTTAGAAGGGACATTAAAGATAATCCTGTTCTAAACCCCCAGCCATAAGCAGGGGCACCTTCCACCAGATCAGGCTGCTCAAGATCCCATCACACCTGGCCTTGAACACTTCCAGGGATGGGGCATCCACAACTTCCCTGGGCAACACCTTACAGTGCCTCTCCACCCTCATTGTGATGAATTTCTTCCTAATGTCTAGTCTAAATCTTCTCCCTTCCAATTTAAAGCCAATCCTTGTCATCCTGTCACTACATTCCCCAGCTTTCTTCAGACCCCTTCTAACAGTTCCATATCCTTCGTATTTTGAGGATTCCACAACTGAATACAATACTCCAGGTTGGGTATCATGAGAAAAGAGTAGAGGGGGAAAAATCACTTCCCTTGACCTGCTGGCCATGCTTCTTTTGGTGCAGCCCAGAATATGGTTGGCCTTCTGGGCTGTGAATGTGCATTGCTGGCTCACGTCGAGCTTCTCATGCATGTAGAGGCAATTAGGAACATTTAACCATTCATAGTGGTGTAATTAAAGAAGGAAAATGATGAAAATACAATTAAGATATTACTGGTTTGTGCAGAAACAGTAAAGAAATTACTCATGGCTAATAAGAGCAACATACAGCGTACTGGAATAGAACTGCATTTTTAACTTAGAGTCATCTCTAGGTACTATAATGCCAGTAAGAGTGAGCTGGGAGACACTGATACAGAGAAAAACTATGTGCATTTCATCCTTCCTTGCTGTGGGCAAAATTTAGCTTAAACAAGTTCACACTGCAACACCTCCACTGTGAGCACAGCCAGAACTAAGTTCTTTCTGAAAGATTTAAAACAAAGCTCTGGCTGGAATGTTGGACAAATAAACCCACAAATTTAATTCTGTGAGTCAGAATCAGCTACTGTCATAAGATAATGGCTCTTGTTACACACAGATTAAATACTGACCACAAAGTGTAGCACATTCAATGCATTTTGAGTCTCTCTTGTGCTGCTCAGGTTTTGAAACAGGCCTCTTAAGGGTATTTTGTGTATTTTCACCCGTTTATGATAGACCCTCATGCATCATACACCATAAATCACTCAAATACAGCACTATAATGGGAAAAATTTAACTCACCAGGGATTTTCATGTGTAGCAAACAGACGCTTCTCTTTATTCTTATAAATCACCAAGGTAGAAGATAAAGGGAGTACTTTTAAAATACAAAATAGAACACTTCAATACTGCATCTGCAGAGTCTTTGAAATGATGTTTTTTTAAAGTTGGGGACCATAATAACCCCAAAATTATAGACAGGAACGGGATTTAGAAAATTAACACACATTCAGTCTGGGTGTAAAGAAAAAAACCCTGATCAAACACAATCTCAGAATATTTGTCAAAGGAAGATGCCTGTAGCTTGTAAAGGATTTAGAGCTAAAATTAAGTTATGCTTATTTTGAGAAGAATAAACACAGTGGGAAGAGGTGGTGTTATCTCAAACTAGAGTCACAAACACATTGAGACACAATCTTCACTCTTTATAAAGATTCACAGTAATGTCGGGTTTGCTTCTGCAGACCCTGTTTTTATTAGGACTGTTAAATTATATGTTTAGTTTACCATGAAACAAAACTAGAATGGTGAGAAATCACTTAAATTATTGAAAATTACATAGAGCATTGCCTGCTAGGTCACAAGGAAAAGCATCCTGCAGGTTTGGGAATACAGTGGGCTACGTCAACGTTTCTATTTTATTTTTCCACAAGAGAAACTGCTTCTTGGCTGAGTGCTTTTTGTTTTCCTGTTTAAGTGGGTCAGTACAAAGATGCTTAGTCACATCCCTGAGGCAGAGGAATAGATGCATAACATAGTACAGGCTATGGAAATAGAGGGTTAAATGTTGTCTTACAGTGGTCCAGGTTTAAATCTGGTATAGGCTAGTGCAGTAACAGCTATTGTGTCCTCCAGTTCCTTCTCCATGTTCTTACATGCCAGGGCTGCCATTCATGTAGCCACACAGCAAACTTCAGACACTTGCTCTCATCCTGAACAAGCCTCCCCTTACCTTCTGCATCTTAGTTTTCATTTTACGCTACTTTAAGCTGTTCGTGCAGAGGCCATACAAACATTAGCTCCAGCATAAAGACGAGAGTAAAAATGACCTTTTCAGCAGCAGCACAAACATATGTCAGATTAAACTGGCTGTGGAACTTAAGTAAAATCTGCAGACAATTTCCAATTATTTGTAATGGCTTAATAAATATATAATCCTTAGTGAAAAAAAGCCTTTATCATGGCCTGTCACAGTGTAGTAAGCAGAACTCTACCAACAAAAATCCCTCTTTATATATTTGAAAATCAAGATTCTTATTAATTTCAAAAAGAAAATGGCAATGAATTTCAAACACACGCGCACACACACACACACTGCTTACAGATTCTGATCTCAGAGGATTTACAAAGCATCCTTCTTCTGTGCCTTTACCACTGGAAAAATACACAACATATGCGTATTTTATTTTTGTCCACGTTGCTGGCTTCTTTCTTCTACATCCTTATTACTATTCTATTATATATATTACTAGGTATTGTAACGTATCAAACCCAAACACTATCAATCTAATTTTAGGCCAATAAAAGATAACCTGTCAAATCTAGAAAAAAACTCAGCAATTAGATCAAAGCCAACCTGCTAAACCATACTAATCTGAAAGAAAAAATACAAAGGAGATGCAGTCAATTGAAGGAAACATATCGAATATGTCTTGTTTAATCCTACTCTTTTGTACAGCTCCAACAGAGTTCAGCTCCAACAGGGTTCAACCATAAGTATTCAGTCATAAGACTATAAACCCTTCTACAGAGTTTGTTAAGTAGAAACTTCTCTAGAACAGATACAGGTTCTGTACTTATTTTGAATGTATAGAATTTCTCACACAGACCTGTGAGCAGTGGAACGTTTCCCCCTCCACTGGCAGGATCATGAGCTAACCTGGAGTTTTCTTTAACTCAAGATAAATAATAGACATACTAAAATAAAAAGAAAAATATCCAGCCCCTCTAAGAAGCAGAACAATACATACACAGGTTGGGGTGATGCTTCCTGCTACCTCCAGTACCCGCTTCAGGGTAGCAGAGGCAAAGTGAACACTCGGGAAAAGCTCCTCACCAAACTCACCCCAAATACATCAGAGTACCAAAACCTTCAAACCTCCCCAGGGAAAATAAATCCTTTTCAAAACATCCAAACAGCTATACCAAGGCATGAATAGTTATTAGCAGTTGGAGATAAGAACCAAGAAAGCAACAGCAGAAACAGAAGTTCAAACAGTCAGTTGACAGAGATGAAATCGCAGGCTCCACCACTAAATTGCAAGAAAACATAAGAGTTCCTTGAGGGCTGCAGCTAGTAGGCTACTTCTGGTTTAAAGACCTAGAAAGTGTAACTAAAAGGAAAGGTTGAAAAGAAAGATTCAGTGTTAATCTGTTAAAGAAAAGAGAGACTCTTTTTATAAGCCTTGTAATACCCAGTTGTGGAGAAAATGTGGTGTATTGTAATGACAGAAAACTATCTAATCTGTTTGTTTTAACTTGGGTTGTGCTTATCTGCTGCCTTATGGAAGATACAGTTTGAGCTGCATCAAATCCATCTGAGCAGCTTCAAAAATCTGTTTCATACTTCTTCACATAATTTAAAATAATTTTGCAAAATAATATTTTGGATCTATATTTATATCCTACACAGCTGCAGCTCATGTAAGTATACCTAGACCAATTTTAAACTTGGTTTGCTGTGTTTTTGCAGAAAACAAAGTTGAGCGTGGATGACTCACTGGAGATTCTACTCAGATTTTTAAAATGGATTTCATAAATGGTCTGAAGACCTGCAATGCCATTGCTGAACTGCTGACATCACCTGTGCTATCCTGAGAAAAAGCAATCTATCACTGTCCACTTTAAAGGATTAGCTATATTGGCTTTACTTGCTAGAGTGTTCAGGGGAAGCATGTGACCAGGACTTCACTTTTAACCATAGTTATGAAAGGTATATTTTTAACAAAGCAAATCAAAGAGATATTTTTCTTTTCCTACAGGCACTTATAGGTAATATTGAGCCCAATCTCATGTAGTATACTAAAAGATTCCTGACACTTTCAAGGAACTATAGCCTTCTTTCCTGCAACATTTTTGCTTGCACGAAAAGATCATACACAAAATATAATCATCATGTGCCTGTTTTTTTTCCTCAAGATTGTGCTCAAGAACTGCAGCCTGGCTGCTGTGTGAATATGTTCTAAAGACATCGGAAACCTCTTGCGTGTTACAGACAATAGTGTGAGGCTGTGAAATGAATAACTGCGATAGTATGTTGCCTGTTAAACAAAAGGAAAGAAATAATAGTTTATATCCATGGAACATAGATAGATCTAGACTGCAAAGCTTAGATGGCAGGCCAAATTGTCTTCTCATTTACATCTGTACAGTCTCACTGACACTGGGCTACTGAGTGCCTCGCTTTAGCAATTGTGGAAGAGTAAATCTATCCATTATTTAAAACAGAAATGAGCAAACCTTGGTAGGTTATTAGTAGCCTTGCATTTCATATATTGCAGGCTAAAACTCTGGCTCATAATAATTTACCTGAAATGGAGAAACTGCTGGCTGTGAAAATTTTAGCCAGATGGTTGCCTACCCGTGAGAAGTTGCATGGGTAGTCTAAGAGAATTCAAAGAATTATTTTAAAATGTGGCCCAAAAAGCCAATAAAAGAGTTCCTCTTCAAGTCTGTTATTCAGTATTATATGAAAAGAAAATGTAATCAGATGCTGGCAGGAATGTATATGAGCTACAATAGCATGAGTATTAACATATACATAACCCAAACATTTCTTTCCTCTCAAGCATTATCCATCCCAATCACTTTCAGATGGTGTAGATCTTTATTAAAAATGTACAAGATTTTTGTTTTCTTTTTCTAAACCTCTAACCTCACAAGTGGCAAACTGCTTACATTTTAAAGAGAAAGCTCTACTAGGTGAAGGTTCAGTTTGAATATTTTCATGCACTTTAATGAATCTGTTCTCAGGCTTTTTTCAGTTGTAAGAAAACCAACCATGTACTGAAATAGTTGGAAGCTTTGGCAAGGTGCAAAGCCACCTGTTTTTTTTTCTTTTAAGAGCTCGATATGGGGTGAAGGTGTTGCATCCTTTACTTTCTTGAATCAATGTAAAATTATTATGGTTTTTTTTTCCCTTCTTGTTATTTTATAGTTCAAAGCAGTGATTTTTTTTATTTAGGGGTGCTGACCATATTATGTTCCATAATTTAAGAAAGTACTTTTACTATTTGCATGTAATACTATGCATCTGTCTTATTATTGAAGTGGCACACACATGACCAGAGAAGTGCTAAACATCATAAATGCAACACTCTGTAAGACAGCACAATAACAGTTACCACATTGAAAATCCTTTTTGATCTGAAAAATGACAGTAAGAATGTACTCTGTTATGGTAGTATGGTATGTATTTTGATCTCAATAGAAAGAAACATATTTTAAAATGGGCTAGTAGCTTGTATAAAAAGGGGAAAGCACCTATGTAGTGAAGCAAATGAAAACATTCCTATTGATTTAATTAAGATTGCAGTGGACCCTCTGTACTCATTATCAGCTGGTAGTAGACTGTCTAGTTTGCATCAAATACTATTGCAAAAAACAAGTACTTTCATTGAGATCTCTATAGGACAATTTATGTTGTGCAATAGTCTCATCTGCATGAGTAAAGGTATCAGAACTATCTTGATCATTTGATCAAATGCTGGGTATACTTGAGGATGTTTACAGAACTTCTGGAACAAAGAACTTCTGAAATTTAAGACTTCTACTTCTTAGAACTTTAAAAACACTAATTACTAAAACACTTTTTTTATTCTCCTTCAAAGAAGCAGACGAACTTTTTGTTTCATAGGATGAAAGTGAAAAAAGAGTGAAAGAGGCCCATAACTTACGTATATAATCTAATTAAAAATATGCCATTCTTAACAATTTAGATAAAACCAAACTGAGCTGTTGGTAACTCGGTATTTCCATTGTAATCTGTATCAGTTACATAAAAGAAGCACCTATAGAAAATTTGTATTTCTTTATAGATACTGGAATTTGAAAATAATTTCCTAGCATGCAACCTCTGATATCTTCCTTGCCTGATATCACATATAAAATGGCAGGAAGAAACAAAGATTCAGTAAGCAGTAATTCTTACATAAATTTCTTGTCATCTTACCTCCACATGCATACCACTCCTGCCCGTATGGCATTACAGGATGAAGGCAAATACAAGCTGTATGTGTATGATGCATCTGTATCTATATACCTATGTCTATATCTCCATATCTTCTTATCTCCATATATACATCCTCGGTCCTTTTTACAATGAGGGTTGTCAAACCTTGGAATAGATTACCTCGAGAGTTGTGTAGTCTCCATCTGTGGAGATATTTAAAACCTAACTGGACATGATCTTGGGAAACCTGTTTTAGCTGACCCTGTTTGAATATGGGACTTGACTGATGATTTCCAAAAGTCTCTTTAACCTGAACTATTCTGTAATTCTCTGTGATATTTAAATGGGCAGCTTGTATGAATCGACTTCCCAAATTACTCAATTATAATGTCTCATTGTAAAACAGTTTTCTGTATGTCATAAACCTAATAATTCTCATTGTTCATTCCTGAACACTGTTTCTTCATCCTTTTCAGCACTGAATCTGAAGAGAGTGTCCCATTGATTTCCAATGTGATACTTATGTGCTTTATATCCTGTTCATTACCCATCTTACCAAGTTTTCTTTCTTTAATTGCTGTTCTGAAGTGTAGAGTTTTCTTTAGCTTGAGATCTCTGCAGTGATAATTACTGTTTATCGTTTCTGTGAATCTTTACATGTAGCTACCTTAAAGGAATTTATGTGGAGAGGTATCTTAAGTAGCAGCTCTGCCAGTTTGTAGGTTTCAAACTAGAAGGAAAAAGACATGAAATGATTTGCAATCATGTTGGTAGTACATCTCTAGAACATGTCAGGATCTTTTATTTTAAACTAAATGCTTGCTTTTATTTGTTACTGCCTCCATCAAAAATCAGGACAAGTCTTAGAAATATTAAGTTAAATTATGGTTTTGTTTATATCATGCTTTATCCTGATATCCTTGTACTTAAACAAGCAGAAATCCATAGATTTCAGTTTCAGAAAGTCTAGATTTGATTGTCTACTTATGAAGCAAGGACAGGAGAGATTCTAGTTAACAGCACCTTGATGCTAATCAAAGCTGTCATTACACAGTTGAAAAATGCTTCTTCATACCTCAAAGGTGACATTCTCGATACCACTGAAAGTGCAAAGTTTCACATAGTATTTGATGGCAACATAACCCTACAACTGGAAAATTTCTGTGCAGTGAAATTATATAGGATGTTATTACAATATAAAGTCCAGATCTGAACACTTCCATCATTTATCCATTTTTGCAAATGTGATACAGGCCTCTCCCTTCTTTTATAAAATAGCTATTTAGGGCCTGTATTGAAGACTAGTCATCTCTGGAACTATATCAGACAGGATTATATGCAAATTGATGCTAAAAAGATTATAAGCACCTCGTGTATACATTGGCTCTAATGGTGAAATGATGGACTCTTATAGTATTATTCATTCTGCAGAAGCTTTATTGCTTTGATTCTGCTCCAATGCCAAGTGCAAAATACTAAAGAACAGCAGCCACGCCTACAAGAAATAATTCCACTGCAAATCCTAAGGTCTTTTCTGTGATGAAAAAAAAAGCTATACTTCTTTTACTAAACCACTTCGAACATCAGTAAAGTGGTGTGAACACCTTCTGCAAAACAATAAAACTTAATTCAGTTTTGTGGAGATTCACTGAAGAATTGAACTAAAAAGTGCAGAGTTGATCATCTTAGCTAGTAAAGATGAAGTGGGTGCTAAAAGTTTACAGAAGTTTAGACTGATTGAACAATAACATAGAAAATTCCATTGAGGGTTATTAAACAGGCAGTTATGCTATCTTGACGAAGAAATCCCTAAGCACAAATTTCTGGAAGCTGTAGATGTTTTCAAGAAATATCACTCCTGTTCTTATACTTCATCTTGGACGCCGTCTATTGACAGTGGCCATAGCTGTTGCACTCAGTAGACCTTTAGTATGATCAATTCTCATTTAGGAAAAAAGTATTGACAGTTTCAAGAAGGTTATTTGTTTTTCTTATTTTCTTCTTCAGCCAAATAAACAATTTTAAGGAGTGGAAATCTCCAGGAACACCTGACTATTCCAAGGAACACAAGCGAAGATAGGACCTGAGCTAGTGAACTTAATAGCACAGTGTCCTCTCTAAGCTGCTTAGCCTTTCCCTGTTGTGAATTAAAGCCATACCATTAATACAACTCTACAGGAATACCTAAATTTTGTCATATTGGTAGAGCTATTTTCAGTAGAATTCTTAGATTAGCCACCTGATTCAGTTAATAGTAAGAATTTACTCTTTAAAAAGGTCTTCAAACTATTTAGAGAATTAAGATCTAAGTCTGTACCTAGAAGATTAGGTGAAATAACCCTTACCAAGGGAAAAAAAAAGTGTCTGGGGTATTATGAAGTAGAATAAAATCAGCATGGTTTCTGCAAAATAAAATCTGCTTAACAATTTATTTTTTTTTTAGTTATTTGAACATATCTATAAAGGGATAGATGAAGGAAAACTGGTGCACTTACTTCAGTGTAAGTACTGAAGAGCCTTTGACATCGTCCTGAATAAGTTTCTATAGCAGAAACAAGCCAAAATGGCTAACTGTGTCCTGGGGTATACCAAGCACAACATAGCTAGCCAGCTGAGGCAAGTGATTGTCCCACTCTGCACTGCACTAGTGTGGCCTCATCTTGAATACTGTATGCAGTTTTGGGCGCCTCAATGCAAGTACGTCAAGTTATTATATTGGATTTTGCCTAGAGAAGGGCAACAAAGATGATCAAAGGCCTCAAGGAGAAGAATTAGAAGGAGCAGCTGAGGTCACTTGGCTTGTTCAGCTTGGAGAAGACTGAAATGTGACCTCATTGTAGTCTACGACTTCCTCAAAGGGGCAGTGGAGGGGAAGGTGCTGATCTCTTTCTGGTGACCAGTGGTAGCACATGAGGGAATGGAACAAAGCTGCGTCAGGGGAAGTTCAGATGGAACATGAAGAAAAGATTCTTCCTTGAGAGTGTGGTTGCTGACTGAAAAAACTTACCAGGAAGTAGTTATGGCACTGAGCCTTCCAGAGTTCAAGGAGCATCTCAATGATGTTTAGCCATATTGTTTAGTTTTAGGTAGTCTTGTGAGGAGCAGTAAGTTAGACTAGATGATCCTTATGGATCTGCTTCAACTTGAGATATTCTATGATTTTACAAAACAAACTAGTCTTGAGAAGAGTGGCAACACTCTCGTGAAGAAAAGGCCCAAAAGCACAATGAAATGACCAGCTAAAATCCAAGCCAAACCACCAAACTGGACACAGCAAGCATTTTACCATGCTCAAACTTTTATTGTTCATTATCAATCAACAGTTTCAAAAGAACTGTAGGACAGTAGTGACTCTAATTATTAAAATTAGCAGATATCATTTAATTCAGGAAAGGTTACAGAGGTTGCAAGAAACTTTGGAATTGTTTAATTCAAGTAGTTTACTCATCAACATAATAAATGTTTCATTTCACATTGAAAAGGAAAGTTCACACTTCTCAAACATCTCTAAGGGTTCTAAATTCATGGAAACACCTCCTACAGCAGACTTGGAAATTGCTATAGACTGCTTGATAAGCAGCTATAGCTGTGAGTCTAACAAGAAGTTAGGATACATGAAGACTAATAGGGTAATTAACATTGGCATATAATACCTTTTATAATTAATGGTATGAGCTCATTTGAAGTGTGCCATGCTGGTCACCTATCCTGAAAGGGACATTGCAGAACTTAAATTAGTTCTTAGGATATTGAAAATTATGACCAGTGTACTGGAAGTGCTTACGTCTGAAAAGAAACTGAGCAATTAGAATTGATGACTGAAGAAAAAGAAGGAAGAGTCGCATTATAGAATAAAAACATTAGAAATTAGAAAATTCTTTTCTTTTGATTCATAATGCAGATGCAAAAAGATGTGATGACATTAAAAAGGTGTCAATTCAAAACTGATTCAAGATTTCATTTAATAAATTCTAAACTGTGGAACTTATTGACTGAGGAAATTATCAAACCAAAAATGCAGCAAGATTTTTTATAAAAAATAACTCATTTAATGGTTATCAGCAACAAATTTGGCTAATTATCACCATGGTTGCCAGAAATAGCAGGGCACTGGATTTTTCTGAACTTGGAAGATTCTTTGGCCTTGTTTTCCTAACTGAGTCTTATCAACAGACTGGAGTGCAAACCCTTAATAGTTACAGCACAGATCATCTTCAAATACATAATAGATGTAGTAGTATCTTTAACCAGTACTAATCAGTGGACTCAAATGTGCTCCACTTTCCTAATCATGTACTGGCTGCAGAACAGAGAAACAGTGGAAGTGACTTCCTATGTGGAGGGAATGAACAAAGTTACTCCAGAGAACAGAGTCAAGTTCCAAATTATGCCCCATACAACCCAAAAAGTACCTGGGCTACACCTAGATTTTCTATACAAGAAAGTATAATTTTGTAGAAACTACTGATTTTCTTACTTACCTATTGATTTTCATCCTTCTTTCTAACATATAAATTACATTCTTGCCTTTTGTATAAGGTATCCATGTGAAGTCTTGCTCCCTAGAAAAAAGACAACTAAGTGCAGAAAATAAAGAACAGTTACTATAGAAGTTGAGACTAACAGGTTTCCTAAAGACTTGCAACCATTTACAAATGCAATACTAAGTAGTTTTTGCTGTTATGTGCCCTGAATCAGTGTTTCCATGAAGGAAAGTTACTGAGGACAGGAACTCCCCTGCCACATTTACACTAGTAAATAAAATAAGCCCCAAAACATTCTTACTTTTGAAGTCAACTGGCATGGCACAGCTGATAATTCATACCTAGGCTGTTAAAGTCATTAGTCCCTGGAGTACGCTGACAGGGCTGTTCTTCTATAGGTAGCAGTGAACACCACGAACACACTAGAAAACAAGGATGCAGAAGGAAATTCACGTGGTGCTTAATGGAAGACTCCATAGACTGATTTACCTACTCTTCATTTCAGAACACTGAACCTTCTCTGTCTGAGGGTCTAAGGACCTGGCCCCTAAATGACAGAGGAGAAACAGGCCTGCTGCCTAAAGCACAAATATTCACTCTACCATGTTCTGATACAGAGTGGTACCTGGGGCAAGTGCCAAAGCAAAAAAGAAATAACTTGGCTTAGGGGTAAGCATGCATCAGGTAAGTGAAGAGGTGGTTAAAGTTGCATTTTTATGGTAGACTGCAAAATGTTTGGGCTGTAGACTATCAAAAACACATGAAAGAAAGAGATGAGTAGATTTCTATAGTACTTCATCTGTATAAACTACGTCCTGCAAATCAAGAAAAAATCTGGATCTGCCAGCTGCACTTCCTGGTTCTGGGGTTTATATGGAAAAGCCAAGGGGGTTTTTGAGTGGGTTTGGGAACGTGCTGAAAGCAGCAGTGTGTTGTTTCACTGGAGATAGACAGGACAGTGGAAATTTTCAGGCATAGCCATTTATAGGTGTCTGCAAGGATAACTCTTGTATGGTAGGTCTGCGTATCTGACTGTATTTACTTCATTTGTGGCATAGATGCTCCTAGGTGGGTATCTTGAGACAAGACATAGTGGGCTGCTATGCAGAAGTACTTTTTTTGGCTATGTTTTATCTGAGGTATGGTCAATAGGACACTGCTGCATAAAATGAAGGCAGATTCATTCACTGTCTCCCCAAATCCAGACCCACTGGATATGCTGTCACTGTCACCTGGTGGCCAACCCTGACACTTCTGGCAAATGGCCATTCTCAGGAGTGTTGCCCTGGACTTGCTTTTGCCATGGGGATTCGTGATCAAGTGATGGTAAGGAACAGAGGTGGCCAAGAGTACAATCCTCCCAGGCATCCTCACTTACTCCCATAGTCCTAGGCCAAATGAGGCCAAGTTCTGATATGGGTCAGGCAACCCAATAAAATGAAACCCCAGGGCATGGATCTCTAAATGATATTGCTTTGATTAGAAGTCCAGAAGAGTTAAGTAGCCTAAAAGGGTATCTACACCAACCTGTACAGGAGGACTGATCTCTGGTATGGATCCAAGCAACAAAACTGGGAACTGGCTGCCTAGAAAAATATTTTGTCAAACAAGACCAGGGGGTCCTCGTGGAAATCAAGCTGTGCAGAAGTCAGTGATATTCCTTCATTTGGAAGAGGATAGCAGCAGGTTGAGGAAAGAGATTCTCTCCCCTCTGCTTGGAACCCGTGAGACTGGCTTGTTAAGCAAAAGAAAATATAAGAAAAACAAGATAAACAATGTCATTTACTTTGACTTCAGTGATAGAAAGGGGTGAGACATGGACTTAAGAAGTGGCTTGATTGCTGGCTGGATCATACTAAGGACTGTGATTAGGAGTACAAAACTGATAGGTGGCTACTAATGGTGCCATCATGGGACAACACTAGGACCAATAGTGGGGAATATTGTCAGTAATAACCCTTGGCAAATTTGTGGGTGACACCAAACTGGGCATAATTGAGCAGGGCTGCCATTCAAATGAACCTCCACAAAGTGGAGAATCAGGCTAACAGAAACCTCATAAAATTTAACAAAGGCAACAGCAAGGTCCTGCACCCGGAAAGGAGCAGCCCCATGCAGCAGTGTGGACACGGGCAGACCAGGTGTGGATCAACTTTGCTTTGTACCTTTGGATCCTGGTGGAGAAGCAGTGGACCACAACTTAGGAGTGCACCTCTGTGGTGATGGAGGATAGTGACACAGTGTGTGACTCTACAGTGTAGCCAGCAAACCAAGGGAGCTGATTCCTCTCCTCTCTTTGGCTCACTTGAGATCTTGCTGGAAGGAGCGTATCCAGTTTGGGCTCCACAGCAAGTGCATGCTAGACAGTGACTTCCTGCAGCAAGTCAGCTCTCCTTTGATCATACCTTCTCCATGTCTGCTTGGCTGTCAAAAACAATGAAGGCATTTTCACGACTCGCACAGGTAGATCGGGATTGCAAGTGTATGTGAACAGGCAAGCCCTGCTACAATATGGACAGGGAATTAGGGCAGAGAAACATGCCAGAGTAGCACCACCTTTTCTATATATCTGTGACTTATCCCTGACCTGTGTTAAACTGTGACCTGTTCCTAGTCATTGCTTGGAAGCGTGTGTGCTATCAGAAGACACCACTGACGGCCCGCTGGTGCTCAGATGTAGTCTCTTATGGTTTTAATTTTGATATAGGTGAGGTCATTCAGATTGTCAGACTATGGGTAAACCTGAAGAAAACTTTAGCAAGGACACGTTGCCAAGTACTGAATATAACCAGACCAATGTTTATGCCAGAAGTTCAGCTTGGCCAAATCTTGTTTGGTTAATTTACCACTCTCTCTAGTATTATGCTTGTGCTGGCTTCAAAAGCACATCTTCCAAAAAGTGAAGGCACTTCTTATCATTAATGAAACAGCCAGGGAAATCTTAAATTTTGACTGAACTGTATTGCTGTATACTTCACAACAGACAAACTGCTTTCAATAAAATAATTTTAAAAAAACCCAACAAAACAAACTTGATGCAATCATGACAAGTTTTCATTTCAAATAGTTACCATGCACATTGTAAGAAAATTAGGAAGAGATTATATGATAAAATGTGCTTGATGTTACTGGTTTTTTTTTCTCAGTGCTAACACTATCTGCCTGATTTATTCTTTTCACCAACTATTATGCCTAGCAGTGGAAAAACTGCATAAAGCTCATCAGATATAGCATTATTTTTGAAACTTAGCTTGAGCTGCATATTAACAATAGAATGCCATTGGAAACCTAAGTTGCTAAATAAGCAGAATTAGAATGGATGATTTTTTCAATATCATAACACAGACCACAAACAAACAAACAAACGGAAAAGGGGTTTTTATACTGCACATGAGGGTTTTCACAAAAGAATGAGAATGAAGAGTTGAATTTTTTGTGGTAATCAGGGAGGAATTGGTCTTAACTGACTCATATCTGCAATTTTCAGTGAGAATCTTTCAAGACTCTAACACACTTGACTGAATCTTACTGGATTTTGTGCTTGAAATGTTTTACTAACAGTCCACTGAGGTGTGAAAGTACAATAAGTCTTTAGTGTGGGAGGAAAGGTGCATTTCTTAGGAGTACAGCTGAATTAAAAATAGATTACTGTTTCACCCACATGAAATACGCCACTCCATACAACAGGGGTGAATTTATTTCTAGGTACTAAGGTCCTATCAATATTTCTTCTTATCAGCTGTGGGAAGTCTTTACCACAAATATAGTTTTTGAAACAACTTGCAAATTTACTGTAAGAAACAGTTTTAGGAACACTTTTGTGTAATGCTTAACACAAAAGCTAAAAAATATATAATCATGAAATATACCTTTCATATATTTGCTTTTTCCAATTTGGAACTCACTTTGATGGCTGATCATCTTCTGAGGCATGGCTTTATTATTAAGATTAGAAATTCTTTCCTTCTTTATGTTTCTATGGAATTGTCTTCTAGGCTATAGGCAATTTTAGGCAAATAGTACTGTGCCTAAAGAATATCCATACCAAATTATCTGCTTTTGTTTGAGTCAATGAAAGATTTCATGGCTTGTTGACAAATCCATGATGCTGTAATACACCTCACTTCAAGTCTTTCTATTTTTAGCAAGGAAAGCAATACAAGGGTTTACATCAAATTTCAAAAACTGTCAAAACTAGAGCATTTTTTTGCCGTATTTGAAAGGTTTTTGTGAATGGGAAATACTTGGATCTGTTTAAGCAACAGAAATAGGTGAACTTGCATGTATTTTTAAAAAACTATACACTGTGCACATCAAATCCTTTTTCATCTAGTCTTGCCAGCAGAAGGTCATCTGGTTCAATGAACTGATTTTCAAAAGCCAAGTACATTTTGCTGAATAAAGATAATGTTTCTTTGAGTTCAGATAAGTGACGCACTTGAAACAAACACATTTCTTTGTTTTCTCAATTGGAGCTCAGAGAACTGGGAGGAAGCCCAGGCAGATACCAAAGCTGTCTGAGTGGCTTTACCTGTTTATGTGAGGAATTTTTTAGAGTATATCTGCAGCCAGGTAGCAACTGATACATTAAGAAGCCAACACCTTCCATTAATACAAACATCTTTTAGTTGCTTGTAACTTTATCACAGTATACTTGCTTTATTTTAATTTTTCAGATTTGGTTTCTGCCTGTTTTTGATCAAAAACTGTTCTCTTTTTCCTGGAGCTGAGATACTTAGGGGTGAGAAAATGTGGTTCCAGTAATTTCAAGAATATCAGTCTTTTTTTTTCTGAATAAATCCTAAGTTTTACAATATTGATAATATTGGCAGTGCTTCAATTCCTCCCTAACTTGCCCACAATACGTGCACCACACTAAGCCATTTAAATATTTGTGCTACATCCATCTTAATTTTCCAGCACCAATACATAATGAAGCCATCAGGTACAAAGTCTAAAGTCTCAAATATAGGAAATCCTGTAGTCAGTGAGGGTCTGTGGACATCCCTACAGAAGTTCACCTACGTCTAATGACAAAAAGAAAGAAAAGAATGTTCTTGTTGGTGAAAATACAAGAGAATCTTAACAGCAACAAGGATTTACTGGAAATACCTAAAATCATGCCTGGATGCATGCACAAGCTCTAAATTCTACACCTATCTTTGTTCCTTGACTGTATAATACCTAAATCATACACAAATTCAAGCAGCAGGTTTCACCCTCTTCCTCTGAGGTTTCTGTACCAATATCCCATTGAGACTGGGAAGCAAAGACTTCATGAGTTGGAGACTTCTCTTTTTTTACTTTCTGAAAGATCTTAACAAGACTTTTTAAAGCATTTTATGACTCCCATTACTGAGCTTGCCGGTAGATCATATTACAGGTAATGATATAAATAAAAATAATAAAATAGTATCATAACCATATTTTTAAATACTTCTTCTGAAGAATACAGAGGAATACATAGTGATATAGAAATTCCATTAAAAAATCCAGCATAGAAAGAACTCATATAGCGACTCCCATATGTCACCATTACACTACATTCCTCATTGCCCATCTTTGGTACAAGTCTACTGCAAAAGTGCCTTCATTAATTTACCCCAATCAAGAATCAGACCTGTGCAGCCCTTCTTTCCACTTGGTTTCATCTCACAGCTCCGAGTTTCAAGTCTAATTCTTTCACTGAATCTGAAGTTCTTTCTTCACCCATTGTTAGTCACTTCCAGAAGATACATTTCACTATTATTTTAGTTGACATTAAAAGAAAACAGGCTTTCATTTTTTTGAGTAGTCACAACATTTTTCCTCAAGATGACACTTTGTAAGGTTTGCATGCATAAATCCCAGACCCAGTGAAAATAAGAAAGGATTCACAATTTTTTTGGGTTTTGTTTATTTTGGCTTTAATTGAAAAAGGACTGACAAATTCTGTGATTTCATTTTGGCAGAGGATGCGGCTGTCTTTGTCCAATTGGTTCTCTGAGGCCTGTGGAAATGTGCCGGTTTAGAACTAACATATGCTATACAAGCCACAAGCCATCATCTGTGCTCATATACTCACTACGACTATTTTTCTACTACTTTTGTATCTAGATCAATGAGAAAGTGTTTATGTCCTTATAATTAAAACTGCACTCATCAGCAGCACTTTTTTTATTCTAATGTTTTTTTATAGCTCAGTAACTACTCAAAGGGAGAAATTATTGCATTTTTTAGCTATCAGATAGTCTGACAGGCAGCAACCATTAGAGTCTAAATCTATGTTCAGGTATGCTGCTGTTGCTGAGAGCAGAATTTGACCTTTTCAAAGTATATGTGCATGGTTTTCTTTGTCTAGGCTTAGTTTAAAACTGGGGGATGATGACAGAAGCATACTGAACGCTTACCAAAAGGCTGGAATAATTTTTGTGTGTGCAGAGAAGGTATCCAGATTTGATAGTAATAAAATTAGGACAATGTTTAGAATATGAAATAGACTGACTAGACTGCATGCAGTAATTCTGTGTCAATGACTTAACATGAAAATATGCTAACAATAGGACAGTTTCAAGCTAACAGTTTCAATGCTAACAGTTTCAAGAAACTGTTTCTACAAAGCATAGTCTTGTAGCCATGCATGTAGCTGATTCATCCATTAAAGAAGAAAGTCAAATATCAGTTTTATCACAGGATGAATCCACGAGATCTACAGATCACAGTTGGATTTATGCAAAGTAGAGAAATATTGAACAGAACAAACACAATTGATTATCTACCTCACCTACTTATATACTGCTGGACTGTTAAATAATAAACTAATAAACAGCCAACATGCTTGTTTGGTTGTATTTGTTGTTGTTGTAGGTGTTTGTTTAGTTTTGTTTTGTTTTGGGTTCTTTTTCCACCTTTAATTACCTTAGAACTTTCGACCACTTTCTCAGAAGATGAGAGTTTTCCATAGATTAATTAGGCTCGTCAAGAACCAAATATTAAAACAGACAAATTTTTTTTCTTCTTCTAACCTAGAGAAAAATCCATTCAAGTGTCATGTTTCTAAATTTAGAAGAATCCAGATAGTTCTAGTTTCCCAGTTTGCTTTATTTTTCCCATTTTTAAATCTGTACTGTATTAATCAGTGCACTGTTTAAAATGTATATAATTTTCTTCTTGGTTAGCACACATTGCCCTAGAATAGCAGTACTTTAACTTCTTCCCTTCTGTCATCCTCTGAGAGAGTGGTTCTTTTTTATAAATCAAGCTACAAACTGATCATCAGTATATCATGTAACCCTTCAATTCAGATTCTGATGATAGATCAGTTATTTAATATTTTAATTAAGAAAGATGCCTACTTTTACTGTGACAGCAGTTCAGAGCATCTCTGTGTACATTTTTGGATCTATAATCCTTCAAGTACTCTAAATTTTAAGAAATTATTTTCAAAATCAGCAACATAATTCGGGTTTATTTAAATATTGGAAGAATCTCAGAGGCATGTTTGTGCTTTAGATATATCTGAAAGGAAACAATGCAGTTGTTGAGTGGGCATCAGAAAGTGCTTTACTTTAAGCCTTCATTGGTACTTAGGCCACAAATATTCATATTTTTTTCTGCTTCTTTCTCTCAGAGTCTGTTATTATTTCATATTTTCAGTTTACATTTGGACTAGACTTCATAAGTGCTGATCTGAACCCACTTAATGACTTTAACAAAGTTGTTCTAGATTATTGATTGTGTGACAACAGACTCTAAACCAGACTGAGTTTTTGATACAGTGAACATGCTAACTGTAAAAATGCTTCTGGCCCTTATATATAAAGTAGTTGCATGATATCTTTTATCTATGGAAGACATTAATCAAGGTGGGATAGGTATAGTCATTTTACAATTTTTTACAGGCCTGCTTTGCATGGTAAGAAATTCTCTGGAAGAACACATCTGAGAACCCAACATTACATGAAATTCTGAGCATGGGGGGTGAGTGCAATCAGTTCTAAATTCTTATCACTTTCCTTCCCCATTATTTTTGCAGTTGCTATAACCACATACTCTGCTTTGTGCTATGTTTCCTCTGCCTCTGTGGGGCAGGTGTCACACTGGGACTATTTCATTGTAGTTGAAATAGTTTAAAAATACATTAACGTCTCAGGTCTTGATATATATTTGATCTAGGATTTTCCAGTTAACCTGTAGGTCACACAAAAGCCTACAATTTGGGTCCCTTGAGAAATGCATTATTGAAGCTGAGCATCCGTTCCAGAAATGCTGCAAGGTTTAATTAGCTAGCGATTATAAACTGTACAGTGTCTTGAGATGAAGGGTACTGTATAATTCCTTGGATTCACTATTGCGTTTTTGATGTTAACTATTTTTTCCCTCACTTTTATGGGAAAGGAAGCACCCAATAATGATTTCAAACTTGAATTTCTGACTGTGAAGATGGAGGATTTGTTTGCTCCTTTCTCATTTCCTCCTGTCTAACTTTGAATTTAAAAATCTATGTTTTTTTTACAAAGGGCTTATGAAGGATTTGATCAATGATAGCTCACACACAATAGTTTTTCTCTAATCATCTGAGCTGTCTACCTACAGCAGCAGTGGAATGCCCCAAAGTAGGCTGTCTAGAGTGCAGCTGGTATCATACCTAAGAACAGAGAAACCTTCGTGGCTGAAGATGTAGAGAGACACATCTCCATCACAAGTCTGTAAATTATGACTACATTCCAGCATTTCAACTGAACTGAGTTCAGGGCTGCATCCACATGAGAAGCAAATGAGTTGGGAACTGTTTTTCATAACCTGGAGATTGTTGTTCTCATGCCTAAGGAAAGTCAAATTTTGTTCATCAAAAAAAGAACAAAGGAAAAAGAATGTTTTAGATCAATTCTTTTTTAAAAAAAAAAACCCACCAAACCACACTTTAAAAGGAGTTTCACAGTTAAAGCTAGAAGTATAATTAAAACAAACCTGACAACTTTTTTATAGTTGTCAGATCTAAATTCAAGATTGTATTTCTAATATTCAACATTGTATTTCTTGTCTAAAACCTCCAACAAAAGAAAAAAATAATTTCTTGCATTCATAACAAAGGGATTCCTTACCTTAAAGCAAGTATCCCTGTTAGCTATTTTGTGCTGAACAATACCTACTTTGCTGCTTTGTGATGTACACAGTTTACAAACTTCTTCATACAGTGAAAACTGGTTTGAGAAAATGTTGTGAAGGGGATCATTTTGAAGTACATTTTCTGTCTATTAATGAACGTTAACCCTCTTTATAAGATGTTTTATTATATTTGCATGAAGTAAAATTTACATTAAAAGTGTATTTTTTCCCAAAATTTTACTGCATGAACTAGAGATACCTTATCTGCTTGTTATAGGATACTGTGGATAGTAATATTTATATGGTTTTGATGTGAATGGTCAAATGAATGAAATAATCCACTGAAGACTATTAAATAAAGGTATAATATATTATATTGTTATAATATATTATGTAATTATATAAAGATACCACCTTTGACTCAAATATGAGCTGCAAATTGTTAGAAACTGCCAGAATATCAGTATGTAGTTTAAACTTCACTGAGTCTTGGGTGCTGTCAGAGGCACGCTGTTGGGAAAAAGGGATCTTTGACTAGACTGGATATACCTGTTCTTCTCACCTTCCAGTTAATCCAGACATGCTCCATAAGGGTACTTCTCTTGCCGCAGGAGAAAAAAACTGAAGTCTAGTGCTCAGCATTATTTGGAAGATCTGTTCCAACTAATTTTTCAACACAACATTTGAACTACCTGAACTTCCTGTCTCAATCTTAACCCAAACATGATTGTCCCCCCATCACTACTTTATTTGCTTAAGGGAAATATAAGGTCAGATTAATTTACTCGTCTCTCCCTGTCATAACACTACTCAAATATTGTTAGTGAAGCAGTGCACCGTAGCTAGAAGTGGATGCAAAATAACAATATTTCCTTGTTAGATCCAAAAGAAGATACACTGAAATTGTGGAAGAAGAAAATCTGAAATCAATGTACCATTAAATTGCTTTTACTTCCTTAAATGACTGACCAATGAAAAAGCCATTTTCTTTTAAATGGGGGTTTTGGTGAACCATATCCCCAAAAAGAAAGACAAATCATAAGCCTTTAATTTTCCCTTTCTCTGGCTTTGTATTTCTTTGTGACCACTATGTCTTGTAGCATCCAAATTGTCAAAATGACTGTACGAAATGCAACATTTAAAACCCTCTAAGTAATTGTAGATCAAAGCTATCCCATAATTTGCAGTACACTTATTTAAAAAAGTCATATTTATATAGCATCTTTCAACTCAAAAGATTTCATAAAAGCTGGATTCACTTCCATCAGCACTGAAATTCAGCCATCTCTGAGAGATTAAGAAGCTGGCAAAGCAGAAACTTCAGCTATCACAGTGACAAACTAACATACTGGCTAAGACAGTTGAGGCAAATTCCCTCATGAAAGCAGCACACATATTTTTTATTCACTGACAATGTTAATTTTTCAGTATATTGGCTCCATGAGTCTCCTCTTCGTCTTTTTATATCATAAGATTACATCATGTAATCTGTATTATTCATCTACAGCAGACAAAATGATGAATAGATCTCCTTCCAAGCAAGTGAGCTTGCCAAACCAAGTCGTGACCTAGTGGCAAAGGAAATTCTTGGAGAAATGTTGTGCTGTCAAAGCACATTCCTTCTGACACCTTACTATTTGGCACTGGTAGCATGCACGGAAGAAACAAATTTCCTCATCTTTGATTCTCTGAACTCAAGAGAACAGGTCCTCCTAGGAGTACATGCCAGTAGGACAATATCCCAATCACGTATCACCCACTGGATCTTTCTAAGCTTCCCTGTTTGAAGATCTGCCCTGTGCACAAGCAGAAACTGAAATCTGAGTCTCGTTCCTGTAGCTTCTTTCCTCTTTGGGGTAATCAGAGTCAAATAGGACAATACACAGATCAAAACTGCCCTTTTTTTGTAACATCAATTAAATGATAAAATTATAAATAGAGACCAAGCAATTACAATGTTTATACTATGACGGGGGATAGATATCTCATGCAGTTAATTCATTTTATCCTTTGGTGTGAAAAAAATGTAGTAATTTTAAAGAATGAAACAGGATTAAAATAAAATTTGAGTTTACCAGACCTGGACAGTCATGTAAGTGCTTCCACTTCTTTGGATACCCTAAGAAAGTAATATCGATTTATATAAGCTTTACAACAGAAGACATTATACTTGAAGTAAGAACTTTTCATTTAAAAAAAAAAAATCCAAAAGAGGTTGCAAACAACAGGCAGTGAATTTGTCCTGCTAAATCCAGTGTGCTTCAAGAATAACAGAATTCTCCATCTCTTAAAGTTGGTGCTGCAGAAGAGTATTTCATTGTCTGATATTTGTTGTTCAGTATTTGCTGTGCTCCTTTTAAGGATGTTTCAGTCTTCCTAATAGGAGCAGATACAAGCTGTTAGACTTGGAGGATCACACTATGCCAGCAATTTGTGGAAAAATATTGTGTTCATATCTCATAGACATAACTTGCATTAAATGTGCAATAAGTGCAGTAAAAGAAATCGGTGCATTTTCTCCTTGTTATAACAATTGATCAAATGATAAAGATGTCAAAATTATCCATATACAATAGACAGCTGGCAAAATGGCTGGACCAAAATGTATGGCCATGTAGAAATCAAATGTTATCTATTATCAATATGATTGTAGGAAAGTTTCTGAGAAAGCATAAGATAATGTAAACCTATTCCTCAAATGGAGATAATTATACAGTTTCTAGGATTTTGATCTAGCTTCCATGCATACACATCTGCACACTAATGAAGTAAAATTTACTTCTGTGTCCTGATACTGGTAGGCAATACTGCAGTAGTATGCAGAACTGTTGAAAAGTTACTTTACGAAGAGGCCATTCAGACTTCAGGAGATATTCAACACTACAGCTGAGAGATGACTTTCAAAAATTTTCTTAGACTGGAAGACCAGCTAATGAAGTCTTTCAAATTAAACCTTTTTTTGCTCAGTGTTCAACAATATAAGTGTGCTTGGTGTTCCTCGGCTGAGGTTGAAGGACTCTGGATGTGACTATTCCCCTAGAGGTGTTTGGGTGACAGATGTTTGTATGTTGAACCTTCAGGATCTTCTCCAGGTCAGCTTTTGTGACTTCTGCATCTACCATATCATTTTAAGACCTTCAGTAATTAGCCTCCTGCATTCTCCCTTTGGGTGCTCTTGATGAGCGCTGCCTGCAATGACTGCAGAGGCCGTGACATCTTGTCTTCTACAAAGTTGCTTGTACGTCTTCTGCTTCAGTACTACAGCTTCTCAGGTTAAAGTAAAATTCTAACAGTGGAACAACTGTGTTACTCCTCATCTTGTGCAGTGAGTGACACCTTGCTGACTGTTAAATTTTTAAACCACTGTCTGCAAACTAATCCTGCTTACTATTAAAATGTCCGTTCACCATTTTAAACAATCTATACTCTTACATGCCTTATAGTATTGCTCTTGTGTTTTATTGTAGGGTTCATTCTGTCTCTCAGAATAACTGGAAAATAACATAACTAAGTTCAGATAATATCCTGTTTCAAACCAGCATGAATTCACAGAGTTTTTTAGTTTATGCATTCTGCTGTAACAATTCACAGTTCTCATTTTCTCAGCACTTATATTTTCTTTCAGGCTATTTTTACAATATTCTTATCACGTAACTGTGACTCCTCCTTGAGACAGTTCAATTTTCTAATAACATACATGTATTCAAAAATATGAATCCAAGAATTGACTCTTTGTTGTTAAGATTTCTGTACCATCCACTGTTGTGTACTTGCTCAGATTACATAAGATTTCTCCCTGAGACCTCACCCATATTTGAAATCTGTTGTTTATTTGTAATTCCGTTTGTCTTTTACCTGATTTTTTCTATTGATTTTCTAAATTGCAGCACTCTTGAATTGTAGTCTTTCTTTCTGTCAGATGCTTGTTTGAACAAATTCTGTACACTCTCTGAATAATATTTCTTTCAGGGTAGCGACATTTTTCACACCCTTGAGGACATTTTTAAATATGGGTTTTATGATTGAACATATGAGCACGGGAACCCAAACTTTACAAACTGAGCATATTGTAAATATTTTATGTGAAACATCTAAAATATTTTCCAGTGCTTACAATGTTATAAATGAATGCATTTATAATTTAAAGAAAAACATCTATACAGGAAATGTGCACAAGGTGCATTAAATCAATGAAGGAAGTTATTCAATGAATACAAGAATCACTATATAATTTTCATTTGCTGTGAAGGGTGTTTTCATGCTCTTCTAGTTACAGAAATCTAAATATCTTTATAAAAAGCACTTTTCTTCATAAGATTTCTCCTTTTATATACAAAAATCTGGTATTTTGGAACAATAGTTCATATCATCTTTATTTCCCTTCCAGAGTACCTTAACTTTTATAGCTAATTGTTACTCTTCTTAGTCTTTTGTTTGGGTATAGTGCTGAGAATATTGACATTTCTCTTGTCCTCCCTTCTCATTTTCAGTTCCCCATCTTCTTCCCTTATTTCTACTGAGTTCAATGAATCACTCAGAGTGTTGATACTCAGTAGGACAAAGGCTGACTTTTTGATATGAGGCAGAGGAGTTCTGTGGATGTAAACACTAGGAAGCTCTGTGAGCTACTGCTGTCACAGGGCTTTTTACTGCCCTGATCAATGGTTCCTCTCCACCATGGGAAAATTTGCTTGAAAAGACCACTCATTTTATTTTGATTTTTAAGTGGAAATTAGTCTTCACAGAATATGTCAGATAGAAGAGAAAGGGGCAAAAGTTCAACCTCTGTGCTGCTGCTGTAATCTTTTGTCTCTCTGTTAAACATGCTGTCCAGCATGTCAGTTATGACAAGTGTATCTGTCTGTAAGGAACCGCTTGGAGAACATCAAAAGCATCAAAGATATGTCAGATATTAACCAACTACAGAGATGTGAGCCATAGACCTTGAAGGCAGGTTTTCTACTCTACCTGAATGCCAACAGAGCTCTGTGGATCCAGCTGTGTGTAGTTAGTGTCACAGATTAATGTCATTTATGTGGATAGCAAAAATATTTGACCATAAAGTCCTCAAGAAAAAAAAAAATAGAGCAATATTGTACTTTGAAAAATGTAATGAAACTCCTATTCCAAATAGTCAAGAGAATAGTACAGATGGAACTGCTTGTAGTCTGATGCATGATTCGTGAATCAATGCTTAACAAAATAGTGACATTTCTCCTTTTGACTCTTCTTGCATGTGGAACAAGTTATTGAAGAAAAAATCAAGATATCAATGCTGTACTTCTACTCTGTCTCGCATAAATAATACACTAATTTGTATCATGAATTGTCTAAAAAGGCTATTTTCTTTGTTACTTAACATTTTCACGTGTGTTTCTGGCATATGATGCTAATCTGATAGTTTTGAGAAGATGAAACTTTCCTCATGTTCACACGACACATCTGGTATCATCTCTGACATTGGAGAAAACTGTCATGACATGTGTCAAATAATTCTCACCTTCTCAAATAAGTAGATATTTCAGAGGTAGAGAATTAGTGGAGAAAAGCATGACATAATAGAAAATCAGCAACGGTCTCTTTTGTCTCATTTATTTTATGTTGGTTTTAGTCCAGTGATTTATTAAGCACTAATCTTATCTATGCCAGTTCAGTATGGAAAGGAAAGAGCTCCTTGCTCTCCAGCATCACTTTCAGACTTCAAACTCACTGCAAAACACAGCATACCAAGGCAGTGAGCCTTCCTGTGAGGGGGCTGGACAGAGCACTATATGCGCTATCAGCCTTCAGTCTTGATAATCAGAGCAGGTCTGGCAATGCAACACAGCTCTGTGATTTCTAATTTCAGCAGAAGTGACAGTCACTTTATCCCTGCAGTCCCCTGATCCTCTAGCATTCTGTGATAAGCCTTAAGTCCTGCATAGTACATGAGCTCATTGACAGGATGAGTGAAGAACGAGAGGGATTATTCATTGTTGCCATTAAACGTAAATCCTTTCAACAATAACTTATCACGAAAGTGGTTTAACTTCACAGGGAAGTTTACTTTGGGCAAATGTGCTTTAAAAAGCTGCACTTTATTCTTGAACCGTTCTAAAAAATCCGATTTTCTTCTTTTCCCCTCTCCCTCCCAATATAAGGGCCTTGTTTATACTAGGGAAACTGGGTTTGCACTGTTGTGACTAGAACTGCCAAGACCACCAAGCCTTTACATGAGCAAAAGCAGCTGACAGATTTGGGTGGATTGTGTGACACTGGCACAGGTTCCAGTAACTGCAACCGTAATGTGATGGGCTCCTCCCACAGGCACGGCTCTGGTGAGGAATTTAACCATTGTGGTTCTGTAAGTATGACAAGCACCCTAAACTAGATACTAAGCAGGTTTCAGTTCAAACTGGTCACATATTGAAGGGTAGATCATTCAGTTTGATGTCAGATTCTGGAAATACTTTGAAATCCATCCCATATTGGTCTTCAAAGTCTCCAAAATAAGTCTGGCAGGAAATATATATCATATTTGAAGGAGAGATATTTTCTGTCAGATGTTGGGAAATCATGCACACATTAGCTAGGAAATGAGGACAGAATTTTAAGACAGGAATCCTACAGCTCTCTGAAAATCTCTGTCATTATAGTTGAGCAGGTGTGTACTGAATGCTACACACAGATTTGCTTTGGTTACAATTTTCTACATCATTCCTGTTGACTATTTTTAAAATGTGGGGTTATGTTTACCAGCCTTTCCCCTAGACAGGAGGGGGACTTAGTGATCTAGAAGGCAGTTTTCTATTTATGACTTCTGATTTCATGAATAATTTTTTTTGATGGAAACATAAAGAGGACATCAAAAGATGCCTATACAGAAAATCAAAATATAATTTTATGTTATAATAACCATCTGTGAAATGTAACATTAGAATATTTTCAGAAGAATTTTCTAGTAATGTATTTCAGAAGGACAGCTTATCAGTTGGTTGCAATTTAAAACAGATCTAAATACTAACTGAGATGTAGTGCTCTGCTTTCATTCATCAGCAAGCGGGAGGGGAGCAGAAAATACCCTGAACTTGGTTTCCTGGCTCAGATACAGACTTGCTCTGTTGGTATTTTACATAAACTCTGAGCTTTATTTCCTACATCCATTTAAAAAGTGAGTTAAAGCAGCAAATAATAAAAGCAGTGATTTTATCTCTGTTCGAAGAGATTGACAGCTTCTGTAAAACTCCATAATTATCAATGTTTTGCTGAACCATGCTTTCTACCAGAGTTATGACATTCTCCACCATAAATGTATGTTCCCAAATCTTTTACAAAACCCTGTGTGCATCTGTGTGCATTTATGCTTGAATAAATGCAGATTTCATACCTAAAGAAGGCTTTGCAAGATCGTGCCCACAAGAAGTTATAAATGGACCCAACCTTGAACAGTTTTCCATGTTTGGAAGCATAGGACTGAAATAAACTGCATCTTGGGAGAAGGAGATGGCAGTGCCCAGGAGCCTGAAATAAATCAAAAGGAATATTTTGGAAGTGTAGATGATGCTTGAGTGGCCACGGTCCTGTTAGTTACTTTTCTGCTCTTTGAAAGTGTGCTCCTCTCTCTGTCCCTGTGTCTGACTTTTTTTTTTCATCTTCTCTTGTTCTTTTCTTCTTGCTTGATGGGAAAATTTGATTTGTACTGGGCTACTTATTTGCTAGATTGAAGAATTTTCTTCAGGATTACACAGTTCAGAGCGACTAAAGATCCTACTCAGCCACCACTTGCTGTTAAATCCTAGTGCTCCTCAATACATCTATATTCCAAACCTCTCAAGACCTCCTCATCTCCTTTTACCGGGTAAAAGTTCTGCAAAAAGCAGAGTAGAAAAGTGCAACTATCTTTACTAGTTTGTACTACATGCAGTTTTCACAGCACAGGAGTTTCATAGCTTTCTCATGCTTTGGGGCTGATTAGAGTGGTTACAAGTCTCCAGCCAACCTGCACATAGAAACAAGTGAATAAGACACACACACCAGTAGTGAAATGTGAAGCTGTGTAAAACTCACTGTATTGCCCCTTTGAAAGTCAAACTCATAACTATACACAGGAAAAGAACTGCTTTCTTTGTTTCTTCAAGTGACCTTTTTCCTGTAGGTTGATTTTCTGGCATACTCCAAATGTCACAGAGTTTTGAAAGACCAAATGGTTTTCCTTCACAAAGGTACTCAAGTAAATATCTTTAACAGGAATGTGTACCTGCTTCAGGCTATGCTTGCACCTAAACAGTGGACTGAATCAAGGCAAGAGAAACTCCAGCTGCTCAGATCCTAATTTTCTTTCTTTATTTTGAAAACTGAGCAACTGAGAATTGATAAAGTAGCATTTAAAGAGAAAAAGCCCACATATGATTTATAAGTTATTCTAGAAGATACATTAGAAAACATTATTGGATGCAATCAATCAGTGCCTGGACTACTCAAGATGCTAAATGCTTTTCTCTTTTCTGCTTTCAGCAAGTAAAAGGACAGAACAGGTATTAGTGTGGCACATTTTTCTAACTGATGGCATCATTTTCTAGCACCTTTCCTTGATTTATGTTTCAGTGTTTATCCAATTTCCTTTATAACACCATCCAAAGTAGAAACATTAGGTATGTGTTATTTAACCTCTATGACACCTTCAGAAACTGGCAGAACAAACTGGACTCATATTCTTATTGTTGTTTCAGATGACAATTTGGCAAACCAGAAAAACTACAACATCGAATATATTTACTGCTGTAACCATAAAAATGTGGAGTTGCTAGTGCCTTTTTGGCCTCAGAAGAAATTTGATTTTCCTTACTAGCACACAAGGCTGAGTAAAAAAAAGACATTTTCTTGTTCCCAGTAAAACAAATAGGAATATTGACTCCAAGATACAGTGAGAGGAACACTAATTCCTAATTATTCATTAATTTCCTTGTATCAGACTGAGCTGCGCTAGAGTCTGGAAACTGTGGGTCAGTGTAGCTCATAATTTATTTAGAAAACTATGGAAATTTATACTGGAGAAAGAGAATTCTATTACCTCGCTGAGGGCTTTCTGGTTACCATCTCACAGACAGCTTGGGAGAGTGGGATTTCATTGGAGTTTGTCCCTTACATTTCAGTTTGCAAAAAAAAAACCAAAAACAAAAAACCCAAACAAAGCCAAAACAAGAACCAAAGAGTCCACGATGCACTGTGCACAATAATGAGCTGGGGATTATACAGAATCAGCCAAATGCTCATGCTTGTTTCCCAAAATAATTTTTTCCTTCTTTGTCAATGTAATATTTTTGATGGCAACAATCCATGATGTATAGCAGGCCAGAAATAACTTGCAAACTTTGGGAGTCTAACTATAAATTTTTTGATCTACACATGCAACCAGACCAGTTGCAAGTCTTGTCTTTGCTTTAAAGACAACTCCTGTTAGACATAGGGAGTTGCTTTTAGCTGAAGTCCATGCATCCTTGAGAATGTGAACATATTTTCTCAATCTGCTTATTTGTCCAGGAATTCAAGCAGAGTTTTGGTCACATCTGTCAAGGAGAGACAGCTGGAGTAGAGTTAATTTTCTTCCTAGTACCTGGCAAAGAGCCAGGTATGAAAATAACCTGCATAACATACTGACATTTTCAGTTGTTGCTAGATAGAGTTTTTACCAAGTCAAGGAGTTTTCACCTTCCCCTGATTTACCAGCAGGAAGGTTCATAAAAAGCTGGGAGGGAGTATAACTTGCTCAGCTGATCCAAGCTGGTCAAAGGGATATTCCCTACTATATAATGTCATGCTTTGTATACAAACTGAGAAATTGGCTGGGGTGAGGGGCAATTTCTGTTTGAGGATGGACTGGCTATCAGTCATTGTGTGGTGAGAAATTGCATTGTTCATAATTTGTTTTGCCTGGCCTATTATTATTAACGTTGTTGTTAACTTTCCCCTAAGCTGCCCTATTAAACAATCTTTATCTCAAACTATGTGTTTTAATTTTTTCATTCTCCTCCCCATCCCATGGTGGAGGTGTACGGAGGTACGCAAGCAGCTGTGTGGTGCTTAGTTGCTGGCTGGGGTCAAACCATGACATATCGTAGTTTAAAAAAACCACGGTGCTGTTTAAATGCAGATGAAAGTTATCACATCATATTAGACTCCTAATGCCTCTTCATAGCTCCCACATGTATCCAAAAAGACAGAAAATGTTCTTCACCGTATTAGCACAGAGGAATTTCTAATGTAGATCATAATATTTCAGCAATAAAAATGATGAGATGTGTCAGTAAAAGGTCTTAGAGAGGTATGTGAACTAGTGACACTACTTTAGACATTGTAGTTCAAGAATTATTTCACTGTGGTGCAGTCTCTGTGCTTCACTCATCCAGGGATGAAATGAGAAAGTTTCATTCTCTGTATGCCTGGGCTTGTCCAAAATCTCGAGGCACCTGAGCATAATGGTAGCAGCATCATCTGATAACGTACGTTCTTCTGATAGACTATCTCTTGTCACGTAGTACATAACGCAGAAGCGGAAAGGCACTCTGCCTGGTTTATCTGCATCTGTGCCAGAAGAGTTGCTGGTAGAGCTTGCGTAGCCAGAGAATTCTGTGTTCCTAGCTGTATATCTAGGGCAGCAGTTTTTTGTTTCTTCTCATCAATCAACATCCCCAAGTCCTTCTCTGCAGGGCAGCTCTCAATCACATCATCTCCCACCTTGTATTGAAACCACAGATTGCCCCACCCCAGATGCAGGACCTTGCACATGGCAAGACAGATTATATCCATTGCTTTTTCGTTGTCCACTGTTGTGGTTACCCCATTACAGAAAGCAACTAAGTTGGTCAGACAGGACTTGCCCCGGTGAAGCCGTGCTGGCTGCCATTAATCACCTCCATGTCCTCCATGTGCTTTAGCAGAGCTTCTAAGAGGATCTGCTCCAAGATCTTCCCAGGCACAGAGGTGAGACTGAGAGGTTGGTAGTTCCCAGGGACGTGTTTTCTACCCTTTTGAAAAATGGGTAGAAAATGTTATCCTTCTTCCAGTCACCAGGGACTTATGACTACAATAACTTTTTGAATATCATAGATAGCAGCTTGCCCACCACATCATCCATTTCTCTCGGGACTTTGGAATATACCCTGTCAGGTCCCAGAGACCTATATATCTTCAGGTTCCTCACATGGTCATGAACCTGATCCTCCCCTACAGCGGGAGGGACTTTACCCTCCTGGTTCCCATCTTGTTGTCCATTGATCCAGGATGGGTGAGGAGAGTGTTTGTCAGTGAAGACTGAAGCAAAAATATTGTTGAGTACCTCAGCCTTCTCCTCATCTGTTGATAGGAGGTCACCATTTCCATTCATCAGTGGGGGTACGCTTTCTTTAATCATCCTTTTCTGACTGACATACCTGCAGAAGCCCTTCTTTCTAGTCTTCACTTCCCATGCCAAGTTCAGCTCCAGCTGTGCCTTGTCCTTCCTGACCTCATCCCTACACAACAGGGCAGCATCCCTGTACTCTTCCTGCTTTACCTGTCCCTGCTTGCACTGCCTGTGAAGTTCCCTCTTGGTTTTCAGTCTGATCAGCATGTCTCAACTCAGCCATCTTGGTCTCTTCCCTTCCTCATCTGATTTCCTGCAACTGGGAACTGAGCGCTCTTGTGCTTTATGGAAAGCATCCTTAAATTGCCAGCTCTGTTCTGCTCCCTTGTCTCTGAGGACCATTTCCCATAGGGTCCAACTGACTAACTCCTTGAAGAGCTGGAAGTTTGCTTTGCTGAAATGTAGAGTCTAAATGTATTTACTGAAAAGATCTCTTGAGGGAAAGGGACCGAAATTACAATTTTGCACATATACACGACTGCATTACCCTTATTTAAATTATCATAAGTGGTAGTGCATTTCTATCCCCTTAATATCTAGCAAAAAACATTATCACACTGTGTCCTAGAGTCTCAGCTTTCACTGAAGCAAAAATGTTCTTTATGCTTATGATGACATAGATAACCTTAAAAATAAAAACTGATTATAAATGATGACAACATTTTCATCCAGAAAGAAGCCGTTCATCTCAAGAGGTGGTTAACTCTGTAGATATATTGATGGTAATTTAGACTTCTCTATTTTTAAGTAACTACAGATGGATTCAGGTATAATGAATTATTCTCTATCTACTTGTATCTATATCCTTTCCGAATTATTTTTTGTATACTCGGATGTGATGAACAACCCTTCGGTTCTTAAACAGTGACTTAATATCTTTTGTATCAGTGTTCTGCATTGCTAAGGAAAATCTGTATAATATTTTGAAAACAGAAGATGCTGGAATAGAAATGGAGTGAAATATATTAGAGCAAAGAACAGTGCTGCTTCTACTGTCCCCTCATGTTTGAAGCACCACAAGTACTACATGTGTGTGTACATATATACACATATATATGTACACCTACATCTATATATACACATACATTTAAATATACATCCATAAGTATATATAGATAGTTGCAAGTGAAATTGTAATGCTAGAATTAAGAGAAAGCTAATGAAACTGCCACAAAAGATTTATTTCACTGCAATATACTGTGTGCAATGCAGGACTTAGGCCACATTTTGGTTTAGTCAAAAGGATAAGAAAGTGTGCAGCTCAGTATGCTTTCTGAAAATCTCTTCATTTACTTCTTTACTGGTCACTCCACATACTCCTGTGAGTTTTATAACTTTGCTATTTTTTTTAAAAAAAAAGGAATGTAGCTTTGTGTGTCCTAAGAGAACCACTCAGTTTCTTAATAGCTCAGGAAGTGAGATTTCATTTATTATACAAGTTGCAATTAGTTTTCTCATTTGTAATATATCTGATTTTTGCAGGATTGAAATAGTATTTGTAGAACAGACAGATCAACATAGTGGTCTGACTAGGAAATAGAAGGAAGAGTATTTGTCCCTCCTGTTAATCAGTGGTTCATTTGATGAAATGAGGTACGAGCATAAGCAATTGTGAAGGAAAATGGGGAAAAAGACTGGTGAAAAGAAAGGCAGAAAGTCTAGATTTTATTTTAATAATAAATTTTATTTATATAATAAATTTTATTTATTATTTATATTTTATTATTGAAAAAATTGCCTACAATCTATACTTTTCCCACAAGATTAAGGATCTATGGTTTTATTCCCCTTTCTGCCATTTTCCACAACTGACTATTTCTGCAAAATGTTCATTTATTTCTTAAACCATTAATATCTGTTAAAGACAACAAAAAGAAGCAGTAGCACATGCTGTTTAATATCTAAAGACTGATGAATATTTAGAAAATTTAATTTTTGAGAGAATGCACCGTGATGATTCCTCTTCCCTTTTCCTGCTTCAGCTAGTAACAGTCACTGCAAAAAGCAGAAAGGATGCAGCTACCATTAAAATATCCAGTTAAAATACTGGATAGTTTTGAAGGGCTCATAATGAAGACATTTCAAGATGTAAAATTACTATTCTTTTTAACCAAGTAGTAAATTATATTTATTTTTTTTTATTTTTATATTTTTATTTATGTTTAAACTTTATGTTTAGTAGTAACTTATGTTTATTCAGAAATGAGAGAAAATGTATTTAACCTTTAAAATAGGCATATTAAAAACCATATGACCTCATGGCATGCATTATGCAAACCACCACACCCCTGAAATCCAAGAAAAAAAGCCCCAGGTCTCCAAAAGGCAAAAACCTCCTTTTCACTGTGCGGCTGAAATACATTTAACTTAAATGGTTAGTGAAATTTTTAAAATATCTATTATTCTTATTAAAATTATATATACCAGGTCAAAACTTTCTCCAAAATTATTTTTAGAATCCACAATGCCATGTTCTAAACTTGCGAATTCTGCATAGGTGTTAATAGAATAATTTTACAAAAAATGTCCAAAGCGATGATCATATTATTCTACTCATTTTTTTAAATTTTCTGTGTGCATATCTAAGTGGGAAGGTAATGACACCTTTGAGGATGATGAGATTGAATATAATTTTCTGGATGGGTACAATCCTATAAGCACTCTCATACTTTTTTTTTTTTTAACTTTGAATGATTCATACATTTCAATGCATGAACATGGAAGCAAGTATTTCAAGGGAAAGTGCTCACTTACAAGGAATTTTTGACTTACAGAAACTTATCTGTCTGCTTGACTTCATTATTACATTAAGTATGCACTAAAATGTCCAACTTCAGACAGCTTCATGATTATAATGTGCTGTTTAAGCAGCTCCCGATATGAGCCTAGAGTTAATCACCTATTCCTCTCCATCTTCAGCGAAGTTTTCGCCTCAGGATGCAAAGTGCTAGCGTTTAGGTTTGGCTCTTCTGTGTGGGAACAGTAAGGAATATTTCTTGTTCAGCTTGACTGTTGCTAGATCTCTAGGAAAAAGAGACTCAACCACCTCCCTGGGCAGCCTGTTCCAGTGCCCAGTGGCCCCTTCTATGAAAATTTATTCCTGATGTCAAGTCTGAACCTCCCCTGGTGGAGTTTGAGTCCTCTGTCCCCTGTCACTTGGGAGAAGAGGCCAGCATCCTCCTCTCCACAACTTCCTTTTAGGTAGTTGTAGAGAGCAATGAGTTCTCCTCCCAGTCTTCAACATGAAAATTGTTTTAGCATTCAGTTCACAGGATACTGCTAGAAAGATTAGCATATCTTAAAGGGAATTGCAAAGAACACCCAGGTGCACAAACATCCATTAACAAACAACTGTGGAACATATTTAACTGTCTATAGCCCAGTAGTAAAGCAAAAAGATTAAGTGACACCTGGGTAGCTGTTAGGGTGAAGGAAGAGTTTGTAACCAAAACTTATTAACAGTAGTGCTCGGGGGACTGCTTCTTCAGTTTTTCTAATGTTTCTCATAATACCTTATTGCCATCAATCAAAATTTTACTACAACTAGAGCCATTAGCCTATGCTAGACATGTCCTGTTTGGTGTTGTAAAATGTATAACATTATGTAAACAGTATGTACTAGTAGTAACAATAGTATAGAAACACAATTTGAATGGAACACATTGAAGTAGTAAAAAAAAAGAAATCTCAAGGAAAAAAACACATTATCTTAGTCTACGTCAATAAATTTCATCCATTTTATGGTCACATTAAATAAACCCTACTCAATCACACATGTTGAATAGAGTCTTATCAGAGGCAAACTTGTCAAAGATGAATTTTGGAATAAGAAACCCTCATTGATTGTCTGCTGAAGAGCAGGGCTTTTCTGGCAGATCCTGAGTTTGTTATTGGGCATATCAGGCACCTCTTTCAACCTTTATTTTCCCTGCTGGCTTGAGTGGCAATGAGGAAGAAGTCGCTGAATCAAAAAGCAAAGGCAACATTTGTTAAAATACTGGATATTTAAAACCCATGTCTAGACATGGAGAATAAGGGGAAAGACTGGCTGAGAAAGCTCAGAATGAGGTAAAGACTGAGTCTATACTTGCATGTGCATAATGAGACAAACTTCTATTGCTGTAACAATCTTAAGTTGTTAGATGTCTGCTTCTACTTGACTTTTAGTCCTATTGTTAAATGAAGAGTCTAAGATAAACTAAACTGGCATCTTTGCCCATGACTGCAATTCTCTGCTGGCTACAAAAACAGAAATCTTTTGTTCAGAGCTGAAGGTGCCGAGCTACTTGCTGCTAACGGAACTTTTAGGAGGCTATGGAAATTGTCACTGTCGTCATGCAAGCCCAGAGTAAAAGCAAGCTGCTGAACACTGACAAGAACTCCAATGAAATGACTGCACATCAATGAGTTTATAACAAAGAAATGAGGCACAACAGGTAACTTTTCCAGGAAAGAAAAATGCCTTTTATTTATGAATATCTAAAGTGACACTGTTTGAAAACACTTCCTGTGTTTTTAGTATGGAAATTTTATTGAGAAAAGATTTCTTTCTGCTGACACCTTGATTTCCTTTAAACACTGGCAGTTCTTTGACAGTTCTTATTTTTTATGCCATGGTATTTCAGATAAACAAAGAATTCAGCTCAAGGCATCTTTTTGAAATTACACAGGTTTTCCAGATTTCATTTCTTTGACATTTTTTAGACTAGTAACCCAGTAATAAAAAGGGCTACAAAACAAGGCAGTTCTGACAAGGTACACATGGTATTTCAACCTCCTATAAAAGCCATTTTGATATAGTATATTGCTGCTATAGTTGATTTTAATACATTTTATAAATGTACCTGTCTGCAAATGCAAACCTCTTCCATCTGACTTGAGTGACCATATGTATTAGACTGAGTAAATGCCTTTTCACAGAATGTTACAGGTTGAAAGGGATCTCTGGAGATTATCTGTTCCAATATTTCTTGTCCTTCACATGCTCCACACTCTAGAAAGAGGTGTGAATACAGTATATATTGAAACACACATTACAATTTGACCTTCAGCTTTTTTTTTTTTACAAATATATGATTGTGCACCTAAGTCCTCACTTCCTATGAAGAAACACATTAGAGGCTTTCAATTAACCCACTCTTCATCTTGGAAGCTTGTCCGTGGCAATAACAAGCCATATTTCATATATTCCTCCTTATAAATTCTGTGTCAATTGCTTTGAAGAAGTATATGTTGCTGAAGTATGATCACAATTTTATCTCAAAGTACAGAAAGTGTCTCAATCACGTTTAGTGTACAGACTTTGGACTCAGTCAAGGTGGAATTCAGTCTTTCTTGCAATCTGTGGAAGCCGAATAAAAGCAGGTGAAGAATAAAACCAATTACATGTGAACGTGAGATAAAAAGGAGGGAAAGGTAACAGGAAAATTAATGGAAATGCTTTCTAAATGAGAAATCATTAGTAAAACAACTGTGGGAATTTATAACCCAGATCTTACAAGGAAGCTGGAGCCAGTGTAACGTTGTTAAAGCATCATGAGCTAGACACTAGAATTTTTCCTAAAATGACAAATCTTCCCAAGGTCCCTAGTGGAATAATTTGTTCCTTTAGTGCCTTCCCTCTATAACAACTGGAAACAGGATATTAGCCTAAAAACTATAACAGGACTTCTGGTTTTTAACTAGGTCTGTATTTTAGCATCTTAAATGTCTTTTTACCTCACATCCAATATGGATAAACAAATCAAACCATGCTCCATGCTCTATTTGCTCATGTCTCACTCCAAAACCCAACAAACACAAAAAAATACCCTAATAAACAAAAAATCTTCTCTAATTTTGATTTTTTTCAAGAGTTGAAACTCTTGATGAAAATCCTTTTCCTAGGACTCCTGCCTAAGACATTATTTCAAGAGATTCTCAGCATTTCTATATTCTGCTCAGAGATAACCTTATGGCTATGCCTTGTTTTCAAGCTTCAGGACTCATGACTGCCTGATCCTCAAAGCTATCTAGCTAACTGGAAGGCAAATTCTGTATTCCCCTTGAATGGCCATTTATACTCTCCTGAGATGCAAAGATATGCACAGTCCTTTAGGTTGTGTTGGAGGCACACAAAAAGATACAAAAGAACACCAATAATTTTTTAAATATCATCATGCATGTTACATGATTTTCAAAGAAACAAAATCAGTTTTGTGCCAGGACAAAGTCAATTTTGGCATATTTTTTAGAACTTTACTTGGTTTATATGGAAGTTTTAATCTGTCTGTTCTTTTACACACCCCAATGTGAGCCTAATTTTCCTTCATTGAGTTTACTTGAACAAATGGTGAAAGAATTACAGAGGCATAGAAGAAACAAAAGAGCAAGATTCTTTCACAAAGGGATCAAAGGTATCTGTTCTGCAATATATTTCAGTGATATTTAGGCTACCTAGATCAGTAAACTTAGTTGAGTTTTTGGGTTTTTTTTGTTGTGGTTTTTTTTTAAATTATCACTCTTGACTTGTTATTGTTTGGATTGTTTGGACATCTAGGAAAAAGAAAAAGACAAGGATTCAAAACCACATCAATAGTATCTGAGAAGTGAGTCTTATGCATCCTACAATTGATCCTGTATGATTGATCGGTACATACTCAACAGCCACTTTCTGGATAGGTTTCAGAAAGTTTTATTGAAGAATTTTTATTAAAAGGAACGGATAGGAGGCAACAAGGAAAACTTCTACAGCAACAATATGTTGGTATCAGCACCCTGTCCTCTGTAAATGGAAATTCTGTGAGCTCCCTTCTGTCTCTCTGTACATTTGGATGCTAAAGCTTTCAGAATACTGTTGTTAAACTCTGTGACTATATGATAGAAAATATGAATAGTATGCAAATATTTCATACAATTTTGTGTTTGTTGTAACTGATGTGCCAAACCAAGTGTAAACCAAAGAACATCTCTTATATTTTCAATACTTCTAATATAATGTCATAATTTCATTTTAGAAGAATAGAGATAGCATGACAACACATAGTTGGCAGCAATCTCTTTGTTGAATAAGAAATCTGATTTCATTTATTTGCAACAGCAAATAATGGAACACCAAGTAAAAAGTCCAATACCACCTTTAAGTCAACATGTGGGAGATATCAATATTAAAAGTTTTCTTCCTTCATTCCTGTCAAGTTTCTGTAGTAGTTAAACTATTACAATAACCAAAGTCAATAAAACATCCTAGACTTTAGTAGATAAAATTTATTCCATGATGTTCCCTGTCTCCTGTGAATTCAAAATTGCAGTTCCAAAATTTCCCAACTTCTTCTTAGGCACAGACTGTTTCAATAAACAGAGCAGGAAAAAAAGACATTTGTGAACATATTTGTGATAAATGTCTATCAAAGGAGCAACAGAAGGCTAACTGAATCTTAGGTCAATTTCTTTAAAAGTGCTACTGAACACTCACAGCAAGCATCTTGCACCACATACCCAGCTCTCAAAAGCATAACAATAAAGTCCTCCCATTGTTACTCCTGTAGGAAACATTTTTTGGGATATTGAACTAGTTTGAAGAATATTTTTTAGTATTTTAAGATGAATTAGCTTAGCTGACTCTTGTTATTGTTTTAAACATAAAACTAAAGTAAATTTCAGATATGAATGGAATTTCTTTTTGGCAATTTCTGTTCAGCTGTGAAGGTAGCTGGTTACATGCTTCAGACAGTTGCTTCAGCTGTCAAATAGAACTCAAAAAGAAACATAGAAGTGGACCAGCTATGATCCCTGTAGTGAATTACTTTATATGAGGAGAAATGAAATATTTGGATTCCTCTTTTTGGAAAAAATGAACTGAGAAAAAATATGATATGGGCCTGTAAAATCACAGTTGGCTCATGGATTACCTCTGATATCATAAATCACTATCAGTCGTACTTTGAGAAGTAGGAAGCACATGATGTCCCTCTTACCTGGTTTAGGGCATGTATTTGATGGCAAAGGGAGACCTTGTGCTATGGAACTAGGTGCAACAGAATGTTTTAGAGGAAAAACAAAAAAGGGAGTCTGGAAAAATGTATTTAAGGTTATTGATGCTTTTAAACAAAATGATCCAGCAGTGTTCCCTGGTTCATATGTCCTCATATTGACACAATATAGAATTTAGATATATGCTATACTAGAGAAGACCTGAATGTTAAACTCCTTCCCAGACATCTGCTTCTCATCACTTTTAAAGGAAATGTACTGATATAGGTAGGCCTTTAGTCTCATCCAGCAGGAAAGGTAAAACACTTAATGCCATGCAACAAGAAGTGGAAAACTGCTCGCTGTTTCCTGGCACAGGAACATGTTTTAAAATGGATAAGAATTTTTTCTTAATAAGAGCCTAAGCATTTTAAGCTTCCTTTTTTTTTACAGGAGGGCATATAACAAGTTTAATAGAAAATAATTTGCTCTTTATTAAGCAATTCGTCTTCTTAAACCTTCTCTTATCTAAAAATGAGACAGCAGCTGCACCAGAGAAATTTTGCTTCTTAAAATCCCCAAGTAAATTATTAGTTCCTCAAGAAGCCATCCATACAACCAATTTCTGTTCTAAGAACATAAAAAACCAATATAAATTTATTCTTGCATCTCTTTTCATTTTGTAATCACTTGAGGAAGGGCAGTGATGGTACAAGAGTTTTAAACTGGTTTTCATATCAGTTCTGTGTTTTTCTTTGCCTGATGATAGAATTTCATTATATTACAATAAAGCTTTGGTGCTGGTACAGCTTGTTCCTGCTGTAATTTTCTTGTTTCAGTTTTGCCTCTTCTTTCAAGAAGTGTGAAGGAAGAAATTTTTAAGTCTAGATGGCAGAAGCCAACTACATGTTAAGGGAAAAGGCTTCCAGCCAGCAGGAAGAGTTATATCTGCCTGATTAGCTTCATTGAGAAGTGGGCTATAGAGTGAAAATAGAGTGTTGTTTCCTGATTCAAGACAGCTATATCAGAAAAATCATGAGAGAATAGAACTTGACATTTTTAAGCAACATGCAACATTTGCCCAGGGAAGCTGTGGATGCCCCTTCCCTGGAGGTGTTCAAGGCCAGGTTGGATCGGCCCTGGGCAGCCTGATCTAGTGGGATGTCCCTGCCCATGGCAAGGGGTTTGGAACTAGATGATTTTTAAAGTCCCTTCCAACCCTCTATTCTATCATTCTATGATTTATAAAATGTGCTTAGTTTATTATGGATATCTTCTTATACTTATGGAACAACAGGAAATTTATTCAAAAGTATCTCAGTATCTCATGATTAAAGCTTTTGATGTTTTGGGTTTTTTTTAACCAGCTAGATAGCTTTAGGACTATTAGGACTTGAGGAGAATCATTATTCCAAGTCACAGAATCACAGAATTTTTTGGTTGGAAAAGATCTTTGGGATCATTGAGTCCAGCCGTACCTGTCCACCACTGAATCGTATCCCTGAGCACTTAATGTACCCATGTTTTAAATACCTCCAGGGATTTTGACTCAATCACCTCCCTGGACAGCCTGTTCCAGTGCCCGATAACCCTTTCAATGAAGAAACTTTTCCTAATGTCCAGTCTGAACCTCCTCTGGCACAACAAGGGAACTCAAAAATAACATCATACAAGGTTATTTAAGCACCTGTTACATATGGCTAAGAGGCCCTCCAGTACTGCAAGCGTGGTCAGTAAGCAGTCTGTGGTCACTGTGATGCAAAATAAGGACTAGTCACACCCTCCTTCATCGGATTACCCATTGCCACTTCCCTGATACTTTTTAGGGTATGCATTTGTACCTTATATCATTGGATAAGTATTTATATCATAGATGAAATACCCAATGAAAATGAGTATTCAGAGTCTGTGAAGTTATTTGTACTGTAGCCTCATCATCAGCAATTTATTCAATGGCCACATATTCCAGAGCCATTTGCACATTTGCTGAAAAACTTATTGGCACCTAATTTTGGAGGCACAACCAGCTCTCAAGAACACATTGGTATATCAGATTCAGAGGGCTGATTTGACTCATTTTTATATCATACATATTGCAAATTACCTTATTAGAGTACACAACTGGGACAGAAAATGAATTAAGTGGCTCTTTTCAAGTTGTGGCTCCTGCCTTTAATATATAGCCAGGGACTTTTTGCAAGTTATCAGCTAATCAGTGAAGGAGTCAGGGGAGCTCAATTCAGTAAAACTGCTGAAAGAACTATGTCTTAAAAAATTGGGTAAAAAGCTTAATTCCATAAAGGCCAATAAGAAAACAAGCCTCTGGATTCTGCATTCCTTAATGTTTTTTAAAAAAGATTATGTTACTCAAACCATGGAACAGAAGTTTTATAAACCAGATATACACATTTTCATATTTCTAATAGATAACTCAGTTGATTTTAACATTTCATAATTGCACTCCCATTTGCCCTTTTATATAATTTGAAGCTAAACCTAGGTAGCAGGGCAAGTACTTTCAAAAGTCTGTGGTCCAATGTGAGTGACTGAGAGACTAAATCAAAATGCAATTATAATTAATGTCTTGTTCCTCACATTAAGTATATTAAAACAAAACTGCTATTAAGCATAGCTTTTTTTTTGTTTTTTCACTTGCCAAAATATAAGTAAATCTCATAGCCATCCTAGTTCTCTGTTACTACAATACCTGAGCACCTTTGGTATGATCGTATGTATTTAACTTATTACATGCCTTACAATGAAATATTTACCTTCAGAAATAATTACAGGTTGCCTTTGAGTTCAACTTATTCTTCATTCAATATGCAACCACAAAGATGGTCCCAAGTAAGTCTTAATTTGAAACACAGTACTGAATATCATATTTTTTTTATTTTGCTTTTTCTGCATGTAAAGGTTTTGTTAGGTCAAAGATACTGGCAAACTTATCAGCAGATAACCTAAGCAACCTTCTTTTTTTCTGAAGAACAGGTGAGGGGAGGATTCTGCACTTCTTATACAAAGTCCAGCTTCTGGATATCCACTTCAAATCTCCTGCTTAAATGTTTTGGCTAGTAAAATAAATGAAAACAAATCAGGTGAGGCATTGGAGAGATGTTAAGATGCCAAAAAGAAGACTAATTCCTCTAACACATTTTTATATCATTTTCATCATTTACAAACAAACAAAAAAGCCCCTCAAAAACCACATAATGAAGTTTGCTGCAAAAATTGCCTATATGTGGAGATCTAAGCAGGAAAAGAAACCTGGTAGCCTGCAAAACCAAGAATTTAAAATCAGTATTGCTGTTGAAGAAAATGTAGCACCTGCAGCAACATCCTCTAGGAGGCAAAAATTGAGGAAGTGCATGGAAGTACAAGAACAGAGGTAAATATGAACTGTGAGATATTAAACGAGTTTTAAACAAATGAAGTTTATAGTGGGAATGAGATGGACATGAAGCCAAAAATGGCTATGAAAATCATAGTTGGAAAAAAAAGTAAAACAACCCCAAACTATGGCAGTATAACTACAAATTCATTTCAGAACTAGTCTTTTTTTCCAGCTGCCCAGTTTCTTCTCATCAATAGTGTAATTACTGTATTTACAAAGTGATTTTAATATACATGATGACTAAGCTTGATCAAGCTGCTCCTTATTACCAGATCACTAAAATCACCCAAAAGAATATTTTATTTTACAGAAATTGATTGTTTTTCTTTGCTATGTGCTCAAAACCAGCATCAGTTCAACAACTAGTTTAGGAGCAGAGAAGGAAAGCTGTGGAAAGGAGACATTATTTAACACATAAATAGTTAAACCCACAGTTTGACTAACACCACTCTAACAAAAAATTCATCTGTCTGCCATCAACTTCCAGTTTTGGATTAGTGTTATGTGATGATTGCTACAACAGGCATGAAAACAAACCAAATTAATATTTTATCCAACAATTTAATTTGAAAGGGACAATTTTAGGTGTTACGTAACATTTGCTCAGTGCTCAAACAGTGTCATTTAATTTTAAAACTGCATACCTACACTTAGTTCTCTTCTGGTCTTCTCTCCATTTTTAATGATGCTTAGTTCATTTTGGTTATGCTTTCCTCTCCAAGAAATATTATTTAGGATTCCTCAGCCACAGATACGCTGGTTCATCCTGCTTAACTCAACGCACTTAACCAAAACACCTTGTTAAGACTGCACTTGACTGTGGCTTCTTTTATAAGCAACATCAAGAGCCCAACACCTCCAGAGTGAAATTTTGTCTAATTAAAGACTAGAATCATCCTTTGAAAGCACCTATTCCTTTTCATTGACTAGGGTAACCAAGCTGTAACTTATCCACCTCACTTAAGTGCTTGAAGTTAAGTGGTAAGACTCTAGGAGGTGAAAGATCACAGAAAACTTCTCCAATGTGTTTCATGTAGCAAGCACAAGAAATAATTCTGTTCATGTTACTGATACTCCTAGGAAGACTTAAGATTTATCTTTCTGCAAACATCTTTGCAGGAACTTATTTCAACCCTCCTGTAGTGGGTTGACCTTGGCCAGCCACCTACAGAGACTCACTCTCTCACCTTCCCCAAATAGGGCAAGCAGATAATATGAAAAGGATAGTGGGTAAATGTAGAGATAGAAAGATTGCTTAAACAATTACTGTCATGTATAAAACAGATTTGACTTGGGGAAAATTAATTTAATTTATTGTCAGTTAAAATATACGTAGACAAGGATACACAAAGAGTCAAAAGACACTTCATCCACCCCCTTTTTTTCCCACGTTCAACTTCATTCCTTCGTTCCTGATTCCTCTCCCTCCTCTGACCCTGCCCAGCACCATAAAAGCAATGGGGGATTTGGAGCTGCAGTCAGTACACAACAGTTCCTCTCTGCCACTCCTGCCTCCTCACCTCTTTGCTCTGCTCCAACGTGTGCTTTCTGTGGGCTGCAGTTTCCTTCAGGGCAGCAGCAGAATGTGGTCATTCATGAGCTGCATTGTGGATATCTGCTCCAATATGGAGCACCTCTTCCTTCTGCTCTGACCTCAATGCTCCCTCTGCTGTCTCTTACATTTTTCCTTTCCTCATTCTCTCTCTGTGCAGAATTTTCTGTCCATTCTTGGAGCCATTTTCCCTAAGGCACCCAGCTGTGGGTGAGGGGCACAGCTATGCCTTGCTGTGGGTCCATTTGAGCTGGCTGGAGCCACCTGTGTCTGGTATGGGGCAGCCTTGGTTTCTCCTCATGAAGGCCTCTCCTAAAGCCTCCTGCTACCCGTGCCTTGGCACGTGAATCCAATACACCTCCTTTTCCTGAGCAGATACAAATGTATTTTGTGAGTCATGATGAGTTTATAGATATAAACTTTGTATAATTCTAGAAAGAAAATTTATGAGTCAGGTATAAGACTTTTCTCATTAATTTTCTCACTGATAGCTTATTTTACTGTAAAGGTAAGAGTTTTGTTTCTTGCTGATAAGACTTTTTAGTTCTGGATGAAATAACTATCTAATTTCCCCAAAGGGCAGCTCTCAGGATGTAGCACTGAGCTAAAGTATTCTCTGTGCTGTTAAACAGGCAATTACTTTCATCCTGTGCTTCCAGAACTGACAAGCCTGTTTCTTTCAAAAGGTAGTTCAAATACTCCACGTATCCAGTCAGATGCTGATACTGAACCACAACTCCACCAAAATCTGTTATGTTGCATATGTGGAACATTTTCCTAAGGAAATACCAACTTTAACTTGGAGTGTGTCTGATATCTAGGGAAGAAGGAGGTGCTATATAATCTTTTGCATCTCTAGATATAAAGTGCAAGTATGTTGACTGAAAATCGGTTTAGGAAATGACCCGAAATATCTTAGGTAACTCAGTATATACAAGGGAAAAACAAAGTAGGTAGGTTCCTCTCCAAGATAAAATACACAGCCACACAGGTAAAGTGTGAGCAAATAAGTACCTAGTCCACGTATAGCACCACTATTTTAACTGTTGGTTCCTTCTGGCTTTTTTTTAAACACTTAGGTGGAGTGTTGGAAACTACTACCTTGCTCCACTCCCGTATCAAAAAGAAATATATCTACTGAGCCTTGCTCCTGTTTTTCCAGAGCACCTGTTGGTCTCAGGTCTTCTGGAAGAATGTAAACCTCAATGACTTTCTTTCTGCTGAGCTGGAAAATCTCTATTTTAACTAGCACATCTCTCAGATCACTGAGTCCTTCAAGCCTTGTGAATTTTCACAAGGCTCATGTCATCATATTAGAAAATATTTCTGAAGATATCTGACCTATATGCCCTGAAGCGCAGAACAACTTTAAAAGTGGTTATGAAAACCCCTTCAAACTACCACAGTGCCAGCACTTACAAGAGGAGCTGACCTGTCTTTGCATTTATGTCTTAAATCAGTGAGGGCTGTGTTCCAAAAGAGTGAGATGAGACTGATGGAGTCTGAGTTCAACAGCACTGAGAGTTTAATTTGTGTCTAATTGTTACATATTTTGTAAATAATGCTGCATAATCAAAGAAATACTTCTAGGAAAGAGACAGTTCTAGTTTACATGCAAAGGTTTTTATGATCACAAAGAGATTCCCCCTTCTAAGAGGAATGAATGCAGATGCATGGATTTCACAGGATCAGTAACCACTCTTCTAGGAGGTTGCACTACAGTAATGACTAAGCCTCTTTTACAAAAGCTAGCTGCTATCAAGTGCCTCAGCTGAAAGACGTGGCTGATAAGTTCCTGCTTTTAGATGTGGAAGTTTACAGTATATTCTTAAAAGCTGGAACTGGTAGAAAAAATATGAAAATGCATACCAGGTAAACTTGACAATATGACAAAGTAAATTGCAGGTCTGGTTCTCTGATTGACACCTCATTCAAAGTAGTCATTGATTCTGTTAGTTCCTACCAGATGCAATGAAAGTTGCTAGGAACTGTTCACTTCTGAAAACCTTGTTTGACTGACTTCTTTAGAGGTCATAAGATGGGAAGATGAGAATGACAAACACTTTCTGCCTAGCTAGTCCACTGATTCTTTGGCTATCACTGTCAGCTACTTTGATGCTAAGTCCTGAGCAAAATGGTCTGACTTTACTCCTCTGCAAAAATGTATGTTAAACATTGTTTGCTTATAACACTTCTGTTCTACGGCTCTTTTGTGTGATGTTTTTTTCAGCATTCAGCAGAAATCATTAGGTACATACCTAATGGAGATCCAAATGGTCTGGCTTGAAACATATTCGCTCCAACTACCAGATCTTTGAAGCACCAGATACTGGGATAAAAAACAGAACTACCTGGCGTGCATTTCACAGACCTGTATATCACTGAAGAGAGAAAAATATTCATGCCAGAGCTCACTTCAAGCCTCATCCTCTGCCAGCTGGGCTTGTAAACAGGTTACAGACTTCTTGAATAAATAGTATTAGAAAATCTGTGAACCAAATGTCCAAATAACCTGAGGCTCAGTTTGACCAGTGACCAAAGAGAAGTTCTAAAGCCCTGTTCTCAGCTGAAAGATGATGTGAAACAATTTTCCTGTGGCTTTAGCCACCTGGGAGCCTAGAATAAACTCCTGTTAATTCCACCGACTGAGACTGAGTAAGATGAGATTTATTAATGTTGTTCCTTAGAAATCAGCTGATGGAAATAGTTGGCAACTGACTGCATCATCCAAAAGCTGTGACAACTTTTTCTGAATTAATGAGTCAATAATCAGTTACTGAAATATGACTGTATAACACCTGCTTTTGTAGGTATACTCAATGAGTGAGAACTATTTTCTGAGGGCTGTCATTGTTTCCTTACTCCTCACTAATCTTCTGAAATAGGATGCACTCTACAAACCTTGATTCCATGACAGTAAGAGCCTTTCAGGATTATTTCCTAATCTTTATTATGTTGAGAAAACTAGTTTTATGTACCATTGCCACAGAGGGAGGAGTGGGGGGAAATCTCCACAAAGCCTCCTCAATCTAAATAGGGAGAAATTAAAGTACCAAATTAAAAAGAACAATGAGGAAAAAAAGCCCATATATAACCTAGTTTTTTTAATTTTATGGACTCTGGGATGTTCCTTATGTTGTCAGATGCAATGAAAATGAATGGGTTAGCAACAGCGAATTTTCTCAGCTTTATGCTTCTTGGGAGGAGAAGATCAGACAGACTGAATGTGCACACTGCTTGCTAAGAAATCACCAGTGAAAGCATTTAGAATTTCATTGTGCTATGATTGGGATTCAGATAGGTAAATATTGTAAAGAGAAAGAGAACGTGTCCTTCAAGAACTGTCATCACTTTGGAAAGCTGGGCTTCAATATTATTCAGCTGGCTTAGTTTTAATTTCCAAATTAAAACTCTAGTAAGAGAAAATTTATTTTCCTCTTGGATGTCTTAGTGCTGAAATTTCCCACTATCAAAGTACTATTTTCTGGAACCTGAAGTCAGACTAAGGTAAAAATTATATGCCACTATAACTGATTTTCTTGAAAGCAGGATTATAGACAATGGTGAACCTAGTGCTCATTAAAGTAACTTGCATTTTGAGTCTTAAGACTTTGCTGAATGTATTAACAATACTTCAAGATATTACAGAATGAACAGTGCTTTTACTCTTTGTTGCCTTTTGACTGGGTAACAATTCTGAGTTTAACATTCCACTATTTAAAAAAAAAAAAAGAATTCAGCTTTATCACACCAAGGGACATTTGTCCCTTAGCCTCTGATATACATGACTGTATTTGTTTAAGTGTTTTACTTGGTGAATGAGACTTTTAACACCAATTTTTTTATAAAAACATAGCTTTTTAGATCTCAGATGTTGTATGTTTTATGTGTGCGCATTTGGGGGTTTTTTTAAGTGTCATTTCTGAGTTGTACAAATCTTAGAAAGCTTTTCTAAAAAGCAAGAGATTCAGAAACAGGCTCTCAGATAAAAGAAAACAAGACAAAATCAGCTATGTTAGAATAAGAACTTAAGCAGATTCCACGTAATGTAAGACAAGAGCCAACTTCTGTGCTTAAAGCAGCTTTAGCTGTGGTGGCAACCTTCACAAAGCACTACTTCATCATCTTGGTAAAAATTTTACTGCTTTGATAAGTCAAGTTAGCTCTAAACAAGCAGTCTAGCTAGTCATTGAGTGCTAGGTAGATTTTGTAGGTAGGATACTCTGATAATGGAGGGGAAATAAAAATCTCTAAAAGACTGGAAAACTCACATTTTCCCAGAAATCTAGGAAGTGCTTTGAATGACATTGTTATCTAAATAATACTGTCAAGTCAAAGGAGAAGTTAGTGTCTGCACATGTCCAAGGTTCATTTTAGCCTACAGGTAAATGTGATTTTGTATTACTACACAGCTTATACCTAGACAGATCAACATTATCATCTTGTTCTTGTCCGAAATGCAGTTATTACTCTGAAGAAGGAAATCACAACTTTTCTAATAAAATGCTGGCATTCTTGGCAGATAATGATTCTCATACTTAGTCCTGTGGGTATTTTACTCAGCTAGCATTCTTCTCAGAATATTTTTCTGCATCATCATTTAGATTTTGTCATGTTCCCAGAACAAGATTTGCTTCTGCACTGATATTCAGATCCAATAACGCTAATGTTTATGAACAGAGAGACTAACAGCCTTAGATTAGATATTGGTTTGTTCTTTTGCTGCTACATGAACTCACCACAGAGATCCACCATTCCAGATTCTCTCATATCAATTCTCAAGGTCAAAAATGAAGAGAGAGGAACTTTGTTTAATTATTGCTTAGCTTCTCTGGCATTATGCAGAAGTGCTGAATTGTAAATGACAACTGATTTGGTGATGTTTGCATATGAGAAAAAAATTATTCCGGGAAATCAGATTATGAATATTATTGATCCCAAGGTCCCTAGGATGTGTCAGTGTAAAAAATGCAGAGCAGTGAACTGAATTTGACATGCAATATTTTCTATTCTATCTTTTCCTGGCAGATGAGTCCTTTCCCTGTTTCCTAAAAAATGTCAGTATCTGCAACAACCCTTCCTGCATGTGGTGCAAGCACATCCTTATAATGTGACATTCAGGTCTTCTGTCAGAAGGAAATAATAACAACCCATGCAATTTTAAGGACAAGTGTAATTGTCTATCTCACAAGAATCTGGTAAACAGCTTTACATGTTGGAAACTTTTAGTGATAAAAAGGAAGAGAAATCATAGACAGACATTCTCAGCAGTCTGCCCTGAGTGTATCATGGCCATTCAAGCAAGTGCAAGAAAGCACTGTCTTCACTGCATTCTGGAGCAGCTGGGGAAAACATGGATGATCTGAAATAACACATATAATGAGAACGTCTTTCTTTTCTTGAAGCTGCAACCATTCAGCTTATCCTGTACTCACTTAAATAGCAAAATTGATTGGTCTAATGTGAAAACTCTTGTCAAATCACTATCATAATATTTGTATTTTCTCTCCACAAAACTTCACATAAAGTATATTTCAGCTGTTCAGTGGAGAGTCTGTCTATGACTGTCGCAAAGAAAAATGAGAGCATCAGACACTAGCAGAAAGGATGAAATCAGCTCTAGGTACATTTTCTTGTTGTTATTCAAAAATTATGCTAACAAAATAAAGAGTAGAGCAGAGAATAATAGTAACAAAAAAATGGTCTTAACATTTGCAAGCTGTGAATTAAGTGCTTTCCCATTCTTTTTTAATACGTAAACACAAAAGCTACCTCTTTCCTTTTCCTGAGGACATTGAAAGAACATCTTATTTCAAACAGGACATGCAAAAAAAAGAGAAGGGAGTCTATTTAACATAGAACAATATCTCAAAGAAAGGTAAAAAGTATTGCTACAGGTTCTGGGGAAGAGAATTAGAGTAATACGTTTCAGGTAAACAGAATTCAGTTACTTGTAGGTCTTTCATTGCTGAATGTAGACAGTGGACAACAGCTCCAGCTCCTAATATAATTATTCCATAACTATTTTTTCTATCAGCTGGGTAGAGTAGAATTATTCATGGCTGATACAGAAGATGTAGAACTGTATTCAGATTTTGGGGAAAAGTCTGTTTTCCTTCAAATATCGCAGGTCATGCAAAGGGAGTTATGGATGCTCAAAACAAACAGTATTATTCAATCTATATTCTACAATTAATCTAGCAAATCTAACTGCTATCTAGCTTTATATTCTGGATAAAGCCATGGACAAACACTTAAATACCTTTTAAAGTCAATTCAAATTCAAACTGAGCTTAAACTTTAAGGAGGTATGTCTTCATAAGGTGTTACCTTAAATCTGCTTCGAAAGAAAATGTTTATTCAACCAATTCCAGACATGCAATTCTATACACAGACCTCAAATAACTTTGCATTAATAACCATAAAATAACATTGTATTCATTTGTATTCATTTGACTCCTTCCCACCTGAATAGTAATTGTTTGATTGGCAGATATTATTAGATACCTTTGCTGGAGATGCTGAGCATATTCATGCGTATTCTAATTATACCTAACTACCTGCATTATGTAGTTACCCAGTGAATAAGTTCTGTATGTTTACAAACTGTTTGTATTACTACTATAGTCCTACCATAGAGTCTGGTCAATGATGTCCATGTTGTAGGGACCCAATAAATGAAAGGTTACATTTACATGATAATTTGAATGGTCAACGAATATAGTAACATACCTGGAAAAAGCACACTGACTTATGGAACAAAAGCCATGGGTTATGTGTTAATGATTAGTGACAAAGCCAGAGCATTAATATTATATGTAAAGAAAGTTCTGATTTTACACTCCAACTCCTGGTCTCTAAGCACTTAATTTTAAGTCTGTATATGGATACATAACATCCATGAGTTTTAAAAATATAATTGACTTATATGAATTTGATAAGGAACATATAATATTCAAATTAAATAAAAGTAGGGAAATTCCCACAACCCCAGACCGTTACCACTATGACTATATATATCAGTTTACACAAAATTAAACTCCCGCAGAGTAAATGTTTGGAACTTGCAAATATCAACTAATCCCCTTCCAGGGAGCCTCCAGCAAGACTTCGGTAAGATATAAATGAGTTTAATCAGAGTTTATTTTGCTTCTCAGGTCATTTTAAAGCAGAGGGATGGGCAAATAAAATAGAGTAATTGAGTGAAGATTCCATACACCTTTCAGAAGTCATTGTTAACACAACATAAAATGACATACCATAAAATTTGCATAACTATTTATAACTATATAATTTCTAGTGTGTTTGAGAACTATTAATCAAGCTATGGCTCTGCAAGAAACAAAAAGACCAACATGCTGAATACTGCTTAGGTGGACAAGCAGTGACTGGAAGCTGGTAGGGTAAATTCAATGTTCTGAGAATTCCTTACCATAAAAAATAGGTTAAGGCAAAAAATGGATAGAATATGTTACCTAAAAGTATAGGATATGATAGTTATGGAACAGGGGACTGAAAAGGCAAGGAGGAGGTTTCAGTGCGATGTATGGAGGCAAAAAAAATTAGCTGTTGCTCTTTAATCTCAATGCAATCTAGTGTTTGAGCTAGGAGGCTCTAGAGCCCTGAAGACAGTCTTCTCTGCTACCTAATCACTGGAAGCTGTAATGGAAGGTGCATAGGTGTATCTCGCATCTGGCATAAACTCAGCAGTGTTTGAAAAACACCATGAGATTCCCAGAGAGAATGTGGGCCTCTGTTAGCAACCATTTTCAGGTGAAACAGGAATGCATTGTTTGCATTTTTGGCATCATGACCTAAGGTCTGAAAGCTGGAGGGAAGGTGTTCAATTTTAATGAGATGAAATCTTCTTCATCTCTATTTAACTTTAACAATGGACAAGGAGAAGGATAAGGTACTCAATAACTATTTGCCTCAATCTTCTCTGGCAGCCTTTCTTTCCCACACCTCTTGAGGGGACAGACTGCAAGGCAGGGACTGGAGGAGTGAAATCCCTTTCACTGTAAGAGAATGATCACCTGAGGAAACTAAACATAATAAGTCTATGGGGCTTGGTGAAATGCATCCCAGAAATCTTAGGTAATTGAACATACTCTCCATGACATGTGAAAAGTTGTGGCAGTCAGGTGAAGTTCTTGCTGGCTGGAAAAATTATATCACTGCACCTATTTTTAAAAAAAGGGTAGAAAGGAGGACCCTAGGAACTACCAGCTTACCAGCCTCACCACTCTTTTTCTAGATGCCCTTTACATGTCCCTTCGAACACAAAGCTTTCTATGACTCTATAAAGAGAAAAAAGCAAAGAAATGTATTAAAGAGGCTGATACTTTGACTGGTTAGGTAGTGGCAATTTCATCTTCTTTTAAATGCAGGAACATTTTTTTAAATGACAGTGTTGAAATCTGAGACTTCTCTTCCTCATGAAGGAATATGCCAAATAAACATTTTTTTTTGGTCTGCATAATTTTAATTACAACTATAATAGCTACATAGATATTACAATGTTTGTTTCTTGGACATTTATCAAACTATAGTGACTAGACAGCATTAGAGCACTGAGTACATGGCCCCTGGACCCTCCTTCGCTTGTGTGTTCTTTGTCTTCAACTGAGGCATAGTAGTTTCTTTTTGTACATTGTATTTCTTTTTGTACATCATTTTCATGCGAGAATCCTTCCTTATTTTAAGCACTACCTTTTGTTCTTTCTGAGGAATTAGCCCTTGCAGCTAGACCCTCAGAAGGATTGTCAGTTTCCTCTTTTCACAAGATTCCTAGGGACAAAAATATTAGTCCCCTAGTTTCAGTTGTAAATTTCTAGTTTCTTGTTTCAAAGACAGAGAGACTTTGAAGTTGAACCAACACCCAGACTAGGAAGAAAAATAAAAAAAAACCCTATTCTGTGATCTTTAATGTGTTTCTAATACAGAGAAATTCCTCTTTATTAGGTTCCTCACCATTCCCTGAGCCTTGATGAGGTTGCCTTAGGTCAAAATTTACCCAGGGCAGTTTCTTCCCTATTAAGAGAACAGAATGAACTTTAAGGAGCCTCTAAATTCACCACTACAAAGTCTCCCAAGACTGCTTAAGACTAGATAGAATATCCAGTCCATCACTGACTGTTTTTATCCGTTGAGTATAAATTGAGGACAGCAGAATTTTTTCAAAAGGCACTGAGAAGGTACAATCTAGCCTTTTAAAACTGCTCCAGTCCTGCCGATTTCATAAAGCTCTGTGTACTAGCAGCTGTTGATCTACTGAACAATTTAAAATACAAGCACTATGAAGATTATGTTTAACCTGGGATGGGGGAAGAAAAGCCTAAAAAGAAAAAGCAGTATTTTTTACTATGAATCTCCTGGGCCTTGCTGGAAATCTAAGGCTTCTTTGATACTGTCAGAATAAAATCTTTTAATTTCATGTACAGCAATATTAAAAAAAATAATATTTAAATGAGAGCCTGAGCTCTCCAGCAGTACTGATCTAAAATTTATATCATGGATTAGGTTAGGTGCTCTTTGGACCTTTTTTGAAGAATGGAGTAGAACAATCTGTCTAGGCTAAGAAACATAAGCTGAATACACACAAAAATCACAGCAAGCTTTTTTATTTGTGAACAAATGGAAAAAGAAAGGAAAAGAAACCTATTCCTAGACAGACAAAAGCTTACTAGATCAAATTCATGCACATGGTACTCAACATTCACCTTTACAGTGTCATAATTTCATGTGGCATCATCAGTTTTCAGTCACCAAAGAGGGAAAATGCTTACCAGAAACTAAAAGCGAGATAAACAGAAGGAAAATATATCGGTTTCTGTGTGCATGGTGGGGAACATAGAAACATAATAACAGTTATGAAAAATATTTTCTCCTTGAGGCTACAACAGACCAGAATTCATCATTATTAGGTTTTCCACATGTGTCTGTGTTTCTCAGTAAACAAAATTTATCTACCATTGTTTCATATCCTTTTGCTGAGATTATTTCTTCTAAGCTTTGGCACCATACATAGGCAGCATTTTATATGCTTTAATTTATATCCCTAACTCTATAAAGCAGTCAGTGCTGGTCAATACCTCAGAATTGTAGGTCTTCAGAGAGGAATCATCTGTTACAACCGCAACAAAAATGTGCCGAGACCTAAAGTTGCAAGACACAATAACTCTTGTTACATGATTATATTAATATTTAGGAGTCTGAAAAATAAAAAAAAAGTCCGTTTAAAAAAAATTACTGAGTACCTGCAATTCTCTTCTAGACTACAATATTAATAGAGAGCATTAATTAATCTCTGTGGAGAAGGTATCTTTAAGAGGAATGTGTTCTTGAATCATATGATTAAGTATCGAACTATTCAGGCCACACCAGAAACAGAAGGGTGCTAGGCTGTATTTGATATAACACAGTAAAACATAAAATTACAGCTGATAGTAGTTTTAGCCAATCTATTTTGACTGAGCAATAGCCATGCAACAAAGGGCAGAACTTGAACAATAACCAGTTGAAGCATAAGACACATACATGTACAAATATAAAAAAAATGTATTGCCTGATGCTAGCCATAAATCGTCTTTTCCAGTCTTCCCACATTTGCTTGTATCTGAATTTACATGACACACAGTTAGTCCAGCACTGCAAACAGACAAACATGAGCAGTAAAAACTATAGAACACAACTGGCCTTAAGGATTTAGAAGATGCCAGTCACAGTTGACTTTAGGTCATTTAAGACTAGCAAATTCACATGCTCTGTTATATTCTAAAAGCTTACAATTATGCATTCAGAATTTGAATCAATTAGATATTCACATACTGGCAAAGAGGAGGTTATGAAACCTATTGGTTTAATTTTCGTTATAGATATTTAGCAAGGAAATAACTCAAATCTAGTTCACATTCAAAGTACTGGGAAAACTCTCACTGATGTAACATAAATCCAAATCCTGGCCTCCTTAACGAACTTTTTTGTTCAAAAGCTGTACAGTTATTGGGTCATCTGCTGTGATACTGCTCCTTCTGGGACATATGGAAGGAGTTTGCATGCATCTATTTTCCTCAAATTTTACTTTCTTCCCTCGCTGACTTCCATTCCAAAACTGGAAACCCCTTTTATAACAAAATTTCCAGAGGAAGGGTGCACTATATTCTGGTAATACTCCTTTCAGTGGAGCTCAAGCATAACCTCTCCTGAAGCATGGGATATCTAAAGAAATGTGCACGATAAGACACTAACATGCCCAAGACCACTGTTGGAAATACCTTAAAGACTGCTCAGACCTTTCTCTGTTCTTGCCCACCACACTGTGTATTTGATGTGTATGTAAAAGGTAGAAAAATTAGCCCTCCTTTTCATGCCTTCAAGACTTTCTTAAATCATAAAGACTAAAAGATACCTGACAAATTACATATCGACTTTTGCTAAACTTTATGTGCAACTTGGGTGCTTTATGATAACATCCTTCTATATTTAGCTCTTCCCCAAATACCATTTTGAAGGCTCTTAATTTTCTAATATTTTTTTATATGATAGACTGTATGAAAACTGATTTGATGCCCTTTCAGTGTCTTTATTGTTACAGATATCTCAGTAAAGTAGATCCAGCAGTAAATATTGATAAAACTTTTTTTGAGAGAATATGAGACATTACAAGTTATAGGGTTTATATAAGTAGTAAAAGGAATTGCACAAATAGGTAAAGATGCTTTAACCTGAATTAACGTTTTAAGTCTGGTCATATAATGTAAAGAATCCTAGTAGTTTAACATGGTAATATAAAATTATTTGAAACTGTACTTTTGGAAATTGGTAAAAGTACTATTACAATAATACTTTTTGAAGATTTCAACATTGTTTAAAATTTAAATGAAGTTAAATAAAAATATTTCAGTTTTACCTATATTAATTTTCTTATTTCAAATTTGGCCTTATTTTTTAATAATAAGAAAAAATTACTGTCTTTTTTTGTGCGGACAACAGAGTGGGTGAACAGCCTGTCAGAAAGCATACGTGTGATGGACTTGGAAAAAATCATAAAACTATTTTCAAGGTCTTCCTCAGCTCATAATGTAGATAAAACTAGACTGCTTTCACATGGACTATGAAGAAACACTTTATGAAGCAAATATCTAGTGTTATATGAAGTGAAGTAATTTATGAAACAGTCAAATGTCAAAGTGTTCTCTAAATGCACGTTATTTCTCAGATGCAAGAAGATTCAAGAACTGCATGATATGTATTGAGTGTGGAGAACTATTTAACGCTGTAAATTTAGATCTTATTAACTCATAGGGAAATGTAACAACATGAAAAATTAATATGGATATTGTTCTGAGCAACTCTTTCAGTAATTCAGAATAAACTCAAACATTGCTGTATTAACTTGTTTTTACAATGGAAATTGCTCCAAAAATGTCAACAAGCATTAAAACACTTCTGAAACATTCATAATGCTAATCTAACTATAGACATATCCCAGCAATTGTTAACAAAACAGAACAATGCTATTAGTCCCATAAATGCATTACATCTCTGCTAATTTAAAAAAAAAAAATGAAAAGAAGAAAAAATATCTAGAACTGACATAAGAAATAATCTCCTGAGACAAACCTGACATGTACCTAGCATGTTAATAATTGCCAGAGTGTGGGCTTTCAGGGAATGTCACAGAACCACAGGAATGTGCAAAACAAAACCAATGTTTTATAAGAGACTGAGTAAATCAAATAGCGTGCCTGCAAAGTGCTAGTCATAAGACTGATCTTTTCTAAATTAAGCCATCATGAAGAAAGGTATTCTCAGCCTTATAGTGGGGTTTTGATTGTGTTAAATATATCCGAATTTTAAGAAGCAGTATATATATTTGTCCATATGTTCTATCTGCTCCAATCTCTCCACTTCAGGACTGACATTGCAGCACCATCCCCAGAGTGAATGCGGATGCAGGGAAGGATAGATATATTTAAATCAAGTTCAGTGCTGTTCAAAGCCACTTGATATTTTTCTCTGAGAATATAGCAACCATTAAGCAAACAGGATGGATCAGCATTATTGAATATAGCAACCTTTAGGCAAACACGATGAATCAGCATTATTTTCTTACTGACCCTACATTCAGAGAGATTCTCCTGAAGGACATAGGCTTGAGGGCCTTTTGCAGTGTCATGAGACAATGAGCAAAGTTCCTTGTGATATCCGATTTGTTGACGGCCCTGCAAGTGCATTGCAGAAATGCACTTGATATTTCCATTACTCCAGAGATAACAGGAACATCCACCACCCTGAAACAATATACTGTGTTCAGTTCTGGGCCCCTCACCACAGTAAGGATGTTGAGGCTCTGGAGAGAGTCCAGAGAAGAGCAACAAAGCTGGTGAAGGGTCTGGAGAACGTCTGACAAGGAGTGGCTGAGGGAGCTGGAATTGTTTATTCTGGAGAAGAGGAGGCTGAGGGGAGACCTCATTGCTCTCTACAACTACCTGAAAGGAGGTTGTAGAGAGGGAGGGAGCTGGCCTCTTCTCCCAAGTGACAGGGGACAGGACAAGAGGGAATGGCCTCAAGCTCCACCAGGGGAGGTTCAGACTTGACATCAGAAAAATTTTTTTCACAGAAAGGGTCATTGGACACTGGAACAGGCTGCCCAAGGAGGTGTTTGAGTCACCATCCCTGGAGATATTTAAAAGATGGGTGGATGAGGTGCTGAGGGACATGGTTTAATGGTTGATAAGGATGGTTGGACTGGATGATCCTGGAGATCTTTTCCAACCTAGTGATTCTGTGATTCTGTGATTCTATGGTTATGCGATTCAGTGAATGAAGACATGCTAGTGAGTACTCCCTTACGGCTATTCCCAAAGCCTTTGGGCTGCCCAATGAAGGCAGTTTGGAATTAGGTGACACAACATGCTTAATGAACAGATAATTGCAGCTAGCCTCACTGAACAGTTTCTGGTCCAGTTCTAGAAATACTTTAGCAATACAATTTTTTTCATGGTTCATACAGGACCAGGATTTCTCCTCCCAAAACATCATGCTAAAGAACAACAGGCAGACTGCACTAATACAATGGAAAGTTTATCTAAATTTGTATAAAAATGGACTCGATTCACTGTTACACTGTGCATTATGAATGGCCTGTTCAGACAAAATATTAGTACTCCAGCAGAGTTAGATCAGAAGTGCATCAGAGTTAAATCTGAAACAACACTAGTTTCAATGAAATTACTGCACATTTAGAATAGGGCAACCAAATTGAAAAGTCTCTGCTGTTAAAAATCTTGACTTTTTTTATGATAAATTCCACAAAAGAAATATATCCTAACTACAGATGACCAGAACAGTGTTTGGGTTTTTTTGAGTAATTCAAGTAAAAATAGGCTTCCTTCTCATCACTTGTGCATGTGGATGAGGCAGAGTAAAGGATCCAGGGCTGTCAAGCAATGACAATTTGAATGAAAGATTTCAAAGAAACGTGAATGTGGAAAAATGTCTCGGGGACACAGAAAAGCATTAAAATGTTTAAGAACAGCTTCAAATTCATAAAAAAATAAAAGCTTCTCCTGCCAAATGAGTGAAACTTGTCAAGTCTACTAGATCTCTTAATTAACTGGGAACATAAAAGAAGCTCCCTTTGAGGGATTCAAGCTTACGATCATCATGGCTAGTTCTTTTGCAGAGAATATGAAATGAACAAAGCATTTATTAAGCTCATAAAGCAACTTGGCTGAACTGAAAATGCATGAGAGAGAAATTATTCATAAAGTGGAAATGGTGTCTTTCAAAATGGGGGGACAGAAGGGTTAAAAAGAGCTGGTAAATTTCACGTTTCTCATTTATTGGAGAGTGAATAAGGACTCAGACTGTCATATCTGAAACCTCCAAAATCCTTTTCTTTCAAAATTTCTGTGCCTATTTTCTCTTTAACATTCTTTTGTAAACATTTTTAACAGGAATCAGAAACCCAGGAATACTATTCATAACAAAATAAAGCTAACAGTTCTGCAGATGATTTGACTCGCTTCTAACAGTCCAATGATCTTCCATACACCACTCAGTTGGAAAAAAAAAAAAAAAGACAGAATTAAACACACTTCTAGCAGCATTAGTTGGAATGTGTTCCGATTTGAGGGAATTATGCTGGATAAACACAAACAAAAAAGCACAGCTCCTTCCCTAGGACATTTCTTTCTCCTTTGTTATCTTATGCACCTGACAGAGGCTGCTGGGAAAAAAACCCAAAAGCAAACAAACAAAACCCTAAGTAAAATGCAATTCCACTTGCCATATTTTTGGCAACTCAGTTCTGCCCTTGAAAAAATCCCCTATTTCCAATCTTCACATATTCAGCATTTTGTGAAAAATGGCCTTCATTTAAATCATTGATTTGGACACCTAATCCACTAATCTGATCAAAATTATTAAATTTGAAAAGTTTTCAGTGAGTGAAAGATTGAAAAATGAGTCCTTCCTCACATGAGATATTTCTCCAGGTATCAAGCTTAGTGCATTGCTGTTCTATAGATGAACAAATGACAACATCAATGTGAGCAAGGACTGCAAGAACAGACTCAATCAAGAAAAGAAGGCACAAGTGAACAGAGTCAATCAAGAAAGTCAATCAAGGACAGAGGGTGCACAACAAGGTTTGCTTTGCTTTTTAGGTGTCTTTCAGTTTTGGGGTTTTTTTAAAAAAAAAATGGTTCCTATACACACCAACTTTTAAATGTTAGCTGAAATATATTTATTAAAGTGAATGTTTCTCTGTATCCTCCAGTCAAAGTTGATGTTTTAATATAAAATATTCTTTTACACTATACCATAGAGACTAATCTCTCCTTACAAGCTAAGGAATTGGACAATAAACAATTTCAGTGGGACACTTCAGTGAGCAGAAGATATCTTTGTAGTGTCTGATGAATCCATTCATTAACAGTCTCTTAGCTGAGATAAATAGATGCAGGCAATTGCTAGACTTGCAAAAAAAAAAATGTTTCACTCCAATCCTAACATTAAAGGCTTTGTGAATGCACATATCTTTTATTAATGTGTTTTAAAGATCTAGAACTGAAATCTATTTTTCTCTCATCCCTGAAGAAAGGCATGTTAAGTCATTACAGGGCACTTAAAGCCGAGATGTTGGAATCTTTATGAGAGTTCTTCTAATTCCTTATTTGTTTCTAAATTGAAGGAAAGAGTTTGGAGATCATGTAAAGGCCAGACAAGAGCAACACACTTTGAATTATGTTAAATAAGACATAATAAGTAGCAAATCAGAAAGCAAAGGATCCCAGTCCAGGAGTCCATGTTAAGTGTGTGACTAGCCATTTAATTTCAGTGCATTTCTCAATGCTCATGGATATTAGATACAAATAAACTGTATCAGTATATTACCAAATAAAAATCTATACAACAGCTAATGCTCCTGTGAACAGCTATAATCCTCATCACAACTTACATTAGTGATGGAAAGTGAAACAGCAATTGGCTTACAGGGAGAATTAAAACTCTGAAAATCTATAGGTTGAGTGGTTCTATATAAGCCCTTCATCCACATCTGGATCTGATCCAGCCTAGCCAGAATGGTTAGTGACATTATTTCAAACAGAGATTTTCTTCATTATTTTATGGTATTACTCATAATGGTTTTCTAAATATTGCTTCTTCTATGCAGTAGATAGATGATGAACAAGAGACCCACATACCACAGCTCTGTGCTGGCTCACTCACTATTATCACTTCCAGTTCACCTATTTCTACACCTGGACAGCACAGGCCACCAAAGGGCAATTGAACACAGCAGCTCATGACCTAAACTTGTATTGAAGTCTAAGCTTCTAGAAGCAGAAATTCTAGTAGGAAGTTAAATGAACTAAAGACGAAATAATGTGAATAATTTAAATTTACAGTATTTAGGCAAACATGAAATTTCCCTGGTGTTTAGTTACTGGATGCAGTCATTTCTAAAAGAGCAAGTGAGGAGAATGTCTGGTGATGAGATTCCTTCCTACTCTTCTATCCAGAGCACTCTGTGCTGCTTTGCATACCCTTTTTGATGCACTTGGAAAAGCACCTTTCCTCCCTTATTCAGGCTACTAGCTGGTCAAGTTGAAGACAACCTTCATAGGAAGAATTACCATTGCAGAGAGTTATTCACCCAGGGAACCAAGGGAGCCCCTTGGCCTGCCTGAAACTGCTATCACTGGGAAAAAAGTTCCTTGCAGTCTGAGGAAGGGAGCTGATAACCAGTCATGTCCACCAGGCACGTTGCGGAAAGAACACCCATCGTTCCAATGCAGCAACCCAGAGAACTTAAGCACTCCCTCAGTATTTTTGCAGACTTGTGTGCCTGGGAAGATGCCCCATCCTTACCTAGGAAAGAGATCAAACATCCGTCACCCACCAAGACAACTGATATCTGGATTGTGGCCCAAGTCAGGTGGTCTGGTGCCACTAGTGGTGAGTTCCACTAGTGTGATATCTCTTTCCTTCTCTCTCTCCCTCTGTCCCCTTCATTACTTTTGAATCTTATTAAGTCACTGATTAATTTGTAACACATATATTCAATATTTGTAAATGCCTATACACAATAACTCCCAGTTTGTCTCTATGGCTCAATTGTTTTGGTTTATTTGTTTCTTCCTTCCTTCAAGCACATCCAATATACTCTGGATTTTTATTTTAGGTGAAAGTGGAATTTTAGAGGATGTCTTTATTTAAAATAGAACCGTATAACCCCTTCTGAGGGGGGTATACTTATGTACTTGGAATTGAGAAATGGGCATAGGGATTCATATAATGTATCATCAATATAAAGGCAAGAGCAGAGAGATTTGAAAGAAGATTCAAGAATTGTTCAAAGATATATACCTACATCCTACAAGGAAACTTCAGACATAGTGAAGGGCAAAGATGAATGAACAGAACTTGAACACAGAAAACCTCATAGCCTTGTTGGTTGAAAACATAAATAATTGGGTTTAATTGCTGCAATATTGTAAAAACAACACACATCCTCTCAAATTCCCCCATCCATTTACATCTTATACACACATTTAGAAAGTAATAGGCAAAACAATTTTTAGCTAACATTAAAGAAAACATCTGGCTAACAGCTATTATCGAGTTCATCTGCAAGAGCAGGAAATTCCCACCTACCACTTCAGCCATTTGAGAAAAGGTTTAGCAAATCTTGATAAATTTGTTCAGGATTATATCCCATTACATTTCTGGTTTTCCAGATTTGTATGGGGAATTTAGACATCAATTCTCATTAAAGTGTAATCTTGTACCACTTAGGAAAAAACAGAATGTTGTAGGGTCTGGTTTCAGCAGCAAAAGCACCCATTAGAGGCTGCTTCTTGCTGGAAGCAGTTTAGCTTGCAGAGGAATGGCTTCAAGCATGTTCCAAAATCTTTTCTTGTTAGAGCCTCCCATTTCATAATAATAGAATTTAAACTGGAACAAGTGTCCAAAAGCTTTTAGGGGCTTATGCAAACTGAATCAAATAATTAATGCCTGTCCATTTGAAAATCACATCACTAAGACCTATTTTACTTACACAAATTTAAATCAAATAAACAAGATAATACTATATTTTGCAGGAGACTTTTCAAGGCCTTTTAAATCCCAAGAAATAAAGCATCAACAGTATTAGCAAGACTTTTGATGTTCCAAAGTACAAACATATCATCTTCAGGAATACAAAAGCATTTTGCAGAGGAAAAAAAGAGAATTTAAATTTTATATCAAAGTATTTTTTCATTGTGGGAGGTAGGAATGGAAATCGTTGAATGAAAACAGAAGAATAGCCCTTCCTGAATTCATTTTTCCAATACAAGCATCAGGGAGGTTCATGGTATTTAAAAAAAAAAAAAAAAAGAAAACAGACCAAAATAATTTGATGTGACAGGTGCAAGAGCTTCTGCAGCTCTGAAGAGATCTTTGCAGATTGACGTATCTGGAGAAAGCATAGATTTAAAGAAAGTGTTGAACTTTCAATTATACACAGTAAAAAACCCCCAATATTTTACTGACAATACACAGAAATAATGCATGATATTATGCAGTATTTTTGGGAAGACAGAATTATTGAAAAATTCATTCCTCTAAAAAAAAGTGGCGTAATTAAGCGTTTTTAAACAGGAAAATCCTGACTTTTATTAAGATCTTAATAATGCACATGCATTAAAAATCTTCTCAGATTCCTCATCTGGTTTTGAATAAGATTGGGAACTCACAGCTTGAAGTAGTGAAGTGTGACTATACCCTCTATGTAACCAAGTATGGATTTTTGTATCTGTGAATGGCGTAAGCAATGGGCCAAGTGAATTTAATGCAAGGGAGTTTGGTTGGGCTTTTGAAGGTATTAAAACAACAAGCATCCTTTCCGATTACAAAGAAATCTCAGTCATAAGATAAATTCTGACTACAGTACAATTTACATTCAATAAACCTTCAACACTAAATGTTCCTGGGGCTATAAGGATTTATGTAAGCAATACTAATACACAGATTTAGAAATTTAAAAGTAACAGAACAAATAATAAAACCAATTATACTGATACTGTGCCATTTATGGAGGATAGGCTCCTAGGACTAACTATCAAGGCAAAAAAATTACATAGGAGATTGCAGAACCATGAGAATTTCTTATAATGTGGAAGATTCATGACAATGCCTGGAAAGCTAATGTCTGTAGTCCTCAGCTGACCAAAATTGTTGTAAAATGGGCACAGGTAATCTAATTTAACTATTTATAGATGTTCATAAATGGATGATGAAATAGACTGCTGTATTACACAGTATAACATCATTGATTTACTGATTTTGAGCTAGAAATACTGTAACTTGTCCTTCCTGGAACAAGAGAAGCTGCTTCAGCCTGTTCTCTGAACTGTCTAATTGCCACTCTTCCATACTTTCATAGGAAAGGGTAAAAATCTGCAAAATAAAATGGCCAAAAATTAAAGTATCCATTGATAGGAATTTTTCTATTCTGATCTCTTACCGCTATGTTTAGGCAGGAATTTTATGATTTCTTTCATTAAAATCACATGCAGGCTGTTTTCTTAACTTTGCTGTTTGTACAGTAATGATTCTCCACATATCACTGTAAAATTAATGGACTAAGTTTGAAGGGTGAATGGTCTTTTAAAGAATTCACACCTTATAATGTCCTGGCAATCATTTTCTGTTTTGATCGTAGTGCTGCCTTGAAACTGCCTAAAAGCTAGAGGTTAGCCATCTTCAAGAGATAAAAAAATAGAAGTTTTGCTAACTCTTTTTTGTAGTTGTTTTGCTTTCACAGTACATTTAACACAAAAGAAAGCTGCTGCAAATAATGGTTGACAAGCAGAAATGTGACAAAAGAGAGCAAATTCAGACCTTCCTTTCCTTTTTTCACCCACAGGTCTGTAGCTCAGGAGTGCTCTCTGCTCATTGAAATCTAAATGTGTTATGTGGGAATAAGCCCAATGGCCTGCAGCTCCTCTCCTCTCTCAATACTTTTGGTGCCACCCTGTGAATTTGTAGCTTTCAATAACAACTGAGAGTGGGAAAAATGTTTCTAAGATCTGGCAGAAGAATATTTTTCCCATTTTCCCTATTTTGACTTGTGGGACATTTTGGGGGACATAAAGTAGATTTCCTTCATGAAACAACGGAGTGATTCTGATCTTATTGCAAATTGTGATGTTGAGACCTGATACAATATGAATCCTAAGGTGCTTTGTTCTACAAGATATAATGAAGAACAATTGTAAAGAAAACCTTAATCCTTCTGTTCTTTTCCCTTTTCCTGCCTTTTCAAGATTCAAACCTATCATCTATTCCTTCTCTCTTCATTTGCTAATTAACCTCCAAGTTAATAATAGATCTCTCTTCTTTCAAAATCCAGGTCATGTGGGGATGAATCAACTACACACTCTTTTATCATGTAATTTCTAGTAGGAGTTGGAAGGCAAATACATAATGTATATCAAGAATTTGAAACCATACATAGAAAACAGGTAAAACTATGGATGAGAAGTGGTACATAATATAAAGACACTTCTCAATCCATTTGAGGATTACTAGCAGAATCTCTTCTCCCACCTCCAGACCACTTTACCTTGATATTAATTTCCCTCGTATTTTACATATTTATTTTTATAGTCACGTTATTAGCCCTTTCTTTCTAGTGTCATGAACTACATGAGTTTCTTTAGAGAACTAGGAGAAAACTGCCTACTAGTAACAGTTGTTTTTATCCATTTCCATCTTCTCAGACTGTCTACATCTTTGTTTTGGCAGAATACAATGAGCAGATCTAGTGAACACTAGCCTGGGAAATGCAATTTGAGGGAAATACCTTTAAATACACTTTCTTTCTTTACACATTCATTCTCCATATAATTTTATTAACTGTATAATGTAAGATATCATTATGCAGATTACCATAATCTTTTCATCAACCATATAACTCACTATACATCATAGTTAGATTTTTATCACAGCTTAATCTAATTGATCCTTCTCAACACCTGATTTTCAAACAATGTTAGCGTGCAATTTCCTCCTGCTATCACTTTTTATCTTTCTATGTTAAATACAAGGTCACCATTAGTAGGTAGCTATTGTATAATATACCAGCATATCCAGGCATTCTATACTTCTGCTAAAGTAAAATCCTCAGGGCTTGTTTCTCCCTGCTTGCACTTTTTGCAAACCTAAAAAACCTCTTTGTATGTGTAATGGTAGTTAGAAGTAATTTCCAGCTTGAGGAAAGAGAACTGTACCTTGCAGCACTGATAAAACACCATGCTTCACATCTCTGTTTTGTTGTCTGTTTTCAAACAGCACAGACACCTTGTGATCACTTTATTACAGACTCCTGTAAGTGGTGAATCCATTTGGAGGAGTTCAGAATTGACTTGAACAGCTATCCTGAAAACACTTACGCAATTGTTTAACCTTTCCGCAAAACTGTCCTTAATTTCTGTAAGTGCAAAGGATGTTCTTTGTTGATTATAAATAAAACCAATGAAGCCTGAGTAGCAACTTTATCAAGAAAGTATTTCCAAATATGAATGGCTGCTTTTTTTATCCACTCATGCTGCCATCTGTCCCTACTTTATATCCTCTGTTAACAGTAAGTATAAAGAAGTAAGATTTAATTATCTTAAACATTCGGTTTCCTTACAAACTCTCATTGTCTACATAAGAAAGATGATTTTACCACCATAACATATAGGTTATCTAATAAATTTGATATTAGGCAGTTTAAAAAACTTTCTGATGTATAAAGACTACTTGTGGGAGTTACATTATATATCTCCCAGTATTTTGTATCCCCATGACAATTTTGATATGAGGAAAGCACTACAAATGTGATTGATGAAAACATTCAGATTCCATTCCGCAGCATAACTAGAACCAAAAATTTCTGCAAAGCAGTAAGTCAGACAGACTGAAGTAGTTCGGGCTGTTCAGCCTGGAGAAGAGAAGGCTCTAGGAAGACCTTATAGTGATCTTCCAGTAGCTGAAGGGGGCCTACAAGAAAACTGGGGAGGGACTTTTTACAAGGGCATGTAGTGCTAGGACAAGGGGAAAATGGTTATAGATCAGAGAGAGGCAGATTTATACTAGACATAACAAGGAAATTCTTCACAATGAGGGTGATGCACTGAACAGGTTGCCCAGGAAAGTTACGCATGCCCCATCCCTGGAGGTGTTCAAGGCCAGGTTGGATGGGGCCATTAAGCAGCCTGATCTAGTGGGACGTGTCCCTGCCCATGGCAGTGGGGTTGGAATTTGGTGATCTTTAAGGTCCCTTCCAACCCGAAACATTCTCTGATTCTCTGATTCTGTGAAGTCAGGATAAGTGCCACTGATGATATTCTTCATCTGTCTTCTCTGGGATATCAATTCTGCCTAAGCTTTGAAATCGGTCTGAGTTTTCATTGATCTTTCATTAAGGTTTAATTTGCACGTGCTACATATTTTCAGGAAATAATCCTCAAAAATATACTTTTTTTGTTATTTTTTTTCAGAGACCAAATTTGGAGGAGCTTTACTCCTGCACTCCATATTTAGCCACAAACTCTAACTAAAGAGCTATACTTCCTTTCTGTTTCCCTTCCTCCTCATGACAGCTACTGATCAAGCTGGGTTCTTTTACTATTATTTTTTTACAAGATTACACATTATCTAATATTAAACAAAAGTATCGAGATTTAAGTTGTAATCAATATTTTACATGAAAAATACCTTAGAATGCATTCTAACTATATTAATGATCTAACGTCTATATTGCTATGAGAAGAAAGAAGAAAAGGTAATTGTTAGAAGTAAATACATCATGTTGGATCCAAGGCTGCTCCTGCTCCATGCCCTCAGTTCTACCAGTATCAATACTGAAGATGTATTCCCAGGAGGTACACACAGAAAAGCACAAATATACACCATGCATACACATGTTGACAAGGCTGTCCAGATAGATCAAAGACAGAAACTCAGAGTACCGACATGGAAATTAGCAGCACAAATGGCCTCACTCTGCTCCTCTCTGTGGCTAGACAGGATGTAGGTCCACTAGCAAGAATATTATACATACACACACACACACACACACACACACACACAGACAAAGTCTGACTCGAAAAAAAAAAAAAAGACTAACCCTATGGCTTGGCAAACAAGAGTGGGAGAGGAGAGACAATGAGATGGTTATAGAACATGTACAAACCTGTCACAGTGAGACAAGGCTCAGCTTGGTTGTTTCACTCAGCATGAGTGGATGCGTGTTCAAATGCTGACAATTTCATATCGATACAAATGCTAAGTAGAAATATTCCACTGGCAGGGATTATTTATCTAAACAAACTCCGGCTATATCTACATTAACTGAATGATCTGTACATTGTAATCCAACTTGAGCAGTTCTGTACAACAAGGCAGCTGGTACAGACATCCACATACAGCATGTGCAGTGGCAAAAAATAGCAAGCAGGTGCAGCTGGTAAATTGACTTCAGGAGTAAGTTCTTGATCTGAGCTAAAATGTTAATATAAACACATCCTGTAGCATATAAGAAACAATTTTAAGAAAAAAATCCCACCGTACTCTTAGTGTGAGAACATATAAACCAGGTTATGATCTGCAGAGAGAGAACAAGTACAGTATAGTCTCTATTCTTAGCCTTTAACTAGGTATAAAACTATACCAAAGTCAATATTTCATGGAAGGTTACATTTTTTTCTTCTCTTTGTTTATTTCTGTTTTCTGTGTTTCTTACCCAGATCTCTCTGGTAAATATATAAGAAATGAGATGGATATCTCTCCACCTTATCCCAATACCAAAGCAAGGAACGATCTGGTGAAAAAAAACCTTACCATGCATTTCAAATGAGTTGTTTTTTAATGACTTTAAAATCAAGATTAGTGTCTAAAGAAAACAAGATAAAAGAAAATTGGGTCTGAAGATGACTTAAGAAGTAATGTGATTGCTCTGCAATGACTGTACAGATATTTTTATGTGGATGATTTAAAATATTCTGTTAAAGGTTAAATTATGTATAGCTCATATAATATTACAAAGGCTCCAGTTTCATAAATAGGGTAGCTCTGTCTTTTGTGAGTATAGGCAGATCTTGGGGCAATAGATGTTCTTTTACAAGCTGCCTCATTTAAAACACGAAATATCTGAAAATGTACCTCCCAAGGGCCTATTTTTCAAAACTAATTTTGGAAAAGTTCTGTTTTGAGGCACTGTTGCCTCTAGCTAAATGCTTGTTGACTGGAATACCTCAGCTAGAACTGCATAGTGAACATACAGCTTTTCAGCTGGCTGGGTTATGTCTTGTAATTGCTCTACTAGCATTATTTGAATTCATGTATGCATAATGTGGAACAGTTCTAGTTCTTTTGTGATGTCCTTGCTTTCCAATGCAGACTTCAAAAAGCCAGGAGCAATTTTACCCATCACATGCTGTCCTTTGGCTGTCAAGTGCAAAATCAACACAGACAAAAATAATGGTCAGGGTTGGTGTCTGCAAAAAAGGTCTTCCCTGTTAGTACCACTGTCACACTGCACAGTGGTGCCCTTCTCTATATGTTCATTAGAATCAGAACTTTCCCTGTTCTAGGACAAGTGATATTTCCATTAGGAAAGGTACTTCAGGTTGTCTAAAACTAGCTTTTAGACACAAAAAACTTTTAGAATGAGAGTTATTCTTGGGATTAGCACTATTTAAGGGCTGTCTTATTTCCAATATTTTGGATATTTTTCTACCTTTGAAGACTTATGCTCGACCTGTGTTCAGTCTACATGTCTGTTCTCCGTGATTCTCTAAAAGTAGACTCCCACAGACACAATGTTCCATATGGTGGAGACATCTTGAGTATCTGAAATAATACTCTGACACTTTCATCCAGTCTTTGAGAACACCACTCATGAGATAAGATGAAATCCTTACTTTAGCATAATTTCTTTTGAAGTAGAATTAGTCACATTTGTAAATCTATCAGACTATTTTCTTAATAGTATATCCTACAGAACACAGAAGTATATATTTATATGGATAAAAATATATAGTAAACATAGCAATGGCAACTCTGCAGAAGGGCTAATTTTTCTTTCAGGAGTAGTTAACGTTTAGAAGTCCAGCTGATAAAAACAGGCATACAATCACATACAAATAGTTCATCCTAAAGCAACTGCAGTATTTGCAGATATCTGAAGTAGAAATTTTTGTTTATCATTACTATCAAATTTTATCATTTCAAAAGTTACCACTTCTTTCTTGGTAGAAAAACTTTCTAATCTTCCAGCCCCATGATATTTTTCACAGCTTCTGAAGCCCAAAAGCTCTATTGCCCATGTTCTTGCTAAGATTACAGGGCACTCAGCTGACACTTCACAGGTCTTGCATTCTTTTCTCATTTCAATAATTCACATACAAGTCTTGAAGAAAACACTTCACATTTCATAGAATCATAAAATTACTAGGTTGGAATAGACCTTTGATATCATCAGGTTCAACTGTACCGGTCCACTACTAAATTATATCCCTAAGCACTTCATTTACCCATCTTTAAAAAAACCTTCTGGGATGGTGACTCAGTTACCTGCCTAGGAAGCCTCTTCCAGTGCTTGATAACTATTTTAGTTCAGACTTTCCTAATGTCCAGTCTGAATTTCCCATGGTGCAGCTTGAGGTCATTCCCTCTCATCCTATTACAAATACCTCATGATTGCGAGTAAAGAAGAGGGAGCCACAATTTTCTCAGTGATGCCCAGCAACAGGAGAAGAGGCAACGGCACAGATATAAAAAAAAATAAAAACAACCACTTTTTTACTGTGAAGGCAGGAAAACACTGGAATAGGTTACCCAGAAAGGTTGTGGGATCTCTGTTCTTGGGAGATACTCAGAAACCAAAATGTGTTTTCCATACAATGAGGGAACCCAACAGTCCTGGGTAGGCTGCTGTGGCTGTCCTGGCTTAAGCACTAGGTGATTATCAGAGGTCCCCTCCAATCTAAATTATTCTGTGGTTCTGCCAGCAGTCATTATTGCTAACAATCTCCTGTAGAGAGCTGGTGGTGCATGTTTGCTTATGCAGGATAGCTCTCCTGGCAAACGTCTGAGGAGATGACTAGGGAAGACTAGAGAAGTGACTTTATGTCCCGAGCAATGCAATTAAGCACTCAGCCTGCCAAGCCTGCAGAACTTGTAACTTTCCCTGTTCAGTATTGCTTGGTAGAGCCTTAAAGTAGCAGTTTATAAATGGTATCACTCCAGGATCCTAAAGAAAGAACATCTGGCTAGATTAAGCTGCAGCTGTCCTTGTGCCCAGGAACATCTGTCTTCAGAGTTCATTCTATAGCTTGAGATATATTTGCAGGAACTTTTTTAGACAAAGCAAGTGAAAAGAACTGCAACACTGACTGATAGTTCCCCTACACTACCTGCTAGCACCCTGTAAATGGCACCATAAAGTAACAAGACAGATGCTACAGTAAAGAGTGAAGAGTGATAGCAATTATGCTTAAAAATAATTATTCAGTACTTTCCATGGGCGATTGCCTGTACAGTAAGAAAAAGAATTGATCTCCGGACACATGCAGGTTAACATCCAAGCAATGCTTTGTGGGATCTGTGCTCAGAATTCTGAATGTTAACTTGACATAAAGTGTGCAGGTATTGTTATAATGGGAAGTGGCTTAATGAGGAATAACAAGGCTGAATTGATGAACTGTTTTATTTGGTACCACATGAACACACAGTGAACTTTCAAGAGTAGTCATGCTGCAGGTGGTTTGTTTCGATTTAAAGTTAATTCCAGGTAATAAGACCCAAAATAGTCTGAGACTTTTTCCTCAAGCAGAACTACCCCAGGGTGTCATGGTAAAATATTTGGAAGCAGTGTTTCCCCTTGTAGCTGACTGTCGAACAAACTTTACTCAAATGTTCAATAAAGAGACAGCATGTCAATCTTCAGGCATTGTAATAGAAAAGAGTATGTTTTCACCCCCAGTCTTTGGCAGATTTAAAAGGAAAGATTTTTTAACGTCCTGAAAATAACTACTATTTTTAGACTTCATCTGTAGAGACATACAAGTTCACATTATGTCCACTAGGAAGGAAGCGTCATAGTATACTCAAATAAATATCATGTAATTTTGTAAAGTAGGAACAGGAATTTGTACATGAGTCATACATGCCCCCCTGAAGTTTGAAAGTCACCAAACTATTCATGTCTGCCCACAGGCAATTCTGTATTGCGTTATGTAAGTATGTCAAGACTCTGAGCTGCCCACAACTCTGTGTCTGATCTGCCTAAGCCTTTCTCATTACAAGTCCTACAAAGGAAAGGCTTTCAAGTGCAAAAGCCAAGTCTTATTAGAATATGAAATCTGAGGAGAAATTAATGTGAGGAAAAATAAATGAAACCAACAAAATCAACAAAGTCAGCAAGATTAAAGACTACATAAATAAATAAAATGTGTAACCTACTGTTTTGGTCACTGGAGCAAAAGCGATACTTTCTCTCACATTTGTTTTTGTCCACTCACAAAATTAGTCAGAGAAATATCTTCCATGCCTTCCGCTCCCCAGGAAACAAAACTATATATCTTATCAACATTTTTATTCGATAATATCTTTCTGAAAACCATGATCTCAATAGCTACCATTGGTTCAACAAGCAAAGCACTGGAAACTATTGACTAGTTAATCATTGTTTCAAAGCTTCTTTAGAAGTATTTTAATGTAATTAAGACTGCTGTAGAATTAGCACGATCAGATTGATCATAACAATCTAGGTACATCCTTACAAAGACCTGGAACACTGAAGACATCTGTTCAGTTTCCCAGGATTTCACATAAACTATATTTCAGATATCTAAATCCAAATATTTGGTTTAGGAACTGAAACATCAGGAATGTTAAATCTCTTATTAAATCAAGAATTCACTTGTTGTTTGCCAAGTGTAGATATTTAACCTGGAAAGTATAGCTGAAACTTGAAATAATATAGGCTATTAGGCCAAAAATTAGAGTTTAAATCCAAGATTTGTTAGATTTGAAAGACTTTAGAAGCTAAAATTTTGCTAGATTTTCCAAGTTTCTGTAGGAATAAATATGATTGTCTTGTAAAATTATGCTTTTTATCTAAAAAGTTGAATTTATTTGGTAACCAACTTTTCTGTTTCTTACCCTCTACCAATATATAGAACAATATGCATGCAACTTAAAGAACAGAAGAATATAAAGGCTAATCTTAGCATACCTTAACTAAAGCAGCATCTGGACTGTAAATGGATCTGTTCTTAGTTCCATTTAACTATATCACATTTTATCCGTTAACAATACCGATTACTAGTAGGTTGTGTCTGCAAAGCCCAGAACCATTATCTGTCAAAACCTTCCACTAACATTTATGTTTAAATATTTTCTGTTCTACAGAACAGTTTTATTCCATAGAAATCACTCACCACACTTTCCTGTGTTACATGTGCTTCAGTTGCTTGGATCAAGCACATATTAAATCTGTCATTTCTCCAAATGAGGTGGTAAAATGTTGATTAACACATATAAGAAGCGAGCAGAGATGGAAATTTTTTTAATACAGCTTATAGAAGTTTCTTTGTGTGATGACTCCCTTTCTTTGTCTCCTGTTAGTCCCCCCTTTTTTAAGATGAAAAAGAAAGTGAAAAAAAATTCTCTTACTTCAGAAAAATAAATCATAGCGCAAGGCCAACTACTACTTGCTTTAAATGGGAACTTTATATCAGCATTTTATTATACCGTAACATTATGTTATCCCCCTCGGGATAATAGCTGAACCCCTAGCACAACTGTTGTTGTGACCTGTGTGTTTTCAATCTCTTCCAAGCTACCAGCTTTTCTCACACTGGACAAAGGAAACCTTTTTCAAGCACAGGTGCTCTTGACAAACACTTATGACCTTTTATAAGCAATTTTTGTATTCTGCTCACACAAAAGAAATAAGAACGTAGTCAATTCCATTAGTTTTCAACACCTGACATAATGGCCACAGGTTATAGTTCCACAACCTTTACTTTTAGAAGGATTTAAGTGAGGATTTTAACATACTTCCAGAAATCTGAATGCTGTACATTGCTCAAATTCAGTGGGAGATTGAAAAAAAAAAAACAAATTCCTTCAACCTCCTCTCAGCATGAACCTTGTGCAACTGTGCAAGAATACATGACACACCTTAGTGACATGGAAGTAGTGCCTGCACTTACCTGCCTCATGTGCTGATGCTGTAAGGTGGGATCAGTTCTGTTCATAAGGCTGTATCAGGTTAGATTATGGTTAACATTACTCTTTTGCTGACATTAACATATGTGACAGGCTTCAGGGAATAAAAAATACATCTAAACATGCTACATAAACATGAAAAAAAAGAAGAATTACTAGGTAAACATTATGGACTTGCTGATTGATAGCCAGTAACCATGAGAAGAGAGAAACTGCATGTTCTTGCCACTTATAAAATACTTTTTGCAGTTCTTTTTTTATAAATCATGTAATGATTTATAAATTTATAAATTTATAAATCATGTAATGATTTAGGTTGGAAGGGATCTCTGGAGAACATGGTGGTACAACACCATTTCTCAGAGTAGGACCAGCTTAGATCTGTTTTCTGAGGTTTTCGATCCATCTAAGCACATTTCAGACAAAAATTGAATGTATGAACTCTACTTTTTTTACATTATTTTTATTATTTGACCTTCATTGGTTTTGCCTAGACTCCTATTCTTCTCATCTGCCTTGGTTCTTTGTTCTTTATGCCTTTTTCCTGTAATCATAAATCAAATGAGACAACCTCTAATCCTAGTGTTCCTCTCACAATACCTCTCTCACATTACTTCCATCATTGAGCTTCACATTTTGACTTTTTCTTTTCCTAATTTGTAAACATTGTGGATTTTTGCTGCTTATGATCAAGACTATATATATATATATTACCTGTATGAATCTCATTTGTAGGCATTTGTTCTATTTCAAGGTTTTCCTATTTGACTTGTTCTGGCTATGCCACTCTGAGTTTTGTTGAAAAATCTAGATGGAGAAGGTGGTTGCACATGTAACTGAGCAATTATTGCTCAGAAAGACCTTCTGGAGAAGTCTTCTCTTCTGGAGAAGATCACATCCTCTTTTATTTCCAAGAAAGTGCCATGTCCAGCTCTCTTTGTCAGGTGGACAATCCTTTCTTCTTTGAGGGATCTCTGAACTTCTGTTTCTTTGCTTGCTTGTCCCCCACCTCCATGACTTTTATCTCTTTCCAGGTCTTGTAAATGTTGTGCATTGTGAAATAACCGTCCCTCCTTCGTGTCAAATCAGTTAGCACCACTTAAGCCTTGTAGTCACTTTTATTCTCTGTCCTATTGAGGAAATGGATGTAGCCTTTGTTTCACAGAGAAAAAGCAACAAATACTCCACAAATATTCAGTTTATGACTTGTTTATAGAAGGTTAAGTTTCTGGAAAATACTTATAGATCAATACATTTTAACCTTTTTTTTTTGGTTATTGTTTTGTTGTGTGTTTTAGTCCAAATACTGAAAAGGGATGGTTGTAATCTGTGACATCTCAGATTTTCACCCCAGTCTTGGCAGGCTGGTTTCTGTTGTAAAACAGAGGTAAGGTTGTAGCCTGTGACAGTGATCAGCTGTGCATGAAGAGAAGAAGCATAAAGGAAGGAGAATAAAGGAAAACTGAGTTTAAGGAATCTCATCTGGTCAGCAGGTCCACTCTAGGGCAGCAGGTTTTCTGGCAGACTTAACTGCTGTTAGAAACTTGAATGACAGCAGCTCTACAGGTTGCCAGGGGAATGCTTCTCTGCACATCGCAATCCATCCTTTAGATGAACCTACCCAGCCCAGTGCCTAATCTGCATCCACTGGTGAGGCCAAAGACCACTTTTCTTGCCTGATCTAAGGTGTGTGAAAAAGAGACTGATCTTCACCTCTTTGTATCAGCCTTTCTGTAGTTCAACCCTCTTTTAGTCACCTCCTTTTTGTGTCAAAAATGTCCCAGACTGAAAAATGAGAGAGGCGCTCAGTGATTCCGCATAGAATTAAAAGATGAATTTCTTTCCTTGGGACTCTATTGACATTTCAAAAACCCCACCCTGAAACACTTTCTTCTCAAAATTTTACTTTTCTTAAACTCATGCTTGCATAAATATTCATGTTTATATATTTTATAATGTTTAAAGAGTAATTTTTGAAGATGTTTATTACGTTAACACTTGACAGTTCCAAGTTTGTCTCTTAAAGAAAAATAAACTCAAATGCTTTTCCTCACTGTCATAAAAGAGAGGTTGTTTACAGCTAGGTAGCATATCAAGTGTGCAAGTCAATATCCTAAGATTCAGTCAAGCTCAGTCTTTTTCCTCAGAAATATTGATCTTCTACAGTATTTAGATCTATTTGCCTAAGGTAAACTAAGAGAATCAAAATATAAGAGATCTAAGTCTTTTAGGGAAAGGATTGTCCCTTGCAACATTTGCAGAAATTCTCTAGCATGAAAGAAATCCTTTCCCTCAGATGTTGCAGTAAGAAAAATAAAAATCTACCACCAGGAGAATGCTGTAATACTCCTTTGAAAATTGGAGATTGCTTGGAATATTTTATCCTCCTGAGGAAGCTAAAGCCCAGAGACTGTTAAGAAAGTTGTTTGTGAATCCTGTGAAGTTTAATACTTTTCATTTTAGACAAGAGGTTTTGTTCTAAGAAATGCAATTCTGCAAATCCTTTTGGTATCTATATTTGCTGTTCTTGCTTTCTTTCCTCTGACTAGAAATAACATTCCAAAATCTGCTCTGGAATTGCAAATTGGGCTGCTTAAAACACAAAGATCAACATGTATCTTACCTGGATTATGTGACACTGTTCATAGAAAAAAATGGAGCTGAATAACTACTGAACAACAGAATAGTGATTTCAGGCTGCTAAGCTTTTGCTGGCTAAACTTTAGCTAGCTCAACAAGGTAGACATGTTTTATACTTCACTCTGGAGCCTGTATCCCATGAGATTCCAAGTACTTCCATGACTTTGAAAAATCAATAGAAGTTCAAAGCATTTTGAAACTTGTGCAATGTGTTGAGAACATTACAGAGAAAAGCCCAAGAGGAGACTTCTGTAAATAAAGCCATAATTTGTAAAGAAGGAGGGAAACACTGATCAAAGAAAACAGGTATCATAAAAGCCAACACTACAACCTAATTATCTCCTTCTCTTTGACAAAATTTTGCAACATGTCTGACTTGCAATAAGATAAAGGAACCTAAGTGAATATTACTAGAAAATATTTATTTATTAGTATAATGACAAATGTTTATTTTAAAAAAAGGCAGAATAAATACCCAATTTATACTGTAGGCACAGTTCTGCCTTACAAGGAGTTAGGTTTTCAGTTATTTCAGTTATTCTATGCACTTCGTGGCGTTTGTGGAAGGTAAAACACAACCCTAAACCAAAAACTTTGTTTTACTTCCAGGTCCAAATTAGCAGCTTTCCAAAACTTATAGAACTGGATTAGTACTAAATTCAATTCTCATTAACATTTCTGTGAGCAATCAATCCCCATCTATTTATTTTCACTAAGATAATCAGTTTTATTAGCTGTCACATATTAGGGTGATATATGCCATAATTTATTTACTTGTAGAATTTCCTAAAAAAGGAGAGATTTTGTCAGGAGAATTATTCCGAACCTATCTTTCTTGAGGGGAGCATAGCAGTGGCAATCAGCTTGAACTCACATAACCAAGAACTAGGTTCTTCATCTTAGATTAGTCAATAACTTGCTGATGAGGCCATTTAAGTGCACAGGATTGAAGTTAGAGGTCCTGATGGTGTCTGAGAGAGGTGAGATTTACATGGAGCTATCTAAATCTTGACTGATGTTTCAACACAATGTTATTAGCTGTGATCAGAGAATTGCCTACCCACCACAGGCTGTCATATTACTCCTGATCACCATCTTTGGTGCTTCTCTTCCTGGCTCTTAGGGAAACTACTGGAGTTACCATCAATTTAATTAACGGAAGACATTTAACTAATTACCTGTGCAATGTACAATCACTTGGAGTAGAAAATACATATTCTGAGCTACACAGAAAGAGTTTATCTTGCACAGAGTAAATTAGAACAAACTTTATTCAGAAGAAACAATCATATGACAGTGGAGGCATCACAGCATCACATTTGTTAATGTTACCCCTGCATGGAACTGAATTTTTTTTTTAAGTGTCATCAGTTTTCATAGGTTAAGTGCAACCTCACCCTTCCCACTCTGGCCATAATTCTACACTGAAAAGACAATGGAAGAGGAATAATATTTTTAAAAAAATTAAATATATCTAACAATAACTTCAGTTCATTCTAAGCTTTCAAGATGTTATTGACTTCTATTCTGCTTATTTCAAAAAATGAACTGCCTCTTCTCCCCTAAATATTTACACTTCCTTTTTATTGTCATGTATGAAGCTTACAGGAGAATCTTCTAATGGTGACAATAACAAGATCAAGCAGCCATACACCTAGGTAGGTCCTACACCTGGGTAGGGGCAATCCCTGATTTCAGTACACAGTGGGGGATGACGTGATTGAGAGCTGCCCTGCAAAGAAGGACCTGGAGGTGCTGGTTGATGAGAGCCTCGACATGAGCCAGCTGTGTACTTGCAGCCCAGAAGGCCAATCATATCCTGGGTGCATCAAAAGAAGCATGGCCAGCAGGTTGAGGGAGGTGATTGTGCCCCTCTATTCCTCTCTTGTGAGACCTCATCTGGAGTATTGTGTCTAGTTCTGGTATCCTCAATGTAAGAAGGATATGGAGCTGTTGGCATGGGTCCAGAGGAGGTCTACAAGGATGATCAGAGGGCTGGAGCACCTTCCATATGAGGACAGCCTGAGAGAGTTGGGCTTGTTCAGCCTGGAGAAGAGAAGGCTCTGAGGAGATACTACAGTGATGTTCCAGTACCTGAGAGGATCCTATAAAAAAGCTGGAAAGGGACTATTCATAAAGGCTTGTGGTGATAGGACAAGGGCGAACAGGTATAAACTGGAGAGGGGCAGATTTAGGCTTGATATAAGGAAGAATTTCTTCCCCATGAGGGTGGTGAGGCACTGGCACAGGTTTCCCAGGGAAGTTGTGGATACCCCATCCCTGGAGGTGCTCAGGGCCAGGTTCAGTGGGCCCTTGGGCAGCCTGATCTAGTGGGAGGTGTCCCTGCTCATGGCAGGGGGAGTTGGAACTAGATGATCTTAAAGGTCTCTTCCAACCCAAACTATTCTATGATTCTATGACTATATTTTCTTAATCTTCTATCATCCCTCCGTGCCTCTTTGCTTCATGAGCATATGGTCCAGAGAACCCCACAATGCAGCAAATTAACACTTTTACACAAGCAACATTTTGGACTGCTAAAACACAGACTTGTGCCATTTCCTCTAATTTTTTTTCAGTGGCCAGAACAAGAGAGGTCTCAGTCCTTAAGCAATCTTTGCATAGCAGCACTGCATTCCTGGTACTCTGTTCCTCTAGCTGCAAGGTCGCAAAGCACCTGAAAGGGTCAAGATAGAAGAAATTTTTAGATATTGCTGGCAATCTTTGAAGGAGACACTATGCCTTAGTAAGTTGCGCAGGCCATCTTGCAAACAGTAACACCTTAATACCATGATATACATACTGTATGATACTGTTACTATATATCTTCTATGCATACGTATATGCAAATCTACAGAGGCTGAAGCACATCATTATGTTATATTCCTTGCCAGTAAAGAGACAGTGTACAGCAAGCAGGACAGGAGAATGAAGAATTGAACTTGAAATTGGAGAAGGAATAAAAACATGGGAAAAGACCAGAATAGAGTGGTAGCAGAGAAAAGCCAGGAACAAAAGGGTTGAAGTGCAAGAACATGAGGGAGAAGGTTTAAGGGGAAGCAAAAGCTATTAAGGGAAGAAAGGATTAAATAAGATATCCAGACATTCACAAGACTATAATGATGAAGGCAAAAAATATCCCCCAAAAATTTGCAAACCCAAGACTTATCCATATGTGAAAAAGCAGCTAATACTTGATTCAAGGAGAGAAATGATATAGAGAAAGTAAACAGTCCACAAGAAACTCATTAACACCACTGAAGGTGGGCTGCGCTACCTATTAAGGGTAATAGTAGTCTGTCCCCTAATCTGCCAAGTGTTTTTTATTTTTCCAAAGATGACATAAAAGGTAGCAGAAAATGTTTCTTTTTAGATGCAACACCCTGAATAATGCAGAACTAAAAACATTCAAGAAAGATTACACTGGAAAATGAAGCTTTCACATTATCATGGACAGGCCACTACCTGAGACAGGGAAAGAACCTGTTTCACCAGACATCCTGTCTTTCCTGAGACTGACAAGAAAGCATCACATCCAGTCAGTTATTTTCCTGATATCCTAAAGATCCCCTCAGAGTCTTCAGCTATCAGTGGCTTGTCACATAAAATAAGGTTTTACAGAAGGCTTCAGTGAACAGCTTACCTTGCAAGCAGGTGTTTGCTGTTGCTTTAGTGTTTGCTTAGAGCTAATGAAAGGATAAGTTGATCTTTTCCTCAGCTTCAAAGGATCTTAGAGTCTTTATTTTCAAATTGACCATAACCCACCCATGGAAACAACAGCTTGTCAGTGCTCACAGAAAGAGGACTTACAAGGGTAATCCATTTGAAGCACATGAAATGACAATCTGAAGCTATGTTTCCAAATAAAAAAAGTAAAACAGTCATATAAGTCTCGCATACAGCAATGATGAGCATTAACAAGCTCACATTGTATAAGACAATAAATACATTGTGCTGAAGCTTTTTGCTGTGACTAGGCATAATTTCCAACAAAAACAGTGAGAGACAGTCCAAGATCTTGTGGCAAATGAAATATTGATGCAAGACTATGAGTGCAGATTTTAATGACTCTGGTATTACTAGTGTTGTTAAAACCTACTGTATAATCTCTCTCTCGATTAATTTTTCTGTGAGCTTTCTGGGAATTAGGCATGCGCAAGCACCTTTGACTTGAATGGAAATACTGCAGTGAAATCTTGTGCATCTCTGAAATATGTATGCAGCCCTGCTATGCAGAGCAGAACAATTTCTATGCAGAATTTCACTCACTTTACATAGTATTGAATAAATACATTTCAATAGCCGTCAGCATTTAAAGCTTTTTTTCTGATATGTGCCAAAATTGCCATATGCCTGAGAAAATCATGTAAGGCTCTTTCTGAGATCTGGGCAGCAAAGACAGTCCACCAACGTGGCAAAATATTCACTATGTCTTCATGAAAATCTATATCTTTCCTTTAAAAGACACTGACCCCTTATTCTTGCATCCCAAAATCACTGCCTATAGCTGAGTGTATGAATACCTATTTTAGCCATAGAATTTCTTCAAGGATTTTAAGATTCTGTGTTGAAATAGCCATGAACCTAAAATTAAATGAAAAGCTAATTTAAAGGCAGTCTCAGAATTGCTTACAGACCAGATACCTCAATGCTTCTTCTCATAAATTAGAGCAGCCAAGTAAAGCTGATCAGAGGGCAGAGCCATGGCTGAGGGAAGAGGTCTGAGTCTCATTGCACAAATGCCCTCTGATACCTGCACATTGGACAGCCTGATTTAGAACTGTGGGTTTTCTACATAGTTGGCAAAGAGAAACAAGTGTCTCTAGTGGCCTTCAGCTAATATAAAGGCATTAGAGTCAACATATCCTAAGCAACGCTATACAAAATTAAAAACTATGACCATCATTTGAGAGAATATTTTTATATGCATATTCTAGTTAATACAGAAAAAAACCCAAGCTATTTTCATTAAGAAATAATGGAAAAAATCCTACAATTCTCTCATTCTTTAAACTCCTTTCATTTTGTTCCATTAGCAAAATGATTCTCTTACTATCTTCCATTGAAAATCTTAGGAAAAAAAAGCTAATGAAGAAATAAAACTATGTCATGTTCACTTTTAGTATTTGTGCCTCTGTAAAAGTGAAGAATCTGGGTGGGTGTTCAGTCAAAGATAATATTTAACTTGTTGTTCATAGATCTATTTGCGATCTCTTATACTACAGGAATAAGATTATTCAGAGTACTCAGAGAAAGGGAAAAAAAATAAGAAAAGAATACCAACATCTGCAGAACTTCATACTAAATACTAGGCTCCTACATTCATGATTACTTATTTTCATAACAGCTGTTGTTTTTTCTCTTGGGCTGGTCATCTGCATCTTATAAGTAAGAAAGTGTTGTTTGAAACTGAGGTACAAGCATATTTATTTATTCTTGGTTCTTGCTTCTTACTAATCTACTGCTCACTTTGCTTTTAATTCAAGTCACCCTGATACACAGGTGCAATACTTCATCAACAAATATGCTTAACAGTGCTCATAGCTAAAAAAAGGAAGTGATTTCACTAAATATCATATTGACTTTATATATTAATGTCAGCACAACTGGAACAGTAATAAAAAGGAATAGTGGGTGCATTTTTTCAGAGTAATAGTTTTTGAAGAATATATCATTTTCATTAAGCTAACTTTGTCTTAAAATCAAAGCTTGGATGTTTACCTAGTAATTGGGAACGAAACATTATGAAAATAGCATGTTTCTGCATGAATAAAACAGTTTGGAAATGGCTTTCAGGCTGATGGACAAGGTTTCCAAATGTCAGTTTTTAACCAGAGTTCTGGAGACATCTGCAAAGACATTTTTTTCATAAGGAAAATAAGAAAGTGTGTGACTCCTTTACAAAGGCAGAAAGTAGCAAAAAAATGTTTCATTTTTCTGACCACTTCATACAATTTAAAGAAATGGGTACTAGTCATGAATTTCAGATTTAAGATGCTTTCAAATGTAGTTCAAAAACCTTGGAGCTGTGAAGCCACGTGCCTGGTTATAGGCTTTGATTGATTTTACCACGTACAGGACTTCAGTCTGTTGCTCCAGGTCATGCTTCTTATTATTTAGTCTGTTCTGCCTTACAGAACAAAAGGCGGCAGATGTCTCAAAATTCCATGCATTTGCTGGGTCTTATTTGTTCATTCTATCTGTCTGTCTATCTGTCTTTCTCCTGCAATACATTGTAACACTTAGAGAAAATCAGGCCTGGCATCTGTTTTGAAATGTGGCATCTATACATCAATGCATGCATGTGCCCTTGTCTTCAGAAATGGGTTGTTTATTTAGATGGTATGCAAGACAATGTAAATTTCTCATTAATCAAACGTATTTTTCCCTTTCTTCTAAAAGGGTCAGAACAGCTTGCGTGTGAAAAAAAGAACTGTGTGGTTGTTGAATGCTTGACAGACAGTAGTACTTTGACACATGTGGTAAGTCTCTTAGTGATTTGAAAGCCTGGTCACCTGCATTTTGAAACTAGGACATGATGACACATCTCAGATGAAAGGCCAAGTTGTATTTTTGCTTATTACAAAATGATACAATTTCCACAACAAATACAAGGTCCGACACAAATAAAAATATACTAAACCTGTAGCTTGAGAACCAGTAGTGGGAGGGGAGAGGCACCGTCACAGTGATACAAAGCTCAGCTTTGTGACTTCACTCCATACGAGTGAATACACATTCAAATATAAATGTTTTCTTACCCTTGGCCAGAAAATTTTGGTGTGCGCCAGCCCACAATGCTTTGTCTCTGCAGGATTTTTTAGCTGATAACATCTGATAATGATCTGGTGGGTCTCTTCCAACCTGGTTATTCTGTGATTCTGTGATCATTGTGCTCGAGTATCCACTCTATTTACCAGACCTGGCTCCCTGCAATTTATACCTCTTCCCAAAGATCAAGTCAGTGCTCAAAGAAACCTATTTCTTTTCAGCAGAAGATGTGAAAGGAAAATGGGCAGAGATCCCCAACAGCCTTTGCTAAAAATGATCTGTGGAATTGCTTTGAATATTGGTAGTGTCGCATGCAGCTGTGTGTTGACTCAGAGGGCAACTGTTTTAAAGGTGATTGCAGATTGTTTTCTTAATTTGTTAAATAAAAAGAGTTACAGGTACAGCCTCTTTTCTGGTTTTTTTTTTTTTTGTGTGTGTGTGTGTTGGATCTCATGTATGATTCTCAACTATGCAACTTTACAGAAGTTGAGATATTTTGAATTTATGCTGCAATCAAGCAAAATTGATAAAGAGCAACAGGCATAAGGTTCAGATAATTATTGACATAGAATCACTATTTATCTAAATAACAAGGTCATCTGAACAACCATTTTTAAAAGTATTTAAGTACAGCAAACTCTGGTAACATTCTTGCTAATTTCTATAGTTGCTACTGTTTTTGTTGGACAGAGTCAGGCAGTGTGCCTGCAATTGATGCTGCAGATTGGCTTTTAGCTCATGAAATAATAAGAGTACCTCTTCTGTAAACCATTGTAGCAAATTCCTACTTTTTCCGTATATGAACCATGATTTCATTAAAAGTCATAAAGTTGGTATTAAGACTAGTCTTTGAGAGGGAATGAAGGAACATGAATGAAATGAAAGGGGTAGAAAGTGAATGAGGAAATGTGGTGGACATTTGTCTCCAGTGGATACCGGTTTATTTGATGCGTGCTATTAATTATTAGAATTAAGCTTATTAATGTGAGTTTTTACTTCATTTTTTTCTATTAGCACAGATGATTCATATATGTTGGGGACTACTCCAAGAACTGATCTGGCTAGAAAAACTATAATATTATGTATTATATATCATATATCCTATATTATATATCATATATTATGTATTACATAGCATATATTACGTATTATATACTATATATTGTATTATGTATTATATATTATCTGAAGAAGTCCAGTCAAACACTGCAACTTTAAACTCACCTCAGTGAATCTTGTTGTCTCTAAATTCCGGTAGTTTTTTAGTAGCATAAATATTGTGATTTACAGAAGTTCTGGATTTATAGAAGGTCTTGTGATTTACAGAAGTTCTTGAACAAGAATAATTTTTTTTCTTACCTGAGCAGGATCACAAACGGGAGAGGCATTATTCATATGATTTCAGGAAATCTGAGAAGACATTTACAGGTCCTGTCTGCTGGAACTTCATGGGAGGAAATTTTTTTCTTTATTTTTTTCTTTATATTTTTCTTTTTTTTAATTAATATATTTTTCTTGGTCCCTTAAAAAGGGCATTGTCGTGGATTTGTCTTGTGCTGCTGTAAATTATAAAACATTGTGATATTTCAAACAAGATTTCTGGAATGAGCATCTTGACCTCGAGAGAACTGTAATACAGGACATATTGCTGTGTTATTATTACAGACCCCGGGATAACTTCAAAAGAAAGTCTAAAAAGCAAAAGTCTCAAATTACCTTCCTGCAGTGTGGAACTAATATGTTTGATCTGTTAAAGAAAAAAAAAAAAAGATAGCTATAAATGGATAGTGATGGCCTTTAAAGCATCACCTCCCATTAGGAAATCATAATTCCCCCAAGAATGAATGAAATAAAGAGTGCACTTCAGGGAAGTACAGCATTAGATGCATGCCAAGCAGGTGTGAACCACGAAACATAACAGATGTGACTTCTAGCCAGATGGCAGAACGGAATAAGAGAGCACACAGCTTCTACTCTAGAAGAGACAATATTTTCTTTTCTACTTACTCCATATTTGTGCTTGATGGGAAAAGAAGTAAATAGAGAAGGAAACAGGCCAATGAAAAGACAGGTCAGTTTTATCTCCCAACTGCAGCTATATGCAACAGTAACAGCAGGCTTAATCCTCTCCCCCTCTGCGGATGTACAAGGTATTAGTGAACTGCAAAGCAGAGAAAAATAGCAGCAGAAAGCAGGACTTTTTGCCCCACCTGGCCAAACCAGGAAAGGAGGAAAAAACTCCCTCAGCAGGTCTGGGGTAGGTGGTAGGAGCAAAAGACACACACTGTGACAAACACATCTCAGATCTCAGCTGTAAAAATAAAAGTGCCTGTGTTAGACTACAATTGAATAATCTAGAGCATGTGCTGATGAAATTGTTTGAACAAATTCATGAACAGGTATACAAACAGATACTAGAGGGAATATGGACGCATGTACTGTCTGACATGCCTAATAAGATGATTGTGGATGTCAAGATGAAGAGGTGAATAGATCTGAAAAGCTTTTCAGGCTCACATATTTCCCTCTACTGACTAGTGGCTCTTTTTGCTGCCATCAGGGAATAATGCTAAGCTAGAAGAATCATTATAGTACCATCCAGTAGGGGGTTTCCATCTTTTTTTTCACAAAAAGACTATAAAAGTGGCAATACATACTGTTTTTTTAACTCGTCTTCAGGCATGAATTTGAAAATTTAACTCATTCCAAATCGTAATAAACTTTCCTTTGTTATTATTTTAATCTTTTAGCTAATTCAGATAGTAAAGTACATATACTATTTTTGAGCAATAGACATGCCCTTCCAGATCTGTGCTTGTTTGATCTCATATGGATACTCATATGTATAAATATTGCATAAACACACCATTTTTTAAAAAGTAACTTTAGAAGAGATATAGTGGACATTAAAAAGCAAGGAGAGCCTGTGAATTTCATGAATGTCACTATTCCCGTTCCAATTTTTGTCTGGTCTTTAACACCCCAGTCATGCTTGAGTAGTTGCCTCTCTGCAACTCCAGAATGAAAAAGTTGGATCTTCCTCAAAGGAGCTACCAGCTCTGCAGATCTTCCCCATGATCTCTGCCTCCTCAGAAAACTTGAGTGTAAAAGATATAACACTTAAAATGAGATAATGTTTGCAGTCCTTTCATATTGTGCCCTACTTCAAGAGAAACTCTGACTCTCGCAATGTCACAATCTGAATCTAATTCAAGAAATCATGGTGGTTAATAGATAATGTGAAATCACAATAGAACTGGTGATAGTATCTTAATAACATTTCGTCTTATTATCTTTCCTGAAAGTTACAGCTTATGTGTTGTTTTATAATTCTTCTGTTAGATAAAGAAAAGGGATATTCATATTCTCATTCTACATGCAAATACACCACCATTAATGGTCTTGAGGTTACAGCATATATCTAGATTGCACGAGACCTGACTTGATGTACTGGAACTTCAATTTACAGAGTCACTGTATTGTTTTCAATCCACTGATGGGTGTTGTTTTTCTCTGGCAGTTATGATAAAATAAGGAATTGCTTATGCTTAAACAATACTTCTAATTGTTTTAGCTCTACAGTCTGGTTATCTTTTGCCTGTCCTCAACAGTTATCATATGAATGTTTTAATTTCTTTTAACGTACTTCTACCTGGAAATTTCCATTCAGCTTTCTATAAAAATAAAGAGGATATTGTTATCAGAAAATATGTTCTTTATATTGTGGAAAAAGTTTCCCCTCGATATTAATGTGCCTATATACTTCATTCCTTTTTAGCTTCAATGTGTTCTATACAGGTTCTTATACTGCACCCAAGACTATGGAGTCTGAACACCAGTACAGCTAAGCACCCATCAAGGCGAGCTATGTTAACCAAGCTTCCACTCCATTCCCTCTCCTCACATAAAAGTATGTTATATTGGATTCGGGTGCACACACTCCTCAGCTACTAATTGGTTTGAGTTGTTGTGAGCAAGGAAATAAGCTTTACAGTAACACTAGACAGTTGATATTTTTGGTTACTCTTATGTCTAGCAGGAACTAATTTCAAAGTTTTGGACCCAGAGGTGAAAACAGATGTGAAAATATGCACGTGAAAATATCCTGAACATGAGAAGCATCCCTAAGGTGAAGGAGTGCTCAAAAAGTACTGGTGTCCAGATTGACAGTAACTGAAAGTTCTCAAAGTGGCATTACTTGATCTTACTGTATTGAATAATTATTTGTAAATAATTGTCATAAATACCTTTTTAATATGATTTAATTCTGTGGCAGTGTAGGTAAATTGCTGCTATGAAAATAAAATCTCAGCAGCTGCTTTCTACCCACTGAAGTACACCTGTGCATTTCTCCAGTTAATTTTGAAGGCTACAGCTTGCAAGTACTTGCAGATATTTTTATTTGTGCCTACATAATGTAACTATTTATAGGTGACATCACACTTGTGAAACATTATTGGAGGAATTCAGCAAAAAACATTGTCAAAAAAAGTTCAACCAGCAGGTTCTTGCCAGTTTTTCTGCTAGAGAACTCCTTTACCCCAGTCTGCTTGCTCTGACGTTCAGAAAAGATACTGCCATTTATGATGTCTGAAGAGCTGTGTCTTCCCCCATTGCTTCAATTCTTGCTTCACAAACAAAGTTGATGGAGCACATTATGGATTTTTCACTTGCCTGGAAGAGGAAAATCAATTTCCATCTAATAGAGCAGGAGGTCACTAAATACTACCAGCTTCTCTGTGACACCGTAGACTCAAGCAGTGGTCCTATGAGACAGAGAAGAGTAGGGAACAGGATCCTGGAGTGCATTAGTACACAGACAAATAGAGAGGAAAATTAGATACTGAAAAAATGAGCTTAGAAAAGTGAGTAAACTGCAATTCCTTTAAGAATGTCTGGAGAGAAACTGTGCACGCAAGCTGGAGCAGCTGCATCCAGGTCAGACTTGCTACTTAATTTTCTTATGATGGAAAGCTTGAGCTCGTATGTACACAGTAAATCTAGCACAGGTGACATTGTAGGTCATTTAGTAAAAGACAGCTGGGACAACTGCAGCACTGAGTGACGTATAATCTTTCGCAATTGCAATAAAGTATGAAATGAGATGTAGGCAACTCACTGCTGGGAAACATTTAGGAGACATGGGTATGAATAAATAAACAAATGAATAAAAGCAAACCATATAAAATCCTACAAACAAACAGAACTTGTTTCCACTGGTCATTTTTCTGTGGAGAGAAATGACCAAGGAAGCTGGTGGGACAGGAAGAACCTCTATAGTTCTCTGGAAAAAGGATGAATATTGTGTCAAATTTTGGTAAAACAATTGGTTTGTACTCGTGTAAAAAGTGGGCTTTTTTTCCCTATGAAAATATGACTGGGTGTTCTGTCCTTGTTTGTTAATTCCTGGTGACAAGTTTACTATAAGGAAGATGTGCACACCTCAGGTTTAGTGTTCAACTGTGTTGTCACCTCACATAGGCTGATGTTAAAGCTGGTGAGGTCTGCTGCTGATAGGTGTCTGTTTGCTACCCCCTTATCATGCCATAAACAGGGAAGAGGACAGGCTGAAGGAATTTAGTGATACTGCTGGCACAGGTTCTCTGACAGGTGGTGATGAAAATGCATATTCAGTACCTAAGAGAGGAGAGACCCAAAGATAAGCTGACTTATTGAGGAAATATTGATATCTTGGGAAGTGTTTTCATGGGATGCATATTATCTGGAAGAGAAACATTGTATTGGGAATTCCAGGAAGATGCAGGAAGACACTGAGGAGATACTGAAAGGCATTTGCTCAGAAGTGTAGGGCAAACAGCCAGTCAGAAGGAAATTAAGTAAGACTACGTAGTTCAGAAGAAATAGAACTGTCAAGATCTACATGATCATTATGCATACCTGTACATTGAAAAAAAACACCAAAAAACCAAAACCAAACCAAACCAAAAAAATAACCCCCCACAAAAAAACAGAGAAAACAGAGTAAAAAAAAATAAAAAAAATCCAAAAGACAGTCTTCATTCTCATCCCCCACTTATTTTCCATATGACTGTGTTGAACAAAATAGAGATCACTGTACTCCACAGCAAGGTATGAAAGAAACAGACACATAAGCGATGGATTCTGAGGTGCCTGCTCAATTCAAACACATCTTTATTTTGCAAATGGCTCGTCTGACTTCACTAAAGATATTATTCCCAGCCAATGATGTCAGAATAAAACCTTAAATAGACTGTCATAGGGTAAAACAGAGCTACAGTGCTGCCATTCCAGTGCAGACACAACTAGAACATTCTACCATTTTACTTAAAGGAGTTTACTCTTTACTAGTATTTACAGTGGTGGATTGTCATGGAAGTAAACACTTGCAGTAAATCAAAGGGAGAAGTTCTTCAGGAAACAGGCATTTCTTTCTACCTATAGTATTGCACAGTAACAAAATTAAAAAAAAAAAAAGCACTCTTAATTTAGTTGCATTTCATCCAATACTTTAAAGAATTTATGAGTGAGACATATATATCTACTAAGCATCTATTCTATCTTGAATTATGCTCTCTTGGGTCAAATTTTTGGAGTTTTGCTACGCAGGCAATGAAGCAAAGAATAGATCCAAATTGGTTTTAAATTAATCAGACTCACAGTTAAAAAGCAGAGCATCATCACTTAGGTTAAATGTCAGTTGTTCATCTTCAGATTTATGTATTTTATTAAACTTACCATAATTGACCTTTTCAAGTATAATACTCAGTTAAAACCTGGAGAAAATTACAATATTATAAGAGAAGGACAATTTCAGTTATGACCAAGTCGTTGTATAAAAGATGAGATATGAAGATATTAATTTATCTCTTCTCACCATTTTCTGCAGTAGGGCAATTACACATTTGGATTGATGCTACTTCTAATGGATGTGATCTCACAGCTGAATTAGAGGTGGGTAGAGAAGGTAGGAAAAAGAGTGAGAAAGGCTTCATTCAAAGATACAGAAATCAGTGGAAAGATTATAATGGAATTCTGTCAGCTTAGCATGCAAATGGAAATCTGTTCAGGTTTAAATAACTTTAATAAAATAGTTCTACTTTGGCTGTTGCATTCCCTTTGAATTCTCCTCTTTACTCTTCTCTTTCCAGTGGAAAGATTGTTGCTTGTAAAAATAGCCCAAACCCTCTTTGGTAAGAAGAATGAAAGCATCTCCTTGCAGGACATTACTGAGTAAGTACACCAACTGAGGAACTTTCTTATATGCCACTCTAGTCCTACTGACTTTCAGCTAAGTCACTCAATACAATTAGCATCTGGCAGCAGACACTTTTATCTCAGTTTATGAGAAAATTAATTTTTTCAATTAAGCTGTGAATGTTTATGACAAAATAATAGCCTGGCTTGCTTGAGTGCACTAGAGTATGTTGTAAAGTAAGCTGTGTGCTCACTGGGAGGCAGGAAGTGCAGGCATGGGCAGGGTTTGTGCCAAGAAGGTATTGTACCCCTTAATTTTTGACAGATGAACAGTGTCAGTGAAGTCAAAGAGTCTATTAAAAAACTTACACATTTTGGCAATTTGAGGCCAGCATTCTCAGTAACAGAGCTTTGGCCTGCTGCAGTTAAGCCAAATGACAAAAATTTCACTGGGTTTGAGGGAGAAAACAGTAATAAATGAGACATGCTAGATAATCAGAATGAATGAAGTGTTGATTAGAAGTCTTATTTTCAACAAGTTTGTTGTTGGCTTAGCACCTTTTGAGTCATTCTGGGGTGAATCTTATATTTCTAACACAGACATAACTCCCATTGGCTTCACAAGCAGTTTTGCTGAAAGTAGCATTGAGTAAATCTAGGTTTGGATTTCATCATCTAAGCTTCCCCCAGTGAACTCTGGTATTGTGTTTGAATTGGCATCACATGTGTCAATCTTTCAGCCACATCTGCTACTTAACAGGTCTTTCTAGATCATCCATCATTTGTTCCTAAATATTCAATGATTCAATAAAATCCTCTGAACCAAATAATGACATTAGCAGTACAAATAAACTGAGTGATTTCATTAGACTTCACATATTTTATTTTGGCTTTCATTGTTATGACAACCAGGCAGCTCAGTAGATGTGGGAAACAAAACCAGTTTTATCTGGAAGACTATTTCATGTTTTATGAAACTAAAATGAATCTGTGCTTAATAATGTGTGGATCCAAAATGAAAGCACACAAGCCTTCTTGAGGGTGAGATTACAGACTGTTTCAATAAAGAAAAACAGTTTTAACCCCCCCCCGGTTTTTAAAAACAACACACCATAAAAATACGTCTGATACAACATTTAAGGTATATAATAGAGAACCTAAATGAAGCCCACTAATGGTGATGGAAATATGTCCACTGATTTCAACTTGTGGGCTTTTAATAGCAATTAATGATTTCACAAGAATATGCACTCTAAAGAATTTGATTTAATTGCCACTCCTCACCAGTAGTATGGCATTCAGTAAAATAGTCCTTTGCCCCATACTGTTGAAAGTTTCCGTTTAAGTTCAAGTACTCATATGGAGGGGAGAATAGGAGAGATTTGGGCATGTGACCATTCCTGGATGTGGTATGATTCCTAGATAGTCTTCCAAAAATTTATCACATTCATTTATTTTATTTACCCTTTAATGAGGAGACTTTGGGCAGCTTTTAACTGCAGATATAATGCCATGCATTTAGGCTACCAGACAGCTTACTATGCAAGAGGACGTGTGGGAGCAGTCTTGAGGGCACACAACTGTAAGCCACTGGCACCTGCATTAGGTATCGCCAAATTCTCTTAGATGCAAATGTTTAGGAGAAATGTGATTAAGTTGGAAGCATGGGGAGCAGAATGTGATGAAAGAGGAAAAGGTTTGGCAGTTCTTCCAGATCAGCTGATTGATTTTCATTGAATTGAATAAAAACACATCTTAATCATTCATCATCTTTTTACTCTCTCTCTGCTACCACCAGAAATTAATTCAGTCATGACAGAAGTAACTTGGCAATGAAGAGACACCAAAGGGATAAAGGAAAACTGAAGAAACCTCCAAACATATACCAGAAAACAGGATAGATTTGCTATTCTCCACATAAACAAAAAAAGAGGGGAAACACCTGGAACAACCATTCAAGACTCAAACCAAGAAATACGTTCACATACAAGCTAGCTGCCACAGTCAGGAAGGATAAAAATGAAAGAAAACCCCTTTCATTACTTGACTGGAACCAGACGCAGAAGGCTGGGAATTTCCTTGTACTTCTGGAGATCATGACACAAGCAAATATGAAATGAATTTAATGAGCCCAGTGACCCAGTGAGAAATCGAAAGTTATTGTTCTCTCTTTTTAAAATTTGAAGTCACAAAGTGGAAGAAAGAATTAGATGAATATGATGAAGGATTGGGAACTCTTCTGTTCATATATATCTTGATGATCAGAAAAGATAGAAAAAAATATCCATAATATGAAACATTTATGATTCACTGATCCAACTACTGAATAGACCTAAAGTCCAGACAGATGAATTCCAGTGACAAAGATCAGAAACTGTACAGCAGTAAATCCAAAATAAGGAAGCAAGCGAAGTTTATCTGAGTGGACAGAGATTATTTTCTGTGCTATGTTATGATGTAGCATATTACACATATAACATAATGACTTCTTCCCTCTTTGTTCACTTCACTTTGACCTGAAGGAATCATATTTACAATACTCTTAGAAGAATTTAAAAAATTAGTTATTTTTCAGACTGATTTCCAATTTAATTTCCAAAGTTTATTTTATGTTTTAAAAAGTAGCTGCATTTCAATGACTAAAATTATTTTTAAAGTTCACTTTCAAAATGTCAAAATAGAACACTGAAAATTGGGAGGGGGTTGGAGGTTTTTTTTATATTTGCTTAAATTTGGAAATTCACATATAATTTTTATCAATCCATACCTGCAGTTTTCAATACCCAATATATCTCACCAACGATTTTTGAGCAGAAAATAAAACCCCAAACAAACAAAGGAAAAAAAAGAGAAAGCTATTAGCTGTAATGAGATTGGTGCAGGAAGGAAATTCACATTTAACTGGAATTCTCTTTTGGGCCAGAAAGAAAGCAAAACCAGCTTGTCATGATTGATGTTAAGAGAGATTGATGGATATTGGAAAGGCTAGAGGTGACTGTAGGAAGTTCAAAGTCCCTCCATTCTGCTACCCAGTCACCAGAATATGTACTCTCCACTGGCTTGGGACCAGCTGCTGTGTAACAAAAGTGATAATTTAAAGTAACTCCGCAATCATGGGTAAAAGCAAGTTAAATGTCAGTAGGTCAATACATACTATATACAGAAATTCACAGAATAAAATATTGGATCACATTTAATTTGCAGCCGCTGGCTTGTAGAAATTCTACTTAGAACTGAACAGTAAAGCTTTATAGGTAATGGAGTTGATTATGGTCCAGTAGTTATCTCTCTCAGGCAGAACTGTTGGGACTTCAATGTTTCCAAATGGCTTTGAGACAGCAGCAGGGAAAGTATTATTTTGTTGTGTAGAGGTAAAGACTTTTTGACTGTTTGGGCAACTTGAAGTGATCATTTTCTGACTTAGTACAGAGGAGCTCATTTAAAGAAATAACGGAAGAGAAGCTATTCCCCATGTAGCAATTCAAAATATTTTAAAGAAGCCTACAAAATGGTTTTCAGATAGTGGCATGGTGAAGTAAAAAGATTTTTTTTTTCCTTAAGAATACATTTCTTTAAATTGCCACTCAAAAAAGTGAAATCATGGAATTGCTGCTTCAATGCACTAGGTTTGTAAATAGGTTTCACAACAGAGATCCAAAAGACTGCAGAAACCAATATGAATGTTGCCATTCGATAGTGAAGGATTTATTTATTTATTTTTCACTTTCCCCAGTCATCTTGTGACACTGAGGAATTTACTTAGTTTTCATTTGCTTTAGGTTTCCATAAAATAAATAAGAGTAAAATTACATAATTTAGCCAATACTCCACAGTGGGATCAGCAGGTGAAAAGTGACAAAGTTTGTAAAGATTGTGGTTTTGACAGCTCAAATTAAAGAAGACAAAACCAGAGAATTTGTCAACATATTTACTTTAAAAAGCAGCCATAGCTACAATAGTTTTTTTGAGATATACCATTTGGTAACTATAATATTGATGCCTTGTAAAAAAACCTCTTATGATGGACAGGTTATGAGACATATTTTTTATTTTAGCAAATACTAGCTTAAGCCATTCCTATATATCTTTACTCTGATATGCTAAATGAAGAAACATTTAAATGTAATATTGTTGGGAGTGGGCATGATATCAGTAGATGGTGTACCAAGGAATATGAAGCTAACATGTAAATTCTATATTTTTCTGTTCCTTTTGCTTCCCCAGCATCGCTAATGCACAGCTTTCAGTGCCTTGAATAAGCAGATAAGCATTCTGAAAATCAAGTATAGCAGAATATGCATGTCCAAAATTGCACAAGGGAAGAATGTCGGTATTTAAGCCTGAATCTGCATTCTTCCCTTTTGTTCAGTAACCCCCATATACTGAAAAATTTGTACAATTATAACTAAACCAGATCATATATGGTATAGGTATTGACTTTGTGAATACAAGCAAAAAAGAAGTACAAAAAACCCCAAGAACAAATAGGGTGTTAATCTTTTAATATTGATCAAATTTCAATTAGACTAACTTGCAGATGTATCTATGTAATTTTACGCTGGATATCTGATCCTGAAGACCAAACTGCCAGGACAAAGAAAATATTCTTTGGTTGTAAATATCGGAAATAAAGAAAAACACTTTAAGTGATTATATGCTATTAAAATGGACCAGTAAGAAATAAACTCCACATACACCCTTAATTTCAGCATGAGACCACTTCGGAAGTTAGAAGGTACAACTTTATCCTCCAAAATAAAATGTCACCGGAAAACATATGCACAGATTACATACTTGTAATATCTGTCACCACATATGTATCTACAGAGAAGACCAAATTTACTTATTTTGTGAGAAAAATAAAATATGCTACCCAATTTCATTTTCCCAAATAACAAAAAAATCAAGTTTCAACAAATAAAGTCCCAGATTCAAATTTTAATCAAAATAAGGAGAATTATAGCAATTCACTGCTTACAAATATTGCTTTCCAGTTACTGTTTTGATCAGATTTTTCGCCTTATGTTCAGCAGACTTGATATCGTAGTGTCTTTTGTCTAACCTAGCATCCTTTTTTCCTCTTATCCTTGCAACATCTAGCAGTTTCCATTTAAAGCACATCGAACATTGTAATGCCACATATAGATATGTGAGTTAACACTCAAAAGCCCAGTTAAGCCTGCTTTCTGAACCAGAACCAAAATGATTACTAGTTATGGCACTCTGCCCAGGGAGCACCATTAACACTGTTAAACACTAGCTCAAGCGTTGATGTACTATCTTGCACCTTAAATTCATACCCCATCTCTCCTAAAGCACATGCAAAGAATGCATTGATCATGTATATGTCCAGTATAACATATCAATAGTATATTGATACCTAAAGAAGATTGCACTTCTTTTTACCTAGTATGCCAAATATGTAGTTGGAAAATACCAAATAAAAGCATGACTTAAGATTTCCTATTAAATGTAATAATCACCTTTATGATTTACACATGGCAAATTGTAAAAGTAAGGAAATATGAAAGCTTCTTCCTTTTGTTTGCTTATCCTGTAATTATTGCTTCCACATTTCAAGTCATTGCATTAGGGAAATGGTTTAATGGTGAACTTGTCAGTGTTAGGCTTATGGTTGGACTTGATGATCTTGAAGGTATTTTGTGATCTAAATGATTCTGTGATTCAATTATTCATATTACTTAGACTGTATATCTATGATAGATCTCATTACAAATTTGCAAAATAATAAAAAAGCATGACTAAGAATTTTTTCTTTCCTAGGTGGAATGGTGTTAAGTTTTTTTTGTGGAAATTTTCATTTTTCCTCCACTCCATTCAAATCCTTGAAGAAATAAATCTGCAGGCTAACGTAACTTAAGCAGCAACACGAGAATTACACCAGACTTTAAAGATGTCTTGGTGGCCTATCAGCTGTTAGCAGTTTTCTGTCTCTTGAGTGCTGTAAAGTGTATAATCTATTTGGATAGGCAGATGGATGTGTGAGTTTGAAGTACTGACACAGCACTAATAACCCCCATTAGACCCGCAGTTTAGTGATGTGCATGCCTGCTTTGTCCATCATGTACCTGATCATCACGGGGTGAAAAAAAAAGCAGACCTTTTATGTAATCAGTCCGTTGCTTTGTTAATCTAATTGTCAGTAACAATGGTCTTACTGGTAGAAATTATTCCATTCACAAGTACCCCACGTTTTCTGAAGATATTCTTTCATATTATTCCTAGCTAGCACTTACAGATATTCATATTTCGGTCTATTATTTCAAACATTCATTTTTCCCTTGAAGAGCTGTTTTATTATATAAAAGTCACTTCAAAACTCCACAGAACAGCAAATGACATGAAATGTGAAATAAAAGTCTAGAGCAAATGAATTAATGGGAAGTTTCAAATTTCAGATTTTTAGCTGAATTTTGAGTGAAGCTACCAGAAAGTCAGTAAACCTAGTGGAAACACTTAATTTGAATAGTGATACAGTTTCATAAGTTCCGAGGTAAAATTTATTCCATTAAAATCTATTTTCACAAGGTCCAGTGAACCACTCTCATCTTCACTGATGTCTCAAATATATTTTAGGAGGGTGAAAGGAAAAGCATGTCATGTAAAAGGAACAAGTTGTAATGGGCCATGCATAGAGGCAATCAACTTCTGTAGTGGTTAAGAGGTATCACCACTGTCTATTTGTAATTTAGTAGATAAGCAATCACCAACTACTGTTAGGTGATATTAAGACATTGGAGTCAAAAGCACGAACTGCAAACATTTATGTGTTTGGGAAATAAAATCCTGCTCCCACAGAAAGCTGAGTGAAATCTGCTGTTAAATTCATCAAGGAAGTAATTCCATTTACAGATTTTAGCACCACAGAGAAACATTTGCGATCACATGGTTTGAAGCTCTTGAGATATAGCATAAAATTCCTTTGCATGACTCCTAATAGCAATGCACCTGAATAACTTTACATCTCATAGGAAGACAGGAAAATTATATTTAAAGAATTCAATAGATGGGTAAATTGTCACATGCAACCTCAAAATCTGTTCCAATACCAGAGTAGTATAAAATATGTGCACGTTTTCATTTTAAGTGTGTCTCATTTTCATTTTATCTAGATTCCAGCTTATCTGCTAAATCAAAGTGCTGTCTGGCACAAGAGGTCTGCTTTCCTCACACGTATCTATTAACTTTGATCAAATCACTTCTTAAACTTCCCTTTAATAGACTGAGCTCTACATCTCAGTGTGATTTCTGGGTCTTGCAGTCGTCCTTGCCGAGCTATATTATTTTCATAGTCACAGTCGACTTTAGGCAACCCTTTGGAGTATTATCATTATTTATTTACAAAGAGCTGTCATTTGTTATGGTTCAGTAATGCTGTAGAAGCTGGCTACCAGCTATGGAGTAGTTGGAGGGGCACAGAGAGTACTATTGCAGGGCTTTTGTATGACAAATGCCATAAGGTCATCAGGATTTTTCAGGTGGGTTTTAAACTCTTGGCTTATTTAGATGTTAAACCGTATACCAGCATGTTTGCTTGTTATGGCTTAGTCTCAGCAGATGCCATGTAGAGCACCTTGCCATTGGGTTGACATAAGACTGATATCTGCCTTGGTGCTGTGTACACACAGGATGAGATCTCCAAGAGCAGCTCTCAGAACAAGCTGACGTGTATAAAATCACACCTCAGACATAACTTACTGGGTTTTATTTCTTACTCCACGCAGTAGGTGAGTGAAAGATAATTCAGAATTCTTTTTGAAGACCTATCTTTACTTTTATTTTTAAAAAAGGTATCCTTGAAAGAGGATAGCAGTTGTGTTAAAGGGAATACTGTGAGAAGAGATATAGCTAGCTACCCAGTGAACTTTACTAACACCTTGTTTAAAGAATTTTTTTTTTTACAATAATTGTCTGAAAGGGAAAAGGGTTTCTTTTCAACCTTTAATTAAACAAATACATCACTGGCACAAGATTTCATTATCTTTTTCATGCTTCTTTGTTCACTGAGATGCATTATGGTTTTACCATAATTGTGACAACAAAGTTTCATGATTGGCAGTTTTACTTTACTATCCAATTGGGCAAAGCAATAATTGCATCTTCTAGTTTAATTTTGACCAGCCACATTACCATTAATACATATGAAGTCAAAGGTTTAGTTAAGTAGAAACTAAGAGGGAGAGGAATTTTTTTTCTTATTGCTAAAAACCAAAATAATTTGCCTTTTTACCTCAACACAATCTGAGAGAAATATAACGAAATCATGCACCAGAAGCCATACTGAAAGATGGTGCAAAGAACTTCTCCCTTCAATATCTTTCCATATTTTATTTCATATCTTACTTTATATCTTGTTCACTTCCTAAACCTGTCATAACCACAACAGTTAATAGATAAATGTACAATTTTTATTTACCATCTCAAGTATGTTAGCTGTTATTATTCTATTACCCTTGATGTCTGGTTTTGTTACAGCTAAAAAATAAAAATTCAAACAACCCAACCAAATTTTACAAAAAATGCATGTTTATTTTCCCTTTAAAGCAACAACTAACCCCAATTAATTTGCAGCATAATAAATCTCCATATTAACAATACTCTATGAACATTAAGCAAACTCGAAGGCCTTGCTCACAGTTCTGCACAGCTATAGCAACTTAGTAGGGTCAGCAAGATGGTAATAATTAGCTGTGTATTGCTTTTCAAAAACTCCATGCTTGTCATATTTGCCAGCATCTCTCTTGAGGTGTTAGATTAGGACATCAGTACTCACAGGGTGGCTGTTTTAATCATGCAGGTGGCAGGAAACTCTTGCCTCACCTTACAGTTGCATGGTGCCTGACTTCAGTGGAGCTGACTTAATTTACAGCACTCTGAGATGTGGCAATACATCTAAAACCTGCTGCTCTCTCTCTCTTACTAATAACTTCACTGAAGTTTGGGTTTTGGCACTGCATGTCTGCAGGAGAAAGACATCAGATGTATGTCTACAACTGCCTGTTTTTTTTTCATTTCATTGTGCTCAATATCTGGGTTTCAAATGAAATAATGTAATTGCTTGATTAATACAGTTCAGTTTGAATGTTAGGTGGGATTGGGCAAAGTGGCTGGAATACAAAGCATTCAGTAAGGCTGCAGGAGATTCCAGCTGAAATAGCTTGCAAAAGCTTGTGAAGATTTTTGTATTTTCAGCCAAAATCCTTCCAAGACCTCCAGCCACATCTAGGTTTACTTTTGCAAGTAGGCAAGTCTGTATTCTTCACATGAAGAACATCACAGGACTGTGCAGATTTAAAAAAAAAAAAAAATACAATGCATCTCTTTCCTTGCAATAATTACTGTAAATGGGAAGTGACTCACTCTTCGTCTTTGCCCTTGCAATATTCCAATAATTTGATGTTATTTATCACTACATTTAATTCTTTTAGTAAACCTCCTGTTTCCTATTTTCTTCCAAGACAGCAGCAATTTTTAGTGGCTAGTATCATCCTAAATGACATTTGAGCGCTTCCTATTGTGACTGTGTACAAGGCTTTGAGAATCTCAAATAGGATTTGGCTGATGGAGAAGCCTGTCTTTGGTTTGACACAAAGATACCTCTAAGCTATTTTCTACTAGTATGCCCTTATATAAGTAGTCTGATTTACACTCAATTATGCCAACACCCAGAGTTAAATCTGTGTGAAAAATGCTTTGCTGTGTTGGAATAAAATAGTCATTAAGCTCCCCAAAGAGAAGCCAAAGAGGCAGTGCTGATGCTAGCCCTTTTTCTAGAAGAGCTCATAGAGTTTTCCCCCAGCATTCTCCTACCATCTTTGTTACCTGCTGTTCTCATATAAGGAATGATCCTAGAGCAGATATTCCTAGTGATGAGGCTTGAGGAGAGTTGTCTATGTAAGAATAGAAGCCAGTGATGGGAATCCCAGTGGCTCTTTAATGTTCTGGGCCCAGCTCGTAGAAAGGGGTAAAAAGCAACTCTGTCATCCCAGAGCTTCCCAGGAGAACTGACAGCTGGAATTACTATTATCTCTGCTCCCTGTTCCTGCCAGCAGGTAGTCATTTGATGTGAAATTGGCAATATCCAAAATTCAGTCAAATGCAAAGTAAACAAACTGAAACAACAGAGATAAATATTTGATTTCTAAGCCCTTTGAGCACAGGAGAATTCAGTAACACTTGTAATGGATTGAAAAACTATTCAGGCTATTAAACCTCCCTCAAATAAACAAAAAAATCCTAATCCATCATCCCAGGTCAGCTCTGAGAGATTAAAGGACGTTTCTTGTGACTGTTTATAATCTTATGAAAAACAGTGCAGCTGTTAACTTTGCACTGACTTTCTTAGTTGGCTCATGATTCTCTGTGCTACAAACGTGGCAGAGTACAGGAGTAGATGGAAGCAGAGTTACTCCTTCACCACAGGTTTGTTACAGTGGAACTATTTTTGGCAGAAGTACAAAAATAGCCGATAAGAAGGCAGAAAACTGAATAGGTTTTTAAATTATTATTGCATAAACATATTCCTGGGATCCAGAGTTTTACTCTGAAGGAAGTGATTTCTCATGATGGGTTTCATACCACCATTTTCCCAAAAAAGAGGGACATCCACCCTTCAAGCCCCTTTCACACTCTGCTTATAGCAGTGAACCAGGCTTTTAGGTTTGTAAATGACCTTTTCATAGAATCTAGAATCATAGAATAACAAGGTTGGAAGAGACCCACTGGATCATCGAGTCCAACCATTCCTATCAATCACTAAACCATGTCCCTCAGCACCTCGTCCACCCGTGCCTTAAACACCTCCAGGGAAGGTGAATCAACCCCCTCCCTGGGCAGCATCTGCCAGTGCCCAATGACCCTTTCTGTGAAAAATTTTTTCCTAATGTCCAGCCGAAATCTCCCCTGGCGGAGCTTGAGGTCATTCCCTCTTGTCCTGTCCCCTGTCACTTGGGAGAAGAGGCCAGCACCCTCCTCTCTACAACCTCCTTTCAGGTAGTTGTAGAGAGCAATGAGGTCTCCCCTCAGCCTCCTCTTCTCCAGGCTAAACAACCCCAGCTCTCTCAGCTGCTCCTCATAAGGCCTGTTCTCCAGCCCCTTCACCAGCTTTGTTGCTCTTCTCTGGACTCTCTCCAGAGCCTCAACATCCTTCTTGTGGTGAGGGGCCCAGAACTGAACACAGGATTCGAGGAGCGGTCTCACCAGTGCCGAGTACAGAGGGAGAATAACCTCCCTGGACCTGCTGGTCACGCTGTTTCTGATACAAGCCAAGATGCCATTGGCCTTCTTGGCCACCTGGGCACACTGCTGGCTCATGTTCAGTCACTGTCAACCAACACCCCCAGGTCCCTCTCCTCCAGGCAGCTTTCACAACAATATATCTTGATTTTACATGCGATTACTTTCATATATGAATTTTCTAGATGTAGAAACAGAAAGGGAGGGCAATTTTTCATGCCTCTCAGCCAAAGAAGAGGGCACAGCTTATCCATGAGATGATGAGAAAGAGAGCTTTCTGATCCTGTTTTATTATGGCATGTAAATACCACCATGACAATATAGTCTACAATGCACAGCTTCTCCATGCTGCCGATGGCAAATGCTCATTTAAGCATCTGAATGATTCAGGTGGCATGTTGCAGCTAATATATATGTATGCAGTCACATCTGGCAAGTTACTGAAACTAAAACTGCTGACTGCTTATTAAAGTATCTTTCATTGATTTTGTTTAAACCATAAAGAACTGCTTTTGATTATCTGGCAAATCCACTTTCTAATACTTTAACTCTCCAATATAAGTTTGTAATTGTCAGTGCTGTGCAGTTCAAATGAACTTGGGATTTAAAAAAAAATCTCTTGGAAAGGAAAAGATGAAATATCCCATTGCTACTGACTTTTCCTCTTACTGTCGTTTTATAGTCTGACTTCATTCAAGGTTGAATTCTCATTCAGATTAATAGAGTTGCCCTTCTGGAATTTGTGGACAAATATATCCTATATATCCCTTATCATTCATAATGGAGTCATACAAGTGGCACGTTTGCCTTCAATAAATAAGTAGGTTTTGGTTCACAATTTTTTTGAGAAAATCTCTAACACCTGGAAAAAGGAATATCTTTTTCTTAGACCTTGAAAAATGAGCTTGTTATGTTATCATACTTTTTTGTCTCAAGAATATCCGGAATGTATTGAATTACCTTTTTCCTTTACTGTTCAGTACACTATTTTCCTTAAAATAGTTTTTGTGTTGTCTGTAAAAAAATGTCATATCTAAGAGCGAAGTAAAGTGCTTTGCTACTGAAATCAACTTTCAGGGGGTTTTTTTCCACATGAAAAAGAAAGCACAAGTTAAGATAAAACTACCAAAAGCTAAGTAAAATATTGTCTGACCAGACTTGGAAAATACTTCTCCAACTTCTTTTCAGTCTGAACTCGAGGTTACAGAGCATACAGGTTCAGGTTCTGACTGTGTTACAAAGCCATCATTCTCTTTCACAAGGTCACTTAAGGAATTGTATTAAAAGGAATGTGTCATTCTCCAAAAGAAAAATTGAGCTGAAAGGCTAGTAACATAGATTAGCTACAGGTCCGCCTCCCTAATTAAGCTTCTCCTTTGTATACAGTTTAAAGCTTTTGCATAGCTTTTACAGTCATGGTTAAATGTCTTTGGGTTTACATTTAGTTCCCCCTTCCCATCAATCATGAATCCTTCCCCTCAGTGCTTTCCCAAGACTCTGGCAACCAACAGGAATGGCAGAAACCCACCAACGGTCAAAGAGCAAGGTTTTATGTCTATTGACCATGTAGGATTGCAGAGGTCTGCAAAAAGAAAGTAGCCTATTTGCCCTGAACTCTGAAACAGTGAAGGCAGCCAATGACTTTGTTGGGTAAGGAACTGAACACCAGTGAATTTTAATCTGCTGTCACCTGTGTGACAAGGTGGCTCAGGCTAAGGAGCATACTGGGAAGATGAATTTGCTGTTTTGCTAAGAAATTTTGAACTGTCACCCTTGGGCACTGCATAAACTTACACGAATGGTTTCCAGACACTAACCTTAGAGCATGATATCCATCACACTAATAGACCATAACTGAGCTTTAACCCAGTCAGGCACGAAATCTTTCTAGATAAGGAAATAAAATCTTCTTCACCACAAAGTTTAACTGTGGTTTATACAAAATATTTGTTGGGTGGCAGCACACAATGAGCAGCCCAAGCACTGTGGCTGGGAGGTGTTGGGAAGCCATAGCCAGGGTCCTCAAGGTTATAAAAGGTTATAACGACTCTGTTGTGTTATGCAAATTAGGCCATAGCCAGGGTCCTCAAGGTTATAAAAGGTAGCATTATTAGGACAAGACGTGTTGTCTCAAATGGGGACACGATTGGTATCAAATTTTGGGGAGCGACCACTGATGGGCAGCTGGACAAAATCATAGAAAAAATTTTAAAAGCTAATGTAACTCTTTATGTGGCAGATAAGCCCTTGGAGCTAGTATTGGTTAACTCTGGTCAAGATCGAAAACATCCTTTGGCCTTTTGGGACAGACAGAACAAAAGTTTCAAATCATAGAATGGATATTTTTATCGTATCAACCGAAAAATGCTATAACCACTAGACTCGAGCTGTTTGGTCAATTGATTATGAAAGGCAGGAAAAGATGTTTGGAATTGTCTGGGACTGAACCTTCACGAATTTACCTGCCAATTAATAAGGAATATTTGGATTGGCTTATGGAACATTCAGAACCTATTGGGATTGCATTAGCAGATTTTATGGGAGAAATTAGCAACACGTATCCGATTAGCAAATTGATTCCTTTGATACAAAACCAAACCTTTGAACAGATACCGATGTGATCTGAAACGCCAGTGAAAGGCATTACATTTTTTACAGATGCAGGAAAGAAATCTGGTAGGGCTGCTATTACCTGGCAAAAGCGAGGGCAATGGAACCAGAAGTCAATATTTACACAGCCAGGTGATTCATTACAAACTATGGAGCTACGAGCAGTGGTTTGGGTATTTCAACAATACACATCACAGCCTATTAATATAGTTTCTGATTCATTATATGTTGTAGGTACTGTTTGTAGAATAGAACAGACTATGATAAAAGAAGTTAAAAATGCAGTTTTGTATGCATTATTGTTACAATTGCTGTACCTGTTGGAACAACAAGAGCATAAGTATTTTATTACTCATATACGAAGCCATCAACCTAATTTTGGCCTGGCAATTGGGAATAATCGTGCCGATCGCCTTGTTGCTGCAGTTTGGAATGATCCTCGAACAACTCTCTTTTTACAAGCCAAAGCCTCACATGAATTTTTTCACCAAAATGCTAAAGTACTTAAACGACAATTTAATATTCCTCTGTCTGACGCACAAGGTATAATCAATTCTTGTCCAGATTGTCAAAAACAAGGTATGGGATTAGGATTTGGAATAAACCCCAGAGGGCTTCAAGCCTTACAATTATGGCAAATTGATGTGACCCATATTCCAGAGTCTGGGCGATTGAAATATGTGCATGTCTCAGTAGATACATTTTCTATGGCCATATGGGCCGCGGCACAGACCGGGGAATCTGCAAAACACGTAATTAAGCACATGTATGCTGCTATAACGGCATTAGGGATACCTCAAATGATAAAAACAGATAATGGGCCAGCTTATGTCTCTCAAAAATTTAAACATTTTTGTGTTCAATGGGGAATCCGTCATAATACGGGTATCCCACATTCTCCAACGGGTCAGGCAATCATTGAGCGTTCTCATGCAACCTTGAAGTCCTTTTTGCAAAAACAAAAAGGAGGAGGAGATGTATTACCCCCTAGTGAAAGAGTTGCAAAAGCGACTTACGTGTTAAATTTTTTGCGCCTCACTGGAACTAGGAATAGCCCTCCAATTGTAATTCATCATCAATCACTGGAATCAGGATTGAATAACCAGGACCAGCAAGGTATCAAGGTACAATACAAAGACTGGGACTCAGGTGAATGGAAGGGACCTGTTGAACTAAAAATGACAGGAAGAGGTTATGCTTGTGTCCTAACAGATACTGGACCCCGCTGGGTGCCACAAAAGTGGATCAAGCCCTGGAAAGAAAGGAAGACGACGGAGCAGGAGGACCTCACATCGGAAGAAGAAACTGGGGTGGTCTTTTGACAGAAAAGGGAATTTGGAATAACGATTCTGAAAAGGCTCTTCCACCCGGATATTTTCTAATCTGCGGTGACAGAGCGTGGGGCGGAATACCCAGCAAACCAGTTGGTGGACCTTGTTATTTGGGAAAGTTAACGTTGTTTACACCAAGTATACAATACGTTTTTGGAGTTTTGAGGAAAAATTTTCGCCGGTTTATTAGCCCCAGGAGTTGCAGCTCTTGAAGCTGGGTCACAAGTCAAGAAAATGGCTTGTTGGAGCGTTAAAGCAAGGATTGTTTATCTTGATTGCCATTATTGTAGTTTTAAGTGTTTTGATGCTTTTAATGGTGCTTGGCTCGCTCAAAAAGAAAACGGGGGAATTGTTGGGTGGCAGCATACAATGAGCAGCCCAAGCACTGTGGCTGGGAGGAGTTGGGAAGCCATAGCCAGGGTCTTCAAGGTGATGAAAGGTTATAACGACTCTGTTGTGTTATGCAAATTAGGAAGCTGGCTGTTGAAGGCCGGCTAAGGTTAAACAATTTTATAAAAGCAGAACGAAGGAAAATAAAGGGGCTTCACTTGGATCACATTGATCCTTGCGTGTTGTCCCATTTCTTCCGTCAAATATTTTTGAGCTATACACTACACAAGAAAACTTTGTGCACATTCTGAACTTATTTTATTCCTCTCAGGTGCATATTTATTAATCTACTGTGGAAAAATGTCCTCAAGCAAGTGTATTGAAGGTGGTCTAGCCAACAACAGGGTCTCCATAGTGGTGTCTCTGCTCAGACATCTGAGATCTGAAAATTAGTCATAAATGTATGTGTGTTCCCATATACATCTGCAAAACACAGTATGTGCATAATCTTGAATGTGTGACTACATTAAAAAACTCCACTATTTGCTATGAAAGCTATTCAGGAAGAAAAGTCCTACAAAAACAAAATAGTGACTAAGACTTGATTTTGCCCTTCAGAAACACACAGAGTAGAAACCAGAAGGGTGATGAAGAATTGTGTTTTGTGTTCTTCGTGTACTTCAAGAAAATGTATAATAAGCCTACCAATCCTCCCTTGATTTTTCTAGCCTATTAAGAACAAGTTATGACAGAGTCACTGATGACTGTAGGTGACAGGCAGCACCAATATTGCTGAATGTTTTTTAAAATGCCTTCAGATAAAGCCTTTGTATCTCAGAAGAAAGGTAGATGCATTAAGTGGCATATAAACATATTACATTCCTCGCTGCACTCGGCTCTGTTGCGTGCATTTCCAAGCCTTGCTGCTGGACCACTGCATGGATCACAGAATGCTCGCAGGCAGAGGTTCTTATTGTAGTTGGTGACTTCTGAAACTTATTTTCAAACTTTCTCTAGACTTCTAATCTGTTTGAACCCTACAGTGTCTCTTGTACAGCTGTCTCAAGACCACATGGCTTCTTGTAGGCATTGCTGCTTTCATAGACACATGGTAAGACTGTAATCATACAATTAAGAAGCGTGAAAACTAAGGTGGAAAATCCCACTTAAGCTTTCCTACCCTTTTAAAGATTTCTGTCTATATGGGTTACATTCTTCCTTCAGGATGCATTCATGCACATATTAGAAGGCAGTTTATTGCACATGGTATTTCCCAAGAGGCTTTACAAGCCTGGGTTCTTTAGGGATGTTGATATTCTAACCTCTGGTCTCTTTTACCCATGCTATCTTTTTCTTAATCCAGTAGTGGCTGGAATAACATTTCTTAAAAATCATTAAATTTACAAAAAGAAGAAAAATAGAAAAAGAGTCAGTATTCACCATTCCTTAGCAGTTCTAGACAGGGCGGAAAACAGAATAGTTCTAACCCTACATATGGTGATGTAAACCTGGCATGATTTTTTTCAGGTGAAGAATTGCTTTTGTTTTATATATATGTACAAAGGATAAGAATCTTTCTTTTGTTAGGGAGAGCTCTTGTTTCCCAAACAGAAACAACAGTAGTCATTTTTTAAAATCATAAATCACTACCTAGTTCTACCTTAAATAGTGTTTTCTCTAAAAAGAAATAAAATAAAATTGATACTTGCTGGAATTTAATGTGATGTATTTTTTCCTAGAAGCTGCAATTTCTTCCCCACTATTATACTTTTTCTCTCTTTCTTTCTCTTCAGGATGGTAAGTTTTTATCTTTGCATCTCTTCAAAACATGTGGATGCAGCATATGTTCTTTAAATAGAGCCTCTGAATTACTCCTATAAGACCTGCATTAGAGCTCTCCAGATTGTGTAGCTTTTTTCTGGAAACCTGCCAAGGTCAAGAGAAGACAGGAATTATTTCAAGCCTGGTACAGTTCTTTGGAGATAAATATAATCTGAGGGATTTAGGTTTTTGTTCATCAATGTGAACTTTTCATTCAAGGCTCTGTGTTTACTAGGTTTACTTACCCTACCCCTCTTTTCTTTCCGCTACTGTGACTTGTGACTTTTTCTCCTTTTTTTGCGTGTTTTGGGGTTTTTTTGTTTTATGGGGGAGGGTTGTTGTTTGTTTTTGATTTTTTTTTAAGGGAGACAAAATTGTAATTACAAGGAAGTAGGAGAAAACTCATAGCAAAGGAGGTATAGGGGCCAGGAATCTCTCCAAGACTTATCTCACACATTACTTTGTGCTTGACCATTCTCAAGGTTTTGAGGGACTGTCCAACAGAAAGGATCCTAAACGGTACAGTCTGCTAACTAATGTAGACATTGAAGTGCTACAAAACTTTCTCTAATGAATCTCAGCTTTACTAAAGATCAATGGCATCCAAGAGATTAAGTCAAATCAAAAGCCAGAATTTAGGCAGTCAGGTTATTTGGTGCATAGGAAAGCTTTACCTATTGCTCAGAGACCGAAGAGGGAAAACAAATCTAGCATAACAGGGTTTGGCTCCTCTTACTGTCCCATTTTTCATTGTGATATTTGTACCTATAAGAGCATTTCTTTTTTTTTTCCCCAAGGGAAAAGCAGCACAGAGAGACAGTTAGTGATAAAGAAGAAAGTCCTGATCTATTTCTGCTGAAAATAAACTGTAACCACCATAGTGAAGCAATGCAATAACAGAGCAGCTGTTCTATTTTTCAGTCCATGGCACCCCTGAAGCATATACTCATGAGGCAGGGTATCAGCTTTCCTGGTAATATTCCTGAGTCAAGCAGGCAGACATTCCAATTTAAATTGGTTACACCTGAAATCCTTTTTGCTTAACACTTGTACACCCACCTTCTAGCTAAAGGGCTATCAATTCCTATAATAAGTCGTAGGAACTTCCTACAGTATGAACATGGCTTTTCTTTGGCCTGGATAGAAAATTCCTTTAGATATTTGCAGCAGCATTGCAGGAAGATTACAGTCTGCAGATGACCACATCATAAGTGATTAAATTTAAATATAGAGAACTATGGCCAAGGCCTTCAAAACAACCTCTGAGGCCACTGATTTGTATTGGTAGGTTATCACGTCTTCCTCAGTTGGACTAATTAACTACAGGCAAGAGTAACTGCTGCTGCCAGAACCAAGGATTTTAGCTCTCTCATCAAATACTTATCCACAAAGTAACTGCCCTCAGTTAGGCCTACTAAGTAGTATTGCCAGACTGAAAAAAAAACAGGAGTTCTTACTTTATCCTAGCTAACTCCTGGAAATTTTTAGGATTTTTTCCACTTTAATGTGTCTGCTGACAGAGTGGATATGGCGCTCAAACATGCAACTTAGCAGAAAAGGCTCTGTCCTTGTCTATCTTTGTTAAGAAGATTGCTAGGTAAACTGTGTCTGAATAGTTGGCGTGTGCATATTTTTGGTGCAAATGGAGCAGAGATGGGGCATTGCCATTCAGCACTGCCCCTGCAAAAGGAGTGGGGAAGTCCTACAACCTGGCTCGTGTGTCCATGAGAATTAATTCAGAAGCTCACCAGAGCAAGCATATACATTCATCAGTCTTTGGCTGAATACATAAATCTCCAAGCACATTTTTATAGGAAGATTTTCTTCTATGAACTTAGAAAGAAGGCATCACAGAGAGTAAAAGAATATCTAAATCTACCTATTCATTTCACTGTTCACACCATGTGAGACATACTTCAAACATCTTTCTTGCTCCCTTTTTAGTGGTGAAAACTAACAAGATGGTAACTGGGTCAAAAACTTTTTTTTTTCCTATGTTGTATTGCTTATAGAGCTTATCTCTATTAACTTTTGCTATTTCTTTTGGAATAGCAGACTCCATTTTAAAAAAATCTTACTAAATTTTTCCCAACTAAGAAATATATATTGTTAGGACATTTTATTCAATAAAATGGACAGAATTATGTGGCTATATGCAGGGATACAGGGTTGCAGAGAAGTTGTACTGACTACTCTGTTGATAAACACTTTTTATTTCAACCCGGTATGAACATGTTTTCTCATCATAATGTATATGAAGACCATGCAATTGAGATAACTGACTCTTGGGGACAAGCTCTATGAACAACTGCGTATTAAAAAACATCCTAGGGTACTCTTTGTAGGAGTGCAAGATGTGGGCAATTAATTTCTCCAAGATATGAAAGAATTCCTCTAATCCTGTTTAAGAGTCTTTGCTCTTTAGTCATATGGTTTACTTGTAGGCAGTCCCATGAGAGGTGGGGAGCTGAACTTGACAATTATGAGACTCTTGCAATTTCAGATATTCTACGAAGACTTTTGCATCCGTAGCATTGCTATTTACCACAAAAATGTTACCACTTAATGAGGAAGGTCGGCTGTTTTTTTATATTTTAACTCTTATGTAAGAAGTTATTTAAAATTATTAAAACTTAAAATATGCTCTAGATTTGCTGGTTATGAAACACAGAAAGGAAATAATTATCTGTGAATAAATAAACACTTCTTCGTATTTACAAGAGATTCTAATTCTTCTCCCTTTACTATTTGTAGATTCTTCTAAGAGTAAGACCTGAGATCAGCAGTCGATGCAGCTTTGGTTGTCCTACAAGGTATGTTCCCCAGTCTTAGAAATTCTGAGGCATCAAAATCAATGAAAAGAAAATATCCTTCAACTTGTGTCCAGTACTTACTTTTCAATGAAGTAGAGTTTTTTCTGATTTTTATACAATGATTTTGGTTTATTCACTGCCTTGTATTGCTTACTCTTCTGTATTTTACAACTACTGAAAGCATAATTCAACAGATTAACCCAAATTATCTGCTTTAAAAAATAGTTTAGATGCCATTTTAAAGCAAGATAATGCAGTGAGGAAAGAATGCCACTGAATTTTAATGTCTATGCTGAACTGGAGATAAACCTCCATATAAAGCAGAAGAAATTTTTAAAAGAGCAGGAGTTGTGATACAATTGAATTAGACTGCTTTTTTCCACCAGCCTCATCACTTCATGGCCCAGTGTATATAACAGCATAGAATACTACCTTAGACCATACTTCTGTATAGTCGAGCCAGAAATCATTCTGAATTGCATTTAACCTGGACTTTACCACACACAAGAAACAGAATTACTTCTATAATGATATTTCTTGTTTCATTTAGCATCAATTTCTTACCCTGTCAGGCTGCTTTGCTTCCCTGTACTACTCCTTTTAAACCCAGTAGTGCAGGTGCTGGACTAGAAGCTGGCATTCAGAAGACCTATTTTTTGTTTTGCTGCTGACTCACTTGTATGACCTTTGGCGTGTTCATAAATCTACCTTTGTTTCACTTTGCTTGTCTCTAAAATTGCTGTGATAAATAGATGTTGTGTTTTCTTGAAATGAATTTCAAGATATATTGACCCAATAATCAATAATTTTCCAACTAATAATAAATCCTAATATTCATTCACTGAAACAAGAAGTCTGTTGGCTGCTCAATGCACTCCTGGCTACAGTCAGGTAGACAACTTTGCTTAAATGCCGTTCGAGGTCCAGAGGCATCTGGAGAGATATTTTCAAGTTAACACTAAGCCTGATATACTTGGAATTCATGAAATCACAGGTTAAAATTCTAATGACTTCAAATAAACCTTTTATCCTTTCAAGTGCCAATCAGGATACATTCATTTCCAAATACAGTCTAATTGTTTAACCTTATTCCAGACCTTTGGGACCCAATTATACCGCTGCTTGTAGGAGTGAAACCTAATTACCATTTTTTAAAAAAAAAATAAGATTAGGCAATGCTTGCAATTTATGTCAGGAATTTACTTTTTTAAACAGATCTTTAGCTGGCATGGTTCTACTGAACCAACAGCATGCTGGTTCACATGTATTTATCTTGAGGTGTTTGCCAGTTATTTTCCTCTCATAAGATCTTTTTATAGGAGATTATTTTAAGCCTCTGCAGCTTCCAAAAATTGTAATAGAATTCAGCAGGTTCTATTGGTACTGCATAGTATCTGGTAAGTGCATGCTACTGCACTGTGTACCTGAGCTAGCCCTAGCCAAACCAATTTGAGCACAGGAAGACATCTAGTCACCAGCAGTCAGACTTTTGTACTGTCTACACCGAGTAACTAAAGAGCTTGGTGAGTTAACACCCATGAAATGTAATGTTTCCTCAGCCTGAGTGTTTCTGGTACTTCTACTCTGTTCTGCCCCTGTCCAGAATAAACCACAGTAGTCAGTGAAGGCATAGAGTAGAGGACTACAACTCAGTTACAATTAATGACCTTATTGTCCACTTTCTTCTCTTTAGATAAGCTAAACATCAAATTGTCACAAGACTCAGACATGCCTTGTCCTTGGGAAACGGCACAATCATTGACATTGCTTCTGACGCAGTGCTCCCAATATCCCATTAAGCCTAAGGTCCGTCCATGTTTCTGTTTGCTTATGAAGCTTCCTGAAACTCCAAAAGCTCGTGGAAAAATCAACCCCATGTCCCCTGTGGTCTGAGACAAGATCTACTGTAGCCATGACATTGTTCATTGATGTATGTCTAAGATTTTCTGCCAAGATGCTTACAGTAGAGAATCTAAAGCCACTATGGATACTTCACTAGTGGAGAAGAGATTCCTCCTATAGCTCTCCACATAATGGGATGCTTTTGCTTGAGCATCTCTTACTAGGCACAGGAGGGCTCTGCAAGCATGTAATGGGCTAGAAAATATGCTTGTTGGCTAACACAAGTAGTTACCAAGCTAAGCACTAATATCCCCACCATGCCTAACACATCTATGTCAGCTAGGCAGTTAGTTAGATGGGAAAATCTTAGCATATTTTACTTCTTGGAAGAGCCCAGGTTGCTGTCTCTTAACTTTCTACCTTTTTTTCTCAAGTTTATGTCATTAATCTCTACTTTGAGTCCCTGAAGTCTTAGTCACTATCAACTCAGCAATTTCATTTCTGTAGAGTCACTATTCTTCTTTTGTTTAGTTTTAACTTAAGCATTTTCAAAGTTTAACAGCTCTTTTTAGTAAAGCAGAACCAAAGTCACCTAGATGTGCTACACGAAGCTAGACCTTGGGTCACATGAGGTGGAACCACTGGGCTATTGGTTTCACTACATTCCCCTGTATTCTCCACCCCATCTCTTTCACTGTTTCCCCATTCATCCCACTTTCTGTCCTCTGGTCAGTCTAGTTACTGCCCTCTGAGAGCTGACTAAAGGAGAAGAATGACTTCACAAATATTCAAGACCAGGTTCCTGCTTATTTAGCAATTATCAGTTTTGTGTTTTTTTCAACAAATACCTGGTATTGTTAGCACTTGCTGAAATTCAGGATATAACCACATTTCTGAAAAATCTTTCCCTCAATTAGCCTTCTGCATCCTGTAGTAGCCACAGTTCTTCCTACCTAAGCATAAACTTTGCATGTGTATATTACTGAATTTTGTTCTGTTTTTCCACACCATTTCTTTGGTTTTGGCAAGATTCTTTCAAGTTCTTGTCCTGATCTCCAAAGATTTTGCAGCCCTTCATTTGTGCCACATGCAAATTAAATACAATTTCTCAGTACTCTGCCATTTTTAATGGAAATACAAATAGCTTCATACTCACGATGGATGCCCATGAAGCCCCACTTAATACATCCTTCCATTCTGGTATATCATTGATCTATATACTTCAGGTACAGCTATTTAGGGATATTTGCATATTCCTCAGAGAAACTCCATGAACACTGTGTTTTGTAAATACATTTTGGAAAGTATTACTTGACAAGGATCAGAAAACTTAATACAATTATCGTGTATATGATTGAATCTGTTCCTGCTCTATGCAACTCTTCTGTTAACATTTCATAGAAAATAGACATATTTTAAATTATATGGTATGCACAGCTATATTCTGATCACTATGTCATTTCTTTATTATTTTCCAAATTCTTATGAGTAGATTAATTGATTGAATTTTTCCAGAAGGTGAAGTTAAGCTGATTTGTCTACAATTCATTATGTCCTGATTTCTTCTTTGGAATAAGCACTTTATTTGCCTTATCCAGTCTCCCAGTATCACATCCTTAAACATAGAACTTAAAAATTCTGTTTGCTTCAGCCAGTTATCTAACTTTTACAAATGCCAAAGCACACCCTACATAACACACGATATATAAAAATCCTTTATCCATAGCATCAATTCCCTCATTCTAGAATGTACACCCTGAATATATATCTACTTTTTATTTCAAGCCATGTATTCACGGACACAGGCAAAGTCTTAATAAAATCAGGGTTTTCTCATCCTGGCAAATGCACAATAAGGGAAAAACCCCTAACAGTAACAGTTAACACACTTAATATAGATAGTAAGAAATGACTTCTATGGATTTTGTGCAATTTCATATGCATTCATAAGGTTATTTCTTTAAATTCAGATCTTGATCCAAACCTAACTAAAACCATTGACAAACATCAGTGAATTTGTTTTAACACTGGTTAAAGACCAGCTGAAGACCAGACAAGACCAAATTTGTAAGCAAACCTGTTTTGATATGTGAATTTTCAAAGACTCGCAATACTGAATATCTATAAAACACTGGCAAACAACATTTTGAAGATAGGAAAGCAGAATTGGACTTTGGGTAGTAGAATTTAGATAAGTTTGTTTCCTTCTCCCCTGAAGTCCTTCTAAAAAGGTCATGGTGATAAAAATAGAGCTGCTTCTTTTACAGGGATTTTGCTTGAGAGCTCAATTTATTCAGAAATCAAGACAGATTGATGCTGTTCCCTGGGAATGCAGACAGGCATATTTTAGACAATAAAACAGGAGCCCTTATCTGCTGAATTTTGTCTTTTCAATGTATCTATCCTATGCTAATTTTAGGTCTGCATCCTCTGTATCCTGCCGTGCTTTGTTTTTCCTCCCATTCAGCCTTGATTTCCCATTACGGCGTGTCCTTTTAGCACATATTTTGTACTTATGACGCATCTGTTCTCATTTTGCTCCTGCAAGTGCCTAAACGATAGCTAAATGCATCTGTAAGGACAAGTGCTGAACAGGTGCAAAACAAGACCACAAGTAATGAAAGGAGAGGAAGAAATCAGAGAATAATTTTTGCTCTGTGAAGATTTGCCTACTATGTGTATAGCTATTACACAAGCAATACAAATGTCATTTTCACAGTTTTTAATCTTCTTTAGAGAAGGATCTCTTTGGAGTTAATTCAGTGTTAGGAAATTTGGTAGGAGAAAATACTCATTCTCTCTTACTGGTTTGACAGAGATTTTGTAACAGAGATTTTGTAACATACCTTAAAGAATTTATAGGGCATTCAGCTCTCCTCTGTTAGTAAAACAGAATATGCAAAACATATAAATCCATAGCTATTAATTGAAAAAAAAACACCTGACAAACCCATCCTATTTTTATTCTGTGTTTATTTTAAACCATTGAAAACAGTTTTGCCTGTTTCTCTGAAGAAAAGCTTGTGCTGAGATATGAATTTCACACATGGCATGAATGAATATGTTTTTTTCTCATTCTAATCTCAGTGATACTGACTGGATAAGTGAGGAATTCTACACTCACTTAGAATTATTTCAGCAACAGAAAAAGTCAGTTTGGTCTCATTATCTACCTGATGTTATGGCTTCAAAATGACTTTGAGTTCAGCCTCCAGGACAATAGCATTTTCAGTACTGTAGCTACACCTTAGTAATTTATTTTGAGAACAGTCCAAAAGAAAATCTCTGTCCAGGAGCCAAGTGATAGGCAGGAGGAAATAGTGGAAGTCAGTTCAAATAGACAAAGCCTGATCATTTCTTGCTGAAAAGAAACATGCAGAAAAAGAAATCCACTTGATTAGAATAGACCTTTTGATTCAAAACAATTCTTTTCATGCACTTACAGGAACCATAAATAACTAAGAGATCAGCTCATGAAATACAGAGAGACACCAATGCTATTCTGGCCCCTAACCCAGTTAGTTAGGGCAGAAGAGAGAGACAATTCTCTTGTCTGCCTGAGACAAACCAAATTCACATCACCCATCTCATAGGATCATGTCCAAACTATTGTGCTACAGGCTGTCCAGTGTTCTCAGTTCTATGAAAAATATATCAAAACTTGCTATGGCATTTTAGAAATTTGTGTACTGCTATGCATGTTTTGCATGCTGAAACTCCAGGTGACTTAGTGGATGCTGCTGACGGGCTTTCTCCTGTTGCTGGGATTTTGGATCATCTGGCAAAATCCATGACAGAATCCCTCTGCTGCTAACTGTGTGGCAGACCTATTGGATCTGCCTCCAAATCACATGCAGCTCATAACTGAAAGGTTGGCCAGTCTGCGTAGAGGTCCCTGGGCTAATCTCAGTTGCTTTGGGTGATAATGTTCCACCTTGTATTTTAAACAGTTAATGGTCATTGGAAACAAGGCAAATCTTCTAAACCCTGGGCAAGAAATCACCAAGTCACACTCTGGCTCAGTATTTCAGAATATTAAGGAATATTTAGGTTTTAGGAACTATTTTCAGAGGGAGAATCCATCTGCTTCCATCATTGGCTATTAGGTAAATGCTTTGCAACTAGCCATATGACTAGTAATTTTGTGAATATGACATGGAAAGATTTTTTAAAAAATTATTCTTCTTAGACTTTTTTTTCAGACAAACAATCAACATTTGCAAATACTTTGGAGGCAATTACATCAGATAAGAAACTCTTTGCATCATACTATCATCTAAAACCAAAACAAATTACTCAGAGGCAGACTGAGTGAAGTTGTTCTGTTGTAGTTGTATAAAAGAAGACACCGTAGTGTTTCTTCTTCCTCCTCACACATGGAATCATAACAGTCCCTTTTGAGACTAAAAAATTCTAACATCTGGTGAAAACAGACTGGATCTGAGGCTGCTTTAAGCTATGCTGGAAACCATAGCCTGAGCACCAAAGTTTCTTACAGCTTCTAGCTTCTCCCTACTTCTCTTGTTGTGCTTGATTCGTAAAACTATTCCAGAGAGGAATGAATCACCCCAGGGATCACTGTTCCACAGTCATCACACCAGTCTACCTGAGGGCAGAGCCAAAGCACTTGTTTTAAACAGGAATTGGTTAGAAGGTTTCTGTGGACTTTAAGTTCTCATGACTTTTTTTATTAGCATAAGAAAGAAAGGTAAGTGCTATAATGCTTCTGGAAAGAGAGAATTTTTATTAAGATCATACGCTGAATTAAGTGGCTCCTTCTTTGACAGCAGCCACACTGCTGCTCTCTGAGGGCAAGAAGCTGAACTTTCAGAGAGCCAATTAGGAAATTCTTCAGAAAGATTGCTAGTGACAACAACAGTCTGAGCCATTAGCTACAGTAAAGGATCCTCAAAGCACTGGCCTCTAAGTAATTTCAGCATAGCTATGATCTTTCTTTTGCATTGTTTAAGAAGTGCTTTTATAAAAAGAAAACCAGCAAAATTACTTGAGGCTCTTTTATTTGTTTCTTTGCCAGGTCCCAAAGCTTTACAAGCAAACAGATCCACAGCGAACATCACTTACTAATGGAGCTTTACTTCTTCAGAGAAAAGTAATCTTTCTTTAAGACAAATAATAAACACCCCTTGCATTATTGTGACTGATATGACAAAACAAGCCTGAAAGGTGCATCGGAAAGGACTGATGTTTCTCTTGGGTCCTTGCTGAATACATAATTGTATAGAAATACTTAATTTTGTCTTGTCACTGAGAACAATAAGGTAGGAACAAACAGCAACAACAAGAACTACATTTACACAAAATTTCTTTTATTTTCTAGAGAAGAAAAAAAAGCTTCCCATGAAATACACATGATCTAACAAAATGACACCCAAAATTCATTAAATAGAATGTATTTGATGTTTGTTTTCTTATTATAAGACAACAGTGACATTCTTCCTCCAGCTGAACTGGGCTTTAGACTTTTTGTTCTCATTAGAACACTGGGGGGGAAAGTGTGCAAAAAAAAAATAAAAATCATCATGTTATGAGAAATCTAGTATAACAGCTTTCTTTTATAAATCTCAGTATAATTAAGAAAAACACAAGACTGAATGACTCATGATTTCTCATGTGTTAGGAAAGAAATGCAGGCTGACGGTTTTAACAAGACTGTTGTTCATGATTAATGATACCTGTTTGTCAATGCACTGAAGATACATTCACTGCATCCTCACACTCTCTTACAGCTCTTGCACAATGGTGAATTTCACCTGGCACCTTCACTGGATAATGGCATTAGGATTCACTAATCAGCACAGCTATCTCCTTATATGCTGATTAAAAGTAGCCATCAGCATCTGGTCATGCAAGTTCTGACCCCAGAGTGCTATGCTGGGAGAAGAGATGTATTAGCAATTCTCCAAAATACAGAGAAGAGTGCTACAGAGAGACAGAATGCTAAAAAATGTAGAGAATTTTTATAAAAGTAAATATTTATTTACTTTTTTTATCAAGCACTAAATTTCCTAGAAATTCTGTGTTGCTCATACTTAGTTCAATTAGACTTATACCTGATTAATATACTGTTCTGTATTCATTCGTGAAAAGTAGTGTTTTCCCATTTGGATGCACTAAATCAGATATTATTCATTATTAGTGGTTTTCTACATTATTCTTTTGCTTATTATTCTATCATATTGTGCAGCAGTATTTACATTTTAAAGTATGTCTCTATAATATGTTGGGTAGAAATTAAAGTGATTACACATCTTCTACACAATATGCTTTAAGGAACAGAGAAATTAAGATCAAGTTTTCAATTTTCTTACCCATTTTTATCACAGTCTTTTCAGTCAGATACCCTAACTTTCCAAGTGTTTTTTGAAGTCAGAAGTTCTTCAGAAAGATTATCAACTTTCAAGAAAATAAGATAGGATAATAATCCATGTGTACCTTAAAATAATTTACCTGCACTAGAAACTTTACTTTCTCTTAACTGTTTAAACATTTTTGTTTTATTCATCTTTTACATGTGAGTCATTGCTGGAATGCTCTTTCGGAAACTGCTTTTTCATCTACAAGTCATGATTTGGTCATTTTGTTTCTGATCATTCCTTAGATTCCCCTATGCTGAATATCAGTTCTAGATCCTGCTAGATTTCCTTCCAGATTTTTCTTTTATTATTTGTGTCTGATAAGTCAGGTCACCTCAACAGATTAAAAAAAAAATCACTTCCATAACTAAAATATTACCTTTGAATATTGTGAATGTATTAAAGCTAAATGTTACACAGTGATTTATGCATATATAAACAGAAACATATCCATCAGCTACCTCAAATTATTTTCTTACTTAATTAATATAATCCAGCAACTGTGATGAAAAAATCCATAAAGGAGAAATTCTTCTCCACTTTATTTCTCTTTTCACAGGGAGATTTCTTCACAGGGCCTCTTTACTGTAAGACTTGTTGTCATCCTTTGTTGTAGAAAAGTATTATCTATTACTATCTTACCTCTATGGGACTTTAGCAAGGCTAGGACTGTTTCATGACGAAAAAAGTCTGCAGAATCTTTATGCTTGTCTCTGCTGCTTACAAGGTACAGTACAAGAAAGTGCTGAATGAAATAAGGAATGCAAGACTAGATAGCCAACAGACCTCAGTATTTCAATATTTCATCCTTATACCTGAATGATGCACAGGCCACGGTTGTTACAACACAAAACACTAGGTTAAATAATTCTTTTCATGTTAATAGTTATAGCAGTCTTAATTTAGTTTTCTAGCCTGATCTTCCAAAAAGGTCAGTGTAGAAAATCAAAATAGTTCCTTCCTGATTTAAAATCTATGAGACAATTTTTTTTTTTTGAAAGGGGAGAGGACTTTGTTTGTACTCCACAAGAAAAAAGTTTTTCCAGAGGCATATAATCTTGAACACCAAAACCTGTCAATTACTGCTTTCCTCTATTCATCTTTTCAATAATATAAGCATTTAAAAATGGAAGAGTATAGATATTTTACTCAAAGCAACATTTTGTTTTCTTTAATATTATTTTTTCATTACTAATTTTGAAATTAGTAAAACAGTAGTGTCCATCAACAGATTGCTTCCATGCTTGTTCTTAACTTCTGTCCCAGTACTGAATGTGCTTTTAAGGAATTTATAGCAGAAATGTACAGTTCATAGAGCAGAAAGTATGTGAGGTTTAAATGAATTTCAGAGGCTAAATGCATGAACAGAAAATGATCTTAAAAATAGATGAAGCACACAGGAATCTCACCTTGTGGTGTGGTGTCTGTTTAAAGGTGTTTCAAACAATCTTGAGCCTCATTCTTCAACATGTTTTTGAGTCACTCACTGATATTTTAGATTTTGTGTGTGATACCAGCTGTTACTAGCTGCATTAGGTTGGAATTAGAAAGTCAAATTCTGACAGCTAAGGAAATGTCATTTTGTAGACCCAGTGGAGGAGCAGTAAGTCACTTGAAGTCGTCCTTTCTCCTGTCAAAGGACAAACCTAGAATTTCTGTGACGATGACAAGTGAAAGGGAGATTATATTCGTAGTCTGCAATAAAGCATCACTTCTTAGAGGACCTTGTTTCAGCAGTTCAGCTAATGCAGAATTCAGCAGTTTCTTCAAACAATTGCCTTGGACGATGGTGATAGACTTGTGTTTCCGCTTTATTTTATCTCTCTTCAGTGGCTTGTACTGAAAGAATTTATGGTTCTGGTTAGAAAAGTAATCATGTAAAAACAACACATACAACACGGAATAAGATTGCACGGACCTAGTGAGTGGACTTTCTAATCACTGCTCATTAAGTGGAAGGCTCTGTCTCAGGCATCATCACAACCAAATTAAAATAGACTAATTAGTACTTTGCACATTTCCAGTAGTACACATCCATAAAGTTGCAATATTCTGACTGACCTTGATGCACACAGACCTGTGACAGCAGCTCATGTTGTGCAGGAAAAACGTGTCACTTCTGTTTCAGCTTTCACTTGACAAATATCTTATTCTCACTGGCTTTTTTTGAAGAAAAGCCAGCCTGGTTTGAAGATGACAGTCTTACAGGCCTCTTGCCAAGTGTAGGGTCTTTTTGCTAGTGTCCTCTGTCTCCACCTCCATATTCTGTTGATAAACTATGGGGGATTTCTCAGGAACATTTTCTCGAAGCCATGGATTGCAGATACTTGGTTGCTTGCCAAGGTCAGCCCACCAAAACTGAGGACTGGGGTTGACCTGACTGGGACCAATGCTGCACACAGACATAGGAAGGTGACTGGATGAGTTCTGGCTGAGATGCCAGGCTGATGGTTCAGGCATGGTGTGGCCATGACGTGGTGTGGGCTTACAGCAACCCCAAGTAAGATGGGGAAGCCCTGAGGGGTGTCTTGAAGCCCATTTCCACCCAACTCCATTCTGGCTATCTGCCTCAAGTCCCGTGACTGCCCCCAGCAGGGTTAACTTGTCACCCGCATTTGCACCAATCCCAACCCAAGTGTTTGAGGTGGGCTGCAGAGCCACTGGGAACACACAGGTAGGGACCTGAAATGTCTATTGCTCCTCTCCACATTACCATCTCTTCTTGAAAACACATCTCCGTATTAAAAATCTGTATTACCTTTGAAATACTTATTGTCATGGGATGCATGGGTTGAAAGGCTGTGACATTTACAGCAGGAATGCACTGGTCCTGGGTTGCTCATAAAAGACTAATAAATCCTGTCTGCCAGCACAGTGATTGCAACCTGTAGTCTCTAACTCTCTAGGCTGCAAAGGGTGAAAGTGGCTAAGAAAAGCATATTTTACCAAACACTTTCTTCCATAATTTTACCTGAGAGTGTCTCTGATGCTTGGCTACTTAGTGGGGGTACACAACTCCACTGAAAAACCTGTATTCACATATTCAAAAATCCACAGATATGCATCTTGTTTAGACAAGATTGGAGTATAATAGCATTAAATCATACACCCTAGTATATACCTTATGTTTTTTACATTAAAATATAGCTATTTAGATTGTTTCATTGCAATACTAAAGAAGACATTTAGAAGACAATGAATAATTCAACTCAATATTTTTTATCAAAAGTACAACTAGTATACACATTTTTTTCTGCATTGTATCTGAGAATGTCCTCTGTTGTTATGAATACAGGTTTGATGATTCAGTTCTTTTTCTCATTTGTTTTTGTGAAAACCACAGAAATATATCCTTGAAATATTAATTTTGTAGTGCTTCAAATATGGTATGTCACACAAAGAACTTCCTTAAAAAACCCAAGAGAGTTCCAAATTCAGACTTCAGAATATATAAATTTCCAGGTTCTCTTTGTGCACACAAATCTTTTCTACAAGGAGTTCAGTAAGGCAAATGGAGATATTATTTTTAAAAAGGGTTTGGTAGAATCACCATCAATATTAAACCCAGGTAATTAACATTAGGTTCTTAAATCTAACCCAAGCAATTAACATTAAGTTCTCAAATTTATCTAGGTTCTTAAAAGTAAGACCATGTTTAAATAGTGCTGGATACTCAGGACTTTTGAAAATCAGGGGTTGTTGAGGTAATTAAATGTGAATTTAGAAACCAATGGTTAAAAATCTTCACTTGAGATTAAAACCATTATCAATAATGTATTGCTTGTGAGTAATAGGTCCTTAGCATAGAGCTAGTAAGCAAGATCATATTGCCTGTTTGTGAACCTTTGGAGTGAAAAGAAAAAAATTTTGGACAGTCCATTGTTTGTTCCCCACACAGAGATATAGTCACAGAAAAAGTGAGTCAATAGAACAAAATCTGACAAAAGCAGGCTGAGAAAGAGAAAAGAAGGGTCAGATAGGAAACAAATTAAAAGAGCACAAGGAAAAGCAGAGAGTGGAAGGTACAGAGTGAAATTCCATTGAAAGAGAAGTACATTAAATAGCTGTTGTTGGGTAGCTCTGCGTGTCCAGAGCTTTCATCAGTAATAGAGGGCATAGACTTCCATTTCAAGTTTGATACAGCACTTGGAAGTCTTTCCATTAACTTCAATGAGCTTTGGATAAAGTACTTAGGGGAGGAAAAAGGTTATGCTTAAACTGAATGCTTTTCTTTGAAGAAAGGAGTTTAAATTATTGAAGAAAGTTTTATTAAACTCAGAAAATCAGAAAACTCACCAAAAATCTCAAGCCCTCAGAATCCCTTATATTTACAGTTTCTCCTTTAGACCCTACACTTAAAAGGGCGGGGGGGAGGGGGCATGTAGCTTATCTTAGAATTTAAATGAGTTCAGTAATTGCCTAGACTGCAGAATGTAACACAAGATGTATTACAAACAAGCCAGCAAAGCAGTTTATTGCAGCAAAAGTGTACAGAGGATTAAACAAATACAAGGGAATCCCTGATTGCTATTGTGCTTTGGGATTAATAGAGTTCAAAATAAAGCTGCTGTGTTTTCTTTGTCTGAATCCTACATTTTAACATTTGAAATACATTGCACTTATAATTTCTGTTGGAAACACAAAAACAATAAGTAAATAAGGCTTTGAACATAACAGGAATTTAAGACTTTAAGAACTTCTTAAAAAACATATTCTATTTTTTCTGTTTCTCCTATTTTAATTTGCCTTTCTTTGCCAAGTCTTTAATGTGGGCAGCTGGTTCTGGTATTTCTAGCCATAGTTCTTAAATGTGCCGCTTGGTCTCACTGCTTGAACATATCCCATTTCCAATGGAGTCTTGAAGCTCAGCTGAAATATTCTTCTATTTACCCATCACCAACGAATATTCTTATTCCCTTTCCAAGTCACACCCTCCTCCAGACCTGTCATTTAATGGCTACTTGTATTTAGTGTAGGCATCAGGTGTCAAGGTTCTGGAAATGGGCAGAGAACTGCAGGGGTGGCCCTTAGGAGGAGAAGCCAGGGCTGCCCCACGCGGGACATAGCCAGCTCCAGCAGACCCACCGCAGAACACAGATGAGCCCTTCAGCCATGGGGCATGTCAGGGAAAGAATGCATAGAAAGCTCAAAATGCTGTTGAGTACTGAGAGAAAAAGTGTGAGAAACAGCCCTGTAAGCAATAGGAAGAAGTGGAGTGTAGGTGCTTGCAGTGCTGGAACAGATAGTTCCTTGTAGCCCCTAGAGAGACCACAGCAGAGCAGGTGGTTCTCTGCAAATAGTGCAGACGACCAAGCCAGAGCCGTTATCCACACTGCAAACCATGGAGTGCCATGTTAAAGCAGATATCCACACTGCAGCCCACAGAAGAGCCCACGCTGGAGAAGGTAGATAGGCCATGAAAGAAGCTGCAGCCTGTGGAGTGCCCACTCTGGAGCATGAGAAAAGGGTGAGGAGGAAGGAGCAGCAGAAAGGAGCTGTGATGTGTTGACTGAAAGCCCCAACCCTAACCCATCAACACCACTTGAAAAGAGACAGAGGTTGAGAATGAAGGAGTGAAGCTGAGCATGGGGAAAAGGGTGAGGAGGTGAGGGAAAGGTGATGTTTCAATGTTGTCTTTGTTTCTCACCATTTAAATACATTTTAATTGGTAATAAAATACATATTCTTTTCAACAAGTCAAATTTATTTTTGCTTGTGAGGGTAATTGGTAAGTGATCCACACTCTTTTTGTCTTGACTCATGAACTTTCTCATATTATTTTCTCCTCTTGTCCTGTTAAGGAGGGGTATGAGAGAGTGGTTAGATAAATATCTGTCAGTTTGCAAAGATCAACCCAACACAAGATTTTACAATCAAACACATAAGCAACATGCGTTGGAAAAAAGTAAGAGTACACATGCTGCAGAAGAATGTCTGTTCCCTATTTTAGTCATGGACTAAGTGCAGGAGACGCATACATTTTAAAAAAGAAAGCAAGTACAGTTTGCAGAGACCATGAGCAAGAGCTACATGGCATGGGTTCTTGCAGTGTGTCGTATTGCTGCATTGCCAATATACTTTGAGACAAATCTGATATTGAAAATAATTGTGTAATTCTCCTTCTGATTCTTTGTGAAACTTTAGCATTCTTTAGATCTTTAACAAAACATACAGGCAGTGCATTTCCCCCTTCCTGCATCCAATGATCTCTGAACAGTCATATTTGTTTTAATCTGCTGGTTCTTGCAATATGGTCCCATGAGCTTACCAATGCCAACTATTTGTAGTATTTCTTTCCTTCAGAGAACAGTGTATTTCTACCCATGAGCTCCAGAGTCCACAAGAATCAGTTTTGACACTCTAGTTCTTTGTTTCCTCATTTCTGCTGGCAATTTTCAGCTAATCACTTCAAGTTCCTACATTGAGTGAATAGATGAGTTTTCTCTGAGGCAGCAGCTATTCCATTGTTCCAAAGTGCTTTTATTTAAGTGGAAAATTATTCTGGTTACTGGGTCTCAAATGCTTCTTGCCTGGAATATACATGACTAGCAGCACTCATAGCAAAACCAGATTTCATATTCACTGAAAGCTATTACAGAAATTGCATGAAATGCAAACAGATATTAATATATTTATCAAGAAATATAACTGTGCAAAAACTGTGTCAGAAAATGCCAGAGTTTTTACATGACCCCATATGCACATGTGTGGGATAGGCATACTCTTTTCTAAATTAGTCTAGAAAAGTGAAGCTAAAGTTATGCTGTAACAAATAGGGAAAACATAATCCTTAAAATTAGATTTTGATTAGCAAATACATTGCTAACAATTTCTTCTTCTGTTTAAAACTCATACAGTTTATTCACAGCTTCTTCTGTAATGTTTAGAATATTGTTACTTGTCTGTAGGGATGTAGACATATTCAGTGGGAAAAGACAAAGTAAATGATATTGAATATTCATCCTCACTGACAGTCTCACGGCAAATATTTTTAAAAGACATTAGTGATTTAAAAGACTTAACATCTGAAGCTAATTGCATTAACTAGTTCTTCATGTTCTATCTTCTTTCATGTCCCAAGTAATTTCAAATCAAACATTACTTTTGAAAATATTTATATCAAATGTCAGGTGAATAGAAAAGTTTGATAGCATTCCACTAAGTTTTACCAGTTCCTCATGGTCTCCTTTTGCCTGTAGTTAAGACACACTCCATCAGTAAGCTGAGTTCTTCTGTAATAGTTCAGTATTTCTCTTTCCCAAAGAGGCCATAAATATGCCTAACTGGAGTGTTCTGATGAATTTAGCCTTAGCTAGTTGGAATTTATCAAAACCTATAGTTTATGAGGGAAACTGCAGCTTCTTTTCCCATCCCCTAAAATACCCTTTTCCAGTCCCCCAAAACAATTCTCAGTTACTAAAAATTTCAGTGTAGTAGTGGTTACATATTTAATCTAGAAGCTTTTTTTTTTCAAAATGCAGACTATTAGTATTTGAGCATTAAAGCTTTTAATTTAAATGTATTGAAATAAATTCTGTTTAAAAATCATTCTATCTTCAACTTATTTTTACTATGAACTAAATAGCTTCAATGGAATCCAGGTAGAGATTGATTAGTGCCTGAACCATTGATGTTCCCGAGCCTCTTATAATGACACTCAGTAGGAAACCTGTACTGCAGCATGAGTAGTATAGGCTTGATCTGAAGAGCAGGCAAAGCCCGAACCATTATTTAAACTAGGTAAAGCATCACACTGAAAAAAAAATAAGTTAACAATCATCTGAACAAAGAAGTAGTATTATTTCAATTTTTACAATAGGTCGTGGTTTTTTTTAAAAAAAATATATCTTCCTCAGACTTCCTGAAATTTTAACCGTAATTAATTCCAATAGAAAATTCTCAGCAACCTGTTATTTAAATTACTGTTCACCTAGATTCTACAAGCTACAAATCTTATCTAAGACTTTATTCTGAAAGTGTGAGAAATAATAGCACACAGATCCCACACAGAAATCCACAAAACCAAAATCCCTTGAGATAATCTTGCTAAATAATATTTCTTTAATGCCAGGTTTCTGGAACATATTTCTGAACATTTTTCTTTTGGAAAGACAGTACTTATTAGGAAACAAGAGCTATTATTTATGCAGTTATAATTTTCATTCACATTTTAGAACTGTTTTAAATTTAATTCTTCACTAATTACATTTTTCTTCGCCTTTACTCTTCTATTTCTGTGTTTCTGATGACTTTTGTTGTCTTGGGTTGGCAGAATCAGCAGTTTCACCCAGTCTAACTCCTGTGGAAGGGCTGCAAGGTCTCATCTGTGAGCATTCTCATTTCTTATGGTGCAAGAACTATTGCTTGTATTCAGTATTGTTTTGGGAGGCATTACTGGAATCACTGTTTCTCTGTGACGTTTCTCCCAAAAGTTGTTAGTGTTACATCACTGATATCACAGCTAGATGCATCTTTTTATCATTTCACTGCTAACAAAAACCAAACTGCATTTTTATTACCAGTCAAAAAAAAAAAATCAATATAAGGTGGGTCCTCAAAGAAAATTGATACTACCATGTATCTGTTCACTAGGGGACCTGGAACACTAGTCCTGACAGCTCACCTGCCTCAATAATGTGGGACTGGCATTAGTGCTAGGACAACCAAAATGCATATTCCACATCTTTTTCTTCTGCCTCCTGTGGCTCAGCCATTGTTTCAACCTCCCAATTTGAAATATAAACTACATCTACACCAACCTTTTCCAAAAAAATTTAATTCAGCTGAAAGGCATCTGCATGCCAAACCACTTAGTTATATACTTTTTCCAAAATAAATGCTATCAGGTGTTTCTTGCTTTATGGAACCTCAGTCAAAGACAACTCTGGGTTGCTATTCTTATTGCACACCAGCAAAAATTATTACCGAAACCTCTGAGGTTCAAGGTACAAGATATTACTAGTGGACATAAACTTGAAGCTTCTATTTTCATCTTAAATTTAAAGATTTAGCCAAAAAAGCAAGACAGGAACTATACATAGAGTTTCCTATACACATGTTCTATGCTATTTTTTCTCTTTATCTGACACTGACTTATGAAACATTCTGAACTGGCTGTAGCTGGACTGACCAGTTATCTCCTGCAGTTTTGAAGCTGAATGTTTTCATATTATATAAGAACCATTTCCCTTATGCTTAAAACCTGATTTAATATTCAATTTGCATTCACATGTTTGCAAAATTATGGTTTTTCACTCTAGAAAGAAGTGTTAAAGGCCGTCATAGTGAAGACCTTTAAGGTTTTAATTTTTCTGGTCTCAGTGCTGCAGTCCTTTTCACATACTTCCTCATTTGTTCATATTTTCTTCTTTTTTTTTTTTGCTGTAAAAATTGTTATTTTTATCAGCAACATTCAAGGTTTCAAATCTGGATTCTTGTTCTGTTCTGCCCGAATAATCTGCTGTAATTACTACTTTATCAAGAATATTGAGTTTAACCATTAAATGCTGTTATACTGCAATGATCATTTATCCATCTAAGCAGAAATTGAAATAAAAAACTCTTTTTGGTCCAGAGAAAAATTGATAAATGTGAATAAGAATGGTGCTTTGCCTAAAGTCATTCACTCTCATTTTCTTAAAATACTTTTCTATAGCTGATTTCTGAGAATACACTGGGGAAAGAACATATATATGTGTGTGTGTGTGTGTGTATATATATATACACACACACATTCTTATGGACAATGCTATTTAATTGATCTAATTAATAGAATGATCTGTTATTAGTAAAATGAGAACAACAATATGACCAAAATCTCATAAAAATGCACAATCCTACTGAATCTGGGTAGGAAATTGGTTAGTAGTTGGTATTTAAATATTTCCTCATTAATTTTGCATTCATCCTGCTGTAGTAGAGATGTAAATTCCACTCATAAAAAAGCTCAAAAAAAAAGAAGAGAAAAACAAATCTAATTAGCTTATAAGCCCTTAGGTGAAATTATTTTAGGATGTGACATGATAACTAGAGTAGTGACGCAAACCCAGTAAACATGATCTTGTGTATTTTCCATTGCAGATAAATGACGATATTTTTTCCACATATGTAATAAAATACTTGTATAAATTTATGTTGTCATACATGGGAACAAAACAAAAGCTTAATCTTGTGCGAAATAGGCACACATTACTCACAACATGTCTGCAAGCTTTAGTCTACTTTGAATACTATCTTTGTTAATAGTCCCTTGGGGCACACAATTTCAGGATATCCCTTCTGGCTTAAAATGAATAAGTTTAGATCTTGAATTATGTTCTCTGTTTTTCTGCTTGCAGCCTATGGATGAAAATGTCTTAGAGATGGGTTTATGTAAGGTAAATGTTTGAGAACAGAGCTCAATTCAAGGAATTAAATATGAAGGATGCAACCAATGAATAGTTGTGCCTGAAGGAGCAGCTTCAGCTCCTGTTTATCCCTTTGTAACAACTGATTCTAGCATTATACCTATGGAAAACTGCAAATGTCAGAATTATTTACTCTTACACAAAGCATCCTGGTAAACCACCTCTGAAAACAACCCACTCAACTTTCAGAGTCAAATGTAGGTAAAGCAAGAAACTCCAGTCGTTAGAGAAAATTGCAGAAAGATACAAAAAATCACAAAAATATAGTGCGGAAAGGACCTCAGGTGTCCCCCTTTTTCATCCTGCTGCTCTAAGATGTAATCAATTCTGCCATTGTCATTCCTGACACTCTTTTCTAATCTTTTCTTAAAGAGTTTCACTGACCACATCCTTCCTGGGCTATCTCTTCGTATAATAATGGTAAGAGATCGTTGCTGCCACATACCTCACAATATCCAATTTGGTTCTTCATTGCTACATTTAGACTTATTACTTTGTGACCAACTGTCATCTCTGGATTATTTCCACTTAGCACCCATCACAAAAAAACACAGTGCAGCTGAAGCATTATCAGTGTTAAGTAAAGCAGGATTACTTCAAGATGTACTCTCCTTTATACTTCCTAATCATGTTTGCCTTTTAAACAACAGCTTGAAACTCCTTCAGTTCATGGTGCTCCATAACCTCTTTAGACCAATTTTTGAGCAGGAGTCATCCAGTTAATTGACTTCCATCCTACACTTGTAACAGTTTATTGATATCCACCCAGACCTCTCTGCTCAGCCAAACTAGTATTCTTCTCACCAGCTCATTTTCTGGCACAGGAGTACGTCCTGCTCTTGCAGGATTTCCTTCTTGAGGAGCATCCAGCCCTCTTAGGTTCCTTTGTTCTTAAAGACTGATCCCATGGAACTTAAGCAGACAGACTTCTGAAAAGTCCAAAGTCTGCTCTCTGGAAGTCCAAGGTGGCTATTCTGCTGACCTCTCTCCTTATTTCTTCTACAACTGAGAATTCTATCACCTCGTGATTGCTATGCCCCAGGTGTCCTCCAACCATCACATTTCCCAGAAGACCTTCTCTGTTCACAAACAGCAAGTTCAGGGGGAAACCTTCCCTAGTTGGCTCACTCACCAATTGTGTCAGGAAGTTGTCTTCCACTCACTTTAGGAACCTCCTAGGCTGTTTCCTCTCTGCTGTATTATATTCCCAGCAGACATCTGACAAGTTGAAGTTTCCCACAAGGACAAGGGCTAGAGATCACGAGACTTCTCCCAGTTACTTGTAGAATAACTTGTCAGCCTCCTCTTCCTGGCTGAGTGGTCTACAGCAGACTCCCACCATGATATCTGCCTTTTTAGGTGCTCTGCTGATTTTTACCCATAAACACTCAACCATCACCATCATTAAGCTCAAGGCTAAAAAACCACTCTCTAACATAGAGGGTTACCCCAATGGAGAGCAAGCCTGGTGCTGTGTAGGCCAATCCATGATCAAAGAACCCTAAGTTTTCTTCCTCACACCAGTTTTTGTAGCCTATTCTTCCCCTCGTCCTTCCCTGTATCATAGAATCATAGAACAACCAGGTTGGAAGAGACCCAACTTGCAGAGCTTGTAGTTGGAATGAGAGATAACAACACTACCTGTGCCCCCAATCCCTTCACCATAAGTGGTCAAGGGATTCAAATCTGTCATGATATCCTAGAATACGCATATTTCTCCAGAGTACCTGGATTCCTAATTCTTTTTAATCTTCAACTAGGAAAATGAGTACATATACTATAAAATTCTCTTGCCTTCTCAGACTGATACTCACTTTTAATCTCTTTGAGGTTGTTCCACAAAGTAACTGCATGAAGAAAATAGAAGGAGCATGGGGTTGTGATCATTGTGAGAGATGAACTCCATCCACTTTATAGTAATTTATAAGAGCTGAGTTCTTTGGAAGCAGCATACTCTAGGATGCCAGCTGCAGTAAACAGTTGAGGCCTTATGGAAGAAATTATGAATCTCTGCTATTTTTTTTATTTTTTCTTCCTTTCTCTTAGGAATGAAGGCTGTGAATCTTACAGGTTTGAGTGTCTTTTCTTCCTCTTCCAATGACATTGACCATCAGTTGCTGATAGGATATTACCATATTCTTGACCTTGATAGTGAAACAGCATCAGTTTCCATCTGAGACCAGCACCCAGCTTCTCCCTGAAAGAATGGCCATTTCATTGCTGATGCTGCTATAGGCCCCGACCTGATTAGCTTCCACAGGTCCTGCCCACTTCTGCTGTGACACATCTGATCTCTGCATTTTGACAAACAAGCAAGAAATAATAAGATAACAAGAGTGAATGAACGGCACAGCTGTGTGGGAATTTTTCTCCCTAGAATTTTAATAAAAAGGAAACCCAAAAAGACAAAAGCTCCAACAGTGAAAGAACTAGCTAACACCCCTCTCAACAAACACACAGATTTCTGCATGTTTATTCCAATTCCTGCTGAATGCAAATGACCAGCCTGTCAGCTTATTTAACTCTTCCAAGAGATAAAATAACAGTTTTAGGAATGGTCAGCTGCTTTCCATTTCAGTTCAGTTCTTGGCCTTTAAGGCTGTTGTAATGCTGACACAACAGAAAAAGATGGCAAGTGGCAGCAGACTTGGCCAGTTGGAAAGACTGAGTGATTTGCAAAACTGAGGTGGAGACTCCTAAAATTGCTTTGTACCTTAATTGCCATTGCTGGGAATTGATACCTTTGAAGATCTGATGTTCATGACTTGAACTGTTACGTGCCCTAAATTATACACTGGGCTCAGCCACAGGCAGAATTTGATTGCTGAGGTTTCTAAGTTCAGTGAACTCCCTCAAGCTCATATCTGGAAAATCTGAGAAACAGTCAGATCTGGACCCTAACTAGCTGAGTAACTGAAATCTAATTCAATAATGTGATATTCAAATCTTAAAGAAACAAAGTTATGGGATCCTTTACCAGTTGTGGCTCCTGGTACAGCAACTATGAAAAATTAATTCCAGAAGAATTTTAGTCTGTTTTCTAAATAATGCAAAATACCAGCTGTATATTGTGCAATTTTTCCTCTGAGTATTTTTCTTCCATGAACTCTTCCTCTCAAAAATAGTCACAAATCAGTACACAAGCAGAATAAATCATTAAAGATGACTTCTGAAAATGCAAGAAAACATTAATTCTAAAGATGAATGTGCTCACACCGATTACATGGAACAATAGATGAAGAGCCTAATAAAATCTTTTTCACATTCTAACTTACTCTGTGATAACATAGGTAAATTAAAGAGCTAAAGCAAGTGAATTTTTATATAAAAGAAAATTTTCCTTTAGCCTAATGATTTTCTAAAGTTCAAAATGATTACTAGTTTGTTCATTTTTAAGATTTTTTTTATCTTTATTGAATATGTAGTTTTTGAGTGAAGGTAAAAGAAGACATGTAAAATTGCTTATTGATATATTGTAGAATTACAACATTTTGAGCCCAAATTGATTTAATAGACTTGGTATATATTATTCACTATTTCACATTTGTTTTCAGGATATAGGAGTTAGGAATACTTCTATCCTGCTGGAATTACAAGACCATAGCAAACTCAATGAGAATATGTGTTTATTAAATCAGGGCACACTTTAAAGTATAGTTACAGTACATAATGGATTTACCGAAAAAGACAAGGTACAATATAGCCCTTTCCATTTTTAATATATTCAAGTCAATTAAGAATGAAAATTAAACAGTTACTGTATGTGATCTTGGCATTTGTGTGAGTTTATCTGCAAAAGCTGAATAGTAGAATCTTCAATATGCAGCCTGTAATTTTAAAAATATAACTACTGAGGTAATTTGAATTATGCCTTTCCCACAGAAGAATTTTCTAAGCTCTTGAGAGAAGGAATTAAATTTCTAGCCACTCTATCATTTACGTTTCCATACTCAAACAGTATCCATAATTGGATTATTTCTAAAAAACAAAATGACAATCACATTTTATTTAAACAATGGAAGGTGGAAAGACCTATCAAGAAAATCTCTACTTTAGAAAACTTACAGTAGCACACTAAAAAAAGACCCTTAAAATTCCAATTTTCCAAGAATATTCTTTCTAGACATATGTTTTCTGCTTAGTGAGATTTGCTTCAAAATATATTCACATTGTAGTAAGGTTATTCTGGAGCAGACTATCTCAAAGCATTCAGACCTTCCAGGTCTCTTCCAAGTACATGGCTTTAAAAATGGAAATTTTTGACAACGAGTGGCCAGAAAGCTGTATGAGGGAATTTTGATGTGTGGACTTCTACAGCTCACTGCACAGCTAACTACAACTCCTCTGTCCCGTTTGGCCTGCTGCCTATCGCAGCCATCCTACAGTTCTGGACATCCAAACAGCTCAAGCAAAGATAATCTTAAGAGTTGTTTGTATTCCCCGTGTTTTTACTGATTTCTAATATGCTATTAAATCTTTTGGCTCATTTAATTTTGTTGCAAAGACCTTGATTACAATCTCAGTCAAGCTAGCTGATTAGACATATTTTGTGGGTCTTTTTAAATAAGCAACTGATTTTTTTTGAACTATACATTATTTTTTGAAAAAGTGTGCTCAGATAAAAGAAAAAATGAAAGGAAATAAAAAAGAAATTAAGTGTTACAGTGATGGGGATATCACAACACCCTATCTTAGCAACTCACAGGCTTTGAAGCCACTCTCACTAGGCTGTCCATACAGTCACTTAAGAACAAAATACACAACTATACCTGTGTCATTTCAGAAAGATGTCTGGCTAGTCTGATCATATAATCTCTCAGTGATGGAAACTATAAACTCCTTAGCTAACCTATTCTGACAAGTAGTATTACCATAACGGTGGCAGAACAGCCATGTTTTAGCTCTTTAATTTTCAAGTTCTGAGGGCAATTTTCCTTTAAATATGTTTGGAAAGAAATCTGTCTGAATAAAAAGCTTGTTTTATTCTCTTCTACAGGTTAAACGCTGTCATTCAGTGAGCTTACATTGACTGGGGGATGTTCTGAGTAGTCTAAATCGGAGTGCATCTTCATGTTATTAAAAAAGCATATAGATTATATGTAAGAATATAGACATATATGGACTCCTTATAGGAGAAAAGATAATCTCAGTGACTGGTGACATTTGCTTAACATCAAGCTAGGGAATAACTGATATAAAGTGACTTGCTTTCTTCCAAAGGTTTGCTATTGATTTCCATTCTCAGCACAAACATAATGACTCCAAGATGATTTCACATTTTGTTCTTGGTCTTTCCTCAGCACTTCAATCTCTTTTGTGATTAAATTATCTCTTACTGATGGTATTTTTACAAGAAATACTGTAGTCCTAGACAATCATTAATGTAGCAGGCACTGCTGTCAAACTAAGGACTGAATTCCATCATGATGGAAGTCCAAATGGTGTAGTACTTATGACAGAAATGGCCAGAATTTCTGTCCCTGTGCAGCTTTATCCCATCAGTTCTAACCCAGGATTACACCAGCAGAAATATAATTCAGCTGGCAATTCAAAGAACTGATTATAAGGCTTATGGTGGGACGTAGAATCAAAGAAGGAAACTTTACAAGTGCATGGAATGTGCATGGTATATAAAGGGGAGAGTGATCTGATGGGTAATGGTATATCAGGTATAATTATCTTTTTGTTAAAAAAAACAGATTAGGTTCTTTAATTCTCTCTGTGGAACAATTTCTCTGGTCCTAGAATAATTTTCCTTCCTTTTTTTTCACAATTTTCTTCGACTTTCAAATGTAGAGACAATTGGGAAAAAACCCCAACAATACAGATTTCTGAAGAGGTTAGAGGAAAATCAAGTTGCTATTGTACATTAGTGGAACTGCAGTGTGCCCGTACCAGTAGCTCTGCAAGACACTATTCTGCTAACTATGCCATTTTTTGAGAGAACAAGCAGATATTTCTGTTTCATTCTTTCACTGACCAGTTAATTCTCTGATAGCTGAATAAACATTTTCTAATAGAGGAGAGGTAGTAGGAAAGAATGGCTTACTGATTGAGGTTCTATCATAACGATAAGCATACGTGCTTCTGTAGCACGTGCATACAGTGTGGAATGTGCTATCCAGTTGCAGCTAATCCCAGTTAGTTCTGGACAAGAGAGAAGCTGAAAAGCTATGTCTTCATAAGTGTACTTGGACACTGAGGGTTGTATATTCAGAACTACTTGAATTAATTCTTTTTGTAGAATTTTCCTGAGGAAAATAATGAATATCAAGGGGTCATCATTTTTTAAAATATTTTTTTATTTACACTATGAAATACATTTCTGTATTTTCAAACAGAAAGAATCAGAATGTCCCAAGAAGATTGAATTTTAAAATTAGTTTATTAATTTCAGTGCCCAAATCTGAGACCTGCCTTAACTCTGTGTCTTGAAAACTTTTTCTCTCATTTGAAGATTTGTCTAAAGCTTCTTGCAGAAAAGTTGTTTTGTATAGTCTCAGGACATGATTATAGATCAATGAAAAAAATATAAGAATTACTATTTTAAAGAAAGAAGGGCAATAATACTTTTTCCAAATCAACACTGATGACTTTATGATACTTCATTATTATGCAATGTCATCCCTTCATGTATTTGTAAATAATGCTGCTTGAAATATTCTTGATGTTAATCAAAACACTTGTCTTGTTCATATCTCCCTGAGGAATGAAATCTTAGCAGGAAGCATTGATGATTAGAAATAGCTTTAATTTTGCACCATATCTTTTTTTATTCCCCTTTTATTTTCTTCTCATTTCTTCCTGTCTATCTCAAAACACACACATGCACACACACGTACACGCACACGCGCACGCGTGCACACACACACATGAATTTTCTGACGCAAAAACAGAATCACAAGAAAACTGTATTAGATTAGTTTGATATATCACTAAAAATACACGGTTATGATTGCAAAATAAATACCTGTATACACACATGTTTTACCCTGCAAAATAGGAACACAAAGCATGATAGAGCCAATTAAATCATTAAGGACATATATATGGCACTTAAAGAACAGAGCAGTTTGATGTTCAGCTAGCGTTTTAGAAAGAAGAAATTGAAATATAACAGATCAGATCAGCTTATTTAAATATTACTTATGATAATTAGCAGTTTGACATTATTTCTTGGAGATACATGTCTGCCAGCCACAGAACAGTGAAAAAAACTCATGTGAACCTCCAGGGAAGTAACATATTTTCAAAGAGGAAAAAGGGCATATAGATAACATTCATCCATTCTCATGGAAAGAAGACATTAATGTTGAATTTCTACATCTACTAAAACCAAAAACATAGAAGAGAAAATGTTCTGTATTTTTTTATTCTTAATTGATATGTCTTATCTTCACCTTTTGAAAAATATTTTATTACATTTATATATAAAAAACTGCATATTTTTATAAAGCAAATGTTGACTTTCCTTTGCCTTTCTTTTGTTATCTTTGCACCCTTCAGATCTGTAATCTTGTATAGTGACTGCTTATGAAATTATTTTACAGCACTGCTCAGCAAAACACAATGCACAGCTAAAATGACTTATGAGGGAGATAAGAAAATCATAACTTGCTTGATGCAAGAATTTATTGACTTACTGTGGTGTCCTACTCTTGACTTTTTTTATTCCATGTCCCCATGCCTCATAAACCAAATGACACTTCCATATTTATACATGACAGGAGTGCATGTTAGTCAGATTGTCACCGTGCTAAAGCAAGAAAAATATTACTTCTCTCATTACTCCCTGATTTAGTTTTTCCTTTTAAAGTATGTCTTTCTCTGGTCAACATTCCTGTGTTGTGTAGCAGAAAAGTCAATGTGGGAATAAAACTTTTTGGTTTAAGAGAAAATTCTATTTCTTGGCAATTTTTTTAAACTCTATCTGGAATTCCAGTATTTACATGGGATGGAAATTATATTTTCTGTCTGATTTTGAAACTCTTCATTTACCATTTATTCAGAGCAAAGGGGTAATAGTGATGAAATGCTGTCTTGTAGGTAGGGGTCCAAAGAACAATGTATACGGAACCAAAAGTTACTGAACTATGTGCAACACCCTTTTCTTAAGCTGCTTTTACAGTTCTGCTACAGCACCCCAAGACTACAGCATGCTGTATTTCCAGTGAACCTCTAGGAAAGGTGTTCCTCCATTTCTTTCTAACTACCTCAAAGAGAACATAATAAGATGTATTATATTCTAGAAAAGAATTTTAGTTGGCAACTGTGACCAAATTCTCAGATTGATGTATATATATTTTAGGTGATTTTCCTAGGTGTTTAGCAATATATTTTTATTTTCTGAGTGAGAACTGGGATTGTAAAAATATTCCCTCTTGAAACAAGTTCAATTCATGCCTACTTTTGCCAAAGTATAGCAGAAATAACTTATATGGCTATTGTGTTCTCAACAACCACAGACAGAACAATATGTGCAGTATTTCACGTTAAATGTGAACACCAAAAAAAGTTCCCACTGCTTTCTCTATTAGGCATAAAGCTACTGATGGTTGAGTTGGAGTACTGGATAGACACTGAATCTGACATTGTACAAATCCTCTACTGAAAATAAGGTACCCTTTATTCTGCCACCCTTCCACCACTGTGTTGCATCATGTACAGTAAGAAGAAACAATGAAAGACATAGGAAACAATCTGGAGTAAATATTTCTCAGTCTTTTTAAGTGTGGCAGAACTCAAACCTCAATAAATAGCAATGAATTATGGAACATATCTTTCTTTGTTTAAAGATATTAAAATATTCAGGTTACTGTGTATCTCTGCTTATTCCATTCAACATCTTTTATACCATATATTTGTGGCTAGGGAGAAGGAGGATGGATAGACTGTGAAAATGATTTGTCAGAATTTAGCTATCTGTAGCCCAGACTGTAATTTTATTATTACACTAGCATTAAATGTCTTTGGATGATTATTTTATTTTTTGTTTAAAATCTTTGTAAACAATTTAATTGCTTGTATCAATATCACAGTGAATACTTTGTTTGCATTTTCATCATATCATTTATCTTTGTTTCATAGCTCTCATATAGAAGATATGCAGGTGCCTAATCATGTTAAAATCACAAAAGCACAGCTGTTTTAGAACTACATACATGTTCCTACTTTCATTCAGGTGGGCCATGCAGAGGCACTTTAAAATTCTGAATGTCTAGTATTAAGAAAAGAGGGCATAAGGAAATCATGATGCATTATTTCTTCAGGGTAATTGTATTTCAAATGATCCTAATGAACAATCTGTGATACAAATTAACACCAGTCCTCTAATAGACACATCACTTACAGCCCTAATACTCAGACAAACATTTTGGGAGAAACTAGGGAAACATGATTTTAGGAATTTTTCATTTGTACTAGAGTGACTACTTAATCACTATTATTAGACCATTCTGTTTCAAATTGCCCAGAGAAGCAGCCCTCTTATATTGCTGTATATTATAACATCATAAAACTGCTAGTGTGTATAGATATATATTCTAAAACCAATAGCAGTAATAACATAGGAGACTCAAAATTTATCTGTTTTGTGCAGGTAAATTATATATCTTCCACAACTTAACCTTGGTGCTCACAAAGTTATCATGTTCTGTGTTTTTCTTGTTTCCTATAAACTTCTGGGTTTTCTTAATGGTTAAAGGAAAGGTTTTGGATTTTCTGCCACATTTTTGTCAGTGTCTGTAATGTGGTATTGACCACATCAAATCATTCAACAAACTTCAGGTTTTTTACCTGTAAAATATGTTTATCAAAAATCTCAAAGGATACAGTAGTATTTTCACTGCAGTATTTAAAGCATATTCATGGTCTTGAAAGCAAATATAAATGCAAAATGCTACTTCTACTTAAAAGTTTTTGAACATGTGTTCACTTATTCATAAAGTCAGAAGGAACTAGTAGAACTTTTGTCTTAACTCATATAATACAAGGTAAATGATTTCATCTAGTTTTTGATAGTGCTCCTTGACTTAAATTTGACTAGATTTTTCTTGTTTCTTTGAGTCTGTTATTCTACTTCTTTGTGTTTTAACACCCAGGTTTCTGTTGTTTCTCCCTTTGACTTACCTGTCTATCTTGGACATCTTTTGTATATAAGATATTGTATTTGATAAATCCTCTGGGAGTAATCCAAATATAACACATGCTGCATTCTAAAGGTTTTTGTAATATTACATTGATCTGAGGGGCCAAACCAGGAGTTAGATAGATCAGGACAATATGAGGCTTGCTGAGGATTTCCATGCTTTCCATTCTTCCCAGGCTACCTCTCAAAGTTACAAAATACCTTAGAACTGTTCAGATAAAGATGTATTTGGTTTGGGGGGTTTTTGGAGGAAGTTTGGGGGTTTTTTTGGTTGGTTGTTTGGTTGGGTTTGTGTTTGTTTGTTCTTTTTTTAACTAAGACTGGAAGTCTTCATTTATTGCTTTGTTTGTAAAGTTAGATGCCTTTGGCATGATGGATAAAACGACCAGTATGTTAGAAGTTGTGTCAGAATTACAGGATCAGTGGACCTGGATTTTGCCAAGGAGTCTAACCATGCATAGTTCTGAGGAAACTAAGAACAATAAATATGAAACTCCTTTAAATGAGCGGCTTATTTTAAAGATGGAAGGAATCTAGATCACTTAGATACCCTCAGCATAGGCCATGTAATAAAACTGAGAAATTCTACTTCTTACTGGTATGTATTGGAGTCTCCTTCCCTGGAGGTGTTAAAAAGATACATAGACATTGCACTTTGTGACATGATTTAGTATGCATGTTGGTGCTGGGCTGATTGTTGGGCTGGATAATCTTAGGGGTCTTTTCTAACCTTAACGATTCTACGATTCTATAATGCTATATAAAATGAATGCTTTTAAAAATTACCTAGGTTGTTTGAATAAGTTCTGGGATAAAATGGTTGAGATAAAAAGATACAGGTTGTATGCACATTCATCATGCAATATTTCAAGACTTGTGTAATGAATATATTGCACAGATACTTATGTGTGTTACATACACCTGTGTCTACACCCCTGTATATCTGACTGTTAGTCATTTGACCTGAAGGATGAAAAAGCTGAAGATTGCTAAATTCCTCACTTGTATAAAGATGCCCTTTCTTTTATGCAAACGGATGTTATGCAAAGAAACCAACATTAGTGCCAGTTTCCTATAGAGTATAAAAAAGCCCATCAATGTGTCAAAATGATTGTTTACATCTATGGAGCTAAAGAATATGAAACATCCAAAATTTATTATCCATACTTCTAAAATACTGTGGGCAGCTGACAGATTTATTCAAATACTGAGCAGGAAGAGGAGGATTTGATGATAAACATGCTTTGCAACACACTCCAAAAGCATTCCACCTTGCAATACGATCAAAACACACATCCCTCCCTGAATTGCTTTTAGTCAGAAGAATTAAGCCTTATTCTCTATGATAAAATTTCCTTTTGAAAAGTGTCTGAAGTATAGACAAGGTCAGCAGGTAACACAGAGTGATTCTGAGACATGGACAATGAAACTTCATAAATTCTGTACTGAGGGCAATAAATCTTTGTGAGGAACTGGAGGTGAGAAAGATAGTAAAAAAAACTTGCAAAATAAAAAAAGATACATTAAAAAAATATTTAATTTGTTTTTTACATTGCTGCCAGATGCAAGACAGTCTGCCTGGACGTGACAATATTAACATTAAATATTTAATACCCACATAGATAAACTCTCCTCCACCAAAGCAATATTTCTAGCCTTCCTCACTTCATAACTCCTCCCTGCTTCCTGTCACTACTGCCTCTCAACAATTCAAGCCTACCTCTTTCTTCTGCCACTGTCACCTCAATGATACTGGATTTAGATAGTCCCACAAGTACAATCTGTGACACATTGCTTTTCTATTTGATATTCATTGAAGTATTATTGTAGTAGTAGAGAGCAGGATGAAAAGCAGAACAGTTTACATAACGTATTCACTGACGTGACTTACTAAAGACAGTAAACGCATTCATAGAACCATAGAATCACTAGGTTGGAAAGACCCACTGGATCATTGAGTCCAACCATTCCTATCAATCACTAAACCATGTCCCTCAGCACCTCATCCACCCATCTTCTAAACAAGTCCAGGGAAGGTGACTCAATCACCACCCTGGGCAGCCTGTTCCAGTGCCCAATGACCCTTTCTCTGAAAAATTTTTTCCTGATGTCAAGCCTGAACCTCCCCTGGTAGATCTTGAGGCCATTCCCTCTTGTCCTGTCCCCTGTCACTTGGAAGAAGAGACCAGCACCCTCCTCTCCACAACCTCCTTTCAGGTAGTTATAGAGAGCAATGAGGTCACCCCTCAGCCTCCTCTTCTCCAGGCTAAACAACCCCAGCTCTCTCAGCCGCTCCTCATAAGGCCTGTTCTCCAGCCCCTCCACCAGCTTCGTTGCTCTTCTCTGGACTCGCTCCAGAGCCTCAACATCCTTCTTGTGGTGAGGGGCCCAGAACTGAACACAGGATTTGAGGAGCGGTCTCACCAGTGCCGAGCACAGAGAGAGAATAACCTCCCTGGACCTGCTGGTCACGCCATTTCTGATACAAGCCAAGATGCCATTGGCCTTCTTGGCCACCTGGGCACACTGCTGGCTCATGTTCAGTCACTGTCAACCAACACCCCCAGGTCCCTCTCCTCCAGGCAGCTTTCTAGACAGACTTCTCCTAGTCTGTAGCACTGCACAGGGTTGTTGTGCCCCAAGTGCAGGACCTGGCACTTGGCCTTGTTAAACCTCGTGCCATTGGACTCAGCCCAGCGGTCCAGCCTGTTCAGATCCCTTTGCAGAGCCTCCCGACCCTCCAGCAGATCAACACTTCCACCCAGCTTAATGTGGTCCGCAAACTTGCTAAGGGTGCACTCGATGCCTTCATCCAGGTCATGGATAAAGACATTGAACAGGGCTGGACCCAGCACTGAGCCCTGGGGAACCCCACTTGTAACAGGCCTCCAGCTGGAGTTAACTCCAAAATTCATTTCACATTCACATTTTTAACTTTGAGAATGATGGCTCCGCCCAAGAAGTAAACAGCTTTTATGCCTTTGCTGATCAGGGCTATTTGATTGCTTCTTCCTGCTGCCAGCATTTCTAAACATGTTGTGTGGTGACTTCTGCTCAGTAATCTTTAGTAGAAAGGCTGAGTGATCAGACAAAATATATTGGGTTTATACACCTCTGTGCATTCTCCAGTCCTTATCTGCATGGTCAAGATATATCTCTTCCCCCCAAAAAATCCCACAGATACAGGCTCAAAGAAATAGGAAGCACATAGTTCCCCCAAAAGGAGAAAACCAGACTTATTCATGAAATTAAAACTTTTCACACAATAAATACTCATATGCCAAAAGCACAATGAGCAAACATGCCAGTCTGGCAGACTCAATCCATCTCAACACAATTTGCTTTTGCAGGAACATGTCAGGCTGTTAGGTTCATGGAGCAGCTGAAAGCAATGGTAGCTGCAGCTCCCATTTTGCAGGCAGAACTTATTCCTTTTATATTTTCTGGAGGAAAGAATCCATTGGATTCTCCACAGGAGTTTAGGGAACAACATTTTCTCCATTTACTTGTCCTGTTGTGTAGCCTAAAGACATTTAAATGCAAAATCAATCATTCAAGGACATCGTGGGATTAGCAATGTTCTCTGAAGGTTTGTGGGTTCACAAAACCACAAATGGATGTGCTCCTCTACACTATCTTTTTTTTTTATGAAAAAAATGACATTTTTTTCAATAAGTAAATCACCCAACTGGTTGATTTCTGAAATATAATATTATAACTTGTTGAATTCTTCATTTGACTAAATTGCTTCATGGAAGCTTTAACAAGAGGAAATGTGACGCTTAAAGAAAAGAAAGGTAAGCCACAGGTGAGCAGTGGAGGCAGTGGGAACTTGTATTAACGTAGTGTAAACTGTCATAGAGGATAGTTCTAGAAAGTATGAAAAAGGAGCAGGTACAGATCGTAGGTGAAAGGAGAACAGAAAGCCAGTCTGTAGAAAAAGCATTATAAAAGAAGGCCAATAAGAAATACAGTTGAAGAGACAACAGTCTAAATCAGACTAAAAAGAATTAAAAAAACTGTAAATGGGTTAAAATGCAAGGTCAGAAAACAAGAGGAGAAGAATGGAGCAAACAGTGGGTGCACTATTTAGTTACTCATCCCTTTTGGAATCAATCATTCAATACCTTTGTTGACATAATTTTGCACCTAACATTATGATAAAATGGGATGAAAAAAAACAAGGAAAATCAACTTTGACAACCTTCTTTAATTGTAATTTTGGCATCCCTTTCATCTAAAATTCCAACATGCTTAATAAGGCACCATCACTTTCCAACCAGTTTCTTGCCCATCATCCTTTATTTTCTCACCTATTGGACTCACTTTATTTGCTTTTCCTGCATTTTTTTCCTTATTCTAACTTTCTTAGCTCTGAGCTTCTTGCTCTAACTACCATTTAGGTTCAGTCAGCTAAGCAAAGCTATTTTCAATAATTTCAATATATATTCACTAAGACGTCTGTTTTAACTTGCACTCATGGTATGAAAGTAATAACAGTTGTGCTATTTAGTTTCTCAGACAAAATCCAGTTTCTTCATTGCTATGATAAGCTACTAATTTTCCATTCTGATAGATCACCCACTTAGAAATGGAATTATTTTTCTAATAAGAAACTAAGAACTAAGTTCACCACCATAGCTGTATAAAACGACCCCCTCTGAAAAATCTGCTAAATGTACTACAAGGTCAAGTTGTACAAGCACAGTTTGGAATTTTACAATAGAATGTTTAATGTCCTTTATGAATTCTTCTCTATGGACAACCAGCTGTCACAGAAAGACACAAGGGGAAAAGATGAAATAGAGACTGTAATAGAAAAAAAAGAGAAATGGTTGACATCAGCAAGCAATCTTAAATTACTACAAAGCATTCAGTTGCTGACTTATTTACTCTAAACCTGCATTTAAAATGCTATCAGTACAGGCAGTCAGCAAATTAAGTTAGAATGCTAAACCACTAGAGCCACATTCTGACACTACCACTCTCACTGAGTAAATATACTTTATCTAATGAATTTTTTTGTGGAAATTAATATCAGTGTTCACACAGCCAATCATTTACTTAAGGAGAAGGTAGCTAAAATAGTTTATGCATTGTTATAATTAGTTGCTTTAAATTTCTATGTATTGTTTTACATTTCTGTTGTCATAAATGTTTATTTTGTAACTGTAGTTACTCATTGGAATATTTTGAGATGAAGCAGGAGAAGGGTGGGAGGGGTATTTTTCCTAAAAATATTTCTGCTTTCTATTCAGCTCTAATTATTCACTCTATATCAGAGCACCCAAGTGGGAGATATATTTTGCATTATGCTAAAAAATGGGTAAAAATAGCTAGCAAGAGAGCTTACAGAAAAAGGTTTTGACTTGGCAAGATATTTAAGTGTATGCCTCATTTAAAAAACAAAATTAGGTCCCTGGAAGCCCCAGATTTATTGCAGGAACAGAGTCTAGAAAGCAACTGTGGCTTTAAGTTTCTGTTCTGTGCATCATATATTTGTAGCATCCAGCTGCTTGGCATGCATTAGAAAAATATCAAAATATCACAGCAGATCTTTATGATCCACGTATCAGCTGATAGCTATCAGCGTTCAACGTGCTTTTGGTACAACCACTATGCAGGAAGAAAACACATCACAATTTAAGAGAATTACTTATGGCAAAGATATTTCTTATATTTTATGTGGCTGAAATATCCCTTTAAACTGCTAAAAGCATTGGAGAGACTTTGGTAGGTATGACTCATATTCAGATGTAGTATGTTTTAAGAAGAGGGGAAAATATGAATCTGGGCTTTGCATACAGTCCTTAAATGTAATCAAACCCATATATATATGTATATACATATACCAATCTTTAACTACTGGTTTTCTGAAAGTTGAAGACCATTTTCACTGTGTGTGTCAGCTGAATTCAAGGTGCTAAGTATTCAGTAGGTATTGATTGAAGAAATCTTGTTTATGTTGCTGGAATAATTGCACTGGATACGCAGACCACTTCCATAGACTAAGGCTAGACATTTATTTCTGAAGCTTTGAGATGTGTACAGGTTATCTCAATGTATTTCATAGAAAAGTTACACCAAGTTGGAAGTCAATGGTTCTTGACTCCCCTTTAGGGTAAGTCCTAGCTCATAAAGTCAAATCTACAGAGCCATCACTTGAGGCACTGCAACCGCTGCTGTACGTATTTTGACTTTGTGGTTCACAGTAGCAATGGGCTGGGTGGTTATTCTCACGGGCACCCAGTGGATTAGCAGAGTTAATTGCATGACTTAAAAGGTAGGAACTCCTGCTTTGAGAAGGACCTCAGCACTTGGTTCTCCCTTACCACCGTCAGTCCTGCCTGTCTGCTCCTAAAAGCACAGCCTGTTCTTCTGCATGAGTGTGGATTTGCCTCACTGCTCCCCATGCTCATCAGCAGCGGAATATAATTTGAAGAGACAAATCAGCTCACTTTTAATATCATTTCTCTTCCTCTTCAGGGAACCTCAAGTGCAATCTTGCAGGCAGATTATTGAAGCCTGTCTGTAGAAAGTTTTCTGGCATGGAGGAGTTTTCACTCCAGTGGGTGTTGGAGAATTTCAGATTATTCCTGTGTAAAGGAATTGATGAATTGGTGAGCAGCTTGTAACTCTCACAGCTTTAGTTTTCCCTTGACTGCAGGAAAACAGCTGCTAGATTCCTGACAAGCAATTCACATAGTTGATATAATTTAGTTTCTGTGCCAAAAACTTCTTACTTCTAGTTTTCTATTTAATTGAATCATAGACTGAGAGTTCTAAAGTGTCTATCAGCTGCAATGGGTAGGATGAGTGCCATAAGAATAATTTTTCTAACTGTGTATAACTTCCCTCACTAGTCTATTAGCATGCTGAAACAGATCTTCAAATCATTTCAAAAGCTTCTGTTAGGCTACTTTTCCCCTCCCTTGTCTAACATAAAGGCCTAAAACAAATGGCCTATTCTCAAATCAGTATAATAAAGGCAGTTTGCTTTCAGGGTCACCTAAATTCCTCTCAGGAATGTATTCCATAGTTTTCTTCTTTCTATTGTACAGTTACGGGATCATGGGAGCAGTTTAGTTAGGGGTTTTTTTTTGGTTTATTTTGTTTATTTATTTATTTTTTTACATCTGATACACTGGAATTGGCTCCACCTAGCCCCACTCTGTATTCACTAATGGTAAACAACCTTTGACAGGTGTATTTTCCTGCGTGTGACAACATTCATATTCTGAGAATTCTCTCTTCCATTGTCTTTAAATTATAAACAGCTGATATTCATAAGTGAAGTTGATTTGCTGTGCTCTTCTACCTTGCCATCACTTTTTCTTTGCTTCTGATGGCTTACTTCCTACATATTTTTATTTTTTCTTCAACACTGGGACAGAAGGTTGTATCAAATATGCAAGTGATGCAATTGTATCAGAAGCGTTAGATAACCCCAATGGTCCATGTCAGCAAGTTTCTGCATTGTGATATGCAACAGGCTCGATGTTAATTGAAAAGCATTTCAGTGGCTTTGGCAAGGCACAATTATCATGCACCGGATTTCTTTGTTACCTTTGGATACAGTTTATGCTCCTATTTGAAGAATATAAAGGTATACGCCAGATTTTTCCCCACCACCTTATCCTCATAAAGACCGATTGAGCTTCCCTGAGAATTCTCTGACTAAAAAATTGTGTGTGAGCAAATATATCAATCTTCAGGCTTTCCAGCTTCCCCACAGCCGTTTTGACACAGCTGTGGAGAAAGGTGGTTCATTCACAACTGTCACTTCTGCAAAGCTATGATGTGTTCCTTTTTATTTGGAACATACTGGCCTCTTCTTCTTTATTAACAGCTCAGCAGGGCTTCTTGCAAACCCTTGAATTGGTTTAGGTTATTGTTTGTTGTTTTGGTTTTGGTTTTATTTTTTTTTTCCTTTTTTCTTCCTACCCAGTTTAACAGGTTTCTAGGAATATCTAGCAACATTTCTCTTGGAAGTTATTTTGCTGCAGGTATTGGGTGCTTTGGAAAGATACTGCCTGCTGGAAAGTTTATGGGAAGCTATGATAAACCCTAAGCTTCTCTCTTAGCTTCTCTTTTATTTTTCCTTTTTTATTAAATAGAATTAATTCAGGTAGCTGGCCAGCATCTTAGACTCATAATTCCAGCCTCCTGGGAATTGAAGAGATTAATTAAAAAATCTTTTGGATTAAAATATTAGTTGCTATCTGGTTATTTATCCAATCACTCAATGAAATGCTAGTAATTACTTTAAGGAAATGGGATTTCTGGATACAGAAATCCTTAAAGCAGTGCAGAAGTGAGTTAGACATTAAACTCGATCAAATTAATTTCCAATAGAGCCACATAATGAAGCAGAGTAAGCATGCTGAAGAGTTCATTCAAATAGCACCTTCCAGGCTGTGAGTAACTGTTGCCCAGTCCTTTCCAACCATTCCTGAACTTGCAATATGTCCTCTCTTCCCAGGAGAGATCCTTTGCTTCCTACTGCTCTCTTTCTCTGGTGGTACTGGTGCAACAGGCACCAGAAGCTCTCAGTAAGGCAGGCAAAGGGAAGGCAAAGCATCTGGCTAGCACAGGTGAACTATCCCCCAAAAGAAATCTTGCCAAAATTACCCAGGAGGCCCTGGTAAATCTAAGTGGTGCAGACCTGTTCTGTAATATCAATAGCTCTAAAAGTAAGTTGGTTCTTTAACACAGCAAAAAATTGTATACATATTTTCAAGATGATAAGCCTTCTCATCAATTTTTATATGGAAGAGAAGCAGCACTGCATGCCTGCTTAAAGCAGAGCTCCTAAGTACTAAGGAAAAGTAGCACAATTGCCATCTGAAGATCCCCTCCAGTTCCCCCATCACTGCCGCTGTACTTGTTGTCTTCTTTCAGGATGGGAGACTTCTTGGCAGAGCACTTGGAGCATATAACCTAGGAATGAAATTTGCTTGCATTTCTGATGTAGGAAGGAAAATCTGTGGGGCCACCCTCTATTTTGTTTCAAATTTTCACCTCTCAGACCTGGAAAAGCATTAGTTTCCTGCTTAGGAAGCCATATCTGCATTTCTAGCTGGTATTTTAGGATGAGAAGCTTCTCTAAGGACTGATAGAAATGTGCAAACCACCCCTGTCTGCAAAGCAAAACCTCTCAGTGTTCTATTCAGTTTGTTTGGGCTGCTTTTTTTTTTTTTAAATAGTTGCATTGCTACAGGAAAACAAGAAAATTGCAACAGCTGGGCCAACAGTAAACTTTTATTGTAATGTAATGGTTGCCTTCCATAGATTAAAGAAATAAAAAGAATGCAAGAAGGGTGTCAGCACCAATCTAAAAGTAGCAAAACACAATCATTGCCATAGTTCCCTGTCAAGAGAATAACTATAAAAAAAAATGGCAGCCAAAATAGATTGATGTACCTGCCCTACTTAAACAAGGGCTAGTAAAGTGAGCTACTCTTTAAAGTGCGCTATTGTTAATCCAGATAGAAGCAGGAGCTGCAGGAATAATCTGTAGAGCCACCACCATGTATTTAGATAAGCAAAGGACTCAAAGCATAAACTTCTTAAAAATTAGATCATTTAACTCTTAAATGTACAGAATATATTAAAAATAAGAAATATTCTGAAGGAAGAAAATTGAGATAATGATGGAGAGCACGACGATGATCAATGCATATAGTTTTTTCTTCTCCTTCACTTTGTAATGTGCAGGCACATGATCCAGATCTTCCAAACAAAGCATAATTTATTTGGAACTCTGTATAGAAATATGGCTACATTTGCATGTCAGTGAGGAAAACGTGACCTAACAAAAGGTATTCACAACTTTGTGGCATTTAACATAGGGGTGTTCTTCGCCTAATTGATTCACTTTAGTTAGGAACATGGTTGCCCCACACTGTTGTCAACAGAGCCTGAATTCTGATGTAATTTAGCCCATCTAAAATAAACCCATCCCAGCTCAGAAGCATTACTTAAGAGATCCAAATAGAATGAAATTAAGTTAATTAAGGTGTTTAAGCTAGGAGACAAGGCTACCTATGCGGTCATTAGAAAGGAATAGTCTTATTCAGAGTAAAACATTTCAGACCAAGTGGAGCCCTCTTGTCTACAAAGACAAGGACGAAAGTCTGCCAGGCACTTTTATTGAATGGTTCAATCACATAATGATAATTTACTCTTTGTTTTACTTCTTCACTGGAAAGAATAATTTTGGAATGAAATACATCTCTCAAATCTTTAAAAAAATATTATGTTGTGATACATAAACAAATATCTCTGGAGGAGTCCCTGTGGGATCATAAGATGGTAAGCATATGAAATCCAGATCTCATTAAGGGAGATAATGTCTTCTTCACTTCTGCATGGAAGAGATTTTCACTTATCATTCCTTTGTGATTACATATTTCCTATCTTTACAAAATAAGGTACCAAGCTCCCTGGCAGAATCAGAGGAAGATGAATCACTGTATTACAGGTCTGTCAAAGGATGCAGAACGATAAAATCATATTACATTGAAAGGTCAATTCTTCCTCCTTCAGGAAGTATATGTAGGAGACAATTAACAGGTTAAAGTCACATGTGATAAAGGAAAAGAAATAAACTGTTTGGCTGACATATCCACTCAAAATAATGTGAAAGGTTAAATGAAACATTTCTTAGCAGCTGATAGACTAAGGTTTTTGCATTTAAGTTATCATAAATAAAGCAATATAGTAGTAGTTGTGACCAGTCAAGAATAGAAATGCTGGCAAAATTCACTGACTATGGCATTTAAACCTTTTTTATCCATCTGTACCCCTTATGTGAGTTAAATACATATCAAACGTAATTCAATTGTCCAAAGCACTCACCATAAATAGGACAAAGAGGATAACAAACATGTCAAATATTAATGCAGATGATTAATTAGTTAAAAATATATTTCATCCCTGTTTGTCCCAGCAGTCATAATTCTTTATTTAACATGTGTCCAAGATCACTAATGTAAAGCTCAGGCTGTTTCCCAGTTGAAATAAGATCTAAGTAAGGATGCTTCAGTAATAATGCCCACTTTACTGTCCTACAACATATCCATCATGTGCATGTGAGAGTCTCCTCATATGTGTATTCCATTACTGTAACAGGGAATCGTGTTGTGTTTGTGGCTGTTGATGTGAAAACAGGTCTAAATGCAAGATAACCTGGTCACATAAAAGAAACATGTTGGGGGAGGATTTGAGGGGACAGAGGACAGACCTTTTCCATGCTGCCAGAGCAGTAAAGAGGATGAGTTAAAATGTGAATCTTACAAAAAAGGTCAGACCCTGATTTTGCTTTCAGTGTTTGCTCAGTGAAAAACTGTAGATATCAGTATGTGAAAACGTCATCTAGCATTAGATGTACAGAGCATTTAATTGCAATGTCATTAACAGCTCCTACTTAGTGAAAAGTACTCTGAGCTCCCTTGGCTTCTGTTAGAAGAGAAATAGTGATTTACATCACCTAAGGTCAAATGCAAAGAATCTCAGTTATATGCATGATATAGCCTGCCTATGTACTCTCTCTGGACAGAAAAGTGACAGGAAAAATGTTTTATCACTAGCTGAAGGGTTTAGAACATGCTTTCAGTTCAAGAGTACAAAGCTCAGGCATTACTGGATTACCTGTGCATTTAGGATGATCTGTAAGAACAAAAAAAAATTAAAACCAGCAGAAATAGCATGAAGGTGCAAAAACACATAAAAGGAGACTGAAAAGAGGACAGGAAGAGGGTGAAATAAAAATTCTAATCAATTGTACCCAGCCATAATGGTAGACAAGACACCAACCATTCTTTCCTACCCAGGGTTTAGGAGGAGGAAGTACTTCCTTTAATGGCATGTGAAGAAATAGTTGTAGAGAAATATAAAGGAGTTCTTCACATACCAAAAAAAAAGTATGCCATCTCTGCGATCCTCGTCCCACATAAATTATTTTAGCTTTACAAAAGTCAGTCCATTAACTAAGCAAACACAGAAATGCCACTACAGAAGTAACAGTATGTCATTTTCTCATTAAAAAATGGCTATTACTGGGAAACTTTATTTAATCCACTAAGACTCAATTTATTTTTTTGTTGTTGTTGTTGTATCCTTCTCCATCTCACTAGAAAAATCTCACATGCAAGTAAAGCCCTAAGGTAAGTGTTATTTCAGTTAGAGGACACTTTTTAATCACAATTTATCATGACCACTGACAGCAGCGGAGAGAAAAATCTCCATAAAGAACTCTCTTGTCTCCGTGAGATTAAGAAACACAAATCACACCACTTATTGTTGCAGCCCTCAGGACCTAAACCACAGAACAAGTATTTTTCCATGGGTAACTGAAAAGACATCATACATTTCCACGCTGGATTTTTCAGCAAGAAATACATCTACTGGATCAGCCTTCTGTATACAGATCTGGTGTCCTCTGCTCTTTCCTAGTCATGTTATGGTCAGATGTAGAACATCGGGTTACCTGAATATTTTTGGTTACTTTATTATTGACAGTTTTAAATTCTAACAACTTAGAAATACAATGTGGGGGATAAATCCTAATACAGTATAGGAGAAAACTTAAAAATGTTTTAAAACTTAGATTCTTAATATTCATTGTTTCTCACAGATCACAGATTTAGGCAATAATCAAGGAAATAACCAGTCAGCAGGTTTTCAACAAAGGAACATAGTGTCATGGAACAGGATGCACATTTAATGCATCCACCTTTTAAGTGCTTAAATGCTACAAATATTTCAGAATAGATAAAGGCTTCCACTTGCATTCATTTCCAATTTCATTCTTATGCTAATCAAGAGAATAGCTATTCAACACACAGGTTTTTTTTTTTTGAACAAGCTTGCAGGAGAAGAGAGTCTTTGATTTCCTGCTATTAGTCAGGGCAGAGGTCCCATTCTTGGCATACAATCTGTTTCATGTTCCTTCTCCCTTGGTGCATGGTCAAACAACCAGGAAACTGACAGACAAAAAGTTAAAATGCGTAATTATTCTAGAAAGAGTGTCAGAAAACCAGAAACTATCTATCCTTCTGACAGATCCTTATGAGACATACTGCCACGGAAATAACGTAAAAGTTTCACAATTTTTTTACAAAGCAGGAAGATAATTTATAAGCACAATTAGAATCCAGAAAAAGAATGCACATTGAATTGCAGCATCTTTAAAACTAGGTTTTATGCCAGAAAATAACACACTTTCCATTTAACTGCAATTTCAAATGCAAATACCAGTGTCCTTAGAATGAAACAGATGTTGGGCTATTTTTCAGTGGGATGAGCGGTTGATCAGCTCTGCATTCTTGTCTTCTGGGGAAATATTTCTACGCCTTAGTGAATGAAGGACAGACATAGCTGGGTTTTGTGACACGTTCCCAGGCAAACTAATTTTAGCTCTATGTTTGGAGCAATTATTGAAAAGTTGTAGATTGTTACAGTGGCAATTCCAGACTAGGGGCAAGTTAGGGGAGTTGTGAGTTTGTTTTTTTTAAGGTTCTGGGGAAAGACTCTGCTACATTTGACTGTAAATTGTTCTGACAGTGAATAGAGGACAGACAGATGCTTCCACACATAACTTGATAGTTGCTTTAGCAAACTATCTAGAAAATAAATTCCTTTGGGGTGAAAAAACTACTTTATTGATCCAAATGTATAGGTAGCTAAAACTGGTTGGGATACAGGTATCACTGGAGGAAATAATGCACAGTTGACAGAACCTCCTACTCTCCTCCAAATCTAGGCTATTTTCCATGCCTCCTCACCCCACAGTACATCAATATATCAACAAAGCAAACTGGCCACCATCCCAAAGAGGGGCCAGGGTTGTGTGAGCAAAATATTCATGTTAATAATACCCAAGAGATTGCATAAGGCCTGACATCCTGTTCTGTTTGTGATTTCAGCATTTAGTTGGTTTTCTTCTTATAGATACATTATACAACAAGACAACAAGATGGGGGCCAGGGGGATGTAGCCCCTCTCACCACAAAGGAGGATCAGGTTCATTACCACCTGAGGAACCTGAACATATATAAGTCTATGGAACCTAGCCGGATGCATCCCAGAGTCCTGAGGGAATTGGCCAATATTTGAAAAGTCATGGTAGTCAGGAGAAGTCCCTGATGACTGGAAGAAGGGTAACACTGTGCCCATTTTTAAACAGGATAGAAAAGATCACCCTGGGAACGGCTGACCTGTCGGCCTCACCTCTGTGCCTGGGAAGATCATGGAACAGATCCTCCTAGGAGGTATGCTAAAGCACATGGAGGACAGGGAGGTGGTGCAAGACAGCCAACAAGGCTTCACCAAGGGCAAGTCCTGCCTGACCAACCTAGTGGCTTTCTAAGATGAGGTGACCGCATCAGTGGGCATGGGAAAAGCAATGGATATTGTCTATCTGGAATTCTGTAAAGCCTTTGACATGGTCCCCCACAACATCCTCAACATCCTTCTCTCCAAATTGGAGAGATATGGATTTGATCAGTTGACTGTTTGGTGGATAAGGAATTGGTTGGATGGTCACATTTCGAGGGTAGTGGTCAATGGCTCGATGTCCAGACAGAAATGTGTGACAAGTGGTGTCCCTCAGGTACCCAGGTACTGGGACCAATGCTATTTAATATCTTCATCAATGATACAGACAGTGAAATTGAGTGCACCCTCAGCAAGCTGATTGGTGCAGTTGCCACACCAGAAGGATAAGATGTCATCCAGAGGGATCTGGACAAGCTGGAAAAATGGACCTGTGTGAACCTCATGAGGTTCAACAAGGCCAGGTGCTAAGTGCTACATCGGGATCAGTTTCAATAGAGGCTGGTGGACGATGTGATTGAGAGCAGCCCTGCAGAGACGACTTGGGAGGGCTGATTTATAAAAAGCTTGACAGGAGCTGGCAAGGCATGCTTGCAGCCCAGAAGTACAACCGTATCCTGGGCTGCATTGTGCCCCTCTACACCATTCTTGTGAAAACCAGACTGCAGTACTGTATCCAATTCTGGAAATCCCAAAATAAGAGGGATATGGAACTGTTGGAACAGGCCCAGAGGTACACCACAAAGATGATCAGAGGGCTGGAGCACCTCCCGTATGAGGACAGGCTGAGAGAGCTGGGGTTATTCAGCCTGGAGAAGAAGAAGGCTCTGAGGAGACCTTATAGCAGCCTTCCAGTACCTGAGGGGGACTACAAGAAAGCTGGGGAGGGACTTTCTACAAAGGCATGAAGTGATAGAACAAGGGGGAAATAGCTTTAAATTGGAAAGAAGAAGATTTAGATTAGACATTAAGAAGAAATTCTTCACCATGACAGTGATGAGGCACTGGAACAAGTTGCCCAAGGAAATTGTGGATGACCCATCCCTAGAAGTTTTCAAGTCCACGTTGGAAGGGGCCTTGAGCAGCCCTGTCTAGTGGGAGGTGTCGCTGCCCATCACAGGGGAGTTGGAACTAGGTGATCTTTAATGTTCCTTCCAATCCAAACCATTCTTTGATTCTATGATTCTAAAATGCTGCCTGGTTTGCTAATGGGTATTTCATACTATGGTACGTTCTCTGCATCTTTTCGCTGCACCAGCTGCCACTTCATAGAAACACAGGCAATTCAAAGATCGTTTGATCTGTGTACAGGTAGAACAAGACCAAAGGAACACTCACAGAACAGAACAGTGCAAGTACAAAGCTCCATTCAGGGGCTAATTCTGCTTTATTCAGCTACAACAATTTGTGGTCTTAGTTAGAACTGACAGTCAGTCTTTGATGTCTGACCAATAAAATTGGGGTGTTTTTTCCTTCCTTTATTCTGATTATTAAGAAAAACTACATAGAAAAGAAACTGGTTTAATTTCCTCCTGGCCAAATTATCTCCTGAAATAAATTGGCACACCTTCACATGAATCAGTGACTCTTTGTCTGTTTGAACCATCACAGAAATTGGATCGGTAGGTTTTATGAGATTTCAAGAGAAAGTTAAAATTATTTACGATGATTTAGACATACATAAAGAAATATCAAAATCTCAGATTTATGCATAAGGGAAAAATATATTGTAAAATTATGATTAGAAACATAAAATGCCATGCTAAATCCTGTTAGAGGAAAAGAAAAGATACTTTATTCAAATGTCTTTTAGAAATACTGAACGCTGGCCAAATGTACGTTTTAATCTTTTTTTTTAACAGAGGGCCTAAACTCTACTTGCCTTATATGTAATATCCTAAAGCTAAGTGAACATAAAAGGAAATTAAATAAAACAAAATAGCTTGCACCTTTTCACTTGTTATTGAGTATTTATTCCTGATTATTCAATGTGAGCATCCACACCTTCAACAGCCATATGGCAGCATTTCTTCCACTTCTGTAAAGTGAAAACTGCATTGGCTTGGGGCAGTGGACACAGGTTGAGCCCTAGATTTGGAATAGTTTTAGTACAAGGCTACATATTCAGGGTTTGAAATCTGAATCATATTTAGGTTTCAAGCATTTGAAAAAATAAATTTTCTTTACAGGTTTTCATACTTAAAAATATGCTGTTGTATCTTTTAGTAACTAATGTCTTGGAACTGTACAGCAGTGATGAACCAACATCTATCAGGTTTGCATCCCTGGATAAACTACTTACTCAAGTGCTTGCCCTGCACAGCCTAAAAGCCAGCATTCTCACAGTCTACCAGTAGGAGACAGAAAAAGTTTTATAAGACAAGGTTCAATTTTATGCAGGTAAAGAAACTCCAAAAGTGAGGGCAAACTTTGTCTTCTGTACAAGAAAAACAATTTTAAGGAACTGGTGGACAAAGGACTTGAATTGAAAATCTATTTTTAAACCTAGATTCACAGCAGTTATTTCAGTTGACCTTGCATTTTGTTTGATTATTTCACTACAATGTTCTCTTGTTCTTCATGGTGTTTTGTAGTTGATGCTTTCTATCCAATAAAATCCTTGAAAATAGTAGTACTCTTTTTCATCACACACTGTAAATACATGACTGATAGTCCCCCTGGTAAGGTAGGATTTCATGAGGGATAAAAAGCAATGCAACATAAATAAAATACATAAGAATGCATTTTCATCTCGTTACAGCTAGGATAAGCTTGGATGTACAGAGCAAGAACTTTACATCTTTTATTTATGCAACAGTCTGACTTCAGACTGACTTGTCATGAGGCCTGGGAACAAAAGTGAAACCTGAGGTCAAAACTGACTTTTACTCTTCTGTACCCTTACTGTAATCACATGTGAAAATGATGGATAAAATGCTAAGATACTTCCCAGGAAAAGAAATTGTTTTCTCAAAACCTGAAAGAAAACCCATGCAGGCCTTTTCTCTGCATCTGGGCTCTTGGAATTGTCACTTATTATTTCCAAAGAGAATTAATTTTCTGCTCGGATTGAATGTGTGAAGGTGCACATATGTGCATGTGTCTACATACGTGGCAGGCATTGAATAAAGTCTGCATTAGTTAACCTAATTTCCTTGATTGTATGGGAAAGTGGACCAGAGGTCTCTGAAGTGAATAAATGTTAGTGTGCTTCATGTCAGATCTGCAAAATGAGACTGCTGTGTTCCTGTGTTCCTGTCTTGCCTTTTTTTTTTTTTTCTCTTTCCCACTTTTCTCAGTTTTGCTACAATACTGGCTGGTATAATGTGTGGACAGAATTTTTTAAAAAAGAACTCTCTGACACAAAAATCAAAACAGCTCTCAAAATTGGAGTGGATGAATGTCAGTGGGAAAAATTGCCCGGTTCACATAGTTTAAACAAATCATTTTTAACATAGTTTGTGTACACTGCCACTCTATTCCCATGCATCTCACATTTTCTTAAACTAATTATATCAACCTGCATTACACACAATGCACAATCATAGCCTTAAGGGCTCTATAGGACAAATAATTTCATTATTTTGTGATAAGAATGGTTTTAACCAACATTTTTGGAGATATAACTTCCTTTCCAACCCCACGTGTGTCCTTGAGGCTCCCCACACTCTGCCAATGAATGCAGGGGCTGTGAAGAAAATCCCTGTGGCCCCAGGCACCCTGGGGAGGAGGGTCCCATGTGCTGCCCCAAGCTGCCACCTCCGAGCTGGACATGATCTCAATGAGGAGACCCATCCGTCACGCAGCTGCTGCCACTCTAGGTTTTCTCCCCCTCCACTACTGCTTTCCATTCCTTTCTTGTATTTCTTTTTAGGCTAACTTCACCTTTGCTTCAAAAGTCTCTTCTAATGCCCTGCAGCCACTTTTGTGATGATATTAGCCCCTGATGGTTGCAAACACGGATGCATGTTGCAACAACCTTAACTACTTGGTCTACAATGCATCTGATCTGTTTCTTCTGCACAGGCATAAGACTGAATTTGCTTCTCTGAAAAGAAGCATTAATTATTGATGCTCATCAGGTCTCTCAGGAAAAGAGTTTCCATTCTATATTTCAAAATAATTTCCATATTATTACTGAGAATTTGTCCCTGACATTTATTAGGTGTAGTTCATAATAATTCCTAGAGCTACTGGTTAAAGCATTATTTTTTCTTTCTTTTCTTTTGATGGCAGGGAATACACTGTCTAGAAAAAATGGGCCAAATGTTGAATATCTCCCTTGGCCGCAACTCTGAATAAATTATAAACCCCAAAATGATAGACAATTTGGCTGGAGAAAAAAAAGAATCAACCAGAGTTGCCAGCTGTCATTCTGAGAAATGACATTTTTTCCATGCCTGGACATTGGCTTTTTTCTCATGGTCATGGCAATAATTTTTGTCTTCTCCAATGACTCATGTCTGTTTATGCTGCTGTAGCATCAGTTTGGTTATTGCATTTAGGAATCTAACTTGAAATATTACCTCTGGCAGACTCCATACTTACTCATACATTTTATGTATCCATACAGAATAGTATTTTCATAATTTCTCTATTTTTAATAAAATTGTCTGCTTGGTCTTCCACTTGCAAAGTGAGATACCAGGGTGTAAAACATGAAAACTCTCTCAGATTTTAATTTAGTATGCTCTTGTTATTGTAAGAAAGGAGACATATAGGATAGACTCTTTCTTGTTTGGATAGTCATTAAACTTGCAGGTAAAATTTTGATAAAAAAACCAATTCCTCTTTTGAAGGTGATAATAAAGGTTCTGATGTCATTAAAGGGTGCTGCTACTTGGGCTGTAACACTCCTAAGGCTTTTACTTCATGTTTTACACTTTTTACAAGATACACCCATACAGAAAGTTATGAGTATGGAAAGTAGTTGCCTCTTAATAGATGTTTTATATCCTACCCTTTTTGGTCTCTCTAGGTAATGCAGTTGCTTGATTTTTTTGACAATCTACCTGTCCTTTCTGCACTTTCTCTTTCTCTCTCATCTCCTTCTTAGGCTGCGGTACTTGAGAGAGTGTGCCTTGGGATTTTATACAGTGGCAAAATGATTGCCTCTGTTTTTTCCATGTACTGACCTAAAAATATCCAGAATTTTTCTGGTCTTTTTTGCTTCTGTTGCACAATATGCTGAGGGAGCTCCGAGAGCCTTAACTGTGAATACCAAAACTGATTTCAGCCCTAAGTAAGCAGAGTTTAGATTATTTTCTCTTTGCTTTACATTGGGCTACATTGAAGCTCATCTGACACTTTTTTTTACCAATGGAATCAAGATTTACTGAAGAGGGATATTCTGCAGTCCTTTTGAAGGAATTTGATTGCTTGTGAGATCTCAGCAACATCTCAGATTCTGAGATTTCATTGCTAGTTTATTTCCCAAGTCACTGATGGTGTTATTCAATAAAGCCCCTTCCAGAAGTGATCCTTAGGGGACCCCGTTGCTGATCATTCATCATCATGAAAGATGACCTTCGAGACCTACCTTTTGCTTCCTACCTGTTAATAAACTTCAGACAATAAAAAATGTTTTCTTCCAGTCCCCTGGAATTTTTTTTTAAATAATCTTTTATAAAAAATGTGTTCAAAGGACTTTTGAAAAGACAAATGTATTAACTCCACCAGATCCCCTTTTATCTCTGTGCTCATTGACACCTATCAGGACACTGCCTGTGTGCAAGGCATGTTAAACTATTGGGAAGGAGGAGGGAAGCACCCAGGACCCTGACACCATCCTCCTGGGACTTTTGCAGGTTAGCAAGGTAGAATTTCTCTCTACAGAAGCCTTGTGGACTATTTCCTAACTTACCATGCTTATTTATGACCTCAGCTCTTGGAGGTAAATGTCATATTACTACCAGAGATGGAAATCAGGCTTGTGTAATGCCCAGTTTCTGGATATCATGTTTAGTATTTGACTTTCAAAACACTCACAAAATAAACTGTCAACTTGAATTCAGCCTGCTCTAATATGCCTTCATCTATATGACAAGTGAGACAAATTTTCCCTAAATACAGGAAAAAGGCCAATCCCCTTAGGCATCTCCCAGAGATGGTAAGACATTCCCAGAAAATAGTTTCTTGAGCTGTGCTTGAAGTTTGGTCATTCTTCCCCCCACTACTCTTTCCTAATGCCCTTTTGATTTGAAGTGGCCAAAAAGTGCATCTTTTTTATCTGATAATTTAAGAATTATCTTTCTTAACTTTCTGTATGTTTTAGAAGTTTTGACCATTAATGCTTTTGGTCACGTTCAGTGTGAAGGCACTTCTTCCTGAGTTTTATCATTAGATTTAATTTATAGCTAGGGTCTACAACTCATGATGAGGTGAAATAACTTGCTGCAGGGTGTGCTAGAGCTGAGCTGGAAAAAAAAAGCCCATAATCCCAAATGCTGGAAAAAGAATCCTGATTTGTTTTTAACTCATGCTGATGCTTTGAAAAAAGAAGTCAGTCTGCAGATTCTAAGCATGGACATTTGACTTGTTTCTTCCACCTCTGAAAGGCCTGCTTGTTGTGCATCTCATCCATCAAATGCTCCCAGCACCATCAAAGCATCATGCTTACAGCTTTGTCATACTACATTTCTGCTTGCTATAAAAGCTCTCTGGATTAAGGCTGACTCCCCTTAACATAGATACTGGTTTTCCATCTTTCCCCAAATACATTTCTAGCTACATCACAAAACCAAGAAGTGAGGCTGGGGGCTTGGCTATAAACAAACCTATTAGAAATTTGAAAGAATCAGCTAAAAGCTGATAGTTTGGCAACTAAGTGGGCCATGCTTGCTGGCCTAGATTAGTGGGCTTCCAGCAGTTAAATGGTTTCTGTGACCCTCTGAACTCTGTCACATCTTGTTACCTCACTGGGTTGTGTGGATTTCTTTAATTATCTCATATCAAGGCATATATTTGGACAGAAAAATCCCATTTGTCTCTCCCTTTCCTATACTGATGAGACCTGTCTAAAGGCTTGAGGGACAGATACGTGGAGAACATAAAGCTCAGTGTATCCTGTCAGTATCTGGTGTATAATTGTGCATCCTTGCACAGTGAACACCAGGTTCCTTACTCATAACTGTTCCATCAGGTCACAATCCATCTTGTGTGTTTGCGGTAACATTTTTTGCTTCTATTTTCCCACACTGAGAGATTTAGCTTCTGATATATTTAGAACATATCAGGGCATGTTGACTTGCATTAAAGAGTGAGCTGATTTTGTAATCAATAATTTTATACTTTACAGCTTTTCCTCATAAAAGTAGCCACTTTTGGACAATTAGGTCTCCAGAAAGCACCTGTCTTGCCACAATCTTCCTATTTTTATTTCCAACTTTCTTGACATATTCACAAAACCTTTCACTCTCAAGTTCATTTGTAGTTCATTTGCAGCTCTGAAATTCTGTTGCAAGCTTTTATAGATCATAAAGAAAACATCATTGTAAAAATACCTGAGGTGACTAAAGGTAATGTAGTGATACATCCTAGTAATCCACACATTCATTCTTCTTCTGCAGTAAGCTGATGGGCAGGGGTTCAATTGCTCTACTGGATCCCAGAGATGGAATATGAGAAGAAACAAAACTCTGAAGAGAATGGAGCAAAACCTGTGTTTCAGGGAACAAAGCAACCAGTTTCTGTTAGCATTAAATAACACAGATAGCCACAAGCACAAATGTGCATGCTGTAGAAATGTATGGCTATTTTGTTTCTTATTCTTCCTAGAGTGAAAAGAAAATATTATTATCTATCCCTAGTTCAGTGCCTGTTTTATTGATTGTATTGTTCTGGTCAGGCATTTTATAGATTTTACACAACAAAGGCAAACTATTCCCTCAGGAAAGTCTCCTCTTGAACCAAAAAATCTATTATTCTGACTTTTAAGCACAATGACTGAGCCAAAAATACACAATGACAGAAGACTATAGTGACAGATAATCTTATGGAAAAAGTTGAATAATAACTTATTCTTTTCCCCCAGATGGAACTGTATGACGGCTTGCCTAGTGCTTCTTTAACCAGAAATGGTACAGAGATTGTACAGCAGAGGGACATTTAAATTTCTGCAACTTGTAACTTGATAACTTGCACATGAAGTGGGTTATTCTGTGACCCTGAGCAATTTCACATATTTTCAGGCTAGATTGTATTTCCATATAATTGAAATAAAATTAATGTAGCGAATGGCTTTAATTTAACTGCTACTGTCCTATCACTTAGAATTTGATGTATCATTTTACCTCTGGAAATCTGGCAGCCATGCACATGAGTCTCTAAAAGTGTACAGAGAAAAAATAAAAAGAAGAAAGGTCCTATTAAATAAGCATTTTTCTCATAAGAATGTTTTGTCAGTCTTGCGGGGAAAACCTCACCCTGCTCTCATAAATTAAACCAGTTCACAGGCAGTGTTGCTATTGCCTTGGAGCGAATGCATGCAACTTGCTGGCATTGGTCACATTTAAGGGACCATGTTTTCATGTTTGTAACCTATACCTGAACAATTTATCCATTAAAGCAGACTTTTCTTCAACTTCTGCCTTGCCAGAAGATGCTAACACATATTTTGTGGAAGTTTTTCTCAATAGCCGTATGGTGGACATACAGATGATATACAATGAGTTTTCTCTTTTATTAGGAACAATAAGAATAATTTGCAAGGGGCACAAGGGGAAGGCTAGGCATCAAAACTGGCCATGCAAGATAATTTTGCTCAGCAGTTGATTACAGTGCATGAGCAAGACATAAAATTCACATGCACTGTTTGACTCACCTGCAGCTCATGGAAATCAATGTGGATCTTTCCATAAACTAAGAGTGAGCTGGATCACATCCCGTGTGCTTTTTCCATTCCATACATCTGCTGAGAATAACTCCAGTAATGAGCTGAGGTTCTGGGGTTTTTTTGCATGCACACTGCCTAGTATATTTTTAAATACAGGTGTATAATTGCTCACGGATTATTTAACAGATGTAGTCTGATAAGTTTTTACAGCAACAGCTTGTAACTCCATGACAGACCATTCATAACTTCAGTGGAGTGCAAGGCAAGAGCCCCTAACTACAAGTCCTGGAGTACGTTACACAAGGTGTTCAGCCTACATTGGTTAGAAACAGAACCAAGGTTGTGCTCTGCAGCTCTTCACTGCCTTCTTTTATGGAAGGTTTCTGCCTCTGTTTTCAGTCTGTCAGTGAGAGATGAAGTAAGGGGAAATCTGTTAGTTACAGAGCTCCATCTCCATTCAGACTTCCCACCTAAAACCACCAGCTTCTCCTTGACCCATTTTTTCCCTCACAGGCAAATCAGAGAAATAACCTCCTTTTGCTTTACATGCTATGCTGTCTGTTACTATTATACTATTTCATTAAGCTTATGAGACCTAGAATTCAAATGGGGTGAAAAAAAATCTTTTTCAATACTTGTGGAATATGAAGCATCTGAAGTGTTTTAAAATACTTCTTTATTTAACTGTTAATTTTTACTACAAATAAGAATTTGGAGCAATTTTTTTTTGTTTTGTTTTTCTTCAGGAGTTAAGAAGTTGACTTGTTCTCTAGGAAAAAAATATTCACATCAGGACAGGGGCTAACCAGTAATAGCTGCCCAGCTGTTTGATATCTGATGGCCATCCAGAAAATTTCTGATGATTTGGGCTCATTCTTTGTTTTAAAAAAACGACTTAAAAAGTAGTCCCTGTGTACCTCCCATGTATCAGACATATTTTTGACTATAAGCAAGCATGTATCTAGACTCAGAAATACCTACAAACTTTGATCTCTTTTAAAACTATTGAAGGTAGTTTACCTTGAGTTGCACAAACATGGATAATCTTCCTGACTTAAAATATATTCCAGCTGAGATCCTTCTTATGTTTCTAATTGATGTCAGTAAGTCTTAGTAATAAGACTTATGTCAGTAACTCTTAGTAAGTCAGTAAGCAACAGCTGATGACTTAGCTCTCAGATACCACAGAAAAAAATATCAGGTAGCCCTGTTGTGCTGCAGAAACTGTATAGCATGGTGGAAATAACCTTAAGCCATGAACCTCAGTAAGCGAATGCAGCTACCAGCAGCTCTGCCAGGCTGCTTTCCTTTTACATATGCAGGAGGACAAAAGAAGAAAATATGTCTGTTCTAAGGTGTGGATATTTCTGACCACCTGCCAAGCACTTTTCTATCTTCAAGCCTGCTGACTTTACAAGTGATTTTCAGTCCTTTTCAAATGGTTTCTTCCAACTGGACTCACAAATGGCATGTTATTCCACACAGTTATTTGTTGCAGTAAGACCACTTGCAAAAGCAAATACCATTTATCCTGAATAAGACTGGCAGAAATTGGCCAGTGAAGCGAGTTACATCTTTCGTGTAAACCCTTGTAGGGTCCTCTGTGAACACTTTGACCTGTGCTGCTTCAGTACTCTGTTCCATAGATTTAAGCTTCTTTATGGTTTCCTATATGTCTTTATATAATACCACTTTGGAAAAGAATGTGAAATCAATCTGGTACAAATCTAATACATTATTAACACTATTGGTGTTTATGTTCTCACCACAGTTGTATTTAAACACTTTAATGCATCTGTCCTCAAAAACCTTCTGTATTATTTATGGTTCACTCCTAGTGTACCACTAGGAAAATTAATGTGTTGCAAAATTAAAAGGCCACATCCTGCCAAACCCTAATGGAAAGCATATTATTGGAGAAAAGGCCATAGATAACCTGTAGTCCTTTTCCTTGAGAAACCTACGTAAGGCCAGGTGGGATTTCAGCACCTAAACATGGTAACAATTTCCCTGTTACCGTTCCTCATTTGCAGATATTAAAAGGAGCAGGACAGGCAGCGGACACTGCTCTGCCTTTTCTTTCTCACTAGGGCTTGCCAAGCAGCAAGGCATGAACAGTGTTTGTGAGTCTTTCTAGATCAAGACAACCCTGTGTGGTCCAAAATTGAGGTGGACTAAAACAGCATTCGAATATTCCCAAAGGCACTCAAGAGCTGCATGGCAACGGACTTTAACTCCTGAGGTAAAGGCATTGGGCATCCAAAGTGTCACAGCTATATGCAGGCAAAACTAAAAGATAAAAGAAAGGAAATTATGGCCCTTGGAGATGGTGGATTGAAGTGTCTCACAAGGAAGCCTCATCCTGGCTGACCAGGAGCATAGTTATGTGATCATTTTATGGAGTTTGGAAAAATATACACTAACCTGCACTAAAACAAGAAGTTATGCTTGTAAGCAGAGCACCATAGGAACAGTACTGCTCTGTTTGTCTGTGATCTCTACTCCAAACTCTGTGTAAAATCAGGGATACAACAAAAATGAAACAACTTTGCATGTCCAGCTAAGCCCTCACAAAGCAAACCTGGCAGGGGAGTCTATGTGATATTGTGCAATAAGAATCAATTTCCTGTATGTATGACTTCTGCTTTTTTTTATCTGCCCATTTGTTTGTGTGGCATTCCCTATCACAATTTCCTCCAAATGCACCGAGGGAACAGAATTCCTATGCTCCTTCACAACTCTTTCTGCAGTAGATCTGGTTCAAACAAACTAGTTTGTAACAGCATCTCAAAATGAATTATGGTGCAAAAGAAGGTAATCTATTGGAAAAATGATTGCAGTTCATGTAAATTAGCAAAAAGACTCCGTGAGACCAAACTGCTTTGTCCTGTAAAGAACTTTGCTGTCAAAAATTTTTCTTTTGTTGGCCAAAAAGAAGAAAAACTCATAAATAATCAATATTACTCTCTGCTTTTGCTCTGAGACTCCTGTTAGATTTCTTTTGGTGTTTCTGAAACAGCATCAGAAGCAACTGGATTTTTTCTTTATTTCTCCCTTTTCACTAATCTTTTCTGGTTTTGTCTTCACATCACATTCTCCTGCAAATGCTTCTCCACATCATATTTCCTATAATTTCTCTGCCCAAATGTCCAGATAGTCATGTTCGCCTTTCTCCAAGCCTCTGGGAAGGAAAATACACAAGGTCTTCAGACAGCCTCTTAAACCTTCTTAATGAATCTCTGCCTTCTACATCCACATACTCAATCTAAATTGCTCTAGCTAAAAAATAAAATCATTTCTTCTCACATTTCTCTTAGTTCTCTTTAAGGAGAGTTTCTTCTTAAAATTTGCCATATGTCTACCAAATCCATAAGTCCTTAATTTTTTTATTCTTTTTTTGCTTCTGAGGATCTCATTTGCTACATAGATGTGAATTAATCACCAGAGAGAGTGATCTGATTTTGGGAAATTCCCACCTTGAGCTTATGTAGTAATTAGAAGTGACTAGTCACTACTTGAAAAGCTTATAAGATTGTTATCATAACATTTGACAAGTAATATTTGACTAGCTGGCTGAATAATAAAAGAAACTTTAGCTAGCACATCTAAGGAGCAACTGAATTTGTTCTCTAAATGCATTATTCAAGAAGTAATTTTTCAGTCAGTTTTAGAGGTGATATTTGCCAAAGTACAGGACAAAGTGTTGTTCATTGTTGAGTTGTAGTTTGGTAGTTTTGCTGGTTTGCAAATTTGTCATTCTGCTGCATATTTGAAAAGTTCCATGAGCACAGCCTCAGGCTGTCAAACTTTGTTCTTTTAGAGATGCTCATTTTTCATCCAGTCTGAAGATGGTTTTATAATTCAAAAAAATGCCAAGAACATTACAGTTCAAAAAAGGTTGTTTGCACCAGCTGCAGAAATACTATGGATTTTGTTTGTTTCTGAAAACACTTTCAATGTCAGGTAAGAAAAAAAAAAAACCCTGAACATTTTGTGTTCAACCTAGTGTAAAATGTCAGAACAGAAGTCGAGAAGTGCAAGGTTCTCCCCTAACACATTCTGACATTAACCGTTTTTGATTTTATGAATATATGCCCTATAGCATATAGATTTTTTTCCATTTCTTTGTTTTCATGTACTTATTTTTTCCTCTTATTTAGCACTTATCCGTGTGAAGAGGATTGAATTTCAAGCCAAATTTATGATCTGTTTTCATCAGAGAACCTGATCCTTGGAAATTAAAGACTAACTTTATTCTGGTGGTTGCTGGAAGAGCACTAAAGATCTGAATTGAACATTTTCTCTAGGTGCTGATAACTAGCATGTTCCTGATTAAGTTGATGGCAGAGTTCCCTCCGGGCTGCTCAGCAGACAGTGACATTCTGCTGCTCCAGGACCTGAAAACTGTAGGCATAAGACATGTTGGCTGTAAGAAGGGGTAGAACTGAGATGGAGGAGTGGTGGACAGAGTATTGTCACTCTGACCATATTTGGGGGCACAGGAAAATTGAGTGACCAGGGACACTAGATAGGACGACCCTCACCTAGCTGATACCACTGATCCAAACATCCCTCCGATACCTTTTTGGTAGCAATAGCCACAGCCACCCTGAGCATCCTAAGCTGTGATGAATTTAGGTAGTGGGACAACATATTATTTTCTTCCCATAAATATATATTCCCCATATCAAGAAACAGTGTTGCTCGGTTCTTAAAAGTCTGGAATACCTGATGACAAGAAATGCTTTCTTCTTGTGATTCTTCTCTGCCTTCAATAGTTACTAACAATATAGATAGTTTTGATCTTCCCTGAATTTATAAGCATCTTCTACGTACCATGTTATTTCTGGCAGCCTTTGTTCCTTGATATATTATCAGCTTTCTTGAGTATCACTGCTGTTCCAAGTCTCAGTTTGTACTAGGAAATCTAAAAGAATGCTCTTTGCAAACATGATCAAAGTGATTAACTGTATACAATGACTGAAGAAGACACAAAGATTAAAAATAAGTGTTTGGCAGATAACGTACTTCATCTTCTCTATAACAAGTTATTGAACATGGTTGTCTGAGTACTTATCATCTTGACTTAGTTCTGCTATTCCCCTCTCCCATACTTCATATCCTTCTTATTAGTTCAATAGCTGATACTAGAAAGAGGATTTCCCTGCAATGTCTGAGGCTTTTCACAAGACAGATGTATCACCTAGGGATATTAGGTTGCCACAGGGTTGTCATCTTTAAATGACAGAGGATATGGAGGGATTGTTCTGTGCATCAGTTATTCACAGCTGAAATGATCCTGAAACAACAATCCTGATCTGCCCTTTCTTCATTTTGCTGCATTACCTCTTTGCTAAATGCAAATTGACTGGAAATGTTCTGATGCTTGAAGATGTGTGATGTTTCATTCCTGTGTCCATAGAAGATGGAAACAAAACAGCTGAAGGAGGATAAGACTACAAGTGCAGCTGTTCACTAGAAAATATCTGAGTGCCGTAGAACTTACTGCCCTTTCTGGGCCAGTTTCAGGTTGGAGATGCACCTCATTGTTTACCCCTAACTCCTGAAAAATACAGCTGAATAGTATCTGGGTATATCTATCCTCTGAAGTAAGTGCAGGAGGAATTTGGAGAGATCCTTGAAATGTTAAACACATTGCAAGACATAAAATGGGTTTGACTAAGTCATCACCCCATAACATAGGTGCTTACTAGTTTGAATGCCATTCATATAATAACAACCATGTTGATGTTTCACATACTCATTTTGTACGCCTTATAAATAAAGTTATCATGGGTTGCCTTGGAAAAGCTGTCCTGTTTTCTCAGAGGTTTAAGGTAAACATTAGTAGAGATGCCGGGCATACTAGTATGAAGAATTTCTCAAAAGAACTGTTCTTTTTTGTTGTTGTTCTTCCCTCTCTCCACCTCTCTTCCCCCCAGTTAAACTAAACTAGCCAATTTAAAAGAAAGCACCTGGTCTGGAAAGCTGTAATACCATTAAATGCCTTCTGTCTTGACATAGTGTACGACAAATTGGCATAACTTTTTTGTCCTATATTTGGGTATATTTCATCCCCATCTGCTTATTTTCTTTGATGTTCCCAGTAATAACTGACAGTCACTTGGGTCTCTTAGCTATCATCTGCACAAATAAAATCTGACATTGCTTTCATAAAATAATGTCAATAGTATATCAAATTCTCAAACATATTCCCTGCACAGCTGCACCAAGTGACAGAAACAAAAACTGCCTTCAAACATAATTTATAAAATCATAAAAGGAGTGAACTGTTCTCCCTTTTAAAAGCAAAGCTTAGCTGACTTGTAAACAACATGACAAATCACGAGCTGGTTGGTTTAGGGTTTTTTTTCCAGGACAGGAAAGGTCATTGGAAAAAGTTTTTTCTCATCTGGTACATACTTACCAGAGGCAGCACTTTAAAAAGGAAGAGTAATCACTGAAAAGACTCATCATTAAAAAGAAAAATAAGTTTTTATGCCTCCTACAGTTTAGAAAAATATGATGCAGAGGAGACAGATCCAAGTGCTTTACAGACACAACCAGTTTTATTCTCCTTTCCATCTGAAATCTGCTATATCCAGTTTAGTACAGGCAGAACCTGGGCATCAGTCACAGTTGCATTGGGATCTTCTGATGCTTAACATTGACATATGTTCCCAATTGCTACCAAACTGGCATATCTATATAGACCTTTTTTTTCATAAAATCATTGACCAGTGCAAGGCGAGATTTTGGTTACCAAAAAAAAAAGAACAGCATAATATTCGATTTCCTCACCTCTGTTTCGATGGAACATCATCATGTTAAGTGGATGTTTCTAGTAGATATTTTAGAATCACAGTCTGACTTTTGTCCGCCAGGTGTCTTTTCTAACTGAATTTATTTTTTACAGAAAAAAAGATGAGAATTTTCTACACTTAGTCTGTCTGAAGTAAGTATTATTACAGAGGCCTTTACCAAAAGCAGCAATTTGTCAAAAAACTGTTAAATAAAGCAAACAGCTATACTGTAAGTTAACACTTTTGAAGCCTAAGATATATTTTGGTATATGTAAATGGAAGTAATTTTAAGCCATGAAAAAATGACCTAATTAGCACACTGGAAAACATTAAATGTTAGGAAAATTTTGAAAGTGACTGCACTTTTTTTCAAAGATGGTGCAGCAAAAACATGCCACTAAAGATTATAAGGATGATGAACATGTTACTTTCACTTGAACTTGAATTCTCAGATATTAATTGGCATATTTTAAAGTTATCTGAGAAAACAAATTTTTCAAACCATATGTTATTATGGAGTCTCAAAGTCCACAGTTTACTGCCAAGCACTCACATATAAATCAGCATCGCTACCTATGCTAGAAATGGAGGTGAGTGAGTAGTGGTTGTATCTTTCTGTACAATTGCACGTGTAATGGAAAGAAGTAGTACTATATATTGGGCAAACCCATGGAAATGTCAAATGTTTTCACAGTTTTTTGAAAGTTATATGTTCACGATTATCTTGTGTAGACACATAAAACGCTACAAAGATATGGTTTGGGACTTTTCCCTTACCGTTATGCTGACTAATAATATTCAAAGGAATATTAACTGGGGACTGTATGATATAGCTATGCCTAAATTATTTATTTTTAACAGAAAATTACATTGCCATTTTCTTTATGATTTAAAAGTTTTTAAAGGATAGAAGAGGATGTCAAAATACTAGACCAACATAGACTAAGTCCTGCCTGTGGTCTCCTCAGTGTCTCACAAAGCTAGTTAGGTACTGAGGGGACCATGTCTTGCCCTTACCTAAGGATATGAAGACACAGTACTTTGTACTGTGAAGACACAGGTCCTTTGTACCTCCTAGAACATGGTTGACGTGGAGCAATTCTGAACTACCTCCATTTGCCTCTTAGTAAAATTTCACCAGTCATAGGGAGACCCTGATCTTAGTTTGAGATTCCGTACTCCACTATAATGTAAATAATTAATAGGAATAACAAACAACTTGCCTACTACTACTCATGGCAAAGACAGGATTTGAATTTAGATGAAAAAATAATATGCCGTCAGCCAGTTCTGAGCCTTTGAGAATAAGACATGTCTTGCCTTTGATTTGTAAGACATGATACTTACACTGCAATGTGCCATATTTGTAAACTCAGCTGTTAAGTAGCATTTACCATGACTAATGTAGGAGCATACAAAGAATGCTTACTTGCAAAAGTGCCTTGTAATGTTAAGATTTACAGTCAATTCAGAAAAATGAACAGGAGGAAATTTAGTGAGCAGCCCTGATGAACTGCTTCTGTATGGACTGACAATTACACAGAGGCTCCAACAGATGTTCTTTAGCTCTTAAACAATATTTTATGAGGTACCAATGTGCATGGTACACGACTGACTGTTTGGCTTTCCCTTCCCACTTTCTCCAAAACAGAGCAGAATGTTGTCTATAAACTGCATATTTCGATGATAAACATATCATGTTCTTTCTTTCTCAGTGCAAGTGAGTTTGTGGAATTACGATTATCAGTTACATAAGAGTGTTCTACGTCCTGAAGCCCAGTAAATAGGATTACTCTTGGTTGGTTGGCTCAGTTAGGGACTGTGACTCCAAAACATGTTACCTTTCATTCCTTCAAGGGATAAAGTAATTTTGTATCGATTTTGAGCTGATGACATATTTTCACGTTTCCAGTGAGTTTTGGCAGTCCTTCTATGCTTTCTTATTCTTTCTTTGAGGAGAACAAGTATAAGACAGCTCTATTGTTAATTGTGAATATATCAAAGTAGCTGAGGACTACGCCTTTTTTGCTGAGAAGGCAAACCCCTATTTCTGTTAAACAGTTCAAAACGCTGCAGTTTTAGTTTTAAAATCCTTCTCATCTTTTGGATCTTTAAGACTAAAGAAGTGTATGTTTAAATTGTGTTGGTTTATATGGCAGCTAATTACAGAATACTAATAGTGCAGCACAGCAAACAAGCAACACTAATATGTTTCTTCACCTCCATAGTTCCTTACCAGCTTTGGCATCCTAACAAGCCAGCACACATGGCCCATGAGATGATAGCTCAATAAACTATAAAGGCCAGTAAGCTAGGACGTTTCTACACTCTAGGCCCATCATCACTGGAGATTTCTAAAGACAGATCAGGCAAGCCCCAGTCGAGCATAGCGTAAGCTATGAATGGAAGATTCTGCCTATGGACAGAGGATGTGGACTTGATGATTATCATTTCTGTGAGTCTCTGGCTGGTGTGATTCCAGCAGAACTTTCTAATTGATATTCGTTATGCCTTCCTTCCTCAGGAAAGCAATAGTAGTCCACACACTGTATCAATGCAAGGAAACTAAGAAAACCCTGCAACTTTATACTAGGTGAAATACTGTTGTTACAGATAAGATGATTCATGAAAGCTGGGAAAAGTTTAGAGATTAGAGAAACAACTGTCCTTGTACCACAGATTCACAGTTTAAGTAGCAATTGGTGTGCACTTCATTAAAATCTATCTACTAGAACTGGCCATGATTAGATAAATTAAAGTCCATGTCATTAAAACTATACTTTTAAGCTCTCAAAATCCTTTTGTCCAATCATTCTGCCAATGCCTTTAATTTGCAATCGATCCTATCACAAGGGTTCCTTTGCTACATGAACTCTCTGGTTAGTCTTAAAGGTCTTTTTGAATAATTGCCAAATTAATATATCTAATCGTTGTTATTTCCATCATTGTAAGGTCTAGCATAAAAGTCACACATGGAGCTGCTTTTATTGGGTTTTGAGCTTTTCACTGTTGTTGTTCTTGTTGATGTTGTTTTTTCCACAACTTGCCAAATGTGGCCTGGTTTTGCAAAAAACAAAATGTCACAGGCAGCCTCTGAGTATTCACAATTCCTTCCAGGCATACAGTTGTATCCTAGAGAACATGGCTTAGCCAGTAGCAGATCTACCTATAAGCAAATTACTGTAAATCATACTGTACCCTTTGAAGATGTTTATTGATAACCATATAATTGTAAAATACTATAAATATTAGATACTTAACTAAAATGCTTGTTCTAAAATCAAAATAAAGAGAAAAAAATGGAGATTCAGGACACCTCAGCTGGACATTGAGAAAAACAGGCATACATTTATAAAACTACAAATTATTTACATCCTCTGTAAAACAATTAGACATCCAGGATGAGTTGTAGCACAATAGTACATCTCATACAAACATTTAGCTGTATCCTAACTTACTACTGTACTAAAGTTCATTTATACCTTCTGGAATGCTTCATTTTACTCTTATACTTGTATTTTATCATTCCTGCATGCTTATTTTCTCCTTCATTGCAACCAGCTCCTTGCAGCTGAAGCATCAAGTGCTAACTATCTGAGGCAGAGCTTTTTAATCTACTCAGTTACCAAGTTCTGTGGCTGCCCTCATATAAACTTCCCTACTGTGTACACTCTAGTTTCCTGAGTTTCACTGAATTATGTAAATAACTCAGATATTACAATTAACTTTCACTCCTGTATTATTTTTCCAATATACATGCATATATACATATGCCTAGGCTTAAAACACATCAGTTATCTCATGAATGTAACTGATGGCATACCAGAGATCCATCATTCATGTTGAACTCATCTGTCTTGCATACAGTAATTTAAAGTAATTATTAGAGAAAGATTTCACTTTGCCCTTTTTCTTCTACCCTGGTTTTCCTATTCACTGGAAATGCCTTGCATATTTGCCTGCATTGGCAATGTTTACTTCTTCTCTGTATACATAGTCATTGCATATATGCCAGAAAAAGAGGTTTACTACCTCCTCTGCTTTTTCCTCTTCCCTTTCTTCCTCTCTCTTCCTTTCCTCTGTTCTGACCCTGCTTCCTCCCCTGTTACAGTTCTGGGCCTTACTGCAGTCTTTATCCCTCAAAAAAAGACTGGACAAAGCACTGAGCAAGTAGGTGTGATTTGACCCGTGATCAGGCTTTGAGAAGGATGTTAGATTGTATGAATTTAAGAGATCCCTTTAAAACTGAGTTATCCTATGATGCTATGATCTCTGAGTCACTTCAGTCCTTCATGTAAAGCATGCCATCCCACTTTTTTAGTTGATTAGGGAGTTACAGCATTAACAAGTACAGTTAAAGAAAGCACATGAGTTAAATGACAATAGCAGCAGGGACTGGAGGAGGCGTCCTCTGCATCACTTCCCACATGGGACCTTCGCACCTTGTGGAAATGCAGTATGTGCAGGTTTGCTGGGATACAGGATGTCACCTTTGATTACTCTTTAATGTAATTCCTGTCTCATTCAGTGCCTTATACAGAGAGGGTTCTCTGCACCATTTGTTTTATTTTTGTCTTTCTATTATGCTGAATGTGGCTCCAGCCTCAGTTTAAACCTTCTCCTGGAGACAGAAATCATTGTCTAAACTTAAGCATTCTTATGGTGCTCAAATGCACATTATGTGCTACAGTCTGTGATGTAGTCTAATGATAAAAATTATATGTGCATTTCTCTGGCATTCAACACTCCACTAAAGGCATGTTCAATACTATGCTAAAGGCAGTTTTGAGGCAAACCTTAAGAACACACCTGTCTATGGCTTTGGTACAGTGTTCAACACTACACTGCGTATTATCTCCCTCTGTTAGAGAGCCTTGTAGAATAGATTTGTCTCCTATATAAACAGAGAATAGACAAGTAGATTCTTGGATCAACGTAGACAAGAATTGTGCCTTCCACCATCAAGTAATGTTGTGTCACCCAGACAGAAGAAGAGAGCCCTCTGGTTTCCATACCATTGGCATCTTGTTTTCTTCAATGTTTCCAGAAGGCTGGCATGTCTCTTATACCTCCTCACCTTCTAAGGCTACCAGAGAACCACACTATCTGGGCACAATGCTATATAGTCTCTTAGAATGCCTGCCATTCTATACAGCACACAGGAAAGGAGGATAATTTCTTGTCTTTTCTCAGAATGAGCAGAAAAGCGAATAGGAAAGGGGAATCTTAATGAGATAACCAATCCATTCAAATTCTTGCAATTGCAGTTAGAGGTTTTATACGTATCCTAGTGACCACATCTACTTTATCATATGATATAATGGCTAAAAACATTTTTCTTAACTGCCACAGTTCAATTTCTTTACTTACCAGTACTCAGAAATCTCTAGGTATTTTTTTTTTTTTGCTGGAAAGCTGAAAATTCTTCAATCATCCTTGTATATTGCAGCATTCTATTTTACAATTCTAAGGCTCTAACTTTGAAATATTGGCCTAAGGGGCTCTGACACTAACACTTGTAAGACCTGCTGGAAACTCTGAAAGGAACAACACTTTCATGAGTAAAAAGGATGTTAACAAAAAGCTGTATTTTTGTAACACTTTTTAACCAGTTTAAGAGTTGACTGATGCCAGCAGAACTATGCACAAAAGCATGTCTCTTGCCTTTGGCACTTAGAGAGGGAAAAATGGATTCAGAGTTGAGAATTCTGCATCAAAGAGTAGAATCTCAAAAGATTTGGTTATGCTTGGATAATGATCATCTTAATGATTCAACGGTTACTCTACTTCAGGCCTGGCCATACAGCTGGATCCTTTTATTCTACCCCTTCACTTTTTTCAGAATGTGAGTTTAAAGAAAAACATCCCCCACCTTTAGAGACTTCCACAGATTTTTAGTTTTAGGGTGAAATAACAAGGTTATTAGTAACTCACTGATTTCCAGGTAAACCTTTGTGAGATGTATTTCCCTGAACAGTTCCGTTAGAATTTGCTGCAAGTAAATTGCACATCTGCACTTCAGAAAAAAAATAAGCCCAGACTTTTAAACATCCTTTTTGCCCACATATTGGTTTACTTTCTATGAAAACTGTGTGTGCTTGCGTAAGTGTGAATGAGGAGGTGAGAAGACCACTAGTGTGCACCAATGGGTTTCCTCCTAGGAAGATCCTGACTATTGTCAGAAATTCAGAGATTTGAGAGCTGTCTCTGGGTGCAAGAGTTAGGATGTAGTTTCCTGTTTTCCCTCTGATTCAGACTTCAAAGGAAGGAAAAAGCGTCTGCTTGATCTCACACTTCTCAGGACTTCTGATTGTATTGCTTAAAAAGAAATCAAAACAATTGTCTAAGGAGGAGGAGGGTCAGGCTGTAAAGTTTAATTGGATTTTGATGTTGTCCACAAACTGAAATAGTCACCTTGATCTGAAATCAGATGAAAGACGAAGAGCAATTTTTCTAATTAGACACTGTAAATTCTGAAAAGGCCTTCCTGGGGAGCAAATATACCAAGGGTTAGGAAACCTTTGCAGAACCCAGTAACCTTTCAAATAAGGATACAAGACTGTAATGTGATTGAACCAAAAGTTCAATACTCTGTAGATCCTTTTCCCTGGGTTAGTAAATGTAATGAGCCAATAAATGCTAATGGATCAAAGTCTAGTTTGGCCTAAAAGGCCTAAGCAATTCACTTAATGAAAAAAACGGACATCCCTAGAGTTACATTACAGTTGGTGATGGTGTTGGCTCAAAATCCCAGCTAAATTCCTGGTACAAGGCAACACTACAAAAAATACTGAACTAAGAGAAAATAGCTGGTAACATTTAATAAATGCAAATCATTTAGGGAAACAAACAAATTCATAAGAAGGCCATCTGCCTTCAGAAGCTGCATTACTTTTTTGTGCCTGGACTGTCTGTGGGCTGTGTATGAGGTGAGACTTTTCACTGTGCTACAAATGACAAAGGAGGCTCTGTGGAGCAAGTTCTTCTAATCTGGTGGTTGAAAATTTGTATCTTATCCTTTCGTCAACCTTCTTAAGATACTCTTGTTCCCTGGCCACATGCAAAAGGCAGGAATTGAAAGCCATATGTCTGGTCAAATCCACAGAATGCTTCACACTCCTAAGTGGTGTCCACACCAGCAGGTACTGTACAAGCCTTTGCTCTCTTCCACACTTTCTCCTTTCTGCCCAAGCATCAAAACAGGACAGGTTATTGCAGGCTATATTCACAGGCTGTATTCTGCAGCTTTCCTTCCCCTCCAGCAGTCCTGACACGCTGTCTTGTAGAACTGTTACTTAAGCTAGTTGTCAAGGTAAATCAAGAACAAGCAGATGGATCACAGAATGAATTAAAGTTACTCACATATCTTAACTCTTATTTCTGTTGTGTTATTTCATTGATGTGTTACCCCTTACGTAATAAAACACTGAGATTAGTCCTTATTTATGTATACAGATGCATTTTATTTCAAGATATAAAAGACTAATTTAAATCAATATCCTAAAGCTGTTTTCCCATTTCTTAGTTGGAAATAATTCAAGGAACTATCGTACTTGGGTTTTAGAATACACACTATACATTTCTTTAGCTCTTCTTCCTGATATAGTCTTCAACTATATCTTAGTCCCTAAGAAAGCATATCCCTTAAACAGAGATAATTTAGGCCACTAAAATTAGGCCATCAAGTTTTAGGACTGCTAGAACTTTTGCAGCTATTGCTTTTCTCTATATCTACCCTCATCCATCACAACTATCAAGGAAAAGATTATTAGAGGAATATATGGTTGCATATAGTCAGATTTAACTTATTTGTTCTCTTATTAGATTTAGCGGGAGCTGAAGTGTATCTCACAGCCACTGTTATAATTTGCTTTATATAATTGAGCCAATGTTTTACCTTTATGACATATTCTTTTGTGGTCATTTTTTCTTTCTTTTTGGAACACATCGACATGAATATTTGTGTATATAATAAATATTAGGTACTGCTTTCATTTAATTTCTTATAGCTATGATTATAAAAAAAAATTAAATATCCAAATCTTACTTTAAAGTGTACTTTAACATTCCTGCCTTTGATCTGAGCTGGAGGTTTAAAGTCTTTCAAGACTATGAGTAGAGGGGTAAAAATCATCAAATCTTCAAATCTTAGGTAACTGACAAAACAACAAAGAGCTTTTCGGAATCTGCAGCTATTCCTAATTTAAGTTAAAATACATATACATACACAAAAAAATTATCCTGATACAGTTAACAGTAATGCTGACATGTCAAGAAGCAAAACCTTCTTCTCTCGTGTCTCTTTTTACTGAAAGGCAGCTTGTAGTAATCATACCTTAAAAATTACAAATGCCAATCAATAGCTTTTGGCCAAAATTATTTTATAAGATAAGGTTATTTTAGTCCTACAGGGTCAGCAACAGCAGGTGAAAGTCATTTAGCGAAAGAACATCCTGTCCCTGATCCCTGAAGCAAACCCTAAGGACAAACAATGCCACCAAAATGTAGGCAACAATTGCAGTGAGAATGACAATTTTTCCTCACAAATGAACATTTCTGAGTCTGCTGAACATTAGTAGGCCAAAGAAACAATGTTTCTTAAGGAAAACCTGGTAAAACATTTCTTTTCTTATATAGTTAAGACAGGTATTGCTATTTCTTTGTTATTAGTCAGCACAGTGAACTGCCAATGACAGTTCCACATGGCTATTACATCCTGACTTATACCCTATTGCAAGAAGCCAAAGCAGCTCAGGAAAAAAAAGGGAAGAAAAGAAAAATGTCAATTAAGAAATAGGTAAATTTTGTACTTCTAAGGTAATTTTCCACTGTGAAATTCTAAATTGTTCCTGATCAACATTTCACCTCTTTGAAAGGAAGCTGGTGTTGGCAGGCATGAATAAAAAAGTTAACAGAAACCAGAGATCCAAAGGAATCAAAGAGGTTGCAACTTCAAGTGAAGTGAAGCATTTAGAGATGAAAAAACATGGGCTACCACAGTTGGAGTTCCCACTCTTGTTTTTTTCTCTTATAGAACATAAAAAATAACTTTACTGATTGTGCCACTAGAGATTGCTTCTTTTTCTACACTGATTCAGGTGCATGGTACCATTCATAGTTGCATAAAGGAGGAAAAAGCCACCTTATGCAACCAGCTTATGTTTTGTCTCAAGGTCCAATAATCAGTTGGCCTAAATACTGTTGAAGTGTGTAAAAAGTCATGACAATCACTAGTCTCATTGAGCCTGAAAGATCAATCTCGACGATTCAATAAGGCATAAAGCAGGAGACCTGCTGAAGTCAGACATGAGAAACACTAGTCAGAGACTTAAATGGAATTGTTGCAATCTTAATAGTCCGAGTTGTCTTTTTTCATATCTTTCCCCTTATTATCTCAATAGATTGCAATTTGTTGCAAAACTGACTTTGGCCGTTGTATACTTTTCTTAGTCTCATGCATCTATGAATATTTAAAAGATGATTTAAGTAGAAATTTAAGAGTTTTTATTTCTATTTTAAATATTTTGTTGGTTAGTAACTTTTAATATCTGAGAATGGCAATGTTGAATTTTGCATGATATCATTTTTGTAACTCCAAGATAGACAGGATTTATTGGAAGTTGAAAAGACTGTTATTTCACTTGGGGAAAGATAAATACCCAAGAAAGTGCTGAGCTATCAAAACAATTCTGAGATACAAATTACATCCTGAGCTAATCATTCGCATTCACTGTCAAAAGCATCTTCCTTCCTTGCTTACAGTATTAGAAGTAGCAGCTGCTGTTGAAATCTCCCCTGGAGATTGTTAGGATCTGCATGAGAAAAAGCTGTGTGCTGGATGCCAGTTATTCTAAATAACAACTGCAACTTTATTGTATATGATAATTTGTGGATAATGATGCATCTATTTTCATACATATCAGGTGATGGTGATCTTTCTTGTTATGATGTATTTACCCACATATCTAGACAAATAATTGTGTGTAGTACTTCTGCAATAATGAGAGGCCGCATTTTCTTGCTCCCATAGGTCACTCTCAAGACATAAGATATTGACTGCAAGACATTATCTTTACAATGTTAACTTTGCTGATGTCCAGTTTGCTTCTAGACGACTTTAGAGACCTACTTTGATTCCCACTGAAGTAAATGAAGAATTCTTTTAATTTGGGTCCATTGATGTGATCGCTTATAAATATACATTGCCTTTCCTAAGGCCACAAACTCTGTAAAAGCAGCTTCACGTGAAGAACCCTCTAAGAGGTTCAGTCCTGCAATGTATGTAATCCTTGGACTGCAGGGGTTTAATTAATGATTTTTTTATTGTTCTAAGATTTTTCAACCAATCTTCACTCACTGAAATCCAGGGGAAACACATTTTAGATGCATTAATAATGAAAAAAAAATAAATAAAGGAAGTGCTGAGACTTCTACTCATATTAGGTTTTTTTCATGACTTCTTAGTTGAACTCCTAAAATCAGACACTTTAGCAGATGTACTTAAGGTCAGAGCTACTTTAATCATTGCTTGTTTTCAGCTGAACGTTCAAATAAATTTCTGAGTGACAAGTTGACTGAGAACAGGGTATGTCTGAGCAGACATGAATGACAATAACAAAAATCTGTTTAAAACAGAAAATTTAAATTGTTCCCAGTAGAATAGCTCAAAAAAGTGTGTTTCCATTTAAAGAGAGGTTATTTATCAATGTTCCTCTGTCTTCTCTATTGACTCTTTTATTTCCTTGTATTGACAAATTTAGTGAAGACTAATGGCCAGTTTAACATTTCCTGTGCCTCTGATTTAAAATTTAAAAAGGACACAAAAACATCAGCATTTCAGTTTCTGTCTCCAAACTATTACCTATGGAAATCACATTGTATTCTAAGAAAAACAGTTTATAGTGCCAGCAGTTTTTTTAATGCAGTCAGTAACTATTAGTATACCACTCATGTTCCTTTCTTTGGACCTTGATTATTATGTATTCTTCATGGTCATCAGTTCTTAAATTAGAGTCTTTAGAAGAGGTAATAAAAAATTTCTGAATTACAGAGTGCATAGGGAAATGTATAATAATAATAACAATGGTAATAATAGCAAAGGTCCAAATATTAATTATACCAACATTTATTTGTAATTTGGCATATTACTTGGCATACAAAAAAATACAAGATTTTCCACTTTTGTGTTTATGTCTCAATACTATATTTTGAATAAAACCAAAAGAATAATAAACCAAATTAGTTACTTGTGAGTATATTTACAGTGAAATACCTTTACAATGAAAAATACAATCAATTAGCCAAGCCATGATATTAAAACACTGGAGAATCTACCACAAATAGGAGATAGAAAATATAACTTATTTATATTTTTCTTCTCTAATTGCTGCATATTATTTTGGTGCAAAAATAGTTGCTATTTTTGTTTTAAGATGCGACACTTATTTTGGGTTAAAGTTTTATTTAACTGTGTTCATGTAGCATAGCATTTTAAAGCATTAAATTTGCTCTACTTATTTATGATAATTGTTATGTTTTCACCATTTATTCTTTTTTATATTATGCTCTCAAATTAAAGAATAAAAAAGGCAAATTTGAGCAATTTTGTTGTATGAGTTCAAAAGAGGACATAAAGAAGCAGAAGCTGCTAGCAACATCAACCAAGCATTTGGCCAGGGTACCATCAATGAACATAAAGTTTTACATTTGTTTAAAATAATTCATAATAAAAATTACAGCCTTGAACACAAGGAGGGTCATGGATGTTCTTCTGTAATAGATGACAGCCAGCTGAGGACCACCATTGAAGTGGACCCATGCAACACAACTGGAGAGGTTGTAGATGAATGAAATGTTATCCATTCAACTGTTTTTTTGACATTGGCAACAAATTGGTAAACTAAAAAAGCCAGACGAATGGGTGCCACACGAGCTGGAGAAAAAAAAGATATTACCATTATAAAGTCTTCATTGCACTTCTGTGGTGCAACAAAGCTAATCCATTTCTTGATGGCATCGTAACATATGACAAAAATTGATTTTATAGGACAATCAATGACATTCCGCACAATGGCTGGAATAAGGTGAAGCACCGAAACAATTATGATGGTGAAAAAAAAAGGAAAACAAAAAAAATTGTCAAGTAATTTAAACAATAGAAGAACCCAGTGTAAGTTATGTAAAAAAAAAGTGAAGTAATTGCCAAATAATTAATTTGACTAATTCTGATTCATGGCTATATAGAAGGGGAAATGAATACTTAATGCAGTTAGTGCATGTATTTCTATGGAAGGAAAGAAAAGGAAGACAATTTCTCTATTATGAATCATAGAATCTTAGAATAACCAGGTTGGAAGAGACCCACTGGATCATCGAGTCCAACCATTCCTATCAAACACTAAACCATGTCCCTTAGCACCTCATCCAACCATGCCTTAAACACCTCCAGGGAAGGTGAATCAACCACCTCCCTGGGCAGCCTCTGCCAGGGCCAAATGACCCTTTCTGTGAAAAATTTTTTCCTAATGTCCAGCCTAAATCTCCCCTGGTGGAGCTTGAGGCCATTCCCTCTTGTCCTGTCCCCTGTCACTTGGGAGGAGAGGCCAGCACCCTCCTCTCTACAATCTCCTTTCAGGTAGTTATAGAGAGCAATGAGGTCTCCCCTCAGCCTCCTCTTCTCCAGGCTAAACAACCCCAGCTCTCTCAGCCGTTCCTCATAAGGCCTGTTCTCCAGCCCCTTCACCAGCTTTGTTGCTCTTCTCTGGACTCGCTCCAGAGCCTCAACATCCTTCTTGTGGGGAGGGGCTCAGAACTGAACACAGGATTCAAGGAGCGGTCTCACCAGTGCCGAGTACATGGGGAGAATAACCTCCCTGGACTTGCTGGTCACGCCATTTCTGATACAAGCCAAGATGCCATTGGCCTTCTTGGCCACCTGGGCACACTGCTGGCTCATGTTCAGTCACTGTCAACCAACACACCCAGGTCCCTCTCCTCCAGGCAGCTCTCAAGCCAGACTTCTCCTAGTCTGTAGCACTGCACAGGGTTGTTGTGCCCCAAGTGCAGGACCCAGCACTTGGCCTTGTTAAACCTCATGCCATTGGACTCTGCCCAGCGGTCCAGCCTGTTCAGATCCCTTTGCAGAGCCTCCCTACCCTCCAGCAGATCAACACTTCCACCCATGTTAGTGTCATCTGCAAACTTGCTAAGGGTGCACTCGATGCCTTCATCCAGGTCATTGATGAAGACATTGAACAGGGCTGGACCCAGCACTGAGCCCTGGGGAACCCCACTTGTCACTGGCCTCCAGCTGGATTTCACACCATTTCCCACCACTCTCTGGGCCCGGCCATCCAACCAGTTTTCCACCCAGGAGAGTGTGCGCCTGTTTTTATTTACAGTTGGAAACTCAATGCTAAAAAAATACATTTCTAAGAAGGTCATTATGTTAATCTCATTGTGCTTCCTAAATAAAAAAGACTGAGTTCAGCACAGTGTTATGTAAAAAAAAATTCAGTAACTCTGTAACTACTGTATCACTGTTTTCATAGCAAACATTGCTTTACTCCATATAATTCCTAGCTGTGAACTCACATAAAATAACACAATTTTTACCATGGAATAGGAATCACATCAGTAAGTCAAAACTGTTGCATTGATACCTAGTCCTGTGTGTGCACCCTCAGTAAATTACAACTCAATTTTCGAGTCCTGATGGATATTTTGAAATATTAGAATAAATACCTAGAAAGAGTTTACCATCACTAAAAAGCTCATATTCGAAGTTAGATATGAAAAGCAAGAACACTACCATTTTAGTTTCTGATGGACTTCGTTTAGCCAAGGTTTCATTTTAAGAACCTAGACACTCAAATAAGACCGTTAGAAATCTGTCTGCTACAAAAGCTGGTTTAAGGAATGAAACAGTGCAATATAGGAAGTGTTCAGATCATTACATATTTACTCACTGGATTGTAAAAAAAATAAAAGACATTGAGATAGAGTCAGGATAACACTATATACAATTAAAAAAGTGTGACTAATGCCCTGATGACACCTGTAACAATTTAATTATATTTATGAGGTATGTGGAGCTTCTCTGATTTATGACACCTGAAGACACATCTTAACTTGTGTATATTTCTAACTAGAAATTATTCCCATCATATTGCCAAGAGTATTCTGAATTTTCAGGTGCAGTATTTCCAAATATTAATGCTTTAGAAGTTTTAGATAGAAAAGTATGAATTAACTTAAAAAGAATGCCATAATAACAGCTATCTGAAAAGAGAACTTTTTTTTAAAAAGTTGCTCATAGGTCCTTACATGTAGAAACAGACTGTCAACCACACCTGGCTGCAAGATCCCCTGACGTATGACTAAAAAATCCCCAAATACAAATGATGTGTTTCCTAGATGCAGAATCTGATTTAACTTAAATTAATGAGAGGACAAATACATAGCTACTACTAAATTCAGAGAATTATAACTTAAATGTTTTGAGATCCATAAAACTTCAATTTCTTTAAAATTAAATTTAGAAAAAAAGAAAGTTAATTCAGTATAATCTTAGATGAATGACTTGCTTTTGCTTTTCAAGTAGGCCCTACAGCCCAAAAGTCTTTCCTGTCTCTTGTATAGCTGTTCCAAGAATTTGACCTGTGAGGTCATGGAATTCAAGAAAATTGAAATATTGCCTCTTTCCATGTTCCATTTCATGACTGTCTATCTGGGTCTCTTATACTCAACAGTTGCTTTGAAGACAAGTAATGTACAAAACATACAGTTTCCATCGGCCGTGTGCCTTCTGGACATTTTCATTACATGAAAACATCATGCAAAGCAAGATGACCAAGGAAGCAGCTTTTGTGGGAGATCAAGAATAGTTAAAAAAAATGTCCTTGCTTTTCTGTTTGTAGGAGATCTACTGAAAATCAGAGAAGACATATTATAAAACATAGAAGAAATTAAAGACTGCAAAAATGTTGGAAGCTGTGAGAGTAAAGAAACAAAGAGAAGAAAGAGGGAAATAAAAGTAAAGCTTACAAGCTGAGACTCAGAAAATTGAAAAAATCTAAGTATTCCTACCCAAGTTTCAGTTTTCAATAACTGGTTTTGCAAACTTATCTATGTAAGATGGGTATCACATTCATCTAAAAAAATAAGGAGAAGGCTTTTTATACTAAGTGATGTTTCTGCATACCATTTCCCTGATGGCAACGCCTACCTATGCTACTGCACTGATTGTTCACTGTTATCCTTTCTCATCAGCATCAGGATCCCACCATTTTGCTGGTTCTTTCATGTTGTTGTAGAAGATCATCCAACAGTACTGTGCAACATGAGTGCTAATCAGGCCTGCTTCACATAAAATAAAATGAAGTTATTTGTAGTCCAGATCAGTTCCTTTATTGAACTTCTGGTGCATTACCATAAAACAAACAAACTGAAAACCACAACTGTGCTGAGAAAAACAGAGATGGCAGGGTAGACAATGAATGCAATGAATCACAGACAAAGATGAGGAGACAGGTGCTAATTGCTTTAAACCGGAATCACTTCAAAGGAAATGATCCTGCTCTCTTAGAGAGCAAGGAATGAAAAAATACACAAAACCTCTGCAGTGTAAGAAACGAAAAAGCCAGTGCTGAGGAATTCAAAGGAGGAGTGCATTTGCCAACAGAAATGTGAGCAAGTTATGTGGAGAGGTAAAAAACCAATTTGAGTAAACAGGTTTGCTCTCTTACAGTTCTCGCACTGCTTGTGGAGTGACTCAGGGAGTGCAGCAAAGTCCTCACCGACTCTGCAGAAAGAGTGAGAGATGAGTAAGCAGCTTATGCAACCCAGAGGTGTACAAGCAAATTAATAAATCTGTGGGACAATAAAGAAATTTCCAGCCAAAGATCATAACCATAAAGCACAGACTAAGCTAAGGATCATAGGGCTAGTGTCTAGAATCAGATTCAACACAGTATGCAGAGGCAGTAAGTCAAGGAAAACATAGTTCCAGGAAGTGACAAGAGAAATGCTGAGCAATATCCAGCAAATGCTGGATATTTTTTTTCCTGACACTAAACAAGTGCACTAATGAGGCCATATTTGAAATGTCGTATTGATTTTCTGTCTGATTCATGATCCTACAGATAAATATGACTTTATGGAAAAGCTACAGCTTTGGCAGACAGCTGGCTACATACATCTCAGGAAAGTAAACAAGACCAGGAAATGGGCTATAGAGCTAGAGTGCGATTACAGAATCACAGAATCATTTAGGTTAGAATCACAGAATCACAGAATCACAGCATAACCAGGTTGGAAGAGACCCACCGGATCATCAAGTCCAACCATTCCTATCAAACACTAAACCATGCCCCTTAGCACCTCGTCCACCCGTGCCTTAAACACCTCCAGGGAAGGTGACTCAACCACCTCCCTGGGCAGCCTGTTCCAGTGCCCAATGACCCTTTCTGTGAGGAATTTTTTCCTAATGTCCAGCCTAAATCTCCCCTGGTGGAGCTTGAGGCCATTCCCTCTTGTCCTGTCCCCTGTCACTTGGGAGAAGAGGCCAGCACCCTCCTCTCTACAACCTTAAAGGTCTAGAAAAGACCTTTAAGATCCTTAAGTCCAACCACCAACCTAGCACTGCCAAGTCCACCTCTAAACCATGTCCGTAAGTGCCACATCTACACATCCACACTTTAACCCTTAGCTTGCTTCCTGGCACTGTAATGTCCAGCAGTGCAGCTGACTACTGAAGGCCCAGCTTAACATAGCATGGCTGTGTGACTTTACCTCTTTTTCACTAAGAAAATTGATACAGACTTTTGTGAAAGTTTGCAAACTAAAACAGGTCAGATAAGAAAAGCAAAAATGCAGAAGAGGAGTAGTTTAGGTTGTGATCCTCATCGCTTCTTCAGAGGATGTGTTTTAGCTTCCACTCATGCCAAATTATTTATTCTCTCTCACTCTATATACATCCCTGATTTCCAGGCAAGCCTTCTGGTTATGCACAAGTGCCTTTGTGAGAGCCTGAATTCTTGTGAGCCCTTTACAAACCTCATAAATATCTCCATGGAGTTAGCTTTCATGCAGCAAAAGCTAAGTATTGTTTGAGCCTCTGGCAAACAGGTTGTGAATAGATCTGTTGGCATAAATTCATGAACTATTGGTCCATTAGCCAACACTAAATAACTGCAAAATGTGCAGATAGACTTTTAGATTCAGAAATGGTTTGGGATGGATAAATTTTAAAGAATATTTTAAAGAATAGAAGAATATACCGTGGTCTTTGTAAAGATGCTTTGTGCTTATACCAGGTATAAGAACCTTGACAGAAACTAATTTAATAAAACTTTGCAATCACAGTACCTGAAACACCATAAAAATATATTTGTTTTAAGATTTAGACCACATAAAGTGTACATAGCAGTTTAAGAAGAGACTTAATTAAATCTCAGTTCTCTCCTCAGCATAAGTAATATTTCTTTACATCATTTTTCTCATAAGAAAACTGCATTTTCAAAATGTGAGAATCCATGTGGTGACACTGTAAAGATATATCTTAAGTGGGTGACATGGGCTAGAGATAGTAAAAGAGAGATGCATAAAATATTTGGCCATGGACCATTCAGGAATGGACAGGTGTTTTTAAATGCTTTGTTAAGTTGAGGATTGGACTACTAAAGAAAAAAAAAGCCTGAAATTGCACTGAAAATTTTGCTTAGGAATTTCTTGAGCACAAAATAAAGACCAATGAGGTCTGCCCCTGTAGGAACAGCTTACATGCAGGCAATTACAGATAAATTCTATTTAAATTCCACGTGGACATGCATGAACTAATGCTCTCTACTGGGTAAATATCACCCAAGCGTGGCTATAAAGAATATATTTTCTGATTATCCTCTATCCAGAATGATTAATTTTGTATACATTTCTCCAACTTTACTGACCATATTTGAATCATCCGTATCTGAAAGGCTCATAGTTTTTGTTATCATGAGACAAATAGATTCTTTTCAATAAGGATATTAGTGATTTCTAGAAAAGAAAAGAAAAGAAAGAGAAGCTAATGCAAAAAAAAAACAACAAACCATTTTCCTGTATATAAAACATCTTAAAACAATTTGAGGACATTTTCTTCTTTTACTACACAACAGGTCCTCAAGCAATTTTTTATCAGTCTTGTTTATCTTTGACAAGCTGATAAACCATGAAATTCAGGGTTATTACCATGGTAAAGCCATGAAATCCTTAATCTGCTACCATGATCTATACAAGCCAGTGTATGGAAGAATTAATTAAGATTAGAGTAGTATGGAGTTATCTGAATCCCTGCCAGATTAGTTCCTGCAGCTATAAATAAGAGAAGACAAAGTGTATCCATATTATCTACCCAGAGGGTCTGTCGCAGGGTCTACTCTAACCTTCAGCGATAATGGCAGCCAACTTATGAGTTTCAGTAAAGCACTATCTGATGATCCTGTATCAGCTTTTGAATCTTTTGTCTATCTCTTTGGCCCTAATGTGTTTAACACAGTAATGTATCTAGCATAGTAATATATCTGCTATATACCCACACTTCTGTAAGTATAACTCACAAGTAGTCTATAAAATAAATTCTAATAATCAGATGCAATGCAAATTATGCAACCTGTGGACATGCTTGTCCAGGAAGGATCTTAGCTTCTGATTTCTAATGTTCTGCTTCCTGTTAGCTCCCCTACCTCAGCCTCCACAACATCAGAAGCAGTGAGGTGATGTAGGTGATAGCATGACTAACTCCCAACACTTGTATTTTTAAACAGTGTCATTTTATACAAGTAAAGAAGCATAGAAGAGTAAAATGCAGCACAAAGTCACTACTCACAACCTTAATTTTCTGTAAATTCTTATCACAATGTGGTGGGAAAGGGAGAGAATGTACTTAAGGAAAAGAAAAAAAGATACAGTTTTTAAAAGATGTGACTCTATAGAGGGAATTTATATAGAAACACATTTCTAAAATAAAATGCTTTGGCTGATTTCCTCAAGAATGAAGCCCTTGGTCTCAACTTTCTTTTACACATGAGAAATCCTACATATTTTTTAGCTTGTATACAAGATACTTTTTGAGAATCTAAAAAAAACCCTGAAACCTTGGTGACCTTTCGGCAGAAGTCTGATATTCACCTATGACATTCATGAGCAAATGCAAGACACTCGTCTAGAAGAGTTAGAAATAAAGCTGGCACATAGTGTTTATTAGCTTTTTTCTGTTGATGAGAACAATGAATAAACCAACTGTGTACTATTTATTTTAAAGTAATAGCTTTCATAGATTCTTTTTCAAGAGCAATATAGTGGTTCTTTGGCAGATAACTGTGGTTTAGACTAATCCATTAATGACTGTAAGGGGATTTATATTTTCTTTTGGAAAGTGCTGCAGAGGTATATAGCGTTATTACTAAGCTTACTACAACAGCTACATGTCACATGCGCATATTTAATATCACAAACTAAACCAGCTGCATATAATGTTTATCTAGTAGAAATAAAATGCCACCTGGCTCTTTCTCACTGTTAACAGCATTTCAGGAATAGACATACCATAAGGTATGTGACAGATTCATTTTTACAGCTTTTGAATTTACAGCTTGGTGTTCTTTATTCCATTAAACAGTGCCTTAAAGGCATAGGATTAACATAAAACAACCTCTGAAATAATACTATTTTAGGAAAGATAGTACTGAGTTGGACCAGAACAATACAAGGTTTAATCATAGACATTTGCTGGCCTAAATTGCAATAGTACAATTGTCATTTAATGATGAAGTCCTGCTCTGATGCAAGACTAGGTAATCGTCAGGGCTGCTTGTGATTCTCTACCTGCCTGCAACTGTCTTTCTCCCTCCCTTGGTAACTGCCATCAGCCTTTCTCATTTACCCAATTCTGCTTATGACCCCAGAGGAGGCCATTTAACCCAAACTTTCTATCACCCTTTGGGTGCCTGATAACTACACTCCAGCTCCCCTAAAACCATTAGACGGGCTAATTTTGAAATGAGAAATCCACTATCTGCAGTGTTTGCAATTCCCTGCTTGCCAGGGAAATCATAGAGTCATAGAATAATAGAATCATAGAATGGTTTGGGTTGGAAGGGACCTTAAAGATCATCGAATTCCAACACCCCTGCCATGGGCAGGGACACCTCCCACCAGATCAGGCTGCTTAAAGGCCCCATCCAACCTGACCTTGAGCACCTCCAGGGATGGGACTTCCACAACTTCCCTGGGCAACCTGTGCCAGTGCCTCACCACCCTCACTGTGAAGAATTTCCTTCTTATGTCTAGTCTAAATCTGCCCCTCCCCAATTTATAGCCATTAAAATGAATAGGCGCAATGTGATTAGCCTTCAATAAGAACAGACCCCTCGCTACTAGGTTTCCCTAAAAAAAAAGTAAAGAAAAAAAAAGGGGCAGAAAATTATCCCATGTAGTCATTAAATTAGAGGAATGGGGTGAGAGAGTCCTAACTAATACTCTGCCTTTCACTAAATTCAAATCTCCAGCTAAGGTTTAGATATATTTCTGACTTATTCATATCAGAGTATAGGGGTGAAACTAATGTCACATGCCGGTAACTAAGACACTACGTAAATGTACCTCTTTAGTTGACTCTTGTTAAAAAATGTTGACAGCTTAATTTGTAACTATAAACTGGTGAATTCAATACCACCTTGTACGGTAGTTTGAAGTAAATTAAAGTCGGTTTTGTGACTAGCTCAGTTCATGTAAGTAACTTCATTTCTCTGAAAATAAACTGTGTGGTTTTGAGACAGTGTTCTCTAAGGTGATAGCACAGGGCACTGATATGCAAAAGGGGCAATGATTATACTTAACACAGGCCATCCTCAAGCTGGCAGAAAAGTAGCTGGGAGTGGGTACAAGGGTGAATAAGGGTGGTGACCCTAAACTGACCAACAGAGTATTTCATCCCCTATACATGGTATAAAGTGAGAGCTTACAAGGGTCTCACTCTCTTCTGCAATGGCCAATGTCCAGTGAGGACCTTGTTTGTTTGGTTGTTCCTGATCCCGGATCCATGTGTTCCTGAATCCAGTTCCTGAGTCCAGCTCCTCCTAGCCATGGACCCACTCCCTCGCGTCTGCTCTGCAGTATTTGTGCTGATGTATAGTCATTGAGAGGTGGGCTGAGGGTGCAATCTCATATATTTGCATATATTTTATTACTTTCTAATTATTTTCATTATTATCATTATCATTTCATTAAAGCTGTAGTTATAGTTTCCAACCCATAGGATTTTTTTCCTCTCATTTTCCTCTCCCTTTTCATTGAGAGGGAATGGTGGGGGGAGGATTTTGAAAGCTCAGCTGCATGGTTTTTAGTTGCTGAAATTTATCTGGGTGAGGCTAAACAACTTGCTAGTATAAAATCTCGATCGCTTTCAGGCAGAGATGGTGGTGGTGTTGAGAACAATCATTTTAACAGGAAAGACTAAATATTTTCTTACAATTAATTGATTACAAATATAGACAGATACTTAGATTAACTTTTTTCCATTGAACTTAAGAATCATAGCACAAATTCTAAACCAAGAACATTTCTGCAGCTCCAAGTGAATAAAAGTAGTCATGAAATAGCATAATGACTACTTTATCAGAACCACTACTCCAGCCTTACTAGAACAGCTAAAGCTTTTTTTAATATGCTCTTGCTGTTATAAAAATGCCAGTCACTCATTAACTGTCTATAACAATTTTTTATGGATTTTTTTCTTAATAATGTTTGTACCTTTATTTGACAGACGTTATTGAATGTAGCATATATTCCTCTCAAGTCATTATAAGTATCCAAGCCAGTTTTTATCAGAGCCTTTATGAAAATGCAATTCAGTGATAAAATGTCTTAACTCACATCAGGGAGTTTTAATATGTCTTATTATATCAAGTAGCTATTTAGATGTTTTCATCATTTTTCTGACTTTTTTTCATACATTTTTTCAGATTTTTTAAAAAAAATACATTTTAAACACTAAATTATGCTTTCTCCCTCAAAAAAAACCCAAAAAACCAACAAACAAACCATCTGCTCTTCTCTGTGATGCTGTACTTAAGTAATGGTGTCAAATTTATAGTAACTTCAATGGGGGAAGACAACAGGTACTGCAAGTGTAACAAACAAACCCATTTTTCTTCTGGGACAAGCAGAAAGGGAGCACTCTTTATCAGCTGACTACTAACCCAACCTCTGACTTCAGAGTTTAACCACAGCAGGGCAAAATAAATATTTTTGCAAATATGTACAAAGAGAAGAAGGAAGAACAAAATTGTCTCTAATTAATTATGAAGACTTTTTCTTGCATGGTATTTATCTATGTCTTGATAACTGAATGTCAAGCAGAATCAATAGTTAGACATCGAGCCCATTTCTGTTTGTCATGCTGAACATTTATTGCTACACTGAATTAAACAGGTTACAGGTTTGACCTCTGATAATAAGACTCCACTCCCACCCACGCAAATCCCACTTGCCATGTGATAAGAACCTGTTATTCAATCTCTCCAAAGACCCTGCACTAGTTTTTTGTCTGCCCAGTATACTGCCGTGGGAGAAGTGCTGGCATTTCTCACTCAGCCGACACTCCTGCTATGTATGCACAGAAATAGAGGTCTCAGAAGCATTTCCAGATCCCATGGAATTATTCTACCCAATGTGATATTTCTAGCTTGTAAAACAGCATACTTCTCAGATGGATTCTATTGACCCTGCCATATAGAAGGAGAAATACAGATAATAAAGTTACAGAGGATATGAAAATTATGAAGCAGAAACACAGGGATTAATGACAAACTGTGGCAAGTCTTCAAAGTGCTCTGAGGTCTCTGGTGCTTAGAATGAAATCCAGTCCTGCTGAGGGCACAACAAAACATTTATGCCTCACTGCAACTTTGCTTGGAAGGCTTAAAGCAGTTTCTTCTGCTTCTGTTAACATGGGCATGAATTTCCTACTTCAATACATAGTCTAAAAAGACTTTTTTTTTTTTATATAGTTGGGTGAGAAAAAAGAACCAGAGAAAATTTAAATAATTTTGCACTTTAAAGAAACCACTGAAAGTGCTTTGAAATCTCCAGCCTAAAAGGAAAGATTTATATGCAGTCAAAAGAAGTAGGGAGCAGTTTCATTGCAAAGCAAATCAGAGTAATTTTCAAGACAAAACTAGCACTTTGACATAGGAATAACTGAAAAGAGAGAGGAATGGTCATAACTACACCTAAACAAATATTTTTAGGGAATAAATTTATGGGCCTACAAAAAGGTTAACCAAGATGAAAACTCATCAAATTTCAAACAGATTCTTCCTTTAGTTTCTTCAGGTAGAGAGAGGTCCTAGAGAAGTAGAAACATTTAGAAATCTGCTGTTGTTGTGCAAACATTGGGGCTTGCAAAGCACTAAGGAAACAAGCATGAAAATGTCATATATTTCACCTCAGAAACTTTAAATAATTGAAAAGTTTGAATGAGAAAGACTTATGGGTAACAAGGATTTCAGAACATACAATAACCTTTCCTACAACAGGACAAAATTATTTCCATTATTGTCCTACTGGACTGGGTGTTGTAAAGTGGTATTTGACTAAAATTGTGGCACAAAGCTAGGCTGTCTCTCCTCTTGGAAACCAGGTTTGAAAGCAATATTTCCATTAATCTGCTGATAAAGTTTTTCCAAAAGTAAGCCAATGTAATGTAACAACAGCCTGTGAAGACATGGGTTGTATTTTTGTCTCCACGTGGAGAGGCTCGTGGAATTATGAATGCAAAGACCTGGCTGTTTAACTCCCTTGCAAACTCCCTTCATGGAAGCCACCTAATTCTTTTATGACTGTGTGTAACAGGCAGGATATTTCTTCTCCATGATGCCAGCCACTGTTCCCTCTGTGTCTAACATATTTTGTTTTCTGCATCCACCCCAGGCACAAACAAGAGATCATAAGGGAAGGAGAAATGTTGGCCAGTGCATTGGCAGCAGTGTCTCTGTGCATATGTGTTTGAAGCACTGAGTTTACAGCCCATCATCTCTCCCTTTACTCAGGATCTACTGCAGCGTAGACTGTTATCTGTGTTCAGTGAGATTATTCTGGTGCATAAATTAGTAGTCATGAAAATACTAAGGTGCTGAGGAAAAAAATAGGCCATGTTAGCATACTGACTATAGAAAACATGATGAGTGTAATTTTGCTACTGTTAAAGGGGACTAACACTCACTTTGGTTTCATCAGTACTTTTTTTTTTTCCACCTTGACATTCTGATAGTTAGTATCCTTTATCATTTTGTGTTGAGTCCTTGAAGATGCAGTGGATTTCAGAGCCTCAAACTGCACCATGTCAGTTATGGTTACATTTCTGAAAATAAAGCTCGCTCTTAATAATCTCAGTTTCATTAGCAACCTTGCTATTGGCACTGATGCTCAACAATTATAAAGGCTTTTACACAGAGGTGATTAAGTTTTGGCCTTTGTAAGGGCATTAGAAAGAAATTATATTGGAACTTACCACTGACATGTCCACAGGACATGATCACATCAAGACTAATATCCTAATAAAATAAGATTTTAAAAATTTATGAGGTTGTGGACAACAAACATGTTTAAAGAGAGAAACATAGAAATTTAAAATAGATGGAGCCTGCTTAGTACCCATTCAAATACAGACCCACTGCACGGCTTTCAAACTACATCTTAGTTGTTTATGCAGAAATTCCACGTGTTATTTGCAACACAGAAGTAAAAATACTTATATATGAGAATTATTAGAGAAATTAGCATATGTTTTCTAATGATGGAATACTCATAAGCAAATTATTGTCCTTTAGAATTTGTTTATTGGGATATACATAAAATTTGGGTTTTTGTTGTTTTCAGTTTGCACATTGTTGACAGTTTTGTATAGCATCTGCTTCTCACGATTGCTCAAATAGATGCATAAATTTGTGTAATACTACTTCTAGTTATTGACTGGGCAAACACATTTATAGAGCTGATGAAACAATGAATCCTTTAAATGGAGAAAACAGATAAATGGCATTAGAAATTAAAATATATATATATCTCCCACTGTGGTTTTTGCTTGAGGCAGGATTTCTTGTATAATTTCACCACTGAAATTTATTGACTATGTCTAAAGTTTATATTTAATTTTGTCTCATCACTTTTATATAAAGTAATTCTTCATGTCTGGTCTTAACTACAACAATGAAGCTAGATAGTTGTGTGATTTGTTTGACTGTCTAAGCTCTGGCATAGAGAACAATGACTTTGGAGCCCTTGTGCCCTGTATGTTTTATACTGTTTAAGTATGCATGAGTTTAAACTAAAATATGTTGCACATGAAAGTGTAAAATTTACTGTCTATGATCATATATTTATAGAAGATTTATTGAAGAGTATGTATAAGTTTGGAGCAAAAGCATCTAAAGCACACGAATCCTTTTTGTGAATACACCCAGACAAATTTTTATGTTAGGAACTCAACAATTTGTTCTTTCAGGGGTACCTTTCCTGACTTGTCAGGCCCCAACACTCTGCTTTCAAAACTCTACACACTCGGCCCAGCTTATTTGGGAAACTATAATCTTTTGTGCTCAGCTCCTAGATCTCTTGAAGCCAAAAGGTACTTCTCCAGCAGTTTCATCTGTCTGTGTACATTACACAAGCACAGAAGTTTCCCTCTGTAATTTCTGCCTTAGCCTATCACTTTTATCTGAATGGTAGCTTCTATTTTATAGAAGAGACATAATCCTGAGAGCCGAAACAGGCTATAAAAGTGGGCATTCGTCAATTATGGTTAAAGCTCCTCAGTCTCTTAAGGCTAGGGCAAATTATTTATTCAGATGGACTCAGCACTGCAGCTGTTCTCTAGAAACAACCTTATTTTCTGTCACTTACTACATAATCTAGAACTTGCCATTCCTTCCCTTGAATACTTGAATACTTTCCACTGGACATATTTTAATTTACGTTGCAGCAAGCAATAAATGTCTTTGCACCATCTCTCATGGTGGTTTCTGCATAATATAAGAGGAAGTGATGTACAAGAACCTTCTTTCCATAATGCCCAGCCTTTACTCCAGATCTTCAAATGTTCCCTTTGGAATCAGAACTCGTGGATAACTAACAGGGGTGACCAGCATATGTACGTGGTATATCTCCATATAGTATGCTTATAGGGCTCTCTTTGATTCTCTAGCTGGCAGGAGCCTTTGAAGTCTCAGAATGAGTGCAAAGAGCAATGCCACCACGAAAAGCAAATAGAACTGGCAGTAAGGCAAGAACAGCTGGTTTGTCTACACTGTTAGTAGGTGTTGCAAGGGAGAAGAAAGTTTTTATTCTGACATGTTTTGAACATTCTGGCTATTATCCCAGATCATATTTAGACATGATAAGTGTTATCAAGGCCTTCAAAAAGATAATGACTGCACTAAATCCATCATTTTTTTCACACTCTCTAGGTTATTTACATGATTATAGCATTTAGCATTTCACCTAGTTATAGACTAAAGGTATATGTCTTTGCTGTGTCACAGGAACAGAGAAAACAGAGCAGTCTAGGGAATGATTTTACACTAGCAAGAATGAGACCACATGCCAGCCTGGTATTATGAGACTTACTTACCCCATAGTATGGGTTCATCTCACAGCTTTCTGACAAAATACTTCATCCACACCTGTAACTCTACACACTATCCCTACAGACTTGAAAAGTATCAAAGACAACATTCTGTAAGACGTTTCACTTTCTTCAATTCGCATTTCTCACTCACATAATGCAAAATTATCCTTCTAAAAAGGAAAACTGTTGTCTGTAACCTGTATTATAAATTTCATGTATTATGGTACCTACTGAAGTCATCTGTAATTCATAAAATTGTACAATACTCAACCAGGAAGCAAGACCTAAGTGTGCCAAGTTCCTTAAAACCACATAAAAAGCCCATATCTCCAAAGACCTCATGAATAGAAAGGGTTATAAACACAATGGCAGCATGAATTAAAACGGTTATGAATTAAGGGACCATCAGGTAAAAAAAGTGAATTGTACTTATAGCACTTTCATAAGTAGATGTGACATCAAATATCATTAATTAATGACTGGAATACTTCTAGTTTTTTGGGTAAATTGAGATACATCTTTAGAGAGCAAGTCCATTACTGAGGGTTGAAATTCTGTAAGTAACAAAAAAATAGTGTCATTTACATGACAAGCTGTTTAATCACTAATAAAAGGAAAGGAAGGTAAACATATAAGAGTAGAACAGATGTCCATTTTATTCTCTGCCTTAGAAAGATTATTTGATGAATGATGGAAGTGGGAAAACCATATCTCACTGTTTACACTGCTTGTTACAAGTAGAGCATTGATATTATCATTCCTTGCTAACAGTTGTTGACATATTTGCACAGACCATTGTGATACTCTGGAAAATCTCTCAAAAAAGAAGCTGAAAAGCTTAAACAAACATATCAGAATCAAGGAAATTACAGGAAGATTTCATGGTTGTGTTTTTGAGGTTTGGGGTTATTTTTCTGCGGGAGAAATCATCTTCTTTTTGTCAAATACGTAATGAGCAGATTCACAGTAAGAATAAGATATAAATCTTTCTAATCTAACAAGTGAAGAGTACCCTTGACAATAGCTGAACAACTGTTAATGAATTCATTAGCATACAACAAAGGACAATAATAGCCTCATTTAGCAATTTCACACATTATTGCTGTGAATTTTCAGCAATGTTTTAAAATGCATAAAAATGAAAAGAAACAAATCTTGAATTTTAAGCAATATATGAATAAACAGCATGACATTTAAAAGTGTTAAAATACAACCTTATTCAAAGATGTATCTAGCTAGTCTCTTGGTATATTACTGAATAAATTAATAGTGATGGAAGAAGAGTCCCAAAGAGCCTGCATAGGACATTTGGAATACATTTTTTAAAATCCAGTTTTGTATTTGAAATATTTTGTTTAGGTCGTAACATTGACAGTATCTAAGTTTTTTAGCAATGTAAGACTAAGGCCATCTTGCAATTGGAATGCAGGATCCAGTGGTGGTTGAATGATATTTATCTGAAGGAAATTGAGCAGTCTAGGCCAAATAATGCTGCATCACATTGATATCACTCACTCTTACAGGTTTGTCTTAGTAGAGAACTACAGAATCCCATTTCGCTTTAATTCATATAGCAATGAGGCATGAGTGGACAATTCTGCCCTTTGTATTACAAAGCCAACTGCATTTAGTGTCCACGTACTTTGTTTATCTTTCTCAAATTCCACCACACATGACTACTTCCTTATTGTTCCTTATGATCTAGTACTTATGAAAGGTAGGACCCCAGTTCTTTTGAGTAACTAATGAAATTGGTTTTGGTTTGAACTATCTGGAGATATGCTGTCTTGATGATGTTAGTTTGTTCCTGATGATCATGTTAGCAGCTTCAAATTAACTAAGATTTTTCTCTAGCCCTCAACCAGGCAGCATTAATGTCAGGACATTCCTAAATGCAGCAGCCAGCCATAACTAGCAATAATGAACAAAAAACCAATCAACTGCTTGTAAATGGCATATCTGAGAAATCTATGCCAAGGTTTACAAGGTAAATAGAAGATAAAGTGGCTAGATCCCACCAAAGAACACCAGAAAATGTTTATTTTTCACCTTTACAGTAATTAATAGCCTATAAAAAGTAGGCAGCCTGTTTACACATAGGAAGCACTTCTATTTTGTAGGTATCTATTAAATATTGTGATTAAGGTCTCTTTTTTCCTACCAGTAAGCTTTTGTTTTCCTTCTACAATAAAGACTAATGACAACATATTTAAAGGTTTAGATTTAATTATGATTGAAACTCTAGAAAAAACATACCTCGCTTTTTAAATGTGTTCTTATTAGGGATGACATTTTCAGTAGAATTTACAAATGTTTTTCTATATGCGCAAATGTACACATATGTATTCCATACACAAGTGCTCTACAAATCAATATATGTTTTCATGTAATTATAAGTATACATGATAGCACATGATAGCGCTTTGACTGAAATTATTAAAAACATAAAGTTAGAAAGAGTGAAAGGGTGTGCTTAGTGATCTGGTAGCCAACATACCTCAATCATTCCAGAAATTCAAATATAGAATCAAAATTCTCCTTCCCTCCAGAAGTAGCAATACAATTGACCTTCCCTGAATGCAGAAACTTGCAACACAGGGTAGCAGTATAGGATGTATTCACTCTTCCAGACAGCTACATAGATCAGAAAGACGGTAATTTCATCTGAATCAGCCAGTAGCTAGGAAATGTGATCTTAGATGTGCTTTAAGTGAAGCATGCTGTAATATTTAAAACCTCCTCTCCACCACTGAGGTGTGTGCTTGTGCTTAAAAAGCAACACATAGAATTGTAATAATTATTTCTTTCTTTTATTTTTTTTCTCTGCTTTTTTACTGTGCTGGACTGCCTCTGTCATGAAGAAAGTTTGCAGGGCAAAAATATTATATTTTTTAACCTTTGATAATGTTCAGATGTATTTTATAAAAGATTACTCTCAAAGGTAAGTTTCTATTATGCTGAGAAACCCAAACTTTGCCACATTTGATCTCAAGATTTGGCCTTTGAACTAGCAATGTGCCCTCATGGCCGAGGAAGTCAATGGCATCCTGGGGTGCATCAAGAAGAATGTAGCAAGCAGGACAAGGGAAATTATCCTCCTCCTCTACTCCGTCCTAGAGAGGCCGCATCTGGAGTACTGCATCCAGTTCTGGGCCCCCCAGTTCAAGAAAGACTAGGAATTACTGAAGAGAGTCCAGTGGAGGAACAAAAAGACAATCAGCGGACTGGAGCATCTCTCTTATGAGGAGAGGCTGAGGGAGCTCAGTCTGTTTCACCAGGAAAAGAAAGACTGAGAGGGGATCTTATCAATGCCTGTATATCTAAGGGACAAGTGTCAAGAGGATGGGACGGGATTCTTTTCAGTACTGCGCAGCAACAGTACTAGGAGCAACAAATGCAAAATGGAACACAGGAAGTTACACCTTAACATAAGGAAAAACTTGTTTACCATGAGCATGACACAGCACTGGAACAGGCTGCCCAGGAAGGCTGTGGAGTATCCTTCTCTGGAATATTTTCCTGTGCAAACTGCTGTAGGTGAACCTTCTTAAGAAGAAGGGGTGAACTACAGGATTTCCAGAGGTTTCTTCCACCCTTTACCATTCTGTGATTCTGTAAGATAAGGAATGTGAAAAATTGGAATAAGAAAAACCATGAAATACTGGTCTCAGACAACTGCACAGTGATTTTGCTTCCAACAGCACAACTGGAAAGCCAGACAGCTTCTGCTGGCTTTGGAAAACTTCGCCTAAAATGCAGATTCCTGCAAAGAAAACCATCAGTTAGATAAGCGAGAATAAAGATACTGATCCTCTTGTACCACTGAATGACTCCAAAACAATTTTGTAGCAAAGTGCTGCTGGTGAATCATACAGATTAATTATATGTGTATGTACACACTGAGTTTATTGGCTGGAGAAAATAAAAAAAATGCCTTTTTTTTGGTGCAAACTGCCAGAATTATTAACATAATTTGCTCATAGTTGATTATTTAACTGGCTCTGATACCAAGAACAAATTACATACTTTAAATATCCTCAGTTTTATATGAGCCAAAAAAGCAGCGCTTTCAGTAACAAAATCACTGTCAGTCTCCTAAAGACTCTTTGGCTAGCCCCTTAAAGTATTCCCAACAGAACATCCTCTGAGAGGTGATGCCAGCTTTGACTGGACAGGTCAAATGGTTGGCAACAAATGATGGCGCCTCAGCCCAGTTTTAAATATTTTCCAACTTCATTTTAAGCAGCCTTGTCCAGAAGTTCAGTGCTGTCATCCAGCATGTGCAATGAAGCGAACAATAAAAGGATGGTAAGACCAAACTGAGTGATGAATAGAGGGTAAATTGTACTAATGTACTAAATTGTGGCACACACTGGAGGCTTGTTTCTAATCCCTAGTAAATCAGAAGATATGATTGGAGGAATGAAATCTGATTCTCAACACAAAGTTCCCAGAAATAGTGAAAAGGTCAGTCTTTTCCTTCACTAGCTACTTTTTACTGTATTTCCAACAGTCCTTAAATTTCAGCACAGAAGTATCAAACATTTTCCTTGTCCTTTTGTACTTCCAGAAGTTCAGTGTGCTACATTCCCATAAGCAATTCTTCTGACTTGATCTCAGCTCTTACTATCGTTAGTAAGGACAGAAGTGTTTCAGCTAAGAAAAAGACTGTCAGTTTGCAGCCACATGTTAACAGAGGCCAAAACCAGGGCTTAGGCCAGTGAAAAGCTTTTGATTACTGTTTTCTGACACAAGGTGAACTTCAGGTCCAGAATAAAAGCCTGTCCTAGCCTCTTCAAGATGACTTCTCCTGATGAAGTAAAATCCTGAAGTCAGTAGTAAAGCTTACACTTATTGTAAGGGGGCTAGGATTGCACAGATAATGAGTGCTGAAAGTATCATAAGTAAATACACTCTTCTAAGGTTTTCCATCAACTCATCAGCACAAGAGGGTTAAGCAACTAAGATAAGTATTCAGATGGTACTGGCTCCCTAGCTGGATAAAATCTAAATACTAATTCTCTGCAGGGATTAAAAAGAAAAAATAGGTTAAATTCATACACTTGTCTCTAGATTAAATTAGGTACAGTATTATGATGAGGTGATATATATCAATTGAAACTCCACTCCTATGGGGTGCGAGAATAATAAAGATTGATGAAGTAGCATGGTATTAAATATTAATCAAGGTTAATAAAACTGATTCTACTGTACAGATACAAATGATAAAGAAATTTAGGTGAAATATATTTTCTCCTCATTAGACCTCACATTAATCTCCACATTTTTGGAAAAAAAATTAATAAGTGTATATTAATAAATTAACTATATAAATATGAACTAGAAGCTACTGTTCAGCGAACTTTCAAAGAATACTTTGCACAGTATTTATTTTTGGCAGATCACCAGATAGCTTCAGCCATCAACAAACACTGAGAAACTACCAACATCAAGCTTAAAAAATGAAACAGCCCAAATGCACCAAACTCTGTACTTTGAGGGTTTATTAAACTTTAAATAAGTTTACCGGAAATTAGAAACCCCATTTGTTTTGAGCCTTTCTATCATGATCCCAGATAGATGTAAACCTCCACTTTTTAAAGGCAGGTTTAAAATACAGCCTTGCTCCACGAAGTTAGTTGCACAAGTTTCACTCTGTCATGTGTCTGGGCAGCAATTGTGACTGTATTTTATCCTGAAAAGCCCACCTTTTCCTAAATGCACCTGCAAGTCAGAGAGGTTGAACATGCTTTACATCTCACAGCGTCAGTCCTTGCCTTGCTATCTCTGTCTTTCTTTCTCACATACTATACTTTCTCTAGAGCCATGTAAGCTTCTTCAGTCAAGTGAATAATCTCAAACAAGTTAATATCCTCTGTTGCATCTGTTTTTCTATATTTACAATGCGGTGCCCTATGTTACTCCTGCCTCAAGAAAAAACACCAACACAAACAGCAACTCCGAAAGCCAAAAAAAGTAAATAGTAAAGAAATGATACACAAATCTGATGTGCTGAAATGAAAGACTGTTGTGTGAGGATTTAAGAAAATCTGATCCCACTGAAGTCAGTACATGTGTGCCCTGAACTGCAAAAAGAAAATCACAAGAGACATTTTAGGTTTGCACAGCAAGATCTGCTTGTGTTGATATAAGGCTGGTTTTACCTTAAGGCATGGCTATATTTAGGTAAACTATATTCAGTCTGATAAGGCTCCAGCAATAAAATGGGTTTTGCATTGCTGAAAAACTTTCTGTGTTTGGGGTTTTTTTTTCCTGTGAACTGTCAGACTGCAGTTGCAGGGCACTGTTGTGGCATTTTGTGGATGAAAAGAGAGCATACAGAACTAAACTTGGCAATGCTAGAGGTGGCAGCTTGCTTCCTACTGATCAGACTTTAGTAATATCACCAATCTCCATCAAATTGCTCTGTGCCCTCAGTTAAAGTTAATTGCAAACCCTTGTCCAAGTATGCAGATTGTACCCCAATGCTATCATAATGGACTTGTACTGGCATCTAAAATTAATGATAATATATCATGTTTAGTGCCAGAAAATTTTAATATTGCCATGGTAACCGTTAGAGGTCTTCTCAGAGCCTCTAATTGCTACGTCTACTTTGTTTTCTATTCTCTTGAATTTAATTATTTCTGTATTTTTCAGTACCTTGTATACAGATCCTGAGATCTGATTGAAGTATAAAATATTCAATTGTGCATATGCAGTCATTGAGAATCCCTCCTTTTTCTCAAGACAAAATCTTATCTCTGCATGAGTCAGTACCAAAATTAATGTTAAGTTCATTGTGACTTTGAATTTCAGGAGTGGTCCAATTATGCACAGAATGATATTATTTCTGAAGTATGGTGTAAACTGCAGCTAAAAGTGATGACTGACAAGACTTTGGATGAAGGAAAAAACAAAATAACAGGAAGAAAACACAACGCTTTAGAGTTTATTTCACCACTTGTATCTCAATCTTGATTAGGTATATTAAAAAAAAAAAAAAATTAAAATTTTTTGCTGCTTCTCAAATGAAGCAGGAATGTTCCAACATTCATTTTAAGCCAATTTAGTCCAAGTGTCTTGGAGGTACGAAGGTTATCCAGAACTGTAAAATCTGTTTGGACTGGAGTAATATTCATCTTAATGAGCATCAACACAATCTGTCTGGGTAAAATAGCTGTTAAAAGATGCATGTTTTGGTACTATGAATTTCAGTAATGGCAAAGTCACACTAAAAACTTTCCTTAAGAAAAACTAGGTTATATCTCATTAGCGAAGTTAAGACTTCATTAAGGAGCATCTCCATAGTGTAAGAACTATACAGTCTGTATTACTAGATGTAAGAACAACTTAAGCTAAAAGAATTACTCTAAAATGCTGACACTCCAGGCAGTTCAGATGTATGAATGCATTAGAAATTTAAGACCTGTTGGCTTCAAACCATCTCTTATTTTCAATAAATTGGTTAAAAACAGAAGGTAGGTTCACCTTTCACTAATCCTCTACAACATTTCCTGCCCTCTCTTGCATCTTCAGACAGTGAGCATTCTGCTGGCTACTGTAAATCATCCACTTTTCTGCATTCATTATCAGAATAATTCTTAAAGATCACACCTTTCATAAGCCACTGCATCATCACACATGTTATTTCAGTGATTAAGTACCCTTATGGACCAGATCATGTCACTAAAAGCCACTAGAGCATTTAAAAAGTGAGTAATTTGAAGGACAGTTATAATAAGATAGTCATTCAACAAAGACTTTTATTCATTTAATCAGGAAATTTCCTTATTTTGCACATTATTGGCATACAGAAATCAAATTCAGTTTGAGAACAAGTTACAATTCAAGCAAAGCAATAATGTAATAATGAAAACACAGTATTTCAAACCACAATACGTAATAGCATTTTATCAGGTGGTTAGACAGATCTATGGATTTTATTAAAGGTTATATTCCTAAAGATCATTTATCTTTAGAAGTAAGATGCACTCATTTCATTATTCTATACTCCACTTGTGGTGGTTTGCTCTTTTATTTTTTAATGTATTCTCAGATTTTATTGACATATACAATGCATACAGTGGCTCTCCTGAGTTCACATATACTACTACTTTTTTTTCTAGGCACTTCTAGGACAGTCACATGTCACTTTCTATGATCCTGAAATTTCTTAATTAGACTCACATTTAGAAAACACTTCAAGCCTGATTGATTCGGGTGTTTACCTTTACAAGTGTTGGGATTTGATAAAGATAGAAAACATTGATGCAGAAATAATAAATGGAACTTAGCCCATTAGATGCTGATAGCTGAAAAAGAGAAGTCGCCTTTTATACATATAAAATTTTTAGCTTCTCCTCTCATTCTGGTTAGATGGTCAACATTTAATTATCCTAAACTTGTTATAAGTAAAATGTCAAATAGGTAACTGTAATGTTTTATAGCTCTGTATTACCCAGAAATCATTAAAAAAATTGATACTATTTAATCAATTAAGTCTTCATAAAAAAATAGCTACTGTGAGACGGTGTGGTTCATCAGACAAATGAGGTGGAAAGTGAGAGAAGAACATACAAAAAATAAATGAAACATATAAAGCATACCTTAAAGTACGCATGGAATCAAAAAGCATGATGAAGAAAGAAAACTAAGTAAATTCAAGGTAGTCACCCACAGCTAAGAACAGACACTGTGTTAGACAGATGGAAACAAGAAGGACAGTAAACAGAATTAGAGAAACATTTTCTGAAAGGATGTGCTTTGCTATCTGGACGGTGCTGCTGAGGGACTGCTATTTATCTGTGATTGGAAATATGCTCAAGAAACTACAATTTGGCATTGCACTTTCCATTCCATCTCATATATTTCTGCCTCTTGGTTCATACACCTTCAAGAGATTTTCTTTTTGGCCCTGGAAACACTAAATGATGCAAACGCTTCAAAAAGGAGTGTGCAGCACTAAACCATTCTATAGGATTACCCTTCTACAGGAGAAGTTTCTTAATTTTTTTCCCCTCACAATCATGTTCAACATCCTGGCCGTTCAGCAATATATTCCACTTCAATAAAGTGCATCGAGGATATGAATTTATGTCAAATTTTGTATATAAAAGTCGCAAAATGTTACAATTAAGCTGATTTATGTTAAACACCAGTATAACCAGTGGTTCTGCCTGTCTTCTCTCCAGCAGAATTGTAGATCTCTTCTGCTTGACCTACAAATATACACAGAGTTGTAAGACTTAGAATTTGATTAAAAATACCATATAGCTCCCAAAGTTTTTTGAAACAGAGGGAAAGTTCATAAAATAGGTGGATGGATGAATGGATATCCTGCCAGCACTGCCACAATAAATATCACTCCTTTAGGAGTAATAAGGTTATAGATACAAAAGGACATGTAAAATTCGATAGAGAGAAATCTCCCAGTGTTTTCTTGTATGTGGTTTAAGGATTCATTTCTTACTTCATTGAATGGATGCAGAATGTGGAGCTGAATAAAAACACTCCTCACACACAGAGTTATCAGTTAGAATAACCTTAATGCTGAGTATGGCTTTTTTTCCTTTACAGCTGCAATTTCTATTCCTGTTGGGTTAATTTGTTGTTTGGAAATGTTTTTTGCATGAATGAGCATTTTGCTAGTAGAGAATGATTGTGCCCTAGAGCTCTGCCTCTCTGCATTTCATCATATTATGTAACTACTTCATGTCTCTAAAAGCCATCTTCTTGTGCAGCGTGTACATACCTCTACCCCCAGGAACACAGCTCCCTCCATTGCTGACAGCTTTTTACTATTTGCACCATGATTCCTTCTCTCTTTTCCATTAAATCTAGGAATAAAACCTACCTCTTCCTTCTAGCCATTTTGTCTCTTCATAACATGAGCAGGCCTACTTGGAAATTTTCCTTGGATTTATTTAGTTGTTTTGCTACTTAGTTCCGCCTCTTTATTAAGAGAGTGAGGTAAGTATTTTGTGGACAAGTCGAGTCATGAAGTAGTTGAGCAAAGATAGCATTAGGTCTGGCACTTATTATCAGGCATTGCAAATAAAACAATGGCCATCCTTCAAAACTTCCAGAAAACAGTAAAATTTTGTCTTTCCCTTTAGAAGCCATTAATGGGGAAAAGTGGATGTGAGAATTTAATTAAAATTTCCATCCAAAATGAAGTGGAGATGCATATTCATTGAGAAACTAGCACCGCCTGAAACATTCTAGGAACTAAACTATGATTCACTTGACAGTGCTGTCTCAATAATACATAAAGACAGTTAATGAATGGATTTAGTCCTAGTTGCAGGACATTTTTAACCACTAACTATTTGCTAATAACTCAGTGCTAGAAAAGATCATATGCTGGTGGCATAAATCAAAATCCAGTTAAGAAGAATGTTTCCAATATGCTACTTTTTATGTGAAATCAAAATTATTACTCTGCTTTTGTTAGACTAAATCTTGTTATTCAGCCACAAAATAGAAACACAAACCAAAATTAAATTTTAAAATTTATTGAGCTGCCAGCTTCTTACTGACAAGGACAGGTTTGATGGATAGAATTGGAGGGAACACATAAACAGTGCTAAAACACCTGGGACCACAGTTAGATTTCTTTTCAGCCAAAGGGGAAGAACATGGTAGAGAAAGCAATAATCGTCTGTAAATTTAATTCATATGTGCTAGTTTTTTCTTCATAAACAGGGATGGTGTTTGGAGGAGAAAAGTAGTTTGCAGTAGTAGATTGTAAATTTATGGGTGATACAGCCTCTTCCTTGGGATGCTGGAGGCAGAAGTTTAGTTTTAGGAGATTCTCACAGTTGGAGTTAGGAATAAAGCTGCTCTCAGCACCAGGAATCTGGTCAACCTGAGACGCAGATCTGGCTCCTCCACTTGAGCTCTTTGCAGAGGATAGTAGACAGGTAATAACTAACATTTTTCCATGTCCTTTATAGTTGCTCGTTAAGACAGCAAATGTGTTCATTTCCCTCCTTCCCCTCCACAGCCATCGCTGGGTCACAGTCTGAAGAAAATGTGCCAGGGTGTGAAGACAACCACTTATATGAGATTTTGTGTGCAGGGCAAAAATGTGAGCTTTATATAATCCTCATAGGGGGTAAAAATCAGCTGCTTTATCAATAATAATATTTGTGAAGAACTCCAAAATTTGCAGAATGAAGTGGAAATCTTGTAACACACTATGTCCCCGCTGAAAAGCTTCATCATGAGAATCATGAAAACATGATCCATGTAAAAACACAAGTTCAGAGGGAAGTGGGTTGGTAGAAATGGAGACAGGCAGACCACATCTGTCAAACTAGATTAGGACTGATGCTAGTCCCAATAACATGCCTGCAGGACAAATCAGTATCAGTGGCCTCCCAGAACTCCCCCAACAATCATCCCTAGAAGATGCCTCTTGGCAATATGCAACAGTTCAAGTTTGTCCTAGGACCTAGCTGTTGTTATTTTTTAAGATGCTCACTTGCAAAGAATCTCTTCAGTTCTTCTTGTGTCACATAGGCATCACAGGCCAAAGAATGCTAGTACCTCTCCTCTGCTCCCTTTTGGGGTTCCATGTGGAAGAGAGGATACCTCTCTGCCTTCCAGGGGCAGGGCCAGGGAAGAAGGGTTCATGCAACACTTGGCAATCAGCAGATCTTTTATTGAGTACTGGCAGACCTTGTGCAGGCTGACTGACCCTCCTTTTCCTGCTTGCAGGATGTCTGGATTCTTTGTCTTTTTTGCAGCCACTGCCAAACACAGGGGGATCCATCACTTGCAAGTAGACAGGGTATCCCCTCCAGGGGTGAGGAGGAGGCTAAATCCTGGATCTCCATGAAGGGAGATGGAGAATAGTCCTTGTGCCCAAGGTGTGGTCGCCAGTCACACCTAAATCATCCTCCTTCTCCCACATAAAGGCATTTTTCAGGTTACAGGACTCCTATCTCCCAGAACAGCCATAGTCAGCCACATGCATTGCCATCACAGTGGCCTTCCACTGCCACAAGCTATCTCACTGCCTTCTGAGCCAGGCTCTGTAAATACAGGGACCCCAGTTGCTGAACCACAGTTCAGTTCACTGAGTTTTAAGGCCCTTTAATGCCAAGGGTGATTAGCCAGAGGTCCCAGAGCGGCAAGGCGGGTGTCTGCTTACCTTTGCATGGTGCATCAGAGATGCAGTTGCAGGAACCTTGGAGGAAGAGGAGACAGCATCAGAGGGGGAACACATCAGCCCACATGGTAGTGATGGCCATTGCTCATGCAGCTGATGGTGTGGAGCCTATGGAGGTAAATCCACTTGAAGGTCAGGAAGAATTGATGGCAATGGATCCACCTCCAGCACGGCTCACCTGGCACCGCTGCACTATGCCAGGACTCCCCTCCATGACACATGGCACTGGTGTCACAAGAGCACCTGGCCAGCACCTTACTGTTGGCCCAGCCTCTGCATCTACTATTAGCCAGAAGATCCAGCCTCTGTGTCCAGCCTTCCTGTTGTCTCACCTATAACATCTCTGAGCAGTCAGCATTTATTTTATAGTTCGCCAGAGGTGGTATGAGTCCTTCTTTCTCATCTTCCACCCTACCTGTCCTGAAGGAATGTTAACTCTTCTGCTTCGAGCTCCATGAAAAGGGGATGATATCACCCAGCTTCTACTGGCTGCTGTGCTGGGGCAATGGGAGGATTCTTTGTTGGAAGAAGTGCATTAAGGTCCCTTCTAGATGCTTCATTAGGAGTTCTTTTCAAGACTGGGTAATAAGCAATTTAAAAAAAAAAATCAACAAAACCAAATAATGAAAAAAACCTAAAACCCAATAAACAAATTAAAAATAACAGTAAAAATGCTTTCCTCTTCTCTTACCTGGTACTTTGATGACTGCATCTGGACTTCTATATCTCCTTCCAATCTCCCAGTCCAGGAAGGACATTGATGTATGGGGCTTGGGCCCAGGGCCTTCGAGATGGTGAGTGGCCAGGGCAAACAGCACACAAGGGTAAGTTCTGGTCATGAGAGTGGTGAGACACTGGAACAGATTGCCAGGATAATTTGAGTATGCCTCATCCCTTTGAAGCCAGGTTGGATGAGGCCTTCAGGAACCTGATCTAGTGAAAGATGTCCCTGCCTGTGCCGAGGGATCCAACTAGATGATCCCTAATGGTCCCTTCTAAGCTAAGCTATTCTGTGATTCCATGATTCTATAATTCTATGATATTTAGGTCAGTCTGTGATTTTTTTTCCAACTCAGTTTACAACATCAGGAAGTGACTTCTGCTGCGGTAGTCCCATGATACTGATCTGTGCCCTCTGATAATCTTTCAGGGTTAAAGAAGTTTATTAGCTCCTTTCCAAGGCTTGCCTGTGAAAATACACATTTGAGGCATTAGATCTGGACGTATGCATAATTTAACATGATTCAAGCGCTGCACTGTGGATGCCTTAGCAAACGTGCACAAAGGACAATGCAAGGTGAAATCTTGTGAACTATCAGTCAGATTTACTTCGCACTTCTCTTGCACTGTCTAAAATTGCCAAGCTTCATTCAGGCATTGTGGAAGCCTAGAAAGCTGTGCCATAATGTTTTGAATAGTCGATGTCAGTAATGACCTTCAATATAATTACATGAAGTAAAGAACTCACAGTACCCTGTGACGTGGTGGTGTTGCTCTGCATCTCATTTATTTACTTAGGCGTGCCACTTAGAGTGAGTATTACACTGCTGGCTCTTGACAAAAGCCAATTTGCATCTCTATATGCTTTTGCCATACATTGCCAAGGATTATGTAAAGCATAGTTCAGAGGTTTGCACACAGATAGCCTTTCTCTAGAAAGCATTGCTATTTCTCTTTTCATTTTGTTAAATGGATTAAATAGAAGCATCTTTTCATGAACTCACATGAGCTAAAATTAGATTTTTCTTATCGTACAAGAAATAAACAGAATCCTGACACAGATCCTTAAATCTCCACATCAGATGAACAATGCTTAGCATATCTGACTATTGTACTTGACAAGCACGACCTAAAACATAGAATCATAGAATAACCAGGTTGGAAGAGACCCACCGGATCATCATCGAGTCCAACCATTTTTATTTTTTTTTTTTTACATGAGAGTCTTTGTGAAAGATTCCTGTTTTAGAAACTTCAGATTTTTAATCAAATTTCAGTGCAAATCTGAGTCTTTTCTTGTAAAATCAGTGAGTCTGAGAAAAGTCTAACACTGAAGGCAAATCAGAGTTTCATGACTAGTCTTTACATCTGCAAAAATAGGATCCAGGTTTTATTATCAATTTAGGATTTTGACATTAGGCTTAAAAAGCATATTACCTGGGGTTTAACAGTTATGACTCATGCCAGAATTCTGTGTTACAGAACTGTGGCTCAGCACGTTGTAAGTTCTGACAACATGCCTCTGATGTATATTCATCTTTTTTTCCTAATTATTATCCACATGATAAATTTAATTCCTTTTCTTTTTAGGCCACTACCATTAGGTCTGAGATCACAGGTTTCCATACTGGTGATACAGGTTTCGGAGTAAGTTTATCTTGCAAGAATTCAACATTCAATGAAAAAAGGTGGTTAAAATTTCCCAATAATGTATTTTTAGTACTACAAGTGGTCAGGGTTTGGTTTCATTTTTCAGGTTTTGTTTTTTTGCTTTTCAAAAATGTCCCTTGATCTAACTCTGTGGTCACATGCACAGTGCCCCACAGTGACACTTTGGGTTTTGTTCTCAATAATGGTCTAAAAAAGTTACCTAATACAGAGCTGATTTGACTTTTTCTCATGTCCTGGATCTATTTTTGAAATTTTTAATTCCTGGAGTGAAGGTATTCACAAGGTAAAATTTTCAGTTTCTGAAATGCTACAGGACCATAGCTATGACAGTCACAATAGTTTTAAGGAATTCTTTGAAGGTGAAGGATTTTCCAGCTCATGAATGGAGCAGACATCTTCTTAACAAACTTGAAATTGAAGATCGTATTCTTTTGACTGGTTTGACTGCTATTATCGAAGCCTGCATCCTGAAATGTATTATAGCCCATGCCTCATGATATGTGTGTCATCTAGGCCTCAGAAATGTAAAGAAATGACTGAATTTAAAGACACGCATGAATATCTTTTAAAATATTAAGGTAAAAAGTGTTTTCTGAATCTTCATCCAGATAACAGCTTGTAGGACTTATCTGAAGGAAGCTTTTTGAGCTTTGTTTTTCATTCTGGAAAATACTGTCTCAAAGTGAAAGTTTTTCTGAACCTGCACCACATTGTTTTCTCAGATGGAAGGTGAGATTTCTGGTCAAATGAGAGGACAATGTTTGCTTTATCCATATCATAGTAGAAAAGACCAATCCGTTCTCAAAATTCCCAGGTAGGAGCTGTAGCCGATGTGCTGTAGAGCTGGGTTTGTGTAACATTCTTTGTTGGAATAGGACCTCTTTATGTTACCAATCAAATATACATGGATAGGAATGTTAGACTTAGAAGGAAAACTTCAGTTGGTTTTCACTCAACACACAGAAGTATCTTAATCTCTAAGTGCTTAGCCATTCTGCAGTTTGGAAGAGGCATTGTGTGTAGGGTTTGGTGGGTGAGAAAAATTGGAAAAGTCTAATTTACACATTGATGTGTAACAAAAGCTGACACAGAAATGCTACGACCTTTGCAAGTGGAATTCAGAGGACTTTTGTTTTGCTTCTGTAGTATATAAAACAACAATAACAGAAAAAAACCACACACCCCCAGCTTCTCCTCCAGCAAAAGGAAAGAGAATATATATCTTATGTTTCCTTACAAATCCCAGTCCCTTATTTTACATGTTTACATACAAAGGCTACTTTATAAAATGCTCCCCTAACAGACAATTACAGTGTTATGTTTGTGTTGTTAATCCTGTGGAAAAAACATAGACACAGACAGTTTTCTTCCCCTGCAGCTTTTATTTCTACAGGTCATTTGCTGATGATATAGTTCACCAAATATTTCTGAGAAGATATAAAAAAATCCCTATAAGCATGTTATGCTTCAACATGTTTTTATAGGTTATTTTTAAATGCCACTAAATTCCCCTATACTCTGTATTCAAACTTCCTTGTCTCTATTAACATTCCTTGACGTGCCTTGACATCCTGACCTTGCTATGTTTTGTCTGATAATTTTCAACTTTTCTCTTTCAATCTTAACTGCCTCTGCTCTGTGAGCTTTCTTGCACACCACTTCTTATAGCACTCGAGGCAGAACTGGAAGAGATGTCACTGCTACACAATAGGGGTTTCAGCTGCATCTAATTCACTCCCTCATGTTCAGAAGTGTTTTCCAGAGGCACTGTTTCTTGTGTTTATGTAAAAATATGACTTATCTAATGGAAATAAAGGAATGACAGACATGACTACTTTCCAACACCAGAATAGATATATTTTAATAATGAAAAAATGAATTCCTGCCTGCTATGTATGTATTATATCTATATTCCAACTGTCATATTAAAAGCAACAAAGGCTCAATAGTTTTTAGCATTTAAAATGGAACCACGAAATAATATTTAATGTTCTTTAAGCTAAATTTTAGAATACATAGACCATGTTTGATGGCTGTCTATCTCCCAGCTATTGTGTTTACACATATGAATGAAACAACTGGCCAATTGAACTGAAAAGAGACAAAACCTTTTCAAGAATCACAGCATGTACTGGGGGAAAAAAAATTTTAAAAAAGAAATGTTGGGAATCTATTAAGGTCCAACTCTTTCTTCCTCTAACTATTTGGGATATCATCATGACTTTTAAGATCAGAGTGATTTTTGTGTGTGTGTCTTTTTTATTTTGTTTGCCTTACATTGAAGTCATGCATTTTGTAGATGTCTGCAGCAATCTGAAAATCAACAGAACTCATTGATTTTTTTTCTCCTGTTTATATTTACAACTGCGCAGGTGGTTTCATCCCACACAAAGTTACAAATTCTAGAAAAGCAAAAGTAGGTTATGTGTTTAGCAAATACATGTACCAAATATAACAATATGTCCTTCTACAATTATTATTTGCATGTTTAATTTATAAATTATAGCAATCAAAACTACTAATGTCACTGATAGTAACACCATTATTAACAATCCATTATATTTAAGAACATTGCTGTAATGTCATAAATAAATTAGATCAACAGGAAAGCTCCAAAGGAAAAATTAGAACACACCACACAAAGTAGCTGCCATTTTAATATAAAAATGTGGATTTTTCTCTTCCTCTCTCCTTCTAGTTATAAAGGAAATAGGCAAATATTGTGGGATCCTTATGTACTGATACCTGAATCTTTTCTATCCACTTTTTAACCTTGTGTGATTTTCATTATTACAGCCATTATGTTCAGCTGTAGCACCACTTGAATCCTTCCCATAATGTTTGTGGTCCTGATCAGGTAATGAGATTTCTGTCCATTCTCAGTAGTGATGACCAACCAAAGCTCAGGCTTAGGTCAGATAGCTGAAATAAGGGCAGACCAGGACCCATAATCAGAACACATAATCAGAGCATTCCAGCCAAAGTGGCTTTTTAGGGATGTAATCAGACTCAGATTCGAGGAAAACTGAGCCTACATGGACTGCTAAAGGGCTTAGTTGAAGGCAAAAGTTGTGTCAGGCGAAAGGTTGGAAAATCCAGGGTACTAAGCAGCAGGACATATTTTCAGATGAAAGATATGGCCAAAGACAAGAGCCAGGACAGAGTCATTGGACAGGTACAAGAAACTGTAATAAGGTCAGAGCTGGCATCAGTGGTAAGACACGAGCAGAAAAAAAAAAAACACAAGGAAAAAGAATCTGACAAAAACACAGCATTTGAATGACATCGTGAATTTGGTAGATTTCCTTAAGTTCTAGCTAAGAATGGAAGCAGACAATTTATATATTAAGAAATTGTAGAAACTGGCGGATTATTGCCAAGGTGGGCCTGAAAGGGACTTAAAATCATTGCCCTAAGTCTTTACTTTCAAAAAAAATTTAGAGCAGCCACTCCGTTTTATTTTGAGATTATAATTTGCTGCTCCACTTCTTGTAAAGGGATGCAGATGTTCCTTGCCACTCTGTGAGAAAATACTCTTCCAAATACTTCCAGTTATTGGCACAGGCAAACATTCTTGCATGCACAGGCATTCCCTGTGATGAAAATGATCTCTTATCTTATTTTTCATAGCATTTAAGAGAGTTCCAACTTTCAGAAACTATCAACAGGAGACACAAACAGGCAAATAATAAAATGGATGAGACACACATAGTTTCAATTCACTGCTGTGATTCTTCCCTTCTAGAAGATGGGAAGAGACATCCTTCCTTCTTACTCAGATATGGTAAGCCCCTTTGTAGCCCAGATTCTCCCAAAAAGTTCTGGAAAGCATGTTAGACCTCCCAAAAATAATGAGCAGCAAAACAATTGAAGTTTAGTTGCCCTCTGATTTTAATTTTTTGCATCCTCTGTGTGTATCACTGTGACAATTCCAGCTGTCTCAACACTTTCAAAGCCTTTCTGTACTATTAACACCTCTCTGAGGTCACATGTATCTGAACCACGTAGCACCCAGCTGGGAAAAAGGTAGTATGTGCTGTGATTAGCTTGGATACATATGTGTTAAATACACAGCTACTATATGTGTGCTAGACATTAGGACAAGTCGGCTAGGTTACCACTATGTCAGGGAATTACAGTAATGCTAGTCTTTCTTTTCCATCACCGTATTTCAGTGATCTTAAGTAATTCAGTGCAGTTGATACTGGTTGCACTTGACCAGCAGGCATAAACCTCCCTTCATTAGAAGAAGTGAAAGACTGAAAAACTGGCAGATGGACTGTGCAATTCCATATGCCAGATTTCTTTAGAAAAGCAGGCCAAAAAGTATTCCAAATCTGCCTTTTGAATGTTAGTCTTGCAAACAAAATCCATGCTTAAGAGGTTGAATGTAGCTTGTTGTACCACTGGCTAAGCAGAATAAAATTTAGGGTGTATAGGAGGACTGTATATAAACATGGACAAAATGTAAAGTAAAAGGTTAGAGTGTTAGAATTGCTTGGTTGGAAAAGACCCTTGAGATCATCAAGTCCAACCGCACCTGTTTGCTCCTAAACCATACATCTGAGCACTTCATCTAGCTGTACTTTAAATTACTTCAGGGATGGTGACTCAACCACCTTTCTGGGCAGCATGTTCCAGTGCTTGATAGGCCTTTCAGTGAAGAAATTTTTCCTAATGCCCAATCTGAACTTCCCCTGGTGCAACTTGAGGCCATTTCCTCTTGTCCTATGACTTATCACTTGGGTGAAGAGACCAACAGCCACCTCTCCACAACCTCCTTTCAGGTAGTTGTAGATAATAATAAGGTCTCCTCTCAGCCTTCTCTCCTCTGGGCTAAACAATTCCAGTTCCCTCAGATACTCCTTGTAAGATTTGTTCTCCAGAACCTTCACCAGCTTCACTGCCTTTCTCTGGACACGCTCCAGAGCCTCAATGTCTTTCTTGTAGTGAGAGGCCCAAAACTGAAAACGGCATTCAAGGTGTGGCCTCACCAAAGCTGAGTACAGGGGAACAATCACTTCCCTGGTCCTGCTGGCCACACCATTTTTGAAAGAGGCCATGATGCCCTTGGCCTTCTTGGCCACCTGGGCACTCTGCTGACTCGTATTCAGCTGGCTGTCAACCAACACCCCCAGGTCCTTCTATGCCAGGAAGCTTTCCACCCGCTCTTCCCCAAGTCTGTATCACTGCACTGGGTTGTTGTGTTCCAAGTGCAGGACTCGGCATCTGGCCTTGTTGAACCTCTTATTGTTGGCCTCAGCCCATCGATCCAGCCTGTTCAGATCCCTTTGCAGAGCCTCCCTGCCCTCAAGCAGATCGACACTTCCACCCAGCTTAGTGTCATCTGTGAATTTACTAAGGGTGGGTGCACTCAATCCCCTCATCCAGATCATCAACAGATTAAACAGAACTGGACTCAATTCTGAGTCCTGGGGAACACCACTTGTGACTGGCCTCCAATTGGATTTAGCTCCATTAACCATGATTTTTAGGGCCTGGCCAGCCAGCCAATTTTTTACCCAGCTTAAGCTACGCCTTTCCAGACCAATCGCAGTTTCTCAAGCAGAATACTGTGAGAAACAGTGTCAAAAGCTTTACTGAAGTCCAAGTACGCTACATCCACAGCCTTTCCCTTATCCACTAAGCAAGTAACAACAAGAAAAGACCAGTTTAATGTATAGTGTCATCCTGGCACTATCAGAAAAGGTTTAATTAAAGCTTCTGTGGTCAGATATGTATTGATCATTCCCTCACAGTGTGAATTATGATAGGCAAAGTTGTATTAGCCACCAGCTGCTTGCCAGCATATCATCCACACATGACTAAAACATTATTTATTATTTTATAGAATCATAGAGTGGTTTGGGTTGGAAAGGACCTTAAAGATCACCTAGTTCCAAGTCCCCTGTGGTAGGCAGAGACACCTCCCACTTGACCAGGCTGCTCAAGACCACATCGAACCTGGCACTGAACACTTCCATGGAGGGGTCATCCGCAACTTCCCCACACATACTGTTCTAGTGATTCACCACCCTCATTGTGAAGAACTTTTTCCTAATTTCTATTCTAAATCGAACCCCCTCCAATTTATAGTTGTTCACCCTCATCCTTTTGCTACGTGCCCTTGTAAAAAGTCCCTCCCGAACCTTCTTGTACGCCCCCCTCAGGTACTGGTAGGCTGCTATAAGGTCTCCCCAGAGCCTCCTCCTCTCCAGGTTGAACAGCCCCAGCTCTTTCTTTCTGTCCTCATAGCAGAGGTGCTCCAGTCCTCTGGTCATCTTTGTAGCCCTCTTCTGGAACCATTCCAACAGTTCCATATTGTTCTAATTTTGAGGATTCCAGAACTGGACACAATACTCCAGGTGGGAGTATTTTATCAAATAGTTCCCAATAGCTTTCATGCAGTTGTGCATATCAGTACTTTGTTCCACCTCTTGGTAGATGATTCCATATCCTTTTGGGGAATAGCAGTGTGTAAAATGTCTGGAATTACTGTTTGCTTTAAAAAAGAAACCCCAAAACTGTGGGCTAAATTGGTGTATGATATTGATAAAGATTTTATGAGATTATCTCCTCTCTAAATTTTCAGGAAGTGACTGAACGCTCATCCAAAAGCAAAGTCATCACCTTGACTTCATTAGAAATATGCTTCGCAGGAAAAAGTGGAGTTAGTCCTGCAGTGTTTCAGAATTTCTTATATTCCTGAATAAGATTTTATGAGTCACTTTGTTAAATTATCAGTATTAGACTCTCTTATTCAAAATGATTAAATGTCAATAATGTAGAGACAGAATGCTATAAGAGAGTAGATTGAAAGGGCTTTTAATAGGACAGGGATTGTCACCATTCTTGTACGAAATCAGTTGTTCAATTGAAATAGTTTTCTATCTAGCAAATTGTATCTGTAATTAGAGACATGACTTCTGTCAATCGAAATGAACCTCACAGCATCAAGAAGATGTATATTCATCTCTTGTTCTGCTCACTTTCTCATAACTTATTAAAATTCGTCCAGGTTCTGGACAATATAGACACTAAGAAAGTATTTGAACTATCTCTCCAGTTGGAAAAGAAACTGTCCCTGTACTTCCACTTCAAAAACAAACAGTCCCCTCCATGCTTCCATATTTGAACTTTCCAGCTTTTTCCTCGCTCTGCTGTCAAGCCCTTCATTTACTTACTATCTGTCTTCCAGTTTCTTGTGCAGATGCTACATGCTAGCTGATGGTTGCTTCTTTCCCCTTCCAGAAGGAAGACCAGCAAAACAGGAGGCATTTCTAAAGAACTGGCCTGAATACATATTATCACCTGGAGAGAAAAAATATCCAAACAACAACAAAACAACATATCACAGCAAAAGCCTTCAGTGAATTTTTCTGGAGCTAAGAGGAGACCTGCTAACCCAGAAAGTCCTTTAATTTGGGGAAATCTGTTCCTAAATAATGTGACAGAGTCACTTTCCCCCAAGCCTGTCCATAACGCTCAAATCAAAATGGAACTTTTAAGTAATGAATGAGGCCTTTAAGCAACATAGAACACAGGCTGCATGGTGCTTTTTGCTGTGATTTAACACATGTATAATGTGTAAATGTCATCTCATAATGTAAATTGATCAAAGCTCTAAATCCTATTAAGAAAACAGTTTTAAGATACCCATCAGTATGTTGTTGGTAACTTGCTTTTTTTAATGGGGAACTGGTTACTTGAAGACACTGGTTACTTGAAAACATATCTATCTATTTGCAAATAACTAAATGACATTCACTAAACATGTGCTTTGATAACTTCAAGTAACACATGATATTGACTTCTCAGCTTCCTGCAGCAGTCCTCAGAAATGTGTAATCACAGTACTGAGGTTTTAGGTATGCCCATTTATAAAATGCCTGTGCAATATTGGACAAAATTGGCTGTCATGCAAATATCTCAGTAAAAACCTCCCCCAGTACAACTACATAGGAGCCCTAATCATGGTAATTTCTTGTTGCAGTTTCCAGGAAACAATGTAATTGTTGAATCAGTCTCCTGACCTCCTGTTGGCTATAATGAAGGGATCGTTAACAACTAAGCAAACTTTAGCATCCTAGCCAGTTTTAGTGTTTCTGCTGTTATCACTTACTCTGTACTGAGTGTAAGTAGCTGATTAAAAAAAAAAAATCAAATAATTTGCAGATAACTGGGCCCCAGTGTTTTAACTATCCTTAATATTGTCATAAACACTGTGGTAGATAACTCTAACATTTTACTGGCTCAAGTCTCAATATTGGACGATGAGCAAATACTAAATAAAATAGGAAGTCATCCAGAGCATTCACAGATAATTTCCAATACTGCTTTACACATCTCAGTAAAGGTGCAATTTAGAAGGTGGTCTTAAGATGGAAATCAGGCTCAAAAATATATGCCTACTTGTTCTGTCTTCAATATCTACACTAAAGTCATTATTTTTGAGACATCAGTATCAAAACTTCCTGCCAATTTACTACCTACCCAATCAGGATCAAGAACTATATAACTCTCTGCTTCTGTTCCCCACGTAGCTCATTCTGTATTCTATAAAATCCAAATTCCTCAAAAATGCAATTGCAGTCTTCAATTTTTTTTAAAAAAATATTGAAGTAGTTTTTCCCATTTCCTTAGACTGCTCATTAAGGGAAGCTGAGACTGGTTTCAACCTTCCTGAAGAAACCAGCCTCAGCTCTTTTCTCTGCCTGCGAAGAGGCAAACTGACATCTCTTTCAGCCCAACATGGTGAATTAATTATCCAATTAGAGGTTAAAATAAATTTTGTGCAATATTCTATCCAACAGTAATCTTTTAAGATAAAACAAAGAACTGAAAGCTCTGAACCAGGAAGACAGTGCAACAGAAGACACAGTTGAGGCAGAAAATTCCTCTTTCTCCTAAACCTACAGTTTCTGCAGGTTATCTCATGACCGTATTTTTTCATAATATCTTCTTGCAGAAGAATCATAATCAATCTTTCTTTAATATTTCCTGATTCAATGCTGCAACTTGTGAACTACAGCATGTCAAAAGAAATGGAGATAATCTTCCTGTTCTATTGGCCATGCTTCCTATTCCAGTGACCAATTTAAGCCACTAAAAAGAAGGAAATGGACACCTGCCTTCAGGAGGGAGTTCACTGCCAGTGTAGGAATAATTTTACTTTCCTATATGAGTTTTCGTAGGGGCAGTAGTCAAAGATAAATCCTGAACCTTAAGTTTTTTATGCTGTCTCACACTATATGTCTATTCACTAAGTAACCTGTCCAGGTAATGCTCTAGTGAATATGTTGCCTTTTGGGGATCCAATTCTCTGTTGTGTAAGAGGCGTAGAAGATCACTTACAGGTTTGAATTGTTCTACTATCCACCCCATTATATGGAAAACAAAAAATGCTACTGACTTCTTCCAAGCTGCAATATCTTATTAGTTTCTGGATGGATTATTGATCTCACTGACATTAAACAGTATAGATTGCCATATAAAACATATCTTAATTTCACCTGTTAAAAAAAAGAGCATAGCATTAGGAAAATATTCTTAAGTGTTAGGAACTGTTCTAATGTAACTTATCGTGCTTTAAGCAAATACAGACTTTTGTATAGTTGGAGAGATTTTGGCAATCACTCTTCCTCTTGGTAATCATTAATGAAATTCTGGGACAGGCTCTTAATAAGACAGAATTATCTGTCTAAAAGAAAAAGCATTGTTTTGTATCAAATTGTTCTGGTGAACATTTCTGAGCTGCTCTGGGTACTCTACTGAAATGAACGCCAGAAATGAGACATTAAGCAGCCAAGCATAACTGTCTGAGAGTTCAGGGAGGCAAAAGAGCAAAATTTAATCACAAGGATTAAATATGCAAGTATCTCCAGAAATAAACCATTTTGACAGCATTGTCTAAATGAGTAAACTAAGCAAATAAAACTGGAACAAACTGACAAACCTGCTCCCATTTTTTTTTCTTATTTTTTGTCCCTCTGATTGCATCAGCAGGATCATTAAATCTAATACTCAACAGGCAAATTTCCTTGTTGAGAAAATGACGGTAGGACATAAACCTTTGTTTTCAACAAGCCCTAGCTGATGAAGAGGCTCCATACTTCCTAAAGATTTTTCTTTACCAGCAACCACATAGATACTGGGACACCGTGGAATACAGGAGTGAATAAAAATGAAAAGCCTTTCCATTCAAATCCCAAAACTAACCTTAACTAAATCCAGAGGATTAAGAGAACAGCCCTTTGTTTCCACAGTATTTTTCCCCATAACAGAAAATAGTACAGACCATCTGAAGATTTGAAAATGCCAGGCTGAATACATATAATAGAAAATCCCATGAGGATGCCAGCTGCACATTTATGGATAGATGAAAAGTACAGGCTGTTTGTTGTACAGTCATTTTCTTAGAGATATTAAGATTTGCTGCTAAAGAGCAGGAAAATGCAGTTATATAGCCCACAGCTGGCAAGCTGTATTGATGAAGGGCTTGTTTTTTTGCAGAGTCTTGTTTTCTAGACATCTGAGGAAACAGAGGGGATAAGGGATAGACATCACTGTTGAGTTAGACTGGAACAAATTCATACCAGGGGTTTTCTTATGGGGGTGGTGATGGTGAAGAAATACCCAAGTTTGGGTCATGAGGAGAACATGAATCAGTAAAACTGCCAGAGCTCTTTCTGGGTCAGTGGTGGGGACAGTGCAGGCTGCACATCAGGAAGAAAATGGTTGTATGGGGAGCTGGGGGTTATAACTGTTACGAGATAAATTGTGATAGATATTCCTATGGTGATAACATAGTGTAGTTTCAGTTGTATTTTGAGTCAAGCTGGAGAGGAGGGAGGCAAAAATTTCCACAGAGGTGCTGAATTCCTCCTTCCATTCACAAAAGCTCTGGAACACCAGCAGTACTAACTTGGGAAAGTATAACGGCACGTTCCCTGAAGAATATGGTGGCAAAAATAAGGCCAAGGGAAAATGATAGAAAGCTTCACTGGTCTGTTAGATAAAACATAGTAGGAGAACAATCTCTCAGATACCAGCCAACTTCACCTCTGAATGTATTGGTGGAGGGACAGAAGGAAACCCCAAGCTGTGAGAGCAACACATCTCCCAGTCAACAAATTCCCCTTTCTGTTCCTTCCATTTTATCCTCTCCAAAGTGAACTCACTTTGCTCTCCTGCTCAGTGTCTGTCAGAAGTTTAGATTTAATTTAGCCCATAATACATCGAGGAAGGCTTCAAAATAATTGTGGAGCATTCATTGATTAATCTGAAACCAAAATGTCACACTGTTTAAGTCATAATTCTTGGACATTGTTGTCTGTTACTTGTGTAATTTAAATTTTCATTTAGTGTGACAGCACTTGGCCATATCCTTGTTTAACTTACTTTCAATTAGTACGTTATTATAATTAAATTCCACCAGAACTATTGGATTATATCTCAGCTGAATACTTTGAGCAATTTATAAAGGCTTACATTTCCACAAGCAGAAGGAAGCAAATGTAAATAACTCACTTCATTTATTTGCTTAAAAAAACCTATGAATAAAGGGCTTTGGCACTGGCACACACCTTCTCAGGAAGTGTAGATACACAGGATTACACACAAACCCCATCATTCTTCTTTGAGCAAGGCTGCTGATAGTTCAGAAGGTGCTGTCTGAGTCTTGTTTGATGTCATCTTATCCGTATTTTCTTCATTCTCAGCTTTAACCACTTTAGATAGGTTTTCAGGAGAAAGGTAAGCTGAGAAGGTTAGTCAATACTCTCCTTGTGGCTCGTATCTGTTTTGCTTGATGAACGATTTGTTGGATAACTGAAATATGCCTGAGTTGCGAGTCACTCAGGTGCAAAATTATGACTTGGTCTTTTACTGTTTCATCGTGACTATGACATTCTTTCTGTGTAAGCTTTTTAAATCATTAGTGGCCTGCTAAAGCAAATTCCCCACGTTAATACCTAGGATGTTATGGAATGATTATAATCAGGTGGCTTTTGTAGAGACAGGTGATCTGATTAGCTGGAGAGAATCTCACTGCTACAGAATCATCAGGGATTATAAAGTTCTTGTTAATTTAGCATGGCTTTTGAATTACTCTCTCACATTGTTAGCTACATTCAGTGAATACAGGCCACATTCTTACTGTGGGATTCAAAGCAAGGTTTCTTCAAGTCCCAGCATATGAGAATGAAGTTAAGTGAAGCCTCCTTAATATGTTAAAATGAGTTAAAAATGAGAGAAAAAGGAAGAAAAGCTGTAATTTTAAAGCAAACCCCAGCATTTCAGTATGCTGTTCCCTTATGTCCTTGTGAAAGATCAACACCTTATTCTTATAGATCTTCCAGAAATATGCAAGGCTGATTTCCAAAGGTATAATAAGAACAATACTGTGCAACAATTTCACCCAAATTTTTCTGCTACACTGTATTTCCTGGAGAAAACATCAGTGAATTGCAACTGCAGAATTATGTGTCTAGCAAAACAGTAGTTTGAACTGGATCTACGAATAAGGGAATCCAACTGTTAACAACATTAATTTCCAACTCAGTAAAAGACCTTTTCAGAACATCATATAAATTACATGTATATAGTACCTATGGCATCTCTGAATTGATTTTTTTTTTGAAAAATAGAGGTAAGAAACTGCAAGGTGAGTCATGTAGCAACCAGCTAGTGCTAATGATTTATAGCCTCCCATTAATTTGAATGGTAAGTATTTTCATATCCTAGTGGAAGATTTTAGGGTTAGATTTTTATGTGAAAGATGTGGAAGTATTTTTCTCTCTATCTCATCTTGTTGTGTTCAATCATTTATTAAATTTTGTGAATTTGGCCCATTTCCAAGAAGAGGTTTATATAAAAAAAGAAAGATATGATGAATGTCAACTTTAGAGAGGGTTGTTTTGGTTTTTTTTTATTTACAGAAATACAAGCTGGGAAAAACTACTCCCCGCATGTTTTTTAAACCAGGTGAATTTAATGGTGGGTCTAATACTTTGTGAAAGCTATTCTATTACTTTAAATATTTATATTGCTCTTATTTACTGGTAGAAAACAAAGACACAATGTCTTTTTAAGATAGAATATTCTGTTTGCTTGCTAGAAGTATTTGATTAGTAAACCATCTGTAACACTAAGTTTTAATGAAATTATGACTAAGGTGTTACAGAAAATAACTGCTCAGGTAAATCTGATCTATACTGATTTTATAAGAAATAAGTTCTGGATTCCAAAGCTCTGTTAAAGGAATGCTTCTTGTATGAAAATGTACAGAAGTATATACAGTATAAATATGGAAGTTGTATTTAAGTTTATGATTTTTTGGATTCTTCTTAAGGTGAGATAAGTTGTCTCAATGGTGTCTCAGTCACTAGGTCACAACAAACAGCCAAGAAACAAAGCTGCTTTTTCTTTTTTTTTCTTAAATAACTAAGAATTCAAAACTCATTTTTGTTTTACAAATAATGGATATTGTTTTAAAGTGTGATTCGAATAACACATCAGACAATAATGAAATAAAATATAAGGACGGCTGCTAGGTCCTATTCAAATCAAGCTCCTCTGGTAGCTGTGGACCTAGGTGAGCCACATGTGCCAATGAGAAACCTCAAGTCTTTCAGGCAGACACCACTTCTGCATGCTATCTGAAGGTATGTGCTATTTTCAGAATCATCCAAGACCTTTTTCACAACTTTTGAAACCAACAAGGACCAATTTGAGAGGAAAGAAATCACACAAGGGGCATAGGTCAATTACTTTTTCCTAATTGGGGACAGCTTATTTATAGTTGAAATATGATTTATAAGAATACGATTCTATTAGAATATGTGACATATTGATTTAGTGCGTTAATAGTAGAGTTTAATAGTGACAAAATATTATGCTTACTATTGACAATCCATATTATATATTCTGATGTTATTTCTTTGATGTACAAATGATAATAATTTTGGTCTACTTTGTAGTAAGGACTTTCCTCTAGAGGATAGCTCTAAGTTTGACAGATTCTTTTCATTACTTGTAGAAAAATGTGGATGTTTGATCAGATGAAAACACTTCTCTTTCTCGATTCAAAGAATTTGTATTGGGACATACAATGTGTCAAAGATAATTTGATACTATTCATATTTGATTGCTTTGTTAGTTTGAGTTTGAAAGGAAAACAACATCTGCCTGTTGCCAAAGTACATTTCCCTTTGAACCATGCTCGGATAAAACTCACAGCTGAAGCAATTTACTGCATGAAAAAAAAAACCCACAAAAACATCCTTGTTTTGCTTGTAGAATAATTTCTGGTTCTTTCCTGGTTTGCACTGTGCTTAAAATATTGGAGAAGATATTAGATTTCTGTCTGAATATCAACCTCTTCCTGTTTTAAAAAGTAACTTTGCAATTGTAATTTAATATTATCACATCATAGCAGAAATAATTACTGGACAACTTATAGTATCACCTTTTGTAAAACACTGCATCTAACACAGTAAACAGAACTAGGGATAAAGGCAGTGACTGATCCTACTTTTACAAAACTGCCAGTGGTGCCATTTTCATCACATAATATGTATAAGTTGTTTTCATTCATAAACTGAAAGAAGTATTCTTACAAGAGATGGAAAAGAAGAAGAAATATCTTCATTTTCAATTTATTTCCTTGAGATTTTGCCCTCCTATGACTTTGGATGCATAATCTGAAGCACAGTGTCCTAGAACTTGACATAGGCATTGGTTTCTTGGATTTGGACAGGAAAGATGAATATATTGTCTCCTCCTTTGGATTTTTTTTTCAGGGAGAAACAAGGGACCTTCTGATAGTTGTCGTTGATAAATGGTCAAAGCACATTTTATCTTTATGGGAGTTATTTCCCTGTTACTACAGGTCAGATGTAGAGTGGGCTTTAGAATGACTTCCTTGAAAAGTGTTTCACAGTTTTTTCTCAAAAAATATAGAGACTAGGAGACCTTCACCTAAAATAACTAACAGAGGGCTGAAGTTTGTCAGCTGCCATCTTGCAAGCATGTTAAGAAAGTAATAATGGGGCCTTAACAAGTTGGTAAGTTTATACATCTGAAAACACCTTCTCAAAATAATTTCCAGCTAATATAAATAAATAAATTTCCTTAGATCTAGCTTGAATTTGGGCTATTATCCTCATATACAGAAAGCCCTTATGGGTTATCTGTGGTAATGTTATACGTGTTTAATCAGGACCCCTTCCTGAAGCACTTATTTAGTCATAATAAACTTCACATTAATTTGATGTGTTTCACTAAATAATGCTTTCAGAATATGTTTTCTTCCATTCTGTTGCCAATAAAGATGGCTACAGACAGCAGCAAAACTATACTAAAGAGGACAACAGTAAAATATAGAGCTTCTTATCTCTAAATAATTCAGGTACTACAGGCTGTGACCAAAATTCATTTCCATCTGTCAGTAAGTAGATTTAATTTAGTTAACATGGCAATCCCTTCCTACAAGACAGCTGTCCACATAAACCACGGCAACCCATGTTGAAAAATCTCAGCAGAAAGACCAGTAAGTGAATGAACATGGAGCTTTATCCCTATCCAGAACTGATTAAGAAGACATACATTTTGATATATTTTCAATATATATGTGTACTAAACAAAACATTTTTTTTTTCATATTGTAAGATCACATACTCCATGGAAAACATACTTATATAATTATAACCTCGATTTTCTTATACCAGTATCTCTAACTGCAGACTTTAGACATAGCTAGATTAATAGGAATCTCAAAGCTCTGCATCCCCCAAATCTTTCACATTTTATATTCAAACCTAAATTTTTTAAATAGTACTATGGGACCTTCACAAACCCAATCATGGAATTTCAGACACTAAAAATAGCATTCAGTTCACGCTCTTTCTTTGCAGTTTAACTTAGCACATGTGAGGATGATCCTCTTTCTGCAGGGAGAGGAATCCGTCAGTCACAAGGAGCTAATCAAAACTGTTAGAAACTAAGTTTTACTGGATGGTTACAACACAAATATTGACTAAACCAGAAATTTATTGATACTAACAATCTTTCAAGATATCACTCAAATTTCTACCAGATTTGTTATTGTTTCTGTGCTTTGAAATCTCATGTCTGCAGAAGCAGAGCAATCCATACTCAAAGGACGGAATCGAGGTTCTTTACTGAATGCATAAAAGTAGGCACTTAGCTTACAGTAGAGAGCAGAAAATCTCTTGTTATTGATACTAAGGAGAAGAGAGACTATCACGTTGCAGCTGTAAACCACCGTGGTCACCCAAGCAACCTCTTTTCTTCAACAATATAAGCTTCATGCTTGAATTAAGGGATCTGGTAGGTACCCATGCTTAACTTGTAAGAAAATGCCCTTCCTCTAGCAGCTTAAAGAAAAATAATGCTCATAGGTGCATGATTATAATTAGACTATGCTTCATGCTCGGACTGCTCAACTTTGGGGACTCTGCTCTCAAGCTAGATTTGTCAGGAGAACTATTGATCACCACTTCCAGTTAAAAATATGCTTGTTCACCTCCCTACAAATAATTTCAAGCCTATTCACTGAAGACTGGAGTTTTCAGCATTTGCATGTATTACATATATACTTTCTCCTACTAATAATTTTTCTATATTCATCCCAATGAAGATTTTCATGTGGTAACAAAAATTGCTTTTCAGTTTCCGGTATTGCAATGCTCATTCACAGCAGCCGGAAACTACAAGAAAGTATAAAGCTGTTTTCCTCAAATATTAATCAAGATAATAATAATTAATTTATATTAAGACTAGGCCTACCTTCTAACTTGGCTGCTGCTGCTGCTCTTTTATGAAGTTAACGATACTTTTACATTTTTATTTTTATGCATTATCCATCTTTCTCTGCATACTAAGCAATGTTCAGATCAAAAGAATCAGATCTCCCATGGGAATAACTTGGCTTTACTGCTCCCACTGCTAAAGATACCGTTCCATGTCCCAGGTACATACTCATCTCTACTCTGATTATTCCTGTATATTATTCTCATACTTAAGAGTGATGTTGAAGTTGCTGTTCTCTGTAATACAAAAGGGGCATAAAAATAGCTCTCCAGAGCTGTAAATCGATAGTTCAGGTATAAGGCATTATAAGCTCACTGCACAAAACTTGAATATGTAGACTCAGCAAATGCCTATCTCTGGAGCTGACTTACTTCTGTAAAAGCCAAAGGTTGATTGTGACCTTACTTTAGATTCCTACACAGTTTAGATTTTACCTTCCTGAAAATGATTTTCAATTAATGCACTTTAATAATTAATTTATAAACATGCTATTAAAAAATCAGTAGGTTTTAAAGATTTAAACAATTAGTTAAGGACTATCATATTAATAATTGTTCTGACAATCAGGAAAGAGAGGGAGGACAGCAGCAAAAAGCAAAATGTACCATAAAGAATAAACAACAAATCTCTTCAGGAAAAGGACATTTTTATTTTTTCTTATTGGTTTTATTACTAAATTTCAAATTCTCCTTAAAGAAATTATCTTTACTATTTTCAATGTAGAGACATAAAACATAGTATCGAATATGATTTTGGAGTTTATTTTTTTTATTTGAGATTACTTATTCAAGGCTGTTTAAGACCCTCTAGCTAAAATAGATTATAAAGGCTTCTGAATCTATTGGTTTTTATAACTGTTGTCATAATACAGTTCTGTCAGCTTTGTGGTTTATACATGCTGTGATTCAGAAATTATAACTCAGCAGTTCTCATGCATTTTTATTCCTATTTCAAGGACTTATTCATTAGGGGATTGTGCTAATTGGATAACTTTGAAAGTTTAAATAAGAACCTTTGCTTAGAGAGTGCTGGTAAATTAAAAATAATTCTTAACATAAATCAGCTGGCATATGGGTTGCTTCTTTTCTCTACACTTTTCACCAACACAAGCTCAATCACAAAGTTCTCATAGCGTGATAAAAATATTTAAAACTAATTCAGGAATATAGTATTATATAAACTATTTCTGTCATGAAACAAGTGCATGGTAAAATAAAGTATCTTCTACCATCAAATGAAATTTGATTAAATCAATTATTGAATAATATCAATTAATAATTTAAAAAATAATAAAAAAAATAAAATTTTAAAATGAAATCCTTTCTGTCATCAAATTAAATCAATTATTGAATAAGAAAACATTATTATTCTAACATTTAGGCTGGTTTAATATACTTTTTAAAATGTTAATGGTCATATGAATAATCATGTTCGTCACTGAATTGCAATACAATATATAGTATTACTGGAAAAATTGTATTATTTGAGACAATAGAGGTTTAAAATCTTCGAACAACTTATTGTCCTCAAATCTTATTATTATTCAATCAGTAAAAGAATGAGATTTCCATTATGAACAGATTTAAAAATTCCATCACTCATACCATTTGCTTCAGAGTAATCCATAAAATATTCAAAGAAAACAATGATATAAGTTTTAATCTGACTATTCTTTATCAGGTGCAGTTTAAGGAAGACACAGGCAGATCAGGCTGACTGACTGACTCTTACCTTAAAGCAGCAAAGAAGGGAGGAAAAGAGCAAAATGGAATAGAATTTCTTACTTATTGCCTTTTAATCCTCATTTTGCGGTTATAAGCATATATGGTTAACCTTGACCTTTACAAAGAAATAGATCCCAGCTTAGAACAATAGTATGTAAGTTTTCTCATCATTAAGAAGTGCTTTAAGATGAAAAGAAATTAAATTTGTAAGGCTGACAAGTAACAGTTTATTGCATGCCCGTGGGTTAACGTCTGAAATTGGACTTCTGAAGTCTGTTGGTTACTAGCTGCTACCAGTATGGGTTGAATGCAAATGACCATGGCACCTAGGTGAAATAGAAGTGACATGGCTTATGTCTGCCTTGACAAAGAGAGAGGAACCACTAATCAGGAGTCTGTTCACACACTGTGCTTCTGCACAGGGACTATTTAGATCAGGAAACCAGGGGCTTGGGTTCTGGGGAGAAGAGCAGGTGTGACAAAGAAAGGTTCCCCAACAGAGGAAACACTCTTGGGAAGATGAAGTTCCAGGCTCTGCCTGCAGGAAAGACCCCAGAAGAGGAGGAAGATCCCGGAGATGAATCTGTTGGGTGGAAATGAATGCCAATGAGCACCCAGAAACCTTGGCCACAAATATAGGACTGGTGACTGTGAGAAGGGGCACAGCATGAACTGGCAAACCTTTCTGCCTAACTTTCTCCAAGTGAATATATTTCTAGAATATATTTCTGGAAATGGCTTTTTATTATTATCCCAAAATGGCTTCCTATTTATTTTATTTTATTTTTTTGGATTTAGGAAGAAAAAAATCAATAGCAGACATAACTTGTCAAAAAGTGTTATGTTTCAAAAGTGATCCTCTCCGTCCTCTTTTCTAAATGGTAAATTAGTTGCATTAACAAGAAAAGACATTGGAATAGAAATATAGATGTGCAGGAGGTTTAAAACAAAAGTTGCAGTGAGCTATTTCTTTTAATTCTCGTTACACGTTTTTTACTTAATGGGAAACTGATTTGACTGACTGTGCTTCAACTGCTTTGGGGAGTAAGACTGATTGCTCAGCAGAAAGAAAAAAATCAAAAAATCAAGTATTGCACCCTAGAGTCACTATGTTGCTAGTAAAAAAATTTTACATTGCCTTTGGAGCAATCCCAGGAGCCCCCATAATCCAAAAGAGGTCTTTGACCAGGGTATATACTGCCTGCATGTAACCATCTAACTTACGGCTCTGAACCATCTCTGAGACACCTGCTCTCCATTTACTGTAGAAGTAAGTAATTAAACGAGAATTAGATACGTAACCAAACCTGACACGGGTAGCTTGGAAATCTCTATGTTTCCTTCTTTCCCCTTAGAAACAGTAAGACACCTCACAGAATTATCTGATACTTAATCCTGTGCACTGTGACAAAAGCCCCAACCCCAGGTAGCACAATAGAACAGGGAAGGGAGCATCTCTTTTCCCCTCTGACTCCTGTGCACAGATGCCAGTTCAAAGAATAACCCCATCCATGGAAAGAATACATTAAAGGATTTATTTCACCATCTCGGCCCATCTATGATGATTTTTGAGCTTGCAACATCAGCAGCATGCCCCATATAAAATATTTTGGCTATAGAAATAAACCAAGTGGATACACTTTGTAACTTTTTTCTTCCTAAAACATGCAGAGTATAAAGTTATGATCTGTAACCATAACTGCTATATGACCAAACCCAGCAAAATTAAATGAAGAAAGAAAGCACATTTTTCCTCAGCACTTAACTCTCCAAAGAGGATATAACGTGCTCTGAATTACTTCGCGAGGATACATGATGTTGGCAGTCAAGCTTTACTGAGGAAAACTCCTGATGCTGCTGAAATAATGTGAATTCTTTCACGGGTAAGTAGAAAAACAATGGTTCTTTTGCTACCTTATCTTGATCAAACTTTTCGTTCAATTAATTCCCCATGCCTTGCAAAGTTAAGAAGACAGTTCTTGCATGTGAGAGTTGTAGCTTCAGATGCAAAAATTGCTGTGTCATTCTGCCAGCTATCCAAGTAGAAGTCTAAAACATACACTAAAAAATAGCTGTAAATTTACTCGCTCGACCATACACTGTAAAACTAGGCCATAGACTTTTGGAGCCAAGAAACTTGATTAAGGTTTAGAAGTACTACACTGACAGAGTCTAGAGAACAGAGTAAGTTCAATGCTTCGTGGAAATTTCGGTAGGATAAGAGCACCACAGGACAAGAAAATCCTAGATGACCTTTTGCAGCTCACTGAATCTCCTCTCAACACATCACTTAGGGCAATTCAGGGCTGGCTGAGGACTTGGCCATTTGCTGGTGACATTGCTGAACCCCTTCCAGCAGAAGCAACACAAGCAAGAAAACTAGCCAGTGCTCACACAGAGCCTGGCAATCTCTGAAGTGATTGCATGGGATAGAAAGGTTCTGGAATAATATAAGTTTCTCCATGTCTTGTTTAAGCATCATGGCAATAAAACAAAAAAAAAAAAAAAAGAAAAAAGGAAAAAAAAGATAAAAAGGTACTTTATCATGTAGTCCTATCTGAGACCACTTCTTAGCTGCTGTACTACTGCAATATTCTCATTGAAGCAGTGTAGTTTGGTTTGATTTAACACAGCCAATGCAGACACTTCCAGCTAAATGTGCTTGACCTTTTCTTTGAATTCGCAAGGATAAGCTCATAGGACATAACAGAAAGAACAGGAAGCCAGCATGTTCAGCCTTCAACTTAAGACACAAAATACTTTTCACCTAACATAGAATGCCAGCTAAGCCCCTATGGTTTTTCTTAGATTTTCTTTAGAAGCAAAAGAAGCTTGCAAAATATTTAGTAAAAAAACCCTAAACAATCAACAACATTTTAGTGCTTTTAAGAGATATTAACTGGTTCTAGAAATAAAGCAATAATTCCTGTCACCCTTTTATCTTAATCTCTTTCAAGCTTCAGTATGTAAAGCTAGTCATAGACTTGGAACATAAATTTCTATGTGTATGCAAGCTCTTTTTATAAAATGCATATAAGTTATACAGTATTGTTGCAGTTTTATGCCAACGCTTGCTTAAAAAAACCTCCATACCGCTTAAGCATGCACCTGTAAACTCACAAATTAACGTAAAAATATATGAGATTGCCTATATACTTTAAAAAAGGATCATTTATAATGTTGATAAAAACTATATTAGTCTGACGAGATACTAAACTGAATATCTTAAATGTATTTTTGATTTAGCATCAGAAATGGAAAAAATTAAAACTTTAAAAGTCATTGCAGGCATATTTTATAAAAGATGTGCACAAATTACCTTTGTAGCTTTGCCTACCAAGAATGAATAGTTTTATACAAAACCAAAACAAAATTCTCCCCCTCTGTTTTGATTAACCTAAGCAACAAGAAAAACATTTATGTTTCTGCAGTTATATTGATCAGAGCTTGCCTGAGCTGGGGCTTTCATAAATCTAAATTCCAAACCACAATGGTTAACTTTTGGTAAAAACAAATGAAAAAATATTTGGAATGGCATCACTTACCAAAAGCTCAATAAGTCATATCTAATTCTGCTCTTTAGAGAAATGACCAGTCTTGGGACACAACAGCAACGGGAGGTTGCTTTTTTTAGGCTCTCTGAGGCAATTCAGGAAAGTTTCATGTCAGTGAACAATTTTTTTTTTTTTTATTTAAGTTGTTAATGGGAAAGTCAGTCAATGGTGATTGAAAACTTCCCTACGGGACAAGAACACAGAGGTCACCTAGTAAGCAGAGAGCTTCGGAGTTTTGAAGAGATCACAAAGAATAGGCCTCAGAGTGAAAAAGCTTGAGCCTTGCTCTTCTAAAAAAACACTGCCAGTACTTCTTCATCATACTGTTAGAAATACATAATATATGAGTCTCTTACTCTTAAAATTGGATTTATTATGAAGCCAGGTAGGCCTATCAACTATTTTTGGAAAAAAATCACAATGAATATATTCTTCACTTTTATAATATATGTCTATCTAGGCAAAGGTTGCTTGCTAAAGATAAAAAAATCAATGTTCCTTTGCACTGATATGCAGTAATGGCAAGGTAAGAAGCTTTAAGTCAAATCAGAATGCAGTTCAAACTATCAGGTTTTCAGTAAAAATCCCCATCCACATCACTAAGGATTTCTACTGAAAAAAAAAAAAGAAAGGAAAAAAATAATGCTTGACTAGCTTGACTATAACCCCAGGTTCTACTGAGTAACACATGCTCAGTACTGTAACGTAAGACACTGTTATTAAGAAAAGTGGCTATTGCTTCCACAGGTTGAAGATCCCCTGAGAGCAGAAGTAAGATAGAGGCCAGAAAGGGCAGAGAGGTAGAAAAATGAAAAAAAGAAACACCATGCTTTTAGAATTTTACTGCTGTGAATGGCAGGCATCTGACTGGTATAAATTTACAAAACTCCGTTGGTGATGCTGGACCTGACATCAACTGAGGCTTCAGGTTTTGAAAGGGAGAGATTTTTCCCTTATTGTGTCCTGCTGAAATAATATTCCCACAGTGGCTATCGCTCTTGTGACACTATAATATACAAGTCTTGATGCTGCAGCATAAAAGTTGAATGGCTTCTTAACTACAAAATCAAGAGGACTTTCATATCACATGGTACACCCTCATTAACACTAAACAGTTTAGTTACTGTAAAAATATTACCATAAATAGTATAAGGATTAATAATTCAACTCTTATAAAAGCATTGCAATTTTTCACAAAATCTTCTGTATAATGCTCATCTAATCACCATTTGGATTACCTGGAAAATTCCATACATAGTAGTCCAGGGTTTACATTGCCCTTGTTTTGCACATTTAAAGTTCCTGTTATGCTAAATTAGACCCTATGAAAACAATCAGATCTGCCTGGAACAGCCCTGCGTGTGGTGACTACACAAGAATCAGTAGTACCCAGTTTGGGAACTGATTGTATTATTTCCTTATCTTAAAGTAAATGCTATGGCTCCAAGTTAGAATACAGGATTTAATATTGAATCTAGTCAAAGTCTAACTATATGAGTGACTTTAGGCACAAGACTTTTTTACATGAATGTCAGATATTCACTGACGGTGATATTTTACTGCTGCTTGGGCAAGGCCTTAAAGACATGGTTGTGTTTATTGGTTTGGATGCCTGGATGAAGTTATCCATCCACCTATTACTCATTTTGTCATTGCCTGTGAAAAACTAATGGTAATAAATCCTTCTTCTAGTCATCATCTGTGTTATCTATTTATAACAAACCGAAAGCTGAGAAGGCAATGGGTAAATATATAGGCATGCTCTGTTCTCACGTTCTCCCTTAAGTTTGCTCTAATGTCTGCTACCACAGGGTATAGAGTTCGACGTATCCATGGGCTACCTAGTGCAGAGCTGCATGGCTGCAAAACATAAAATTAATATTGCACTTTCATGTAAAGAAAGAACTGAAGAACAAAAAGGGTTTGGAAAATGAGGATCTAGGACCTTGTGCCACCAGGAATAAAAGGAAAACAAGCCCAAAGTAAATCTGAAATGATTGTTCTTCACAATGGTACACATGACATAGAGCTATTAGTTATAACAACATAGTTTTCCAGAAGTATATTCACACAGAAAAAGCAGGACTGGAGCTTGAGATAACACATGCACAAAATCCATTAGCAATTTCTAAGAGCTGAGCTGTGCTGACAGGCTAATTCCTCTTGACAACAGTTCTGAGCTGAGGGGTACAGCATTCACCGCAGCATTTCATTGAGCAGCACTGTCAGGCTTGGCACAACCGGTAACAGGCTCTTCCAGAAGTGTCAGTAAATAACACCCTTTTTTTCTACCGGTAATGACAGAAGTGCCCAAAAAGCTCAAGTGGGAATAGGTCTTATGCGTACTAGATAGGCTTACGTTGACTTTAAGAGGTCATACCATTTAACGTGCCAAAAGGAGAGGGTAGTGATGGCTAATGTCTGCCTATATGCATCCAATCACTACCTCTCTCTTTGCTTCCCTCTGAAGGGAATAACATTATCCGCCTGGTGGGTCTACCCCACTGCAAGGGAAGAATTAAGGCTGGAGGCAGATGTCTTCCTCATCCTCTCCTTGCTTCACAGGCTGCTAGAGAAGGGGACAAAAGCAAGGCTGTAGGGTCAATTAGCCAAAAACCTAATCATTTTCTTGCTTTTGACAGAAACTCCATGAAATTTTATGTAGATTAATAATGTGTGCCTTATCCAGGTGAAATATACTGGTAATGTCTCTATAGGTGTATGTTACAGATACAGGATTAATTTTCTGTACGCATCTGGCAAGCAGTTTAGCTGAACTGCACAATTTCTTGGTAATGAGTCTGACAGAAGATCATTGGATCTCAAACATGCTGACATAGTGGCCAACTATTTCAAACCTAATGACTTTGTGAGCCTTGCTATCAGGCAGTCAAGGTGTGGTGAAAGTTTTTGATTTCACCATGTGCTAAACACGTCTGAAAATCAAGTTTCTTCATGGTACTTCAAGATGTGGGGTAAGAATCAGAGTAAGCTTAACCTAAGCAGGATTCATGTAAAAATTTAATCTTTTTAACCTAGCTCTTACCTAGTTTATACAACCACCATCAGCTGAATGTGCACTGAAAGGCAAGAGAAAAGAATTAACAATGCAACAGTATAGACTTGCTGCTTTGCTTTATTAGCCTCATAAAGTAATGCTAATTTTTTACTGTTCTCATAAAAAATCCAAAGGCTCTGTGTTACAAAGAGAACTGGCTTTTCACATTATAGATTATACTCCAATTAATATGAAATTATTATGTTGTGATAGAATATATGATATGGAATATGTAATAACAGGACTATTTAAAAGATAATAACAATAATACAGTTAATATGTCATAGTATTTTTTAATATTCGAAAACTGTTGGTTTAGCTCTTGTTTCAGTGGTTAAAGTAAGTCTTCAGAGGCAGGAAACTAGAATGTGACTGCTGTTACTCTGTTCTCATTTGTGAAGGCACATAAATTCATTATTGCAGAGTTGTTGGTGACCAGTGAGTTTGTAGAACTATCTATTTGCTTTCAATGAAGGACTGTTGGAACATTATGTTTAAGCAGGTTAAATTCACAAATAATTTTTCAAGTGTTATGACAAAATATAAGTGCTGGATATAGAGATTAAGAAAGGAAAATAGCATTTCAACTTTTCTGTAACCTTGATATCCCTGTAAAATACTCCAATGAAGGATACAGTTAAAATGTAAGACAAATAGTAGAATAAGATCTCATCTTGGACAGAAAAAATAAAAATAAGTAAAAAGAAGAGTGTTAACCTGCATTACAAGGGCATGTCCAAGTCCTTAATAATATTTCTATCAAATCCTCAATTTTTTTTCAAAATCTCAAATGTGTCTGTTTTGTGCAGCTGGGGTCCAGAGCAGGAACAGAAGATAGAGTTTGAGAGCAGATACTGTAAGATGTTCCCTCTATCATATGCAATGTAACATTTGGAAGGAAATGCTTCTATGAGCACAGATTTAATAAGGGCTACTTTGAAAGTACAACCTTAGTTACATTGCATTTTGTATTTGGAAAGCTTTTTCAGAAAAAAAGTTCCTGTGGTTGTAAAATTGCCTGGTTTGACTATTAATAAAATGAACATGGAGGGAAAAAGATCTTTTATTCAGTATATTTTGTTCTTTTTCTGTGTTAAAGACCTGGAAGGAAGTTAAGTTTCCAGAAAATGTCCTGAATACTTTTTAAACCTAATTGTACGTTCACACCATTATTTACTTTTCTTTAAGATTTTTTTTTATTTCTGGTTTTTAGTTTCTTTTTCTTCTCTTTCCCCCTTTTGCAAATAAGACCTCACTTTTATATCTCAAACATTCACCCAGGACAGGAAAACAGCCTCTTTCTATTTGTTATTGAAGTTGTTTGTCCCAGCTTTTATTTCAGGGTGCACAGAAGAAGTGGGAAATTTAGCTATATAAAAGAGACGTTTCTCCCCATTATTTTCTTACTAAATCCTAAAATGATATAGTGTAAGAAAAGTATCTGTGCTTAGACTAGGACTTTTTAGCCATTTTCTCATCTTTTCATAACTTATTGCCAACAGCTCTGAGGAGAATGCCACTGCAGGTGAGCTGCAGTTAATCTCTAGCAATTCAAGGATATATATTTCTGCTTTCAAGAATGCAGATAACATTTTGAAGCCTTCAGAACTTGGAGTATGACAATGGAACTGCAAGTAGCAGGCAGGAGTCCACTGAACAGGTCTTGCAGAACAAGTTCAACAAAAAGAGATCACAACCATAAACATACGCAATATTTACTAGCATTCGCCTTCTGAAGCAGATTGAGAAAGAGAATTTTCTACAAAAGACCCTCTTCAGGCCAGCAGTGATTGGTTCAGATCAGGAAAATGGGAAAAGTGCTCAGGTGCAGAGCAAGACTGGAGAATAAATTCATGCTGCCCAGACACTGTGGGCCAGGGGAAGATTTCTATTCATGGTTGCATTTAGCCTTTCTATTTCAAGAATTATGTTGTTTCAGTGATAACTAATAAACCAACCTTCAATAATTAGAAGCACTTTAGTGGGTTTGGCTGGCTCACGTTAAAAAAAAAAAAAAGGAATAGCTGTAGCTTCGCTTCAGGAGCAGAGCTGACCTCTGGTCCCTTTAATCAAACAGACAACGAGCTCAGTCCACCTCCAGGGACACAGAAATATACTGAAGAGGGACTCATGGTTTTTTTAGAATAAAGGTGGAAATGGATGGAATATGTTACCTAGGCAACAAAACATCTGCAGCAGTGGTAAATGATACAGAAAGCTGGCCAGAAGGGAATGGGTCTAGTGACAATGTGAGAGGAAGCAGCAAGTCTTCCCCTGTGGCAGAATGAAAATATAACAGAATATTCCGAATTCAGAAAGGAGTTTGGAAAAAAAACCAAATTATTTTTTTCCTTGAAGTAAAAAGATATACATAAAACGTACCTCAACATGTTTTTGTACAGCTTGGACTATAGTAATGTTGGGCTGCTATCAAAGATATCCTGCCCTGTATTTGTTTTAATCATTTAGCAGTCCTTTCAGGATTCAACCATCAGCCTTAGACACAGCTGCTAATACTGAGGGAAGGGTGCGCAGAAATAGTATAACCTAAAGAATTATTTTCAGACTATGTTCCCACTGACTTTAGTAACGTGAAGGTATCAGAATTTTAAGACCAGACTCAAAGGCAATAAGCTCTGGGAAAGGTTTACTTTTACCAACATGGACACAGGCCATGGCATAACTTTCAGTAATAACCTTTTGTAATACCAAGAGGGGTTACATTAGCAATACTTTCAACTTCTACCTATTTTCTAACTTCATGCCTTTCAAATGAGCTCAGAAAAGCAGTTTTTAAACAACAACAACAAAAGATGTCGCCATGGGGGAAAAGGAGTTTCCATGACTAAGAAATGAAAAGCTTTCATACTTGTAGTCACTTGTACATATAATGAGACTGGGGAAAATAAAAAGGCAAAATTTATTTTATATTGGTCTTGAAGTTAAAGAATGATTTGAATAGAGGAGCTATGACATATTCAGCCTCATAGCTTTTGGGGGAGATGTCTGTATATACACAATAAAAAGTAAGTGGAACAAAAGAAGAGAATCGGAAGGCTTCAGATGAATGATGTGGATAATGTGATTGACAAAGAATGAGATAAACAGAGGACAGAGAAATCAAATTGACAGCATTTTTCTGTTTACTATATTAAAAAATTACCCACTTTCATTTGAGAATGAGATTGTAGAAATGGAGACAGATAAAAACCTCTCTGTCAGCAGGTGACGTACCCAGGTAAGTTAAGATCTTATGAATTTTAATGCATGCTGGCCCTGTACAAATGCTTTTTAAGATAATGACAAACCTGAAAGCAAATAAGATGACATTTTTCATACTGATGATATTGCTTAGAATTAGATATATGCCAGCCCTCCCTTTCTCCCGCGCCTCAGACTGAAATCTAACATTACCCTGTGTATAAGGAATATGCATTACTAGCAGGTAGGCAGAGATTACAGATGACTCTTTTGTCCTTAACGTCCACTTATTCTACTTGTTGTTAGACTAGAGAGACCATTTTGAGGTGGTGTAAAGTAAGGAAATTGAGTGACACTTGGTCACACAGCAATTCAGCTGAATTTTTTGCTGTAGTGGTATGGAAGCAAAATTGTTGCTGTGTCAGATCACTGAATGTAAATCATACTGAAAGAAGGAAAATGTTGTTATAATGCAACCCTTGGGAATAGAGAAGATAAGGTCAGAGATGAGGCAAGACAAATTTCTAGCAAGTATGTGATGAGCAGACTTTCAAACCTTCCAGAATCTAAATCTACACTCCCTGACAAATAACTCCTTCTGTACTGTGTCATCCTGGGAGAAATCCACCTGATCTGACTCGGCAGTCAGCAAGGACATTTAGATATCCAAGATCCTCTTTTTTCCTGTCTCTCACTTTTCTGAGATGGCTTGGGGCTGGGAAAGGTGAGGAGGAAGAGGTTGATTAATGACAACAAAATTATGAAAATTTGCCTTTCTTTTTTAATTTTTAAGTTGAGCAAACGGTGACTCTATGGAAGAATTTACCCACTAGTTTTCAATGCATTGACAGAAGACTAAATGGATTCCCTAGCTATATCCAATCCTATGCCTGTTTTAATCAGGTAAGTGACTGAGTATGAAAAGATGGATACAACAAGCTCAAAGCTTGTTGAATTCAGTGTAGGACTTCCTACTGAAGCAGTGCTCTCTTTATCTGCCACAACATGGATATAATTAAACAAATATTAACAATTATACTCAAGAATTATTCCTAAAATATAGAGTTGCCTAAATATGTACGTAATTTTTTGAGTGTTGTATGTCTTTCACAAGGTCCTGACCTTATTGGGAAACAGTTTTTCAAGGAGATGTGTGTACAGGATGAAGGATCTTGAATTAAGCAATCATAAATACATTATTCATTCCTAGTCATTACTGATGACCTTATGTATAATTTGTGAATGACAGAGCATAGCACAGCTATGAATGATTGCTGTGAGGTCATCAGTCATGGGCAGAAATTAATTCTGCATCTGGATGTGCCTCATTGCAAATGTTGTTTAACATGTCCGTGCTCTTTCAATATTGATGATTTTTGTGTTTCAGTATTTTCCTACGTTTAAGTATACTGCCTTGGGCAATGTGGGATGGAGAGTTCATCCAATAGTTTTTCACCTAGACAGGTGCTTTTTACCCAGAAACCTGAGACGTTAGGGTATTCTTGTCTTCATATTCTGGGAAGGGACTGATTATTCCTATAGGAAGCTATATTTATGTTAATAGAAGCTGTGTCACTGAATCTTAAAAAAGGACTGTGGCTTTGAATTTAGGAGTAATCTGTATATTTGGGAGTAGCACTTAAAAACAAGTTTATGAAAAAACCCTATATTTAATTTTCACAACAACAATTATTAAAGAATTAAAAATTATTATAGTATTTGATTGTGTTTAATATACCAACCTAAATACTCTCTTAGTATTTCACAGCAGTAAATTAATTCTATATTAAGTAATCTTTTGTGCATTAAGAAAAAGCTGCTCTGACCTTAATGGTGAATCCCTGATAGAAGAAGAACTTTCATCTTTGAAAACTGCCTCAACCACAGATGAGGATTTGTCTGTACTAAATATTCAAAGAAGTTATTAAAAATTAAGAATGCTCAACTGATTAGATAGGTATACAATCAATGTGGAGGGTTGACTCCATCTAGACACCAAGTGCCGACCAAAGCTGCTCTATCATATCCCCCCTCAGCTGGACAAGGGAGAGAAAATATAAAGGCTCATGGATAGAGATAAGGACAGGGACAGATCATGCACCAGTTACTCTCATGGGCAAAACAGACTTAACTTCAGGAAAGCTAATTTAATCTATTACTAATCAAATCAGAGCAGGATAATCAGAAATAAAAACTAAGTCTTAAACCGCCTTTCTCCTGCCCCTCCCTCCTTCCAAGTTTTAACTTTACTCCCAATTTCCTCTGTCTCCTCATCCCCAGTGGCACAAGTGGATGAAGAATGGGGGTTGTGGTCAGTTTATCACATGTTGTCTCTGCTGCTCCTTCCTCCTCATGGGGAGGACTCCTCACACTCTTCCTCTGGATTAATGTAGGCAATGGCAATATATTGAAGCCAAGTCCTGACTAAAGATATTTCTAGAAATTTAACACAAATTAACAAGTCAAGTAAAAACATTTTCAATTTATTTTACTCCTCATGAGATAAGACTATAGCTAAACTGACCCGTGCTCAAGTTTACATTAAAATGCAATTGATATCCTCTATAATCTAAGACTATTTGGACAGCATGGAAGAAGGCCCAGACTATTGAAAGTGTGATTAAGGTATTTTGCAGATCTGTCTTCTGCAGCTGTTCCTCTAATGCAGTAATGGAACCCATACACATATCGAGAAATAGTTCAACTGAAGCCACAGATTTCAGTGGCTCACATATCCTGCACAAACTTCAGGTTACAAAACCCTGTCTAGGAAACGTTCAGTTCCTCTGAGGCTTTATTAGGACAGTGATAACAACTTACCAAAAGAACTTTCAGATGAACTTAACCCTAACAATTAAGAGACATGAAAGCTTTTGAGTATCATATCGATAGATCTGAAATGAGAGCGTTTTGTGAGAAAAACATTCCAAAAATCCTAGCTGGAGGCAATACTCAATGAAGCAGTGGTGGAAAGAAGCAACTACACAACAAGCACCTTGACTTATTGGCTGTGGGCCAAATCTGCTGCACTTCAGTGCCCACAGCAAACTACCCCTTTGTTTCTACGGGAGCAAGGTTAGAAACATAATGACTAATAACTGGGATTATAAACAACACACAAAATTTTGGCTTTATATCTGGGCACTTTTACTGCAAAATAAAAGCACATTAAGAGGTAACCAGGAAAATAAAACCACAGAAAATTCATCACAGTATTCTAGCACTGAAAGGCGTGGAAGCTTTCTCTTCAGAAGGAGCAGCAGGCAATGGGTACAAGTTGCACAAGGAGAGATTTCATCTTGATATAAGAAAAAAATTTTAACAGTGAGAACAATCATCCAATGGAACAATGTCCCCAGTGATTTGGTAGGATCTCTGTCACTGCAGGTTTTCAAGACACAATTGGAAAAGTTGCTAGATAATCTCACCTTGATTTACTTTCCCATGAAATATTGAATCAAGAGATCTTTTGAGGTCCCTTCCAAACTGGGCTGCTCTATCATTCTGTGGTTTTATTACTATTACTAGTCATCAAACAACTTTTTCAACCAATTTTCAATGCCACTTAAAAACTCAACATCATTCCCCAATTTCTTTAGTATTTCAGTAAACTAACTAATAATGAATTCTAACTGCAATTGGTTTTGTTTATTGTAGTATTTGGTGCTTATGGAAGACAAAGTTGAAACTATTATTCCTTACAAAACATTTAATGAATAAAACTGCCAAACTATTTCTGTTCAAGTCAGCTGAAGGTCTCTGGGGTTTGGATTTTTTTCTGTTGATCTAATCCTCTCTACATTTATTTGTATTTCTGATCAAACCTAACATAGATGACCAAAGGCTTCTGATTATGTTCTCATTAGTTCTCAATACAATATTTTCAAAAGACTTACTTCTTGAGAAGCTCCTGTAAGTAGAAGACTGCCAACAGGATCTCAAAGAGAGAATTTGTTCCACCCTTTGTTCTGTAGTTTGAAAAGCTACACAGAAATCAATGAAATGAGTAAGTACAAGAAGTTCTCTATTCCCACACTAACCCAGGCATGTTTCATAGCACTAGATGGTTGGACAGTGAAAGAAAGTTCCACATTGCTGCAAGTTACTACATAGCAACAACCCGCAAGGTCTGTTCTTTGGACATGGGATTAGTCTGTGGTTCTCACAGAAAATACAGGGTATATTGAGGTAGTTTTACCTTTCATTGAAAGATTTAGATGTTTCTTCAGGTGATTTGCAGGATACTGCTGGGCAAGAATGTGCACTTAAGTAGGTTTTGTGCAGCGAGTGATGACAGGTAATTTGCAGCCCCGTGATAATCTGTATATGCATCAAAGCTCTAAAGTCTCTGAAACAGATTTAATTTATTTCTGAAAAAAATCAATCTTAATTTAAATACAAGCTTTTAATTTCTGATTCTGTCAAAGAGTTTGGTTTTGACCTTAGGCAAGATGCTTAACTTGTGGGACTTGAAGCATAGGGAATTCATGAAAGAATAAATCTATAAGTAGTTGTTGCAGATTTACAGACGGATTATACACTGGACCTGATTTAAATATCTCTTCAGTTGAGTTTGTATCTTTAATATATTTTAAGTTTAAATTCATTTACTGTGATATTAAAAGGTCAATTGAATCTTCAATCAGTAAATCTAAATAAACAGGTGATGACATCTCATGGGAGCCTTGGTTAGGCAGAAAAAATGCTCACTTCAAAGGAGAAGTTAAAAGAAATTAAAATGCACACAAAAGTGTGGAAAAGTACTTGGATCAGACTCTGTAGAAGGTATGAAATAATGAAAGTAGCAGCATTTAAAACTGATTCCCTTGCTACACAATCTTATGCAAGATTTTAGCTAAGAAGAGCTTTAAATTTTAAAGAATTTTTTTTAAGTTAATTTAATTTTTTTTAACAGGATTCATGCACAATTTCCTTCTAACATCAGTGGGCTTGCCCTTCTCTGCCCTGGTGCAAGTAATCAGAGTGGTTTAAGTGGTTCAGCTTGCCAGTTAGGATTGTGCTTACGTTTATAGTGACCAGACCTGCCTAGAAATATTTCATTAGAAAATGGCTGATTTCCTATATATATTTTTCTAAGAAAAAAAGTTGACATTACGTAAAGGCCACATTTCAAAGTGGGGGAAAAAAACCCACTGAAATAGCACAATTCCCCACAAAACAAAAAGAACAGCTGCAACATTGAGCAACAATATTTACTGAAACACCCTTCTCATTGGTAGGCCTTTTTTTCCCCTCCTTCTCTTTCATGATTTCTTTCATTTTATTTTTTAAGAACTATACATACATTGATTTCTATAACTCTTGCAGTTCATATGGAAAAGTGGATTTGTTTCTCATGGTTTACAGAAAGCAGAACCACCATTCAAATTCAGAGCTTAGCACAATTTATTAACGTCAGGCTGTACTATCAGGCTGTACAAATGTACTGTACTATCTCTCACTAGACAGACTTCAGCTTCAATTCAAAGTGAAGTTTGTAGCCTCTCCTTACTGAAACCCTAGTGGGAAAAATCTTTCCTTGATATGTAACTGTAACAGCTGCAGAAACAACAGCAGTGAAGGCATGCGTTCATCCAAACCCCACCTCCAAAACTCTGAGAATTCAACTGTACAGAAGCTTCACAAAATGTTCTTGTGTTTGGATTAATCTGTGGAGACCATCACTGTGGATAAAAAGCAATCTTATACTGAAATCCAGTGGGTACTACAACAACAAAGTGTAAACAAACAAATAAATTGAGAACAGAGTAAACACAGAAAAAGATAAAAACTTCTGGAGATAAAACAGTTATTACACAGAAGGAGGCGCATAACAGTTTCATCATGAAACAGATCTACACAGTGAAATGGAGATTGCTCCTTTCAGCTACTTCTTCCCCTTTTCAGGTTAAATATGCTTCCTAGGGGAAAAAAAAAAAACAAACCCTCTTCCTACTCTTTTGCTGCACTGAAGAACTCTGCGTTGTCTAAGTAGTTTAAAATCAAAAGCAGGCTGGGCCTATATACAGGAAATTATCTCTCAATACATAATGCACACAGGCATAAAATATGCATATACAGTTTCCTTGTAGTCATGGCAAGAATATGTATGAGCTAAGAACAAAATACCTATATCCAGATACTCAAATTGTATAGCAAATACAACTCCACTGAAGCCAACATGAGACCAACTGGAAAAGTGCTCTGCTTTCTGAGAGAAAGTTGAATAAGAACAAGATGAGAGTAATGAAGGGATTCACTACACCAAATACTATGTCCACCTCTTGCTTATGGACATTGCATACAATATTCCATAGCTCTTAATATCTTCCCTTGTTAAAAACCACAATCACTCACCTCCCCCCAAAAAAACCAGAAAACCAAAGCAACCCCTCCCCCTGAAACCCTTAAACCCCAAACAACAACAACAGCAAAATCAGGAAGATTTTTTTTTGTTCCAAACTAAAATAGAAGCACCTGAAGTTTCATGAACTACTGAAGTCCTCCTTACTGTAAAATCATTGTCATTGTGGAAGTTGTCACATCGTCTCCTTTTGATATAAATTACTGGTGAGCTTGAGTTCTTTCATCTTTCGCAAGAAAAAGTAATGTGGAATACTTATAGGCACTCCCTGACTTGTAAAAGTATTTATGGATGTAAACTGTGGGTGATAAAAGTCTTATTTGGCTTGTTCAGAAAGGGGAGTAAATTGCTCAGAAAACAAGTTTGACTTGGGAGTCATTTCTCTGTTGGGAGAACACAGTAGCCATGAATTTATACAGATACTGAAGAAGCCAGTGTACAAAACTGGAAAAAAGATCAAGACTAATACCTTTTATCTGTCACCATTCTGCTTAATATGAATATATTAGAATATTACCTTTTTTTCCTTGAACTGTGATTCAAATAATACTTTAATAATGGTCCCAGGCATATTATGGTAAGTTTAATCTTGTTTCCAAAATCCTTCAGAAATGCCATCTGCCACTAAAATGCTGCTCCATCTAGTTGTAAATCTGGGTTGAATGTAGTTAATGTTTCATTAAAAATAAGAGTATTTATATCAATCTTTATTTTTATAGAATCATAGAATAACCAGGTTGGAAGAGACCCACCGGATCATCGAGTCCAACCATTCCTATCAAACACTAAACCATGCCCCTTAGCACCTCATCCACCCATGCCTTAAACACCTCCAGGGAAGGTGACCCAACCACCTCCCTGGGCAGACTCTGCCAGGGCCAAATGACCCTTTCTGTGAAAAATTTTTTCCTAATGTCCAGCCTAAATCTCCCCTGGTGGAGCTTGAGGCCATTCCCTCTTGTCCTGTCCCCTGTCACTTGGGAGAAGAGGCCAGCACCCTCCTCTCTACAACCTCCTTTCAGGTAGTTGTAGAAAGCAATGAGGTCTCCCTTCAGCCTCCTCTTCTCCAGGCTAAACAACCCCAGCTCTCTCTGCCGCTCCTTGTAAGACCTGTACTCCAGCCCCCTCATCAGCTTTGTTGCTCTTCTCTGGACTCGCTCCAGAGCCTCAACATCCTTCTTGTGGTGAGGGGCCCAGAACTGAACACAGTATTTGAGGAGCGGTCTCACCAGTGCCGAGTACAGAGGGAGAATAACCTCCCTGGACCTGCTGGTCACACCGTTTCTGATACAAGCCAAGATGCCACTGGCCTTCTTGGCCACCTGGGCACACTGCTGGCTCATATTCAGTCGGCTGTCAACCAACACCCCCAGGTCCCTCTCCTCCAGGCAGCTTTCTAGACAGACTTCTCCTAGTCTGTAGCACTGCACAGGGTTGTTGTGCCCCAAGTGCAGGACTCGGCATTTGGCCTTGTTAAACCTCATGCCATTGGACTCAGCCCAGTGGTCCAGCCTGTTCAGATCCCTTTGCAGAGCCTCCCTACCCTCCAGCAGATCAACACTTCCACCCAACTTAGTGTCGCCCGCAAACTTGCTAAGGGTGCAGAAAGAAATTTATTAGAAGTAACCTACATGAAATAAAAGATTTCACCACTGTTTTTATGAATGCTTGCATGTTTCTCAAAGATTTGTATATGATCTGTATTCCAAGAAGGTTATGTGAGGTCAACCCCTTTGCATATTGAAACATAAGAAAGCTGGTATATCACATAATAAATCAACATTATTTTAGTAGTGAAATAGTATTCTACCAACACACCTCTAATTCTCCAAATTATAAGCACTGAATCTGGTACTCTTCACAAACATTTCTTTGAATAACCAAGAAGACTTGAAAGTAAGTACCTCCAAAACCAGAGATAATACTTTCCTTAGTCTCATAGAATCAAAGAATCACAGAATGGTTTGGGTTGGCTCACAAAGGTTTAGTAGGTTGAAAAGGTTTGAATAGGCAAAAATATTCCTTCTTATGGCACATTTACATGTGATATGACTTTTCATTCAGGGCAACAAACAGCATATTCAATAGCTTTGCAATAAAATCTAATAATTTAATTATTTATGGTACAATAGGATAGGTGTTACCAGATAACACCCATAAAAAGCTTAATTCAATGAGACCACCAAAATTTTATTTAGAGTGTCACTCACAAAAGCCTAATTTTGAAAGTGCAAGGATCAAGCTTAAAAACTCTATATTTAAGCATCTAAAGAGAAAAGCTACGTTACAGTTTTCAAAAACTCACAAATCACAACTCAGTCAAAGCATTCCCAGTTAACAATAGATTATGTTGCTTAAATTCATACATTTGCATTGTAAAAACCGTGCTTACAAATCTAAAGTAAGCATTTTCTCAGTAGAAAATGACACTTATTTTCCTAGCTTGTATTTTCATGGGTTTAAATGTAATTAATTCTTAAGATCTATATTCCTATCACATAATATTTTTCATGTTTTCATGCATACATTTTCACTTTTGTCTTCTACATGCATGCCTGCTGTTGATACTTAGTGAAATGGTAAGTACTGAAGTAATTTTTGATACCCTTCTAAGCTAGATATTTACTCATTTGACAGAAGCAAAAGTAGAAAAACAAACACCACCCTAGCAAAAGATGGAATAGTGATTACACATCAAAATCCATACTTACAAATCAGGTATTCTGTTTATCAGTTTTATGCTCTAAGTCAACAATCAGAGTTCCTTCTTTCACTCTCTGTGATCCACTGCGTTTTTAGTGTAATGTAATCATACCAAAGTACTTATACGATTAGAGACTTTTAACTTCCTTATTACTGATGGAATTTGGACTAATTAATAATTCCCAAAAGAACACTTAGCGTAATCTACATTTTGACAATAGAGCACGAAAATTCAAAGAAAATATATGCATATTTCCAGCTGTCTTTGAATTATAACAGTGACATTAATAATTTGCTATATTCATTGCTCAGCATTTATTTAAAATGCTCATAGAGCACAATAAACATAATTAAAATTAATGAAACCTAATGAATATACAGCGGAATAGATGTCAATGTCAATTGTATTTACCACTTAAAAAGAACTCTGAAATTGGAGGTTTGCAATTCATATTTGATTTATGTGATAGTTGACTGCTATGATTAATTGATACAAGTTATCTTTCTTATTTTGCTGCTACTGAAATGCTAGTAAGAGGTTATCAAAATGAGAGCAATTATTTATGAAACAATTATGTGGTAACTTTTGTATGTTACTCCAAAGCAGTTCTTGTAGTGATGGAACTTACGAAACCTCAATATTTTACAATGAGATTCTCCCAGTTGTTCTAACAATATTGTGGCTTCAGTTTTAGTTAAAAGTAGATAAATTGGCGTGTATATAACATGTTTGCTTTAGCTGTTATGTTTGTTGTGTCAACTGTATCTAAAATCAAGCATACAAAATGTGAGTTGCAAATAATACTTCATAAGATTTAACAGAATTATGTAGTAGAACTATGCAAAATCACTCCATGTAAGGATATGCCTGAATTAATCATTAAAAGCAAGGAATCAGGGCCATCAGTGTTTCACAACCAGGCCAAATATTGTCCTTTGACCTTGATTTATAGCTACATACTGTCTAGAGAAGCAGCTGAGCTGTTACATAAAACACACCATAGTGAACAGAAGAAATGCACATCTGATGCAAAATGTTTTAACTTCCTCCTGTTTTAATTGTGTTGTCCTTAACAAATATTAGAGAGGTGATTATATAGGTCCTGTTGAGCACCTAGCACATAAAATGCTTTATTGTACATGCTTCTGCACACAGCAAGTCTGGGTAATTCTTTGATTCATATGGACAGTTATGACTACTTATGGATATTTCAGGGGGTGTTGCCCAGAGAACCTATGTCCACTTATCCCACATCAAGAGCTTTAACTATGATTTTTTTTCTCGTTAAAATCTTTTCTTTCAGCTGTGAAGAGCTAATGATGGTGCAATATATAAACAAACAGCATGTTCACAACTTTAACTGCCAACAGTCTTCTAAAATAATACGTATTGAATAGTTTTCACTTTGTTTTCCTCTCATAACTGCCTGTATGTTTCTGATTTCTTTGAAAGAAACAACATAACAAAAATTAAACTTTTTTTTTTCTCAGCTGACCTCAGGAATAAAGCAGCAGACTGTAAGGGTTACATATCACGTGTGTTTCCTTGGTGATGAACTCCCACCAAACTCTAACATATCAGATTAGCTGACAATTTGACATTACACGCTCATCCTCACATCTCTGTTCATTGACAGTAGAAGGTACCAACACACACCATATACTCCATTCTATACTGTTTCCTGGGGTGGACACTCTCTTTTTAGGCTCCCTTAGCCTGCAGTTTGAATACGACACACTGAGCCTAATGTGCCCAGCCTGAGCCAGGCTAGCCCTGCATGATACCAAGCCAATATGTCTTTTTCTGCCTTCACCACAACACTACCTAGTAGAAGCTGAAGATAAAATATTGAATATCACCACCAGGCACTTTTAAAGTCTAGTTGATTTGATATGAATGATCTGGAGATATATATAAGAGGCTTAGAAAACCCCAAATTTGTATTTGATATTAATTTGAATTAGGTTCATACACTGCTTTTGAAGAATGCAGAGAGACAGGATCATTGTATCACTGTTTTGAAAGATAAATATATATACAAAAACAACTAAACTCTGACAAGCATGCCTTGGAAGACAGGAAGAAAGGAAGCCAACAAGGCATTATATCTCTACCTCAGAGGCTTGTTTTTTATCTCCTTTTCAAAGTTCTCATCTGGAATGTCCTTTTCAGACTGTTTTATCTTCTTGGCATATGTGTATAGCAGAATTTTACATAGCTGCTGCTGCAAAAAAAAAATGAAGTCAGAAAAAGTGGTTCCAGAAATAATCCACAAGTGGCTCCAAAAAAAGATCATCTTTCCATTTAGGAAATGAATGCATTAAGAATCATTTAAACTATAGCCTATTATTAAATTCAACCTTCATCTGAAGGGTTTGATTACTCTCATTGGCAACTTTTGAAATTACAATCCCGTGTACAAAATTGCATTTGTAGAGGACTTGCTTTTTTTATTTTTGAATACTTCCTTCTCCAAAGCTGAGTGCAAATCAAACATATTTTTCACCCACATTCTGCATTTTTTTTATGAATAAGCAAGAACAACAGTGTATGCATTTAAATCCTGAATCTGCACGCTTAGCCTTCTAAAATTTGCCTCACAAGCACAGGCAAGTTACATATTGATCCATTCAACAGTGTATTTCTCTGGATTACCTGCTGTTTCTTTCTTGAACTGCCATAGATTTATCACATTGTACCATTTGAGAAAGACACTTATTTATATTGAAAGATGTTTCAAAGCCAGCTACTGCGCAGTCCTCTGAGATCTCTGATGTTCTTGGCAAGTATAATTTCTAATATGAATGGAAATGTACGTATACAGCTCATAATTTCAATTGACTGTGCACCAGGATGTCCTGCAGATTTAATATAGAGATCATCATTGTTCAGATATCTGAATAAATGGAGTTCATTTCTGTGGTTCTACAGTTCTATGCAATTCACTTATTGCTTGCAATTTTACTTGGACTTGACTTAAATTGTCAATTATTGTTTTGCTCAATGGCCCAATGAAAAGGACTCTCTATTTTGCTACCAGAGCTTTCATAAATAATGCCATGAATTTTTTTTTTTTCCTAATGAATGGTGAAGATGTGCAATTCAATGTTTCAATGAAATTGAAATTATCTTCTGGAAGCTGTTTTGCTTCATTTTCTCAAGTCAGTGAAGAGACTAATCACTCTATCTTATTAATTGTATACTCCCACAAATGACTTTGCAAGCCCTCATGTTGACAAGCTTCCTTTTCAAACTAGTTTCACTACAGTACTAACCATCCTGCACATCATCATCTGCTTAACCCCTACCTGAAATCCCATGAGAACAGCTCCTGACTGATTTATAGTTCCCACTAGAAAAACAAAGCAGAATGATATCTAATGAAGAGGAAGCACTGAAAAGCTCCTTTATTCACAAGAAAACATTGACAAACTTAAACAAACAAACAAAAAAAAGCAGATATTCTCACTGTTTCTCAAGAGGTTTTGAAATAAAAACAGAAATGCTGGAGAGAAGTGGGGTTGAGAGGGAGAAAAAAACTTCTGCAGATAAAACTCTTGGGATGATGCCCTCCTTCCTGAGCTATGGTTTTGTGATCCTCCATTTGTTTTTAAATGTTTCGTCAAAAACAGTACTATTGTGCTTGTTAGAATTTCATTTCGTTCATTAGTGATTCAGATATTGTGCCAAAATGCCAAGATACACATGGACAGCAGTGTACAGACAGTACTTCTCTTGACAAAATGGTCACACATAGATGTTTTTCCTGATATTTTATTGTCAATCTATATAATGAAAAAGGTAACCATCAATGGGTTCTGGAGTATGCTTGAATACATATAAAGCCACTTACAAAAGTACACAGAGGACTCTTCTTTCTGAATTATGTTATTCATCATGTTTTTGAAAGAACTGTGAAAAAAAGCCCCATGGTAATTTCATTGCCTATGGATGCAGAGATGCTTGAAACAGAAACAGAATACCTGTTATTATGTGTGTATGTATAAATTAGAAGCAATTTGCTCTGAAGATGTTACTTATTGAGCTATTGAGAAAAAGCCTAACTGCTGCCAGAGGCAATGCATTATCCGCAACAGAGTTGAATATGCGATTCAGTGCTCTGCTAAGCTAATTCCCTGCAATGCTTCATCCTATGCAAACTACCTCTCAGCACTCACAACACAAAATGCGTGGTTTCTTTGCATATCTTAAATTCTGTGCAGCAAGAGAGTGACCAACAATTTTTGTGATGCTCAGAGTAGAAAAAGTGTACTATTGTATACTTTACTGAAAAAGTATACCATTGTAACCCAGGCACTGAGCACTTCTGTAGTGGTTTTTGTCAAAGGAGCATGACTTGTTAAGCTTCCTGGAACTCTTCTGAGATACATGCAAGATTTGCATGCTAAGGCAACTTGTGCTTTTCAGTGATGAAAGGTACCACACACTACTTAAACCACATTCAACTGATAATATTTAGGAAATTTTATTTGCAATATATTAACTGAGGAGAAATTTTACAAATACTGTTTTTCACCCACAGTCATCCCCCCAGTTCATGAAGGAATTTTCTTGAGAATCATAGATAAATTCAGATTGGATGAGGCTTTAGGAGATCATTAGTCTAACATCCTGCTCAAAACGAGGTTAGATCAGATTGCTCAGATCCTCTTCTATTTCAATTTATGTTTACTATTTCTTATTCTTATGTTATGTACCTCTGAGAAGAGCCAGGCTTTGTCCTCTTCATAATCACCTCGTGGGTACTGGAAAGCCGCTAACAGATTAAATCCCACTGAAGTAATTTCTTCCCCAGACCGAACAAGCCCTACTCCTTTGGCTTCTCCTCACAGAACAAATGTTCTGGCTCCCAGTTATCTTGGTGAGTTGCCTTAACTCACTCCCATTTAACAATGCCTTTCTTGCACTGAAGACACCATAACTGGATGCAGATTGTGGCCTAAAAAGCGCTTAGTAGAGGGGCATGATCCTTTCCTGCAATCTCCTGACTATGCTGCTTTTCATACAGCCCAGGATGCTCTTAGTTGTCTTTACTGACAGGTCATCTACACCCACAGTGTAGGTCATCTACACCACAGTGACACAGGTCACTACATCCCATAGTGCTCTGTCAAATTTAAAGGGATCTTTCTTATAAATTGTCTGTGAAGAAATCAAGAAGATATTTCCGATACATACACAATTTGCTTTCAAAGCAGATTATGTTGTTTCTAAATACTGCCACTCATGAAAGACAGTCTTTCTACTGTTACTGTTAGCAAAAGAAAAGGATGAGACTTTCCTGTATCTTTACAACACGTCCAGTGTGAAGCAAGGTCTCATGATCATGCAAGTTCAGAAGTATCAGGTAAACTAGCTATGAATGACATGATGTAAGATCAGGAACCTATGTGAAAAACGTTGCCTTAGTCAGGCTGTCAACAATTTAAAATTTTTCACACAAACCCTTTTTTCGCACCTTTTTAAGCAATAAAGGAATTTAAATACTTTGATATTTTTAAATCACATCATGTGATAACAGCAATAAATATATCAGTGATTTAAGGTTGTATGCTCCAACAATAAGTCTAGAGCATGACTAAACATTAATCAATTAACAGTTGCATGTATAATGTCTTCTAACTCATGTATTTTTTTCCAAATTTTATGGTACATTTTTATTGCAGTATAGACAATCATTACAGAGGCGAAAAGAATAAGTACAAATTAAATAGTAGATATTAAGATTATTCAGAACTCAAAGCATGTTTTGCATTCAATTAATACATATATTTTTAATTATTTAAATGTCAAGGACAGACAGTGCATTATAAAACATAACTTAGAGAGGCACATAGAAAGAACCATAATTTAAGCAAGAATTTCTGTTTTGTGGAGATAGGAAAATAAATGCTCAGCAAAACCAACATAAGCATGCAGAATGTTTAAAAGACCACTGCTTAACAAAACTGGTCTTTTTTTATTCGATGATACACACGGGAGAAGTTTAACTTTATTTAAGAGTGAGTGAATCTCTGTGGATGTGTGTGCGCACATAAGAGAGGAATATTGACTAAAATAATAATCACTTTAAGAAAGAAATTTGATTAATTAACATATAAGCAATTAACATAAATAGTCTAAGTTATTTCACATTTCTGACTTAACAACTAGTGTTTGATTAGACTGTCTTGGAAACTGTCACATGTGATCTGATTACTATTTAATAATTACTTGCTTTAAGAATACAGTCTCTTAACGATAACAAAATCATAGTCCCAGAGGAAAGTATTAGAGACAATTATATCATTTTTGATGTGAGTGAATTGAATTATTAGGCATTAAGTCTTCCTGAAAAGAAGTCATGACTACTTCATTTTAAATTCATGCAGCTAACATTATTATTATCGCCATGTAGTCTTACACTGATTACTCTAATAGAATGACTGACTGCCAAAGTTAATTTCTAGAGGTCCTGCTAAATGACAGCCTTGAAGTTCGGCTCATTTGTGTGGCCAACTACACAAACGGAAATATTTGACTTTTCGGCCCTCCCATCACACATCTATTACAGACATAATGCTTGCTTAAAACTAGATTATCTGCTAAGCATAGTATTAGCTCTGAGGTCAAAGAGTGATAAAAGGTGCACAAAGTGTAAATGGATACTGAAGGAAGGGCAGACTTCCTGCAGCCAGAATCTGCCCGCTCCACAAAAGGTCTTCCCAAATTTGTGCAAAACCTTTTAAGCTTGCTGCTGCTCCTGTTCTTTCAGTGATAGGAGGCTAAATGGGGAGGGAAACTAAGGACACTGTATGTTTCTGTGTTCAGGAGCAGCACTGGAGCACTGAGTTGTTATAGAATCATAGAATCATAGAATAACCAGGTTGGAAGAGACCCACCGGATCATCGAGTCCAACCGTTCCCATCAAACACTAAACTATATCCCTCAGCACCTCATCCACCCGTGCCTTAAACACCTCCAGGGAAGGTGACTCAACCACCTCCCTGGGCAGCCTGTTCCAGTGCCCAATGGCCCTTTCTGTGAAGAATTTTTTCCTAATGTCCAGCCTAAATCTCCCCTGGTGGAGCTTGAGGCCATTCCCTCTTGCCCTGTCCCCTGTCACTTGGGAGGAGAGGCCAGCACCCTCCTCTCTACAACCTCCTTTCAGGTAGTTGTAGAGAGCAATGAGGTTTCCCCTCAGCCTCCTCTTCTCCAGGCTAAACAACCCCAGCTCTCTCTGCCGCTCCTTGTAAGACCTGCTCTCCAGCCCCCTCACCAGCTTTACCAGCTGTTGCGAAGGTCTCAGGTGTCCCTGGCACTTCTCTGTAGTTAGACACAGATGGATCAGTTAAGATAAGAGCTCTTCCCTTTCAGGCAGCTACAGAAAGAGGATTAGCAACGTTCGCTCCTATTGCATAGTATTGACAACCCTAGAATAGCTCCAGGAAAGCAACCTTGGCAAAGACACAATAGACCCTGAGGAGAAACCAGACAGTTCTTATAGTGACTTTCCAGTACCTGAAAGGGGCCTACAGGAAAGCTGGAGAGGGACTATTCATAAAGACTTGAGGTGATAGGATGAGGGGAACGGGTGTAAACTGGAGAGGGGCAGAGTTAGGCTAGAATTAGGCTAGTTAGGAAGAATTTCTTCATCATGAGAGTGGTGAGACACTGGCACAGGTTGCCCAGAAAAGTTGTGAATGCCCCGTCCCTGGAGGTGCTGAAGGCCAGGTTGGATGGGCCTTGGGCAGCCTGATCTAGTGGGATGTCCCTGCCCATGGCAGGGGGGTTGGAAGTCAATGAGCTTTAAGGTCCCTTCCAACCCTAAATATTCTATGATTCTATGATCCCTCATGCACCATAACCACCTACTGCAGTTAGCCAGGGTGTGAGAAAAGGGGAAAAGGAGACTTATAGGGTCATAAGAATAGGATGAAATCCTCCAAGCTAGCATATGTTTATTGACAGATTTCAAGCGCTAAAGAAGAATCTGTGACATGCTCTGTAAAAGTGTGTGCTTTCTCCTACTAATCAGGGGAAAATAAAGCTGCAGAGTGAAAGAACACCAGCACAAGAAACAGGCCCTAATGTTCCAGGTACAGGGGATGTTGTTCAGCAGCAAATCCAGGAAACAAATCAGGACTCCCTGGACTTGCATATTTTCCAGGAAACTAATTATTACCTTACAATCACCTCTACCTCAAATGAGAGATGTCTGAAAACCTCAAAATTGGGAAAGTTCTGTCACTGGCCTGCTGAAAGAAAAAGACTTTTTTTTTTGTGAGTTTTACCTCATATTCATGGCCCATAGTACAGGCAAAATTATGCCTGCCCTCTGTTTTGATTATATTGAGTCCAATATGATCCAGTATTTGAAGGACTTTTTGTACCAATGGATGTTCTTAGCTTGTTTTTATAGAGTTCCATTTTTAATGTATACGTTTCTCTCTCTTCTTCATCATGGGGGTAATCCTGATTTCTAAGCACCGTAGGTCAACTATAAAAAAAAATCTGATTTTCTGATATCTCTGTTTGAAAATGAAATGGCTGTTTTGAGGAGTAAAAATTGGCATATAGCAGCGAAAAAAGGGGAGCATATATAAATAAATACATCCTTGTAGCCATAGAAGAAAGATGATGAGGGTTATCAAAACTATATATGACTTTTTTCCCCCTCTGCTTCTGGCAATTTCTGGAAAGCAGAAAGCTTTGCTGCGGTTACAGCTGAAAACCCAAAGGCATATGTATTGCTGTTATAGTGTTTCCATACTGAGATCTTCCAAAGCTAGGGAAGTTTTATTGAACTGAAATTTTAGAATTAAAAGTGAAAAAACATAATCCCTGCACATTGGAGAGAATCTTAAAGGAACATAACAGGTATTAAAACTGAGACAGTTTGGGCAGATCTCATCCTTATCGCATGCATGGATGGCACAATAAACCAACAATTGTGGCTCAAAATAAATAATGATTATGGTACTATATCGCACTGGAACAGAATGCATGCAATTATCCTTTCAATATCATGCTGAGCCAGTACGGTATTGTGTGTGTCTTTTTGAATTTCTTAAATATTTCACAATTCCTCTAGCAATATCCTCTAAAATTTTTACTGCCTTTACTTTCAACTTCAATTAGGTCATTCTAATCAAAGGCCATATTAAATCACTGAGCCTAAGCATCTTCTAACAAACTTTAAGCATTACTTTAGTAAAAAAATTGTAGCTGGAATACATACAATGGTCTTCCATCAGCTGGGTTTTTTTCCATGTCATTAGAAAAATGAATAATATATTATCTTAAATTACTTGGCAATCATTTTTACCACAGCTTCTCATTTTAAAGGACTGTATTCTTTGTTATGAATTATTGCTGTGTTCATTGTAGAATTCCTTGTTTAATGTTGAACTGCGGGCATATTCTGTGGCATAAACTTTACTAAAAGTATCAGAGAATCCTCAGATTAACTTATTTGTCTTGCTGCTTTAGTAAGTCAGTTAGATTTTCAACAATGATCTTTGTCTGAATTTCCTACACACAGCAGAAAAGCTGTTCATAGATAAGAGGTGTTCCACCTCCACTTTGCTCTCTATTTCACAGGGACACTATGATTAGCAAGGGAAAAGGAAAAGGAAAATTCAGTTTCCATGGTCTGTGCATTTCAGCTGGGAAAGTCAGGTTCATTCCTGTTCTCTCCTCTAAGAACATTAGTAAATGCAGTATATAAAACAATGTCTTGTGACACCCCCATTGTTGTGGCTCAGCTATTGTCTTCTGAGAAAAGAAATAGCATATTAGCCAAAATTATTTTTACTACATTTAGATGGAATTACACTAACTAGATATGGAAATATCAATGAATATTTTAATAACAAATTGCTGAAAACCTATTTCAGCCTAACCCAATTAGTTATTTTTATGAATCAAATACCTTTATGACCCCAGAAAGAATGTCAGAGGGTTAGATGCTGTTGCATTCTTTGGGTATATTATGCCAGTTAATGATAAATTCTTCTCATTAGCGCAAAACATTATAATGGTTAAAATTCATGTAAGCTGTTTCCACACAAAATTGGTATCACCTCTTGGCATCAAGCGATTTCATGCTATACCAAATATTTCTCACCTCCTGGAAATGATTTGACAAAAAAATATTATAGGCTGCATGCTACTAAAAATTAAAGTAAAAATAAATATGTACCATGCCTATCTGCACCAAATTTGTACTGCTGTGTCGTTTAGCACAGATTTAGTATTAATAATCCTGAAATCAGGACATCAGGAAAAAATATTGATAAGTGCTAAAAGAAAGTATAAGCAAGCCATACTCTGTGTAAGAGCTGATGGATCTATGATACTCATACTATCTGGGTGAGCTCCCTGTTGAATGTAAAGTTTAGTTTCCAGTTTACACAGAACAGTAAGAAAGGATTTGGAGGAAATCAGATGCAAACTATGTTGCAAAACAGAAACCAATACATGAGTAAATTAAACAAAGAAAAGCAAGGAAGACAAACTAATTTAATTGTATAAGCAGCAGCAGTAAAACACTGCAGAGATGAACAACAGAAAGGAGACATCTTTCATAGTAAAATGTGAGAAAAATCAGAAACATCTCATAGATAAGTCAAAAAACCAACACAAAGTTAACAGCTGATATCAAAGTTTTAGATCAAATTAAGTCCTAAGAGCTCTACTCTGAGTCCAACTTATCCTACTTTAACAGAAACAGGTATAGAAAAAATACAGGACTCTTGTCCTTCAAGGAAACAGTTGCATATATATGTTTCATGCCTGCATCAAATGAGAAATCTCACCATTGGTTTCCTGGCTTTCTCCTCGTACTCTTTCACTGGTGTCATTGACACCTTTCTCCAATTCCGTAGATGACCATACTAAACACATACTCTCTTTGAAGTTGACAGGATTTTGTGAAGAAGCATAATTTATACCTCTACAAATTAAATTGAACTTATTTATTGTAAAATGTAGAATGAATAATCAACCCCAAAATCAATGTAGTTCAGTGTGAAAATTTAATGAAAAAAAAGTATAGAAAACTTTAAGGAAAAATCAAAAGAGAGGGAAACAGTATATAAAACAAGAATAAAAGCAAAATAAATGGTCCCTTTTCCTTCAGATGGGATTCAGCATTCACAGAGTCTGTAGCAATATGGGCCTTTGAGTACATGGGCAAACTGATGAGCTAGTCGGTTTCTCTGCTGGCAGTGAGAATCACTCTTACTCCATACCGCAAATCAAAAAACACACAAAAATGTGTGGGCTGTACTGAAGATGAAAAACATCCATCCTTCAAAGGAAACAGAAGTAATTTGTCTATTAAAAATAATTATGCATATTAATTATACTGCTGTAACTGGCATCCATCTTCCAAGTTTGAGGGAGGCTTTCGCAATATCAGTGGAATCTATCAACTTTTCTTTTTCAAATGTAAATGTAACAGTCTAGTGATTTGTGGAGTTTAGTTTTGCGTTGTGTAGAACTCACCTTTTCTCTTTCAACCAGTTTAAACAGAACATTTTTTTTCTTACTAACCCAGAGAACTGTGATATGTACTTCTCTGCACAGTGTCCAGTTCAGCTGGATGAAAGGAATGTTCATTGCCAGCAGGGAAGAGTCAGGGAACACACCCAAACTAGCACTGTCTCCAAAGTCTCACTTTATATCTTTCTACAGAAAACAGTTCTTCTAAGAATACTAAATCTGCCAGATACCTGATTCAAACCCAAATCTTTGTGTCACACATACAATCAATGTCAACTTATGCTGAACCCACAGCCACTGAAGTAGCTGTTTGTTTTTAGTCTCATGAGAGTCAACTTTGTAAAGAAGAAATAAAGTAATTAAAAATGTTTTTCTTTATTTACAAATTAAGGTAAAAAAAAAAGACAACTGCAGCTGTTTTGAGACTTGATTATTTTCCCCTGAGATAAAAGAAACTTGTTTCAAACAGAGCACAATCTAAGCTGAATTTTAACAACTGCATCAAATAGGTCCTCACACAGGAAGTTATAACTGTTACAACATCAGCAACTTCTTATTCTGATTTTCGTAGAGATTTAACATGACCAAGAAGGAAATAATCTGGTATCTATACTGAACTTCATTAAGGTCGTTGAAATATAGTCAGAATCAAACTGCCACACAAGAGATGAAAAAAACCCCAAAACAACTTATAAAAGTGCTCACTGAAAGTGTTTTATCTCAGTTTGGGTTCTTCTTTTTTCAAGTTAACACCTGGTTCTGCAAAACAAATTTTCTCTGTAATTTCAGTTCCACACTCAGTTCTGCATCATGACATAAATTAATTGTATTGCGTATATCTTCTTTGGGGAGGTTACTGAAACTGGGCTCTATCTCATATTTACACAAAAGTAACTCAGATATAAAGAGAACTTAATGTTCTTCATCTGGAGCCACTCTCTTCCCATGGACTAGAGAGACAACCTACAGTGACTGCACTCCCAGCTAAAGCACTTCAGCGGTAAGGGGTTGATGCAAAGTGCCTATTTATCTACTTTAAATAAAAGCTCATTTCCCTGCATTAAAAAAATTATATTAGACTAAATTTTTTTAGTGAATATTTTTCAAGTTGGAATGATAACTTGGGATACATATTTTGGGGTGTTAAATTTGGGTAAGAAAAGAAGCAGGAGTATGGAAAATCAGGTAGTTAAGGAAAATAAAACATCACCAGAGGAGGCCTCAATATCTTCTTTTGTTTCTCCAGATCTGAAGTGAAAAGTTTCATCTTTTTTACAAGCTATCACTATTCTTACTAGAACGTCAACATCTAAGCAACTGAAATTGAAGGTAGCTAAACTTCAGTTCCATTTTCTTTGCCCTCATGCAGCTTCTACTCAGCTCAGTCTGATACAAATCAAAATGACTTTGCCTTTTTATGAGCACAAAACTGTGCCTCTGTACCTTCACTACCCCTTTAACTGTAATGTGGCTTCACAAGACATCAAACCTACAGCAAAATAAAATTTCCTCTGAACAGCAGCCTATGAAAAAGAAAGGGATTTGATTAAGGAAGACAAAGAGATGAGGTGTCAGTTCCCATTTTGAAATGAGTGATCAACAGACATCACTTGGAGAGAGACTGAATGAGCATATTTCAGTTCTAACAGGTTTACTTTCTGCGATGCCACTAACCAATAATTATAACATATTGTAAGTGATCCAGGGAGGGCCTATATAAATAGAAAAAAAAAACACATTTGAAAAGGGGCAGGAGCTAACACCTTCTTCAGTGATTGTAATTTGTGCTATTACAGGGCTAGAAAGAAATATATAATTTTCTCATTACTTTCCTAACTGGTTTGTTACGTAGATCAGACACCTGAAAATTAAACACTGCACAAACAGTTTTAGATCATGCCAGGTTCACTTTACAGATTTGCCTCCCTTGCTTTGCCTTAGTTTTATAATTATAAAAGCATATTATGTATCTTTTTTTTTTTAATTATTTCCACTTCACAGTACAGCTTTTATAGTGACAGATGTGCCACTTTGGCAAGCTGCAAACATTGCTCAGAACTTGCATCACCAAGACCCATTTGAAGGAGATGGTGACATAGCTTGAAATTAAAAACTTTGCTGTATAAAAACATCAGTCTCAAACATGAAAAGACAAGGGAATGAAAACTAATAAATGTAATCCCTAAAGGAGACAAAATACAAGATCTTTCTTCAAGCTTTCAGATCTACATGGTATAGAACTGAGTAGATGGTATGTTTCTTTGTTTCCTCTCCTGTCATAACATCAAAGCCTCCTGAACAGGAGAGAAGCATCCCACTAGTGATTTTATTTTGAACTCACACTCTGGACTCCTGTACTTGTTACAGGCTAAACACTTGCTATAAATATGTACTTGTAAGTAGGTAATGACCCAACAACTGTGTTAGACTGTTAAGTTTCTTTCATCTTTCTCCTTCCTGCTAAAACCCTACCATTCATTTATGGGGGATTACAATCACCAATTCAACTCATGGGTAGAATTACCATTTATTAAATATGCACATTTTTTTTTAGTGGAAAACAGCTGGCAATTTCTTCAGTGTAGTGCTAGGATACTCTAGGCAATTGTGTATAATTTTGATTCATATGTCATATTGTGCTTTGGAAAAGTCACATGAATTTCAAATACCAGCCACTTTACTGTGGTACCTTGCAATTTCCTTGTTATGCACAGGCAGAGCAATCCAAGTAATGGGATTACTCAGACTTAGAAGTACCTTGTGAGGTCAAACAACTAGTGAAGAGTGCAACTAAGCTATATTCCATCAGTGTGTGTATATATATACACACTGATGGAATATAGCTTTTATCTATCTATCTATCTATGTATATATCAGTCCTAAAACAATAACTTATTTGAACAGAAATATTGTGGATGATTACGCATATTCAAATTTGGAAGCCAAAAATTGTGTTAAGATCAGCCAGAACATACAAATAATAAAACAGTACTGAAATGTATTACAATAATTGTGTCAATGAGGATAGGGAGAACAAAACACTGAGCAACTTGGTCTGATATCATGCCTGACTCTGCTTTGAACAGGTTGGACTAGAGAACCTCTGAAGTCCCTTCCAACCTGAGTTATTCTATGGGTCTGTGGAGAAAGATGCCACCATTTAGAATGCCAGTCAGATTTTCACTTTTCCCCAGAAAGTAGTGCATAAAATATAGAAACTGAATATCCAAAAGACAGTACAAGATATTCCAGCAGAATCAAATTTGGGTTTTAGAGAATTAAAAATCACATTCTAATAAAATTTATGCCTGTTAAAAATCACCAGGGGAGAAACCTTTGTAGCCACACATTTGGTCTGCACTGAAGTCTTGACACAACTGGTATCAGAAAGAGTTGCAAGAATAATAATAGTGAAGCTGATGGGCAAATCTAAGAAGACACAGCACACTGGAAAAAAAATCCAAGGTAACATAGCCTTTAGCAAGAGGAAAGGAGAAATGTCAGAGAAAGAGATGTATTTGCAATCTAGAGTTCAGTTTTGTAGAAATATTTTTGGCAATGATGTTCATTTTCAGATAGTTGAATTTCTTATTTAAAAGAAAACATGAGACTTTCTTACAGAAACTACGAGGTATTCTATTGGGCTTTAAAAATTTTTTTGTATTCCTTTTAGGTAATCTTCACTCTTTTATTTGCAAGGATGAGAGTTCTGATATCAGAATATTCACACATGCTGGCAACAATAAAGGATCTTCATATGAGAAGCACAAAAAAACATTGTGCATCCACATATTCTTAGTTCATAGAATCATTAAGGTTGGAAAAGACCTCCAAGACCATCAAGTGCAACTGACAGTTGCTTAGTCAGAACAATCTTTTTTGGCTTAACCAGAAAGAATGTTTCTCTCTGCTGAAACACATACTCAAAACAAGATAGGTTTTCTGAGGTGGCATACCTTCTGCCCACTTTCTACATTCACCTCTAGACAGGACTTTTCAAGGGACTACGAGCTCATTAAACTGCCACAGACTTAAGTATTCACAGCTTGATTTCAGTTGATTTCTATTACATTTGATTTCAGTTTTATTCTTGAATTTATGGAAAGTTTCCTGTTTCTTATGTCTACTCGCTTATTTGTCTTCAGCAAGTCTTTATCATATTAGTTTGCAATTAGGTCCCACATTGAATTTTTGTAAAACTAAATTAAGACATAGACGATGTTATTTCAGCATTACAAAAAGAACAGGTATTTATTGTATGAAACATGACCATCAAAGTTTTGGAAGTACTTTGTAAAAAACTACGTATAATTGAAAGCAGGTAAAGGATTGAAGAACATTACAGTGCCTGGGGTTTGCCTGTTTTCTTTGGACACCAGACTAGAAGAAAATCTCAGTAACAATATATTCTTTTGTATAATGCAAAATAATGTTCAGGAGGAATTTTTCCACTTTTCCCTTGTGTTTCTTTTTTCTTCTAGAGCCTCATCAAATGCACTGAATAGCTTTATTTTGAGAACTGGAAAAACAATGATATAACTATAAACAATTCATGCATATATTTCTACTTTATAGGATGGAACTTTCCATCTTAAGATAGTTCTGTTTAGCATTTGTGAGATCATTGCCAGACCCTTTTTTCTTCAGTTGTTTGTTTGGATCCATTCCCTTTAATATGGAAAACAAACTGTTTAAGTGAAAGAGAATGGTGCCAGTCTGATATCCAGACAGTGTTGTTCTATTTTAAACACAGAACAATCATCTCCAGTGTTGCCTCATTCCAGTCTTACATCAGTTATGGGAAGGTTATTGCCAAGTCTGCACCAGAGTGGCAGCTAAGAACAGAGGCATACAAATGTTTCTGAATCTGCACCTCCATATTCCTGAGGAGAGGAGAAAAGCTGGGAATTTTCTGTTCACTACCAGTGAATTTAAGATCTATGCTTTCTGCCCCATCTGTGTGAGAAAACTCCACTATAGTTTGAACTAACCAGATCTGCCAACACTGCAGTATACTTAGAACAAGTTTTACTGAAGAATGACGCTATATTTCTGCCAGGAAAACAATACTGAATCTATACTTCTTCATGCGTCTAAACTTCCCTTTATGTGGACATATTGAGACCAGTAGGAAAATCTAAAAAGCTAGCTGATTTCCTGGCAATAATGTTCTCATCTGTGATTCTGTGGCAATTAACTAAAAACATGAATACATAATTATTTGATTGAATAAAATGTATCCAGTTTGATAAATTTGGGAAAATACTGTAGAATTTGTGAGCATTTGGAAAACAGAAAGGGAAGTGTGATAGCTACCAGAAAAATATAGAAGTCATTTTCATTGTAGAATAACAGGCTTCGCAAACAGGGGAAAAAACATAAATATTAACTAAAGCATTTGAAACTTTCTTTAAATGGCATTCTAAAAATGAGTTAGTTGAGAAAGGTTCCTAAATGTAGGAATAAAACTTCACCAAAAAAAAGCTGAAGACTAGTAAGAAATAGTTTACTGTTAAAGTGGACAGTTGTACCAAGTGGGACTTTGTGAGGGTGTGCATTTTTGTCTCCTTCAGCAAACTGGATGGTGGACTGAAGCCCACATAAATCTTATCTGTTTATACATCACAGGAAACTAAAAGAGATCACAAGTAGACTGGAATTTGTAGAGATCAAGTAACTGTAAGTAACTTGTTTTACCAGGAAAGTATAACCACCAGCACATATAGAATGAGCATCAAACAGTTAAGACAGCAGATCTTTAGAGGATTTGGAAGCTGCAATCTGAGCACACATCAAAAGTCTAAGGCAAGCTGGGCAAATGGGCTGAGGGAGGCAGAGGTAACCAGTGAGAGGCAAGGAAAGACCCTCTGCTTCAGTCGTTGGCACGGCTTCAAGCAAGGAGGCTTTGTTTCAGGCTGGATACAGTCGCATTTACAAAACAGAACTAAACTAAATTAATAAGAAGAAAGGAAAGCATTGCATCAGTATCGTTGAAAAAAAAATTGTACACAAGTCATCACACTCCCAAAGTATGCAAACAACTGTAGAAAACAAGGAGAAAACTGTTGAAAATTACTATCCATATCATAAAGGTAATAACCCATATCATAAGAAAAATACACAATGCTTTTCCGTAAGTTTAGAAATGAGGAAGATATGATTAAACTGGTAGGCGACATTTAAAACAAGTAAAATAAGTACTTTACACAGCAGATAGTGACCTTCTGGAACTTGCAACAGGAAACTGAGGCAGCAGACATTAGCTGCTCAAGAAAGAAATACATGGTTTCAGAAGCAGATAACAAAAGAACTGAACTCTTTAGTGGATTGCTAAATTAGGCATGCAAACTGTAACAGGTCTGGGTGCTAGTGAATTACAAGGGCACAGAAAGCATCTACACAGATGTGTTCTTCCTAAGCAGCATTTCTCTGATGCTGTGGGGCATTTCTTTTGTTTTCAGGGTATATGGGATGGAGAGAACTTACACTGAAACATTTTCTTCTTCCAGTTACATATTGTTACAGTAAAATTAGCAAAGCAGTATAGTTTTATTATAAAATATATTTTAAAAGAAATCAGAGATACAAGCTAATCACAGGGGAACCCAGATATATATATATCCTGAATTTGAACAATATTTTCAGTTCACTGTCAAGAGTTCATCCAAGACTCAGAAAAGGTAAGTAAAGTAGTTCAGAAATTGAATATGACCTTTTCTTTTCTATCTCTGAGATACTTTGACAAACTCAAAAGGATTAATACAAAATAAAGATAACAAACTGCTAATAAATAGATAACCATTTTCCAGAAGGAACTACACTCAATACTGGCATGGTAAAAGGACATTATTGAAATAGTAAATGAGCAATGACTAAGTTAATAGAAGGGTGATATATTTTTAGAAGCTTTTCATGGAGTTTGCCTGAAGTTTATTGTTACAGCCTGTACATTTATGAGATAAGATGAAATAGACTTGTTAAAGAAGAAATTCTATCAAGATAGTAAAAAAAAAGCACTTATCATGCAGATTATGTTGGTATCTTGAAGAAAACTGGGGACGCTAGAGGAATGTGCTGATAGTCAAGAGACTGATGGATTTCCAGCCAAACTGTAAGAGTTACTGGCAGCTATAAACATTGTAATGGCAGAACAAGTTGTTAGCGCTATAACCTGTTCATATATGATAAAAAAAGGGGAGAATTTGCAGAGCTGATACATTCAGGATTCTTAGTTCTAAGAAAGCATACAAAATAATTTTATAGACTGCAAAACTAACAGTGGTGAAATTAAAGGATGGATCCTTCTGAGATTCTGTGTATACAAAAACATAAACAAAAATCTGAAAGCTTAGCAGGGAGTATCACAAGTTGTGTGGTCCTTGAATTGTCTTGCAATTAAAAGAAAGAGGCAGTTGCTGAACGTACGTCTTCTTGTTCAGTCCAGAAATTCCAGTGTGTTTAGAGAAATGGGCTTGAAGACTCAATGAATAGCACATCTCTTTTCTAGTTAGCATTTAAAATGTAACTCACTGTTGTATTAGGATCCTTAAAGTACTTTCCTTATATGTTATTAAATGCCTCTAAAGACAAGGCAAAATGTCAGCAGAACTAGCTACTCTACTATTGATCATGAGTCTACAATGACTCTATATTCCTCAGATGATATTTTCCTGTACATGTTTGGATGAGTTTTCTGTCTGAAGACTAACCAGAGATGACATACTGTTTTCATTTTTGGATATTTGAGACTAAACTAGGGTATAGACTGCAAGTTTAGCAGAGATATTCAAACAGTTAATATGAGGCTGTATCTTTATTAGTAACTAATCTGCCCTAAAATTTCTACTACTGACCACAACTACAGTCATATCTGAAATTGCTTATTCCTCTATACTTCTGTTTTGCAGAAAGATCTGTATGGGGTAATTTTAAAGAAAAAAAGCTTCTTTTAAATGGTAAAAAAAAATAATTAAAATATACCCAACCAAATAAAAAAAAACCAGCCTAAAAACAAGCCTCCAAGTTTGTAATTACCACAGCGATACTGCAAATTGCTTGGGTTGTGAGGAATCAAATCCAGAAAGACGATGTTATTTATATTAAGTACCTGGGCTAGTATATGGCAAATGCAATTTTACTGCAGATAAATGTGTACGTATTTCAGAATAGATACAGCATCTTAATAAATCTATCTACACAGATTCAAGAGATAGAACATAAATTAAACCAAATGGAAGAATGATACAGCATAATGACTATAAAAAAGGGCCTCCAGCATCTCAATCAAGTGAGTTTCATTTTCCCTGCCTGCAATTCCCCATGCAATTTCAAATGTCTCTGATATTTATCTTCACTTCTTCTCCTAAACACTTTTAACCAATATTTGAGAAACAGACAATTCACACATTTCTAAGGACTGAATACCTCATCAAAAAAGGTTTTGCCTGAAAATACTTAATTATTAATCAACTACTGAGCTTTCTGCAATTCAGAAAATAATTCAAAATGTTAACACGGGGGGGAAGGGGGAGGGAATTACAAGCCATAGGGAATACGTTTTCCTTACTACTGCATTCTGTGCAAGGCCTGAGATATAAACTGAATTCAGAGGCAGCAAAGCTTTGTAGGGAAGAGCACATGGTAGAGTACAGCAGAGCCACAGATGCCTAAGAATTTCCCACTATCCACTTAATGGCAACAACTGGTTATCATAGAGTTGAGATTTGTTTCAGGTAAAAGATTTAGGGTAAAGAGATGTAAACTAACATTGAGCCTGAAACCCTGAGGCACTCAGTTGCAGTAAGTGAACTCTTCCACCCTGTGCACTGCAATGTGAAGTCGAGTAGATTAGTCAGAAAAGAAGTAACTTAAAGCTACAAAACAAAATACTGGCTTTTGATACTGCCCTCAGCTTAAGTCTCAGTGAAAGAGATTAAAGTTAAAGCACTTTACCTTTTAAATTTCTTGGTAATTCATGAGCAAACAAAACTTTCCTAGAGCTGTTCAAGTCCAAACAGTTAGGAGACTAGCATAAAAATGTCAATTTGTTATGTTTTGACAGATATTACATATGGCAGTTGCAGCTACACTCAAATTTTCTATGAGACTTTTCTTTTTATTTAATGAGAGGTGAAAGATGCAAATAATTGCTGAGTGGCATTCCCATCATCTATCATTGGTGCTTCTTTCATCAATGTGACAGGACCTCCAATGCCCAGAGATAAAATGAAAAATTGTTTATTGAGATAAAGAGTGTGCTGGAAAATAGAATTACTGAAATATACCTTTAACAAACAATCATTAAACGTTTGAGAATAGACAGCATTCCTAGAGCAAGAAAATATCAAATCTTTAACATAAAAAAAATTGTGACTCAGTGATAATGGAGTGTTTTTCTCCCCATACCACCATGCAAATGCAGAAAACAGAAATACTTTTCATGTGCACCAAATAGCATTCCGTATCTAGAATCTCTTGCCCGTGATTATAAGTTACTGCTATCAGAATAAAGACAAATGCTTGGAGGTTGAATTGGAAAAGTTAGTCTGAATGACATGACACGATTACCATGGACACAAATGCATTGCCACAGAAGAACATCTAGGGAAAGCAGATCTGTACCCTACTCAGGAAAACTGACAATATTTATCCCTTCAACCCAACTGCATTTTAAATAACTGCTAGTGCTAATAATGACAGACACCTTCATGACTCAAAGGAAGTAATAGGGCAAAACACGAGGCCCAAAGGAATTGTCTCTTTCTGCACACATTTTCCTCCTATGTTTGCTGCCTGATAGTCTTAGTCATTACTCCAAGAAGCAATATTATGTATAAAATGAGTTCAGCTTTGGCTTCCCTCTGTCATTTTCCTTTTAGAACACATTATATCACCAGCACATGAAGACCTTCAGCTTGGCAGAACAAAACAAGTATTTTTTTCATTTGTAAATATTTGTTTGATTACCTAAACATTTTGCTTCATTTCCCAGGAGATTAGGTTTCATTTACTTACCCACTTTCATATTCTATCAGACAAAACTGAAGTTTCTGTTCTGTGGAACTGCCAGTTCATTATAAGGAACAGTGAAAGTCTGTCTTTGAGGATATACCTGACACAAGCATCAAGGAGCAAAGAGCATGTGGAATATTTTTGTCATTCAATATCATCTTCATTGTAAATATCATCAATACTTACTGGTCTTTTGTAAGATCCTTTCACACACAGGCACACACACATTTCAATAATTTCTTCATACACTGTCACACACTGAGGGAGACAGAGTAGGACCCAGAACTGCATTTAAACATTAAGTTTATTACCTATAATGTTACAATTCTAAGTCAAGAATATAAGCTTATGTCTACACCAATATTATCGTCTTATAAGGTTTTGTGAGGGACTATACAACCTGTCTGGAGTTCAGTGATAAAGTCCTTTTAGATGTGTCCACAAGGCTGCTGCAGGTGAAGTTTCTGCAGGTGCTCTGGTGCTTGGAGGGATTGGAACCATGACATTATGTTGACGTCAGTGGGCATCTCAGACCAGCTGAGAAGGAGCTCCAATTATGACCTGCTCCTCTCATCCTCTTATAGTCCCTTCTGGAGTGATAACATCTGGGGTATCAGTCAGCCCAGATCCTTATCTTCTTTACCTTTTGGCCAGTGGCACCTCTGCTAAGGGACACAGTGGGTTGCTTTGCCTCCCCTGCCAGTGCAACCTCCACCAATGTATAGGGATCTGAAAAACTCAAGGGTCACACATCAAGCCATTTCCAACACACAAAACTCATGGTTTCCACATCCATAAGTCATCCAAGTACAACATATATTGGTTTCTATTAATAAATCATATTAATACTCCTGTTTTCATGATCACCTCTGATTCTTGGTTCTGTGGCTAGGGTGTAAATCTGCATAACTGCATTGATATGGGGGAGGGGGTGACCAGGGGCCAGTTTGGTCATCCTGATAGGCAAACAAGTGGTGGAGACATAACGGCTAGCTCATTCTCACCAACTCATCCTTGTTGTACGTATGGGCTTTGATGTGGGCACCAGACCTCCGTCTCGCGTCTCTTCACCCTGTGGCTCAGCAAAGCATCAGCCCTCTTGAGCAGCTTCAAGGGGGGCAGGGGGCAGAGGTATATGTCAAACACTAATGAAGAAAGATATCCACATCATATCCATACCACATCCATATAACTTTTGAATAAAGAACCACAGACAATACTGTCCTTCAGCAAATTAAAAAATAGATCATCAGGTGGGCATCTAACAGCTTCTCTCTGGTTCTATAGCAGACTTCTCAAGTGACCTTGGGGAAACCATCTATAATAGAGAGAGATCCTGTCACTACTGCAGTCCATATCGTCTTTCTGTGATTGTCATGAGAGGGATTTCTTCTTGCTGGCTCCATTTCTCTGCTATGAAACACAGATATGGCTCACCCACCTTTGAAATCTATAGATGGGCAGTACAGCATAGATGCAAAAAAAAATTTAATTCTCAGTTATTTGCAACATTGCATTTGAGAAGGGTTTTACTAATGCTTTATCTACTTTGTTGTATATCATCCACAGGCAGCTGACATGCAGTTTGCTCAGAATGAGCAGCAAAAATCCAAGGATATCTGCTTTACATCAAATGTAAGATGTGCATTCTATTGAAATACAGCCCAGAGAAAACTTACTTATGTTAATAGAAAGACCGTTCTTTATTCCAGTATAAGGTTGTGTTATTTATGACATAAACTCAATTGGAGAAGTCTAAGAGAGGTATACCTGTTTGATTAGGGATAGATTTTAAAAAACTTTTTAAGACTCCTGAATTTTCAAACCATTCTATTAGAACAGACAAACAGTGAGTCTATGAATCATCTGAGAAGTATTTTTGTTCTCAGAATCTTATGAGGGGTTGTTCTTGGGACACACTTGTATAGCAGAAGGGAGCAGAACACAGAGGCACCAAATTGCTGGCAAAGAGTTTCACTGTGATACTGAATCCATGACAATGTACTACAACACTTAGTAGATTTATGTTGTGGTAAATCTATTAATGTATCAATTATTTGAATGAGTCTATATTAATAGAGTTTTCCTGTTTATGGGACCTGAGCTGCTTTGTATTCTGTGATTTTCACAGGTCTAGTGGACAGTATCTTGAGCACTTCCAAGCCACCTAGTCAGGATCTTTTATCAGTTTTCCACTGATGGAAATGTGGGCAATCTTTTGGTTAAGGACAGCAACAAAGATGAAAACAACCTGTCTAACAACTGTCTTAGAGTTTAAAAGACTTGTGCATTACAATTTCTGTATTTACATTTTTTTCTCCTCTGCCTCCCAGCCTCTTCAAGTCTCTTCAGAAGAAGTAAAACTACTTGTTATGATCTTTCAGATGGAAGAAAGGAGAAACATCTGTTAATGTTACAGAAGTGCAAAATCTCAAGCAGTTGTAAATACAACAGGACCTTGATTATCGAGTCTACTTCCAGAACTCAGATAATATAAGATATCTTGGTGGAAACTCAAAAGTCACTAGTTCCCAATCATAAAATTTTCTACTCATCACTGGGTCTAAATCAAGAACTATATTTTAAATTAGGTAATTTTGCCATGAATTCATAACATCTGATAACTTTTACTAATGCCTAGCTCACAAAGTCAAGATTTATTTCACCAAAAAGTATATTTTCACACGAAAACTGCAAGAAAAGTAATAGCAACTGCATCTATATTTTTCTTTTTTTTTTAAAAAAAAAGCCATCTCTTGTGATTCTTGTAATGTAATCAGTTATGGAGATGTTATAAGGGTTTTAGATTTCATGGGCATAAGATTACCGAAACAATTATTTTGTATAGAGTTTATAGAACGGAATACTTTAACAGAAAATATACAATTAATATTTTTATGGTTTCAGCAAGGAGTGGAGCTCGATGAAAGGGATATTATCTGCCTATAATTACCACTTAACTTACTTTGTGAAATTATATCCTTTTTCAAATATAACTGCAAAGCAACAATGGAAACTGGATTTGATCATAAAAATACTGTCATAGCCTAACTATATAATCTATTGGGATATACTTACTGTGTACCAAAGGCTGGAGAAAATCAAAAGGTATATGAGTGTTAAGTTCAGAGGAGGGGAGAATCTGTTTTCTTAAGAAAAAAGAGAAAATACCTAGTGAAATATACAATAATTTTCATTTAAAATTATAATTCCCAGCACTCATTGAAAGCAGTAATGCATGTTCTGCCTTTATATATACCACACATATACCAAGTAATATATATGAACTACACAGATTTTTGAGGATATCTTTAAGTTATCCTCCTTTCTAACAAAATGTGAAATGCAAATTGATTCTGTAAAGAATACTTTATACAAAATTACACTAAATTGGAATTATAATTAAACAAAATACCTCACATGTGGCAACTCATGTTGATGAGAACAAGACTATTGTAAAATGAAAATTTCAGTAAAGACCACAGTGAATCTTTTTCACTTATATATTCTTAAATATTTCTTGAGGGAACTAAAGTTGCAATTATGGTCAGTATTGATCTCAATTTGTCACAACTGTTTTGTGAACTACTTAGATAAAGGATAGGTTAATTTTCTCCTTTAATTTTGAAATAAAATTCAAAATATATAGTAACAACAGTTTTCAAAGTTACATCAAATTACTGTATCCTGCCACATTTTCAAACCTTTTCTCCCTCTTTTTGTTTAAATATATTCAGAGAATGGATTTTGTAAACAAATTTCACATCTGAGATTAATTCATCATCAATGATCCAGATGAAATTCTTCTGAAGTAAAAGAAAGACAAAGATGAAGGATGGAACTCATTTGAAGTGAACCAAACTGCTGGCCTTTAAAGACAAGAAGCTTGTAAGTGAACTTTTAAACTGAAGACTGAGAAAAAGCTAAGGTGTAAAAAAGAGCATATCTTTTAAAGAGAAAGCCATACAAATTCTCTAAGTCATGAAGGATAAGGAATAGTCATATAAGAAACTACACACTGTCACTCTAAATGGGATGCTAAGAGGACCAAAAAGTATACTCTAACACCAGTGGTAAAAGAGCCTAAGAAATAAGAGGGCAGAAAAGAAATATCTGGAAGAGAACAAACAAAGCTAATGGAAACTTGATGGAAGACACTATCATGCAGAAATATCAAGGTTAAATACAAGAAAGAGAGAGTACACTGTGCTGGTAATGAAACACTCTTATTTTTAAAAGGCTGGTCCTATTCTGACAGGAGAAGAAAGAATATCTTCATGCAACTCTATACATCTACTCACATTTGAGGTTAAAATTCAGGGATTCAGAGAAGGGCTGCATGCTACAGAAAGGCTTCTGGGTTAAGAAGAAATAAATTGGTACTCTTTAGATCAGACAAGCAACAACAGTGTTTTGTGCAATACGCAGTGGCAGGAACCACAGTGCTAGAGTGGGCTGGCTACTAATGCCCTCCCTGAGGACAAGAACTGAGAGGAAGGCAGCAGCCAGGCCCAAATCCAACAGAAAGAGAAAATTCTTCATGCAACAGGATGTTAAGGGGAGAAAACATAGGCTTAAGCGCACGGAAGAAAATTATTGATAGCTACTAAATAGATATCGATAACAACTAGGTCTAGAGGAGTATTAAAAGAAGTATGCCTACCCGTTTTCACTTTTCCCCTACGAGATGCTCGTGACCACTATTAGAAACTGGGTAGTGGGGAAAATGATCTTTTGGCCCAGATTAGTAGAAGTGTTCTTCCTGTTGCAATTTGAGGAATATTTTATTCACAATTTGGTATTTGTTATCTGTCCTTCATTGCTGGTCTCACAGGATATTACATCTGCTTCTTGGATGAACCCCAAAACTAAATAATAATCCCAATGAAGTCTGCTTCCAATGTCACGTTCAAGTATGTCTGCAAATATACATATGCACATTATTGTGAACAAACTGTTGGTACCACAAGAAACAAACACGCACAGCAGGAAGGAAAGATGCTCGTGCATCAATAGCATTTGCAGTTTCTTAAACAAAGGCTGATTCTGTCAAGATTTTGGTCTGTTTCTATTTGTCTGAATCTTACTCCGTGAAAGAAAATAAGATCTAAAATACAACCAGTCAGAAATAAACGTCACTTTGCTTTGCACTAACATTAATTTGTTGTAGCTAGATACAACAAAATTATAAGACAGAACAAAATTACTCTTGTTGTCTTTACTCATCCTGAGCCTATCTAACCTACACCTGATTTAGGAAAATCAGTATTCCATTACACTATTGGTCATTCTATACAAAAATTCAGATCTTTGGAGGACATAGAGCAAATTCTGTCCTCCGAAGACCGTACAAATCACAAGATAGTTGCTGCAATTTACTTATTTTTGTTAAACACCATTGCAATTATTAGCTTTATACTGCATCATTTGTCTCTTATTTTAGCATTAAATACAAACAGCGGTGATACAATTCTCCTGTCAGAGTCTAAATTTTTAATTTTACTGGCTATATAAATAACTTGTATTAAAGAGTCACCAAGTTTCCTAGATGGACCTAGACTTCTATAATCCTAGGAAAGAAGAGATACATACAACAAAAACAGGGTTTTGCCAGTAAAAAACCAAGTCAATTTGGTGATCACAACCTTATTTCCAGCCCTATCAAATTCTCCATTTTGTATCTGTTACCTCCTAGCTCTCTTTTGCTCCTTGTGCCCATAACTTTTCTCCTACTTCTTATTATTGTCTCAAATTATTCCTGAGTCTTTCCTCAGATCTCCATTTCATCTCCATTTAATCATGGGAGAGAGTCACCTCAGATTTATCCTTAGTGAGGAATTACTTCTGAATTTCCCAGAAAAAAATAATTCCAGCACAATAATTGACAAGCTTTCCATCACAGGGCCGCCTATCCATATGCCCTCATGACTAAATGTTTTGATCATCATAAATCACGGTTAGCATTGGTTTAACATCTGTTCCTTTGGAAAACTACTGTCCTTTTGAAGACACTGTTGAAATCCAAGAGAAACTGGTATTACACTATAAATGGGAGGATTAAGAGGGGGCACTGAAATGTAAACTGTTTTAATAATGCTATAAATCGAAATAATGCAATGCTGGCTTCTAGTACTGAGGTATTAGAAGGAATAAACTCCCTCTAAGTCACTATAATGGGGCAAATGCATCAACATAATCTTGCTGCTACTGTACAATCAGCCACAGAAACAACTGCAGACAATTTATTCCTCCAATCTTTCTAACTCCTTGGTACTCTAAAAGCCCTGTGGTTTTGCCCTTTTCAGACTCCAGTTCTTGACTGCTCTTCTACAGATGACTTTTTCTCTCTCTTTCTGTAACAGAATCTTTTATTTATATGCAAGAGACTATTACAACAACTTGGAACAAAGCCTGATTTTGTCAAGTAGTTTATTTAAAGGATTTGCATTTCTAAACATTCTGTATGCATTTTAATGCACTTAAATAAGAAAACCATCTGTGCATTTCTTTCTTTATTTGAAACTATGCTCAGCAAACAATCATTACAATTATAAGTAGCATACCATTAAGCATATGGTTAAATGACAACGTAGTTCCTTATTTCAAGATCAATGTACTTGAAAGCACTATTTTGTTTAACATTGAAATTCATAAATCAAAGTTTTATAATAATAAAAGACATCTACCTATAAAATAATGCTGCTTTGCCTCAGAAGAAAATATATAACCACTGCATCTGGAAGTTCAGGGTTGCACATAAACTTATGCTCTTGGCACAGTTCAACATCCCACTTGCCTCTTGCTCAAGAAAATATTTGTTAAATTATCACGATCTCAGAAATTTTGCCTGGAAAATATTTACATTTCTATATGAACATAAGGACATCGCATCTGAGCTGCAATATGTATTACTGAAGCTCTTGCCAGCCAATAATGAAATGTCACAGTCCGCAGATGAACGATATTGTGTGAATGTATGCAATATCCCACTTCCTTTCAATTTTCTTTTACTCCCAGGATACGAGACGAAAAGCAAGCAGAGGATCAGGCCTGGTTATAGAAAAAAAGAAACTTATATACAAAATTAAGCAGTTTAGAGTCTTAGGTCCCCTTTACTGTTTATTCGTTTGCAGTTTTATTATTGAAGATGGTAAAATCTGCCTTTCATGTAAAAAAAAAGCACACATAAAAAGCATAATTGTTCATTATCTCTTAAGTTTTGAAAAAGTTGTCACATTTTGAACCAAAAATTCATTCCATTAAGCTGTTTGACCAGCAGATTCATCCTAGGACCTGATATTTAAACTACAATCTCTCTTGCTCCAGTACCACTCCCAGGCTAAAATTTTCTGTTAAAAACTGGATGGGTGATACATGAGCTGAAAATTTCAAGCACATTGTGCCAATGACACTTTTACTCAGCAGAATTAAGAAAATATATAGAAGTAAGAGAAGAAAATGGATTTATGACTGCCTAGTCTGTTACCTGTACAGAATAGCGTCATATTTTCTTATGAAAATTTTGATATTTAAAAATCAAAATAAATTAACAGAAATGGATGCAGAAACATTTGGTTTGGATGGTGATGAACAAACCCCTCTGTAAAGAAGCTTTTTGTGTTTTATGTTAGCAAGGGTGGGTAGCAGGAGCCCTCAAGCTGTCGGCTTCAAACTGGCAAGGAAATATGTATGTGAAAATAAAAACATTAGGTGGTTACAGAGGTGAAAAAAAGTGATATATTTGAACTTTTTTGTCCTGGAACTCCAATTAGAAAGTACACATCTGCCACAATCATGAAAGCTGCAGGAAGACTATGGAGTTTTGAAAGAGCCAGCTGGAGACATCAAGTAACGTGAACATCACATACACTTGTTTATTAGTTACTAGGAACAAGCTACCGAAGGGAAAAAAAAAATAGATCATGTTCTCCTTTTGTATCATTTGTCAGAGGAGTAGAACTCACAGCTGATATAAAGCAAAGGTAGTACTTTGCATATTTATGATTTAAAAGCTATTGTGGTGACTGGCAGTTGCAGTTTTCCATCAACCCAATGAACAGGAACAGCCTTGGGCACAAGCAGACTTTCCTTTATGAGCTGTTTATATGAAGAGAGCAAGTGAAAACTTTTTTCCAAGATCAATGCATGAGAACTTGGCCCAGTCATCTCAACATTCAAGTGAATTGATACAGTTTAATTCCTCTTACTTGCTTTTTCTATGCTCTATTGGAAAAACAAGCCTTTCCGTCCTCTTCACTTGTTCTCTAATCAATGTTTTAAGCTTACCAAGTTATATGGAAAATGGATTTTTTTATTTATACCAGAATGAAGCCAAGGTATTGGCCAAATCAATTTTTCCTCCTTACGTGTCCTCTGAAAATGTATTTATTTTTATTGGTGCAGTATTCTCGGCAGGAAAACCTCAGAGAAGCCACCTTCAGCACTCACTATAGCCACTAGAAAAGAGTCTTCCTCTGGCATGCAGATCATGGGTTCAGATCATGATTAATTCCACTACACATCCTAACTCTAACAGAACTCCACCATGATGTTTGATTAGAGATATAGTTTACTAAGACCTGCATAAGCACAACAAATGAACTTCACAATATTTGCCTTGTTTTTACTGTAATCTTGTTCTCCTAATGCACTGCAGCTGTTTTTCACTGCCCTGCATATTTCTTCCATAGCCTTCTTAATAAAACTTTAGAAGAAATTCTGTGTAGTTCCAAAGACTTGATAGCTTTCATTTGTGCTAAATTGCTAAATGCTTCTTTCTCACTAATCAAAAAATCATCAGAATACTGCAGACAAAGATAGTGGGATATGGCATTGTTTTCTTGACCTCTCAAGTAAATACACTGGAGAAGCATCCACATAATTGTCTGTTTTATCATTATCTTCTTTTCTAATGCCCTTATCTGATGTTTTAATTTCTTTCTTTGGTAAATTCTGTTTCATTGCCTAAAAATGTCTTGCACATGTGTTTCCATAGGTCTAGTTTTACTTCTGGCATTGCTAATGCATTCTTCTTTTCAAAGCATTCAGTATTTTTCTTAAATTCTTTACATTCTTTATGTATTCTTTAGCTTTTTGCTTACACTTCTCAAATAGTTATTGGCTTTTATTGTTGTCTATGTTGGTCTAGTGATTTTACACTATGTTTAGCCAGGACCGCTTCTTATGCTGAATAGATATTTATATGAACTAGGATATTTATTGCCGAGTCCTTTCCATTTCACTCAAGTTCGTTTCAGTGTACCAGGAGCTTTCAGATGCATGTTTTGTTTATTTTTACAAGTAATTATTGCATAAAAGCTTATGTCTAAATTAATTTGGTACTAGTAATGCCTCGAATCCAAGACATAATCCAGAAATCCCATCTCCCCAACTCCAACCCTGTTTTCTTAGTAGATATTGATCATTTTAAGCAAATAATCCAGAATTTTCTGTTCTGACTTTGGTGCCATAGGCATCATTATGCAGAAATCAGAGCCAACAAAGATGCTCCACAGCTGGAACTAAAGGCTCTTCTGCACACCTAGAATAAAAGGTTTCTAAAAAACTGATGGATCGGTCCTTCAGGGAAGATTTTACATAAAGTGTAAATTATAACAGTTTAGACTCCTTCAGGCTAATCTCTAATTTTGACCATTATTCCTTCTCTGCTTTAATGCAAGTCATAATAGATTCACTCACTTTACTCTTTTAATTATGTACGACTAATTAATATTACTGGGCTTTGTTTCTCTCTTGTATTTTGTCTTTCTGAAATATTACATGACCTGAGCTTACAACCTCAATGATTGATCTTTAATGATCTGTAGGCAATGAACCTCATAACTTCTTCTTGCCAAATAAGCTTTAATTTCAGGCTATTTTATTATTCCTCAGCATTATAAACACATGCATGTCTCTTTTGTTTAGAAGAGTTTCCATTCTTGGTGCTTTATCCAATCTCTCATCTCTTGAACTTCTGCAGCCATAACAGCTTTTTCAGTCTAAAGAATACCCAGCTGGAACACCCTTTAGAATACCCTAAAGAATAGACGAGCAGGCCAGCAGGCTGATTCATGCAAGGTATTCAAAAGCAATGGTATATGGATGACGTTTTGCAATACTCAAAAATATCTTGCAATGAGATGAGAACATCACTAACTGTTCTTTGAAAGTGTCTGTCTGCTCCAAAAGAAATATAAGAATCTTCCTTTACCACTGCACAATGAGAGTTTCTAAAGGGCTTCCTTTTCATGTCTCAGACTGGGAAAGGCTAGTTCCCTAGAAAGGTCTCCTCCTTAAAATTAATTTCTTTCCTTTCCTTTCCAGACCACAGATCCTGAGATGTTTGCTTCACTGTACCACCTTCAGTTATTTGGAAAAAAGAATTTGTGATTAGGGTAGGTAGAGTTTAAATAAAGTAAACAGAACTCTACTGATTATCCCAAGGCTGAAATGGCTAGAGAGGATGGAACACTATTAAGGATTTCTGTTTTGAGCTGACAGAAAATTTCTGATGTTGCTGATAGTTACATTGAGTATACAGAAGGAAATCAATATCCCAGTACATTGTGGACTATAGGGCTAGGGATAGTTCTACTGTATTTGAAATGGGACTCACCCAGGCTGTTAATTATGCAGAACATCTGTGCCCCTCGAGTACCCTTAACTAGGAACCTTCCTCATATTTACTATACTTTAGGGTTTGGTGGCATGTGAGAAAATACTACTGACTACTCAAACCAGTAAGGTGGTGGGAAGGGAACAAAAAGACATAGGGACCAATGCATCATGTGAGGTTTCAGGGAAAACTGCCTACTGGAGTGGAGAATTTTGTCTGTCCTTTCAATATAAACTAATGACACACATGCATAGTATGATCTAATCTGCAATATTCTATCATCTCATCTGCTACAGAGTGTTGACCAGTACTCTTTACTTCTCTCATAGTCAGCTGTATAACTGACAAAATATAATACCAACACTAACAAAACTTACCTTAGAAGTTCTCCTGGCAGGTATTCAACGTACTCCTATACTATCATGCAAAAGAATTAAAGGGTGTACTCATAGCTTCCCGGATACCATCAAAAGGACACAGAGACTAAATAACTAGATACTCCTATAAGTTCTTTAAGCAGATCTTTGAAAGCAATAAAAGTCTACCACTGTTCAATTAGAGAAACAGACTCCACTGAATATATCTGCCCACAGAATCCTAAGAAAAGGCGCAAGAATATTTGCAACAACAAAAAAAAATTCTTTTCAATGGAAAATTGCAGTGTTGACTCCTCAGCATCAATACTTGCATACACAGGAGAAAAAAAAAATGAGTAACAAACAGAAATATTGCTGACTTGAAATTGCCATATGTCAGATATGTTCCGCTAGACAGGGAATGAAGGAAATAAGAAGAAATATATCTTTTCTATTTCTCAGTAGTTTAAAAGACTGTTCCTGTTAGCAACCTCTCAGAGACTGCACTACAGTGAAGAAGCTGTCACCCAGAGATAGCTGGTGAGGTGTCTATTCGGTTCGGAACCACAAATATTTTGATCCTGTAGGTATATACCATCATCTACCAGAGGAACCGCAGGACTATGACAACCTACTGTTTGCTCTGATCCCACCTGCAGCCCTGGATCCAGAATACTCTGCTGTCTTGCCAACACAGCCTTCTTTGATCTCTGCTGGTGTAGACAGGCGTAGTAGTATGGCAAAAATGTACAATTAAAAGCACCGTTCATCCTGATATCAATACCCATGAAGAGAACTGCTGCCTCCTTTTGGACAACCAACATCCATTAGGTTAAAGCTGTGCCTGGATTCGTGCCACACAAGAACTTTTTTACAAAAGAAAACACTGAATATTGTTGTAAACATGATAAAGTTAAGTCAAATCACCTATGGCTTTAAGACACAATCTTTTCTCTTAAAGCTAAATCAGTCAGAAATATTGATCAAAAACAAAGCCAGGACTTTTTATACCAACACTCTAGATTAATCTATCTAGTTTTACATATTTTTATCAGATAGCAATAAATCAAGCATATGCATGCAAGACTTTCAATTAAAGTACTCTTTTTAATCTAAATAAAATCTTGCATATTTAGATAAAACTATACAATTGTATAGACAAAGGCTAACTTTATCTGTGGGAAAGAAGACCTACTATTTATTCTATTGTAAACTTTGTAATAGACCCAAATAGCAGAAGAGTAGGATGTACTCAGCTACCTTACTTTACAAGTCAGGCTCACTAGGGTTTAAATTACTATGCTATTTTTGTGAACCACGCTCTTTACTGTCTACTACTTGATATTACTTCTTAATAAACAAGTTTAGGAAGCAAGAAGCTTATTCTTATACATGAGTTAAGTGAAAAATTCCCTAGAGATAGTTTCATCAATCCAGTCAGGAAACTTCAGAGAAACTTTCATGCATTCTTTTAACAGACTGCATGGGAACACGCTTTCTGTTAACTCCAACATCAATGTTATACTTCCTTTCTACATGACTTCAAGAACACACACTGGAGGCCGAAGTAATTGATTCATTTAATCATCTGAATTCAGAGTCACCTCTTCCAGTGGACCCCTACAATTCGTACTAGTAGGTTTCAGATCTCAGCCACCTGAACCTCATCCTGTTCAAAAGCTTTATAAAATAAACCTGAAATATTTACTATATGCCCAATCCTCTATGCAAGGAAAACATGCAAATGAATATCACCATTACACTGAAAACACTGCAGTTGTATTTTTATTGTAGATTTCCTATGGGGTTTAATATATCATATCAAATATAATCACATATTTATAGACAAAGATTTAAGAGAGAGCTCAAGATTTTTAAAAATGGGTAATTACTGAAGGCTTACTGATTAAAAGGAGTTAGAAATATTAAAGAATGACACTTTGGCATCAGAAAATGACCACAAACATCCCAGCACTAGTCAATAACACCAGATGGTTCCACATGATCAATAGCCCTAAACACTACCCACATGATTAAAGCATGCAGGTACTGAAGGTGGGGAACAGCTTCTACCCCAAAATAGGTCTGACTCCAAGCTCAGATTAAAACTCAGTTCACCAACATCTAGGGAATCAAGCTTTCAAGAGGCTTCAGGAACTCAGCCAGATCACTCTGTGTGATGTTCCTCCCCATATAGTAGATTAGGTCTGGGATGATAAGCAGCAAGTCTACTATGAAGTTGTGCTTTCAGAAATACGGAGAGTATTTTGCCTGCTTCAGGAAATGCAGGTGCTGAGGCTGTCATTTCAGCGGCCGTTCTTGGTCAGTGGAAATCACTCCTGGTGTGTGCCATGTCACCGCCACCTCCCTCCTCAGCCCCAAACCACCAATGTGGTTTCCCAGCCAGGTGTCACCCTGTCCTCATCCCTGTGGCTGTCATCAGGCCTGATGGCAGTCCTCTGTCTAGGCCTTATGGGGCTGGGGACAAGGGAGTGAGCATCTGCCCCCATCATGAACCCTGGCTCCCCCACTGACTAAAACCGACTGCCAAAGGAGAAAGTCTCCCACCAAATCATTGAAATTCTTCCTCAAGACAAAGGAAGAGATTTTCCAGTATGTTTAATCTGTATTTAGGGCAGCCTAATCAGACTAATAGAAGGTACCTGGTTTGGCCTGTGTTTTCCTCAGCAGCTGTGGCCAATAGCTGCTCCATAGCTGTTACCTTCTCAAAGTCACAAACATTAGCTCTCTCAACATCTTCTGTGTCACCACAGAATTATTTTCTTTACTGCTAGGAGGGGAACGTCTTTACAAAACTACCCTTTGATCACACTTAAGATATTACACAAAAAACTGAACTCACTTTCCTAGCCCTGTCTAAAACACAGGATAATTTTTCTTCCTGAGGCTGGATATTATTACCTTACGTGAAGCTGGAATAATATGTGGCAACAATGATCCTGATACATTCTATTTTTTACAATAAACATGTATATGTTTACCATATTCAAATCTGTAGCTGTGTAGACTTCATTTATACAGTAATTTCAAATCTGAGTTCAAAGTGGTTAGTTGCAGACCTGTGTGTTCACTCCTGTAATTTGAAGCAGGATTAGTACACAAATATATCTCGCTTTTTGCACCCGCTCATCTCTCTGTAATCTTTCTTCTTTACTGAATGATAATCCTGACACTTGCTCATTCAATGCAGATTTCTTGTCAAACATGATTGTCAGATCTCAGGGAAAAAAAAAAACCTTTCAATTTTTGGCACTAGAGATACCTCAAAATTGTATATTTTGATATAGTTTTAGACAGATAAAGATGCTACATATTTTTGATTGATATGGGAAGGAAAACCACTTTTATTATAAAAAAATTTTAAAAATCTGTAACACATACCCCGAAAGCCGAGTCAAGAGGTATCTTCAAGCACATAAACCTAGAATGAATTTAGCTTTTATTTGAGCCTTCCAGTTCACTTTTATGACAGATTTTCAAACCAACAGCTAGTGGAAACCTGACTCGATACTGCAGTAGCAGTCCAAATACCTACAGATGTCACCTGCTGGAGCATGTATTGTTTTCAGTTAACATTGTCTCATATGAAAAAGAACACTTTCTTGATTGGATTGTCTTCTATGAAAATCTTCTAAGAGACAACACCCTATAACAATTAATTGTCTTGTGTGGATGAAAAGCACTTAAAGTATCTAGAACAACTTTCAACTATTAGCTGAATTATTTCTTAAAGGTATCTATAAAAACCTTCACATAGATAATTTTTGCCAACTCTCTCTACTTTGCATAGAAACACTTGCATGGCATTACATGCTTTTCTATGCAATATTTTTCATATCCTGTGTTACACAAATCACAAGGCATAGTGACCATTTTAAGATTTCTGCTTTATTCCTAACCAACATTGAAGAACCATTCATCCATAGTTGCTGCTAATAATTCAATATTTATTACTTGTTTCTAGGCCACTGGTACCTGGCATTTTACTTGCAGTGAAGTACTGCAAGCCAGTGTGGTCACCCAAGGGGTCAGGAACAAAGTTGGGCATAGCAGGACATGCAGCTATGCCGCCTTCAATCACAGGTATCACTGGAAACCCAGTGCTTCCTCATAACCTCCGCATGTGCTATATAACAGCTCTCAGAAATCGGTTTACTTAAATCAATTAACAATCCATGAAGTTGTTAAAAAGGAACAATTATGCAGCCATCACAACATGCTCACTCACCCAATCCCAGTAGGAACCAAATAAGCATCAAAGAAGATCCTCAAATTCTCTTTGCAATCTGTACATACTTAGCTACAGTCAGAGCTATATATGGGAGACAAAGAATATAATAAAAACCCCAATAAACTCCATGTAAATTTAGATATCTACAGAAGTATAAAACACTATTTTACCAGCAAACTCTATTCCTAGAGTTATGGACCTGCTTAGTTGTACTTGGTGTGGCATGCTGTCACTGAAGACAATATAATGGTGGGGGAAAAAAGATTGATAGTCATTGAAATTTTTAAAAGCACTGAAGTCAGATCAATCTTGGTGGAGATGTCAAACCATCAAACTGAAAGAGAAAGGGGCAGGTCAAATACAGGAGCTATATCCAGATGTCAGTTTTTAAGTTTCCTATAATAACAGTGGAATTTTCTTTATGTGCCCTCAGGAACTTAGTAATAAACTTAGTGATAGTTGTTGGTGTTTATGTTCTTTCCTGTATAACTGACTTATACAGAAACATAGTGTATGAAATCCATCTGAAAAATTACTACTACTTCACCTGGAGTTTTTAGATTTAAAAATTTGTCTTGTCTATTCACCACAGTTAAACTGACAATTTCCAAAATCCAAACTGCTCATCAGAAATCTGAAAAACCAACAGTAATATTTGCTCCTGCTGAGAACAAACTCTCTGCAGCAACAATTTGTTCTGCTCCCCATAAAGACTGCATTGTTAATAACGATCGTAATCAGCTATAAGAAAACACAGGGACTATGCACTGCTGACTTAAAGACTTGCCATGCTATTTCATGGAATATTAAGGTGCTGCTCCTCTGCATGTAAATGAGTCCCACCTCCCTTTTGATTGAGGGGCTTGCACCTCCTTTGCGGTCACAATTTCAAGCCTCAAAATCAAGTTTAGAGACACTCAAGAAATGAATGGTGTAAGTCATGAAGGCCATCAGCTCTACAGTAAACTTTGCCCCAAAAAAGAGATAAAAACTAGAGAAACCTGCAATGAGGTGAGACATGAGCACAGTTCGCAGATGTCCTTTAACTACTTGAGGACTTCATTGCAAGAAAGAGAAGTTGCATAAAAATGCAAATTTCCCCTTTCTTGTAGTTTCTTTATACAAACACACTTAAGTTTCAAAGACATCAGTTTACAAACTAGGTTATCAAAGATTCGTTCAAGAAAAAATATCATTTCATCTAAAGCAAGGTTCAAGAACATAAACCTGAGATTATAAAGAAGGTTTCTTTGAACAGTCAGACCTGTGCTCCCTCTGAGTTCAAAGCTGTTTTGGCTGCACTGTATATTGCTGTGTAACTGAAGCAAGCAGTATCTTCAGACACGGATAAAAATAAACAAGAAATGTTGATATCTACACATTGGAAAAAGTATTTGTAACTATGCTTATATAAAATCCCCTGTTATATGATCCCAGGAGACACACAAACCTGAAACTATTTCAGAGGTGGTAATAGCATAAACTATCATCCTGAGAGACGCTTAATAAGAACATCTGATTTATGTTCTACACATCACTCATTACTCCTGATTCTATTACCCCTGGAGACAGCCTGTCTTCTCTCTCATTGCATGGTCCTTTCAATCTTTCCTCACACAGGGCATTTTCTCACATTTTTTATGTCAACTCCCTCCATTCCTAATGCTTTTGTTTGTTTTGCCTTCCTTTTGATTTAAGAAAGACTTGGAGAAGGCAGTAGCCACAGGAGGGCACACTATTGATTTATGTAATGGCAGACTATCAGTTCGAGTTTGACCTGTTGCTTTATGTTACAGGTAATCAAACTCCTACCCTGAGTCCAATTGCCCTGTCTAAAACAGTTTGTATCCAGTCAGCTGTCAAAGGTGGGACTGCATCTTGTGTATATACCTCTGAACTACCTTTAAATGCGCTACTTTGGTTGAAGAAGGTAGATTGGTTAAGCATAGGCTATGAAGTCCTCCTGAGAAGCTGTGTAAATATGCAAGCAACTAGGCTAGTCTGAGCTCTGTGTTGCCGTGACTACACTGCCAGGAGTACCTGAACCGGCTCTTTCAAAGCAAGCGTGGTCGATATACATCAGCTGGAATCACTGCAGACCTGCTGTGTAGCCCTAACCCTCAATTCAAACAGTAACTATAGAGAAAGGATGGGAGCAACCTCAGCTCTGTGTCCTTTGTTATCTGTTCAGTAACATGCAGCTGGAAAATACGAGGCTTTCATTTATCAAGTAGATTCTACACCGATTGAGCTCTCTGGAAAAAAAAAGCCTCCATACAGCAATGAGGGCAGTTTATATACTCAGCAGACAATACAGAGTTTGTACACATAGCATGGAGTGTTATGCTTTAAATACAGGTACCTGAGACTGTGAGGCTTTTTTGAAAATAAAGTCACACATTCAAACATTTAAATAAGAAATTAACAACTTAATTTTAGACATCCACTTTCCGTAAATTTTTTTCAACTGTAATCTGCATAACAGATGTTAAATTCCCTAATTCTGACTCCTGCTTTCACTGTGAACTGTTTGCTTGTTTTTCTTCTGAGATACATAACAGGGCTCAGGATTAACTCTGATAATACTGAAGTGTGAAGAGAATAAGCTTAATTACAGTTAATTGTGTGGAATGTAACATTTTAGATATCATTCTTCAGTACGTATGATGAATAACGTACCGATAGTCCCAGTGCACAAGTAATTTATTACTTGCATATCTTTGCTGAGGAAAATTTTTTTTAAAAATGCATTTTATTCAAACATAGCAATCTATTACTTAATGTTTGCTTCTGCTTCTGTGGTTTAGGTGTCTACTAGAATATAAACCTTTGGAGGAAGTTCTTACTTGGAGGAAGGACACAGGGATTACTTCTGGGCAAAGCATCAAGTTCTGAAACATCCAATTTAAATCCATGGACTGGGACAAATAAAAAAAAAGAAAAATTAAAAAAAAAGCCAAATAGTTTCAAGTTATATTTTCTGGACTGTATAAAATGGCCTCATATTTTAACTGTCATGCAGGAGGGATACTTGGATTTATACTGTGATGAGAATGATTTTAGGACTCGAGACATAATGTATTTTATTTTCAAGCATTATGAAAATGCATGCAGAGAGAGAGAGTAACTCAAGAGGACTTAGCTCATAACTGAAAAATGAGAGATGACAATGACTGCATATTTGGATTTGCAAAGCTGGGATAGTTGCATAATGATTCAGATCTAGAATGGGTAGAAAACATCCATTATGGTACTAATCAGCTATCTATAGCAGTAACACGTAACATTGAAATATCCATTCAGTCATGGGAAAAAAACAAACCACTATCCAATTTTGCTAAATCACCTACTTATTCTGCCCCTACAAATAGAAAAATATGACCATAAATATAAGGCTAGTGCCATACTCTCTTGGTTCTTGCTGGTTTAGTGGGGAAAGAGTTAATTTTCACAAGCAGCTTGGAAGGGTAAAAACCAGGTCAGCTGGCCACAACTAGCCAAAAGGATATTCAATACCATCACATCATGCCTAACCTATAAGGGGGTTAGTTAGTTTGGGGGTGGGGAGTGGTGGTCATGAGACTGTGTTCATGATGTTGCATAGGGTAGTTGGTGGTTTTGTTTTTTTATGGCTGGGTTTTGTAGTGGCTCACTTGCATGGCTGCAGAGCACAGCTGGAGGATTCTGGATCAGGATTACACATGGTTGTCAGTTCTGGGTCAGTGTGTGGTTTTGTATTGTGTATTACCTGTTTGGTATATTCTTTCATTGTTATTATTATCGTTGTGTTTTGTCTTCCTTTGCTGCTCTGTCAAACTCTCTTTATCCCACAAGCTGTACCTTTTCTTTATCATTCCCCTCCTCATCCCACCAGACATAGGGAAGGGAGAGAGCAGAAACCATGGTTCTTTGTTGCAGACAAATACCTATTGATATAATTCTGAATACGACAGTAATATCCAGAGACTCTAACTAAGAGGGAGGTACAATTGTACTTGGATATTGCACAAACACACTGTAAGACAGACTTCTGCCTAAGGACCTCAGCTGTATACAGGAGAGACAAAAGCTGGTGGGAAGTAAACATTAATGCCTCCATTTTCAAAATGGATTATACGGCACACAAAGACTTAATGAATTGATATGTCCACTGCTTGATATCAGAAGAACTTAAGTATAAAACAACTTTGAAACTGCAGACTGAGATAATATGTCCTAGTGTGCAATGAAGTAAGGTAAGAAAACCAATTATAACATACTGAACCTGAGTTGAGAGCTTTGACTAAAAAACATACAAAATCCACCAAAACAAAAAACTCAAACATTGTTCCAGCTGACCACCCCAAAACTCAGAAGAAACTCCCCAGAAATCATACTGTTATTTCATCAGTCATCTCTCTTATGTTTCAAAAGAGAACACTAATGACACACCAGTTGACATAGTGCATTTTTGATTGTTCTGGATTAATTTGAGACAAGTAGCAAATGTTTGATTTTGTTTTGGTTTTGCAATACTTGTATTCAAAGCATAAAACCTATCATTTTTAAGGTGATGCACAATGGGAACACAATTTCTATTTTTAAAAAATAACAAAAGAATACCCTCTTTCTATCATTGCTTTGAACTGATGGTTTAGGAATTCAGCCTTGCAAATAAAAACAAAGCCTTTGAGATTAAAAGCTATCTTCAACTTCTGTTGAACAGAGCACAAACTGAATTTTAAAACCAAAGAGGTGAGGCTACGCAGTTGTATTGACAGCAAATCTAATTTTCTAGCTACCCTCAGGCACAAAGACCAGCAGAATATTTGAAAGGACTGCACAGAGGATTATTGTTTGATCCCCATTTCAAGCCCTGAATATGCACTATGCTTCATTCTATGTTGATAAACATCTCTGCTCTCAAAGGCAAAACTAGGCACTTTGCTTTATGACACCAAATGCCTTCCTTGAGATAAGGTGAACTCACAAGGAGCAGGATGAAGATCAGGGGAAGTCAGGACATGGAAAGGACACAAAGAACAGCTGGAACACGATCTTCATTTTCATGCTGTGACTTCTCTTTTTTTTGTTATTAATATTACTTTGGCCAGAAGCACCATGGAGACAAAAATATAATGTGTGAAAAAAACAAGTCAGTTCTCTTACCTACATTTGACAATAGGTAAAATGTAATCAGGCTCAGAAAGGGTAATAAATATAAGAGAAGGAAAGGTTTTATACCTTAACTCCATAACTTTAGGAGGTATTTGCTTTTGTAAGTTTTCTACTGTCAGTAGCATCCCTTCATTGCCTCCATAACATTTTTCATTCCCCTTTTGTACTTAACAGGGAAATGTAATGATTCCTCTCTCAAAACTGGTGTGAAAGGAAGGGGAAGAAATGGAAAGAAGGTATCTTTGCGCCATGAAACAGTGTTTTTGTAAAGTATTTTTTCAATACTTCAAATTAAAATATTATGGGAGGGAATAAGAAAATTTCAGGTGTGCTGCTCTCAGACCAATCTTGTGACAATAATTTTCACAGAAGAGCAATTAGTTACAGAAAAATGTACAAATGAAAAGTTAGGCCTATCTAGTTTTCCTACACATTTTTTGAAAAATGCATAAACGATCTTTCCTTTTCCTTGCTTATTTTTACTAATGCTGCATTATACTTATCTTTTTATTTATAACTGAATTTTACAAAGATTTGGATTACACATAGTTGAGACTAGATTAAAAAAAATGTTACTTCTTTGCCTTAAGAAATAAATTTAAACAAATGTAATCAATTAATTGCTTCTTGCTGATGATTATAATCGTTTGTATAGTTTATTCTGGCAATTACTTATACCACAATTAGAACTCAGAGACCTATGAATACTAAATCCAAATTTCAGTACTTAACATTTGAGAATGCTGAGAAGAAACATCCAGGGAATATTTTCTACCTTCCATGTTACTGCCCAGAATGGAAATATATTTAATTGATCAGAGAGGATGAATACATCCTAATAAATCCTATCTCCTAAAAATAAGTCTTATTATTAACTGTAGGTTACATTTCAGCATTGCCATACTGAGTCAAAAACATAAAAGCTATCTGTTCTGTCTAACAGTATATGAAGTGCTTTAATCTATGTACACAAGGATGAACATATGCGCATACATCCACTAAGCATTATTACTGGCTGAAACTTTGAGGGGGAAGAAAAGACTTCAAAGACTGTTTCCAAGCTTAACTTTAAACAGACAAATTCCCTCAGCAGCTGTTGTTATTCACTGAAAAACAATGTTCACAACAGTAAAAAAAAATGTGCCATACTTCACTGGACATTCAAGAGAAATCCACTGTAGAAAGCATAGAATTGACTTGTGACAAAAAGAGGAAGCTTACAATGAGCATAAATGAAGAAGGCACAAGCAGAGTCTCAAGTAGCCTTCAAAGGCTCTGATAATTAAAATTATTTAATAAGAAGCATACTTTCTTCTTCCTACATGTGCTAGGTCCAAGAATGCGGTGCTTACTGAGAAGACAGGCTCCATATTTTGTGTCTGAACATATAGGGAGTATTCCTATAATAATTCAACTTCATGACAAACACAGAAAAAAAATTTGACTGGACAGAAAAATTGCCTCTATAAAGGACTTTCAAAGTTAACATAACTTCTTTATAGTAGATACAAACTTGACTGGCAGCCTGAAGTGACAGGCACTGTAATTGAAGAGGCTTAGTTTAAAATCAATGATTGAACTTTAAAGTGCTAATCACAGCTATAGTGTTGATCGATTTTGAACAAGTTTAAGCCTACTTATCAAATGATCTGGACTGACAATTAGTAAAGCATTAAAATAATGAGTTCAGGAAGAAAAAAGGGGTATTGATCAGAAACAAGGAGGGAGAGAAGAGAGAAAAAAACCAGAACAACTAAATTTCAGAATGAAACATGTTTCTCAGGTGATGGAAATACAAGTTCTCTGCTGCCTAAACACGGACGATAAACAAAAGCTTAATTAGGAAAAAAAGTCCAATTAAGTTTAGATGACTGCTGCAGCAGAAGAATGATGACAGAACTTATTCATAGTGAATAATATATTCAGAAGCAATAGATCTTTCTGGCTAAACACAAATTATCCAAACATTGCTCAAAATATCTAGATAGTATCACACAGATACTTGTCTCAGGTTTGCCTTATGCCCACTCAACACAAAGCCCTGACTGACACCGTCCTTTGAAAAAACAATATGCTTGAAAACAAATAACCCCTACGTAGCAGCAGGTCTGAATTCCTGCACAGACTCTGAACACTTTCAAACTGGAAAGCAAAGTTTAAAAACGTGGTCTTAAGTGCAAGTTAACACCCACGAGCCATCCTTGTCTGTCCTAGCTAAAAACAGAAGTCAACAATAGATTTGAGGATTAGATTTTCAAAATCTTTGTCACTGTTGTCACCCCAGACTAATGACATTATCCGAAAAACACTCATTTTACACAGCAGCTAGTCAGACATTTGGGAATAAACCCCAACTCAACTACAATTCTGGTATTTTGGAAAGTGACTTATTAAAAAAAGGGGAACAAACAGCATCCAACAAATTATATTCTTGAGATTTCTTCTTGATGCAGTTTCAAGTTCTTGACTGCAGACATACATTGCCCTCATTTATCTCTCTGAAATGCAAACATGCTCCAAACCACTCAATGCTACTTGCAGCTTCAGCTCTACTTCTTACTGTCTTTGTAGGAAAAAGCTCTTCATGGAAATGACAGAACCTCTAGTACGTGCATCAGTTATTCTCTGCATCTGTAGAATCATCCCTGACCCACTTATTTTTTTTCCATCTGCACTTTTAATTACGTTCCTATTTACAGGGCTGACACTCGATGCCTTTCATTTCTTTTTTGAAAATGTCTTATATATGGGAATGTTCCTCTGCTTCTGACCTTTCTAGATTCATTATTTTGAGACTTTGCTACATATTATTACAAATAATCATGCTATTTCAGTTAGTGACTAATGGCCAATGAATGGTACAGCCCTGTAACAGACCATCAAACAATAAAGGAAAATGTATAGCTGCCAAGTCTGAAGATTTAGATATTGAGCCGTAACTGAAATCATTCTCCTTAATATCCTGTTTCAAAAAAAAAAGGAAAGATGAGACTGTAGTTTAACCAAATGGAATACTTTGTGCCAGATATGAGCCTCAGCCAAGTTGTTCAGGTACACCTCTTCATCTACAAACAGAGATTAGCAAAGGAACAGGAACTAGTGGGGCAGGTTGAGTTGTACTTTTCATAAACAGATGGCAGATACACTTTCAGAACACATAACCTTCTTTTTTATGTATCACTGTAATATAAAACCACTGAGTTCTTTCCTCTGAGTTCAGAAGTATCAATATGTGATTAAAAAAACCCTACTTGATGAAGTCAGTAAACGTAGATAGTCACTACAGGCAGAATTTGTTTAACTTAATTTTCTTTATCCAGCTTAAATTAATCATTTATGCCTCCTTTAAAGATGACAGAGACATTCTACACCTCCCTAGAAGATGATTAATCCTACCTGTTTTATGATGGGAAGCAAGCATCTAGAGAGACAATTTACTACAGAGAAAAATAGCATGACAAAAAGAATATTATTCCTAATTTGCATATTCTGAAAATAAGACAAAGAAATAAGAGAGATCTATGAATTATACTTGCTGAAACAACAGTAACAGGAACAATAACAAAAAATATGCAACAACACACACGGGAAAAATAGATAACTTAAAGAGCATTCTTGGGATATGGGGTAGCCAATAACAGCATTCTGTTTTTCATTTACGTATTTATTTCTAACATAACACCAAATCCTCAGCTGCTATAAACCATCATTGCTCCATTTAAGTGAATAAGACTTCATTAATTTACACTAGTAGGATGTTTGGGCAATAAAATTTACAATCAAAGGAAATATAAGAGCAAGAAAAAGATTAAGGGACTTCATTAATTTAGCCAAAAAAGAAAATATAAAGAAAGAAGGCATTTAAAATACCAGTATATACTCAAGCATATCTCTTCAGCCCTTTCTTCACCGGATCCCAAAGCCCACAACCTATACGTCCTTTTTGAACCCTGACATGACTTTGCCACTGTACTTTCACAAGACACACTGGAATTTTATGTGTCAACAACTGTGTTGTTGCTGTCCCAGTAAAAGGAATATTCACCCAAGAATAATTGTACACGGGAGTATGACTCGCTTTACAACAGAAGGAAGAAAATTTCTACAATGTCAAATAACATTTAGAAGCATATTCATGCGCCGATTTCTTAGATCTCAATCTGAGTTTATAAAAAAAATGTACAGTATGAACTATTTTACACAAGGAACATGAGAGTGTATGAATTTGAGTAATAAAAAATATAAATAATTCCCTGTGCAATTGTTAGCATTCTTGAAGTGCTCATAACAGGATTAACAAGAATAAAGCATTGCCACCTGTATCTAGAACTAGCTATAATTTTGTGTATGCAAACAAAACTGCTTGTGAAGACTTGCTTTGAAAGGAGCATGAAAAGTTAAAATATCAGGAATGCTTTACTCCCCTGGGGACCTAGTCAGCTTCTCTTCCCTCTTAGCTTTAATTCAAGTTGTCAGCATGTCAAATTTTCTTCAGACACACCAGCAAAGTATTTATACAGCTACGCACATCTGACAAACAAGAAGTTTGTTTGTAGTCAGCATATTTTACCAGATCTTTCCAGGGAACACCAAAATACAATGGTTTTCTAGTGGTATGCATGCACTCCTTTGGGGTTTCAGTCTCCACTGGTAATCTGTCTTTCTGCAGCTTTGAGCGGGGGGGACTGCAAGACAGGAACTAGAGGAGCAAAGTCCTTCCCACTGTAAGAAAAGACTAAGTTTGTGACCTAAGGAAAGTGAATATATGCAAGTCTATGGGACAGGACAAGTTGCATCCTGGAGTCCTGAGAGGATTTGCTGATATAGTTGCCAAGCCACTCTCCATGATATTTGAAAAGTCCTGGCAGTCAGATGAAGTCCCTGGTGACTGGAAAAGGGGAAATATTGCACTCATTTTTAAAGAGGGTAGAAGTGAGGACTCTGGGAACTACCTGTCAGACTCACCCCTATGCCTGGGAAGATCAGATTCTCCCAAGAAGCTGTACTGGGCACATGGAGGACAAGAAGGTGATTTGAGACAGCCAGCATGGCTTCACCGAGTCCTGCCTGACCAGCCTAGGGGCCTTCTGTGATTGAGTGACTACATAAATGGACAAGGGAAGTGCTACAGATGTCCTGCATCTGATCTATCTGGACTTCTGTAAGGACTTTGACATGATGTGTGCCCCCTCCCCGCCACCAGCAGCCTTCTCTCCGAATTAAAGGTATAGATTTTGCTTGTTGGACTGTTAGTGGATGAGAAATTGATTGGATAGTCACATCCAGAGGGAAGTAGTCAACAGTTCAATATCCCAACGGAGACTGGTGACAAGTGGTATTCTTCAGGGGTCCATACTGGGACCAGTACCATCTAATATCTTCATCAATGATATTGATTGTGGGATTGAATTCATGTGATCAGAAAATTTGCAGATGAGATGCCATCTGGAGGGACCTGGACAACCCTGAGAAGCGGAGCCATGTGAACTTCATGAGGTTCAACAGAGCCAAGTGCAAGCTCCTCCATATGGGTCAGGGCAACCCCTGGTATCACTACAGGCTGGGGGAGGAAGAGATTGAGAGCAGCCCTACAGAGGAGGACCGTGGGGATGAAAAGCTGGACGTGAGCCAGCAATGTACGCATGCAACCCAGAAGGCAAAGCACATCCTTGGCTGTATCAAAAGAAGCGTGGCCAGCAGTTTGAGGGAGGTTACTCTCGCTGTCTACTCAGCTTTCTTGAGCCCCAGCCTGGAGGAATAAGTGCAGCTTTTAAGTCCTCAGTAGAATAAATACATGGACCTGTTGGAGCGGGTCTAGAGGAAGGCCACAAAAGTGATCCGAGAGCCAGAGCACCTGTCATATGAAGACAGGCTTAGAATAACCATAGAATAACCAGGTTGGAAGAGACCCACTGGATCACCCACCTTAGAGGTCTGGGTTTGTTCTGCCTGGAGAAGAAAAGGCCCCAGGGACATCTTATTGCAGTCTTTCGGTATTTAGAAGGGGCCTACAAGAATGATGGGAACAAACTTTTAGCAGGCCCTGTCCTGACAGGGCAAGAGATAATAGTTTTAAACTAAAAGAAGGCAGATTTAGATTATATATAAGGAAGACATTTTTTACCCTGAGGGTGGTAAAACACTGGAAAATATTGCCTGGAGAGGTGGCAGATGCCCCTTCTCTGGAAACATTCAAGATCAGGTTGGATGGGGCTCTGAGCAACCTGATCTAGTTGAATGTTGTCCCTGCTCACTGCAGGGGGATTGGGCTAGATGACCATTAAATCTTCCAAAGAGAACTATTATGTGATTCTGTGCAGCAATAGTTACGCAAGTAGTTTTCTGGTGTAACTCTGAAAAACTCAAAAAATGTGGTATTTGAAACAAATCTTAGGTTTACTATTTGTTACTATTAAGAAACATTTCTGATGCCGCTACAATTAGATGGATGTAGGGTATGCTGTAGTACTCATTCTTGGAGTTTAAATCAATGTGGATATTATGTAGTAAATCCTGCCACAAAACAGATGGTAAAGATTTATACATTTCTCTCTGTATTTTTATATATTATATATTCTCTTTCTCTCATTACATACAAAATATGTGAGTAAGAGTGTGTATATATATATAAAATTATATAACCTCAATGTACAAAACTGTTCACTTCCACAAAGAAAACCCCTCAGCTAAAATACATATACAATGATGAGGGTTCCACCTAGAGAAAGAGGAATGATGGCCTACCCAGCTCATTAAACGCACCAGGAGTGAGCAGCAAAGAGGAACAGCATTCTCAGACCTTTCTTTTTTTCTTAGATTTCTGAAAATACTTTCTATTCTGTCTGTATTTTGCTTTTAGCTTTCCCAAATTAAAGATATCAACATAAATCTCTCAAAATATGCTTGCATGGAAATCAAACCGCTGTGAATCCACAAGCTTTCCTTGGGTTTCCTCCTCCCTCCTATCAGTTCTGTCTTCCTCAGTCTTCACTTCTCAGTTTCTTTGACAAGCAAGACAAGACAATGTGTTGTTTGTCTCTGCGTACAAGATGAAAGCTTTTCACTTCCTCTTCTGCCCGATACTGGTGTTTCAGCACAAAATACACCTTCAAGATGAAAAACCTGTAGAAACCAGCACATACTTTGGAGTTTCTGTTCTGTTGCTGACTAAAATGAAATCATGAATATAAGGAATATTGAACACTCAGCTACGTACAGAAAAGCTGCAGTTACAGTGGCAGTTTCCCTTGGGATGTCATGTATCACAACAATAGTACTTTGTGGATCTGATTAAAACCAGTCAATTACTATGAATCACAGTATTCTGAATATGCCAGCATTTCCATTCAGTATCCTTAAATATTCAGGAATATTTTCCAATTTTTCTTGTATGAACAGAGAGTTAAATCTATGAAACCCTAGTGTCAGCTCTCTTAAGTAAGGCATGTTGCAGTGACAAACAGAAAATCTGGAGAGGAAAAGGGTTCAATGACTAGGAATTAATCGTAAATCTTGCCAAAAAACTAATGCAGTAAAATTGTCAGTTGAAGAATATGATTGTGCGTCATATAAAAATAAACTAAAGAAATGGCTTAGAAGAGAAAGACCATCATTATTTGGAGAAGGAGTTGCAATTAGGCTGAAATAAAGAAATCTTCTCTTCTTTGGTGTCTATGAGGATCCTTGAGAACATAGTAAAACACCTCAACTGATAACAAATCAAGGTGAGGGTTTACCATTTTATATATTTGTCAGAACAGGAAGCAGAAGAAATAAGATACTTACCTGTATTCTTCTTTGTAACCTTGTGGCCCAATCTAATGTCACTGGATTCTCAGAATGGTTCCTTCTTTCCATAATGGTCTTCAGCTGGCGTTTTCAGAAGGAGATGCTTAGGCAAAAAATAGTTGGCCATTTCCAAGTCAGAGGTTGCAGAGGAGTAAAAATTCCTCTGTTAGTGCCAAAGTACAGAAAGCAGGTAAAGAGTGATCTTACAAATAAATCTTATCTGCATACCATCTCTTTCTTTGCCTTACTAATTTCAGAGTTTTGAAGTACACCGACAATATTACTATAATGCCTTAAAAGCAAAAATAATAATTTATAAAATGTCAAAATATGACAAAAGAAAGAAAGTTGCTTCTTCCTATTGAATCACTTCAACAGGAAAAAAAATATATCGTCTACTACACAAACTGAGAACCAAGGAACACACAGGGAACCTTCAATACCAGAGCTACAGTTGTTGCTAGTAGCAGTGTTTTAATGAAAGCACTTCCTGAGATTTTTCACTTCCTAACATTGAGTTTCTATAACTCCATTTAAAGGAACAAATGAGAAAAATACTGCTATGTATCGGTTAGTCTTCCTTTCCTAAGTACAGCTGTAGAGAGCAAATAAAGAGCATGTTAGAAAATTAGCCTAGAGGAAGGATGACTAGCTGAGTGAAAAAATTACACCAACTAAAGAAAAGCTGAACGGATTCAGTTTGAACCAAGAGATTGACTTTATCGTGTTGTGAGTATGCAGCCTGAGACAACTAGTGCACTTTCTAAGAAATATTATCCTTTAATTAGTGCCACAGAATTTGCTACAATTTAGATTTTTCAGGTTTATTTTTGATTCAGACATAAAGAACAAAGAATATCCAGTGGTAACTACTAGTACACTTCAACTGCAAATATTTTCATGAACAACCTGGAATGATGGAACAGAGAGCACCATTATTAAAGCAGCAGAGAACGCAAAACTAAGGACAGTTCGAGAAATTAGAGGATACCCTAAAGAATCCCCTGTCTTTTTTTTTTTTTAACAGCTTTGGTATTTGGTGGCTCTGATGACTGCTTCAAAATCTCTAAATAGCACAAGTCTTCTCCAGAAAGGATGCAGATATGTATCTCTTCTTGTGGGAGAGAAGGTAACAGTACCAAGTAGAGCCAAAGCACAGAATTCTCTAGTTAACGACCACAGATAATAGAGAGGGTCAAAAAGAATCATGCCTTCAAGTATTAATGCAGTCATTCAAATTTTCCAGTTAAGGGCCTTTCTACTATTGTATTTTTTAAATTTCTTTTTTAATAATTTTCCCATGATGACCTTTCCTCAATTTGAGCTGTTACTCAAGGTCAGTGTCTTTTCCCCAGATAACCAATATATGTATTATTTGAACACAGGTTAATACAGCTCACTTTTTTAAAGCAAAAGCACTCAGGACAAGTTTCATCATCCTGTTTGCACTGGAGGACAGCTGGTTGAAGATTGCTTGTGTAAATTCTGTTAAGACAATATTACTGATAAAAGGGCTAGTCATCGAGTACACCTGCAAATTCTGACAATTCCTGGGGTTTATGCAATGAGGAATATAGAACTTTGCAGGGATTTGATGCTTATTATTGGGTTTTTTGTCCAAGTAGCTCAGTGATGTGCAGTGGTCATTAGAGAAATAGCACACATGACATTGGGTTCACTTTTCATAGAATCATAGAATAACCAGGTTGGAAGAGACCCACCGGATCATCGAGTCCAACCGTTCCTATCAAACACTAAACCATGCCCCTTAGCACCTCGTTCACCCATGCCTTAAACACCTCCAGGGAAGGTGACTCAACCACCTCCCTGGGCAGCCTGTTCCAGTGCCCAATGACCCTTTCTGTAAAGAATTTTTTCCTAATGTCCAGCCTAAATCTCCCCTGGCGGAGCTTGAGGCCATTCCCTCTTGTCCCGTCCCCTGTCACTTGGGAGAAGAGGCCAGCACCCTCCTCTCCACAACCTCCTTTCAGGTAGTTATAGAGAGCAATGAGGTCTCCCCTCAGCCTCCTCTTCTCCAGGCTAAACAACCCCAGCTCTCTCAGCCGTTCCTCATAAGGCCTGTTCTCCAGCCCCTTCACCAGCTTTGTTGCTCTTCTCTGGACTCACTCCAGAGCCTCAACATCCTTCTTGTAGTGAGGGGCCCAGAACTGAACACAGGATTCGAGGAGCGGTGTCACCAGTGCCGAGTACAGAGGGAGAATAACCTCCCTGGACCTGCTGGTCACACCGTTTCTGATCCAAGCCAAGATGCCATTGGCCTTCTTGGCCACCTGGGCACACTGCTGGCTCATGTTCAGTCACTGTCAACCAACACCCCCAGGTCCCTCTCCTCCAGGCAGCTTTCTAGACAGACTTCTCCTAGTCTGTAGCACTGCACAGGGTTGTTGTGCCCCAAGTGCAGGACCCGGCACTTGGCCTTGTTAAACCTCATGCCATTGGACTCAGCCCAATGGTCCAGCCTGTTCAGATCCCTTTGCAGAGCCTCCTGACCCTCCAGCAGATCGACACTTCCACCCAGCTTAGTGTCGTCCGCAAACTTGCTAAGGGTGCACTCGATGCCTTCATCCAGGTCCTTGATAAAGACATTGAACAGGGCTGGACCCAGCACTGAGCCCTGGGGAACCCCACTTGTCACTGGCCTCCAGCTGGATTTCACACCATTTCCCACCACTCTCTGGGCCCGGCCATCCAACCAGTTTTCCACCCAGGAGAGTGTGCGCCTGTCCAGGCCAGAGGCTGACAGTTTCCCAAGCAGAACGCTGTGAGAAACTGTGTCAAAGGCTTTACTGAAGTCCAGGAAGACCACATCCACAGCCTTTCCCTCATCCAGCAGCCGAGTCACTTTGTCATAGAAGGCGAACAGGTTGGTTTGGCAAGACCTGCCTTTTGTGAACCCATGTTGACTGGGCCTGATCACCCAGTTCTCTTGCATGTGCTTCATGATAGCACTCAAGATCACCTGCTCCATGACTTTCCCTGGCACTGAGGTCAGACTGACAGGCCTGTAGTTCCCTGGATCCTCCCTGCGACCCTTCTTGTAGATGGGCACAACATCAGCCAGCCTCCAGTCCAGTGGGACTTCCCCAGCCTTCCAGGACTGTTGGAAGGTGATGGAAAGGGGTTTGGCCAGCACATCCACCAGCTCCTTCAATACCTTTGGATGAATCCCATCCAGCCCAACAGACTCGTGGGTGTCTAGTCGGGCTAGCAAGGCTCTGACCACCTCCTCTTGAATCATGGGAGCCTCATTTTGCTCCTCTAGCTCCTGGGTTTGTACACAGATGGAATAACTTTCTTTACAATTAAAGACTGAGGCAAAGAAGGCATTAAGTACCTCAGCCTTATCCCCTGTCACTGTTCTGCGTTCAATAGGGACTGTATGGTCTCCCTAGTCCTCCTTTTATTATTTATATATTTATAGAAAGATTTTTTTGTTATCTTTCACAGACTTTGCCAATCTGATTTCTAGTGGAGCCTTAGCCCTTCTGATTTTTTCTCTACACAGTCTCACTTCCCTCCTGTAGTCCACCCAAGAGGCCTGTCCCCTCTTCCAGAGCCCATAAACATTTCTCTTCTGCTTGCTGTCACTCAAGATCTCTCTGTTCAACCAAGCTGGTTTTTTTCCCCTGCTGGCTCTTTTTCCGGAACACAGGGATGGCTTTCTCCTGACCTGCTAGGATTTCCTTTTTGAAGAGCTCCCAGCCCTCATGGGCTCCCTTGCCCTTAAGTATTGTCTCCCATGAGACTTTGCCAACCAGCCTGCTGAAGAGATCAAAGTCTGCCCTCTGGAAATTTAATGCTACTGTCCTGCTAACCACTCTCTTCACTTCACCTAGAACAGAAAACCCTATCATTTCATGATCACTTAGTCCTAGACATCCACCTACTGCCACATCCCCCACAAGGCCTTCTCTGTTCACAAACAGCAGGTCCAGGAGGGCACCCTCCCTTGTTGGTTCATTCACCAGCTGTGCGAGGAAGTTGTCTTCCACACACTCCAGGAACCTCCTAGAGTGCTTCCTTTCTGCTCTACTATACTTCCAGCAGATATCAGGAAGATTGAAGTCTCCCACAAGAATGAGAGGCATTGATCTAGAGATTAACCCCAGCTGTTTATAGAAGAGCTCATCAGCTGCTTCTCCTTGTCTGGGTGGTTCTATCAAAGCATAGGGTAGTGACAGGTCTTGTAGCATACTGTAAAGAGTGTATTAATTTGCCTTTACCTGGCAACAAATGTTATGCTATGCATAAATATTACAGTTTATTTTATAGCTTCAATTTAAACTAGCAAGAGGAGAAACAATTCTACTTTCTGCTTTTGGCATAGCATTTCCAAAAAAGTGTACCGTATATAGCGTAAAACTTGCTTTTGCTTTTTGAAAATTTCATTAGTTTCTGTTTGGTTTTAGAAGCTTAGCTGATCAAGGCACTAGGAGCTTTGGAGGGGTGGCCAGGGAAAAGCAATGGGATCAAATTAGAGAAAATACAGCTAGCATTATGTTGGGAAGAAGTCACTGTAAGGAAGTTGAGTAAAGAAATGAAGCATCTTAGAGTGAAGGCTCAGGACTGACCTCACAAATTCTCTTCATGCTTTTCTGCAGTTTCACTGTGGGATTTAGCATAAACAACCTAATACCTCTAGTCTTCAACACACTAATCATCAGTACCCTGAAAACATTGCTGTTGTACCTCACAAAGATATTAGAGCTGAATGCTGGGTGATAATGAGTTGAAGCCTCGATGCTTTTTTACATCAGATCTCCTGCTTCCCTTATTCCTACACATCTGAGCAGACCTGCCCTTTCTACAAAGAATTACTCTGAAAACATCAAGTAACATCTACAGGCTGCAGTTTGCATCAGCTTTGCCTTTCTAGGATGCACTGAGCATACAATTAAAAAGATGAAAAGACCTACCGTAGAACAGTTTGTCAGTCCAAGAGAGATTTCCACCTCACCAGTATAACTTTACCCTTTAAACCAAATATACTGAAAAAAATTTCCACATATAAATCCCATTTTTTTCCTTTGCCCAGAGCAGGCTATTAAACATCTTTCCTCTTGTGCAGCCTCTCTCTTGAAGAATATTTTCTTTTCCCTACAGCTGTACTCAATAGTCTATTATAAGAAACATCTGACTTCTTCCCAGTTGTCACTGGTTCCTTCATTATCATGGCCATATATCTAGAAAAAGCATACCTCTGAAAGAAGTCTATCTCTGAATAAATCTGCTTGTCCGCAGAATCAAACTATACCTTAAGGTCCATTGTTGCACTCACCCTAAGTTGCAAAAGCAATGAGAAACTAAGGGCATGTGATGAGTCTGAGGTACTGATGTGGTTTGTACCTCAAGGGCTCCCGATATCACCTTCTGGACAGTCATAGCGGTGCAATAGCTCTTGGCTTTGCACATTTTTGAACTTCTTGATTATTGAATGGCTTCCAGTCAGAAAGTCACTAAAAACAATACAGAAAATTACAATCTCTTCAATTAACTTTTTGCTCATTAAACTATCTTTTTTTTCTTCTTTTTCCTCTCATTCTTGCAAGAACATACTAAAAGGGGGTGGAAAAACCATGAATCTTTCTGACTTCACTCTTTCAGACTGCAACTGAATGCAATGATTTGTAACTCCTTGTTTGCAACAAAGTTTGCCCAAGATTGAGTAAAAACAGGGACAAACAGGTTTACTTCAGGAAGGCACCTGTATAGAAGCCTAACTATTCAAAGCTCCTTGTATTAGCAACAAACAGATAGAGATAGGCTGAACCATTCCTGGAACGTGCTTACCTCTTTGCACTGATTGCAAGCCACTCTAAGGTGATCATGCTTCTAATTCAAGTTTTGCAGTGGAGTATGCCAAATTACATTAGATGAATCTGAGCCAGGGTAAGGAAAGGTGTCAAATTCTTTAACATTACCAGGTTAGTACATAAACAAGAGGCAGGTAGAAATCCACACCAAATGCCTCTGATGTGTGTGGTCATGCGGAGAACAGGTTCTACTGGCAATGAGCCTCCTTTTGATCAAGTGATTTAAAGCTGTATGAGTTGACAGCGCATATAGGATATAGCTATTATTAGCTGAGGAGTAAAGATTGCACAAAACTCCTTGATTATGTAGCAAAGAAAGCACCTATCTTTAGGAGTTATATTAGCATGCAGTTTAAATCTAACTTTAAACAACCTGTGAGAATCAAATTTAGGCACCAGGAAAATAAGAAAATGCACAACAAAAAGGAAAGATTACTTTATCATTTGATAAGATAAAGTAGTAATTTACCTTGCTGGAGTGTCTCAATGCTTTTTTTTTTTTCTTTTACATTAACATATACAGTCTTTAAGGACTTTAAATATTTAAGTCTTAAAGTATTTAAAGACTGCATATTTCAATAAAACATAAAAGACAGAAAAATAAAAAGAAGTATAATACTTTCAATACTGCTGCTAAAGGTAGCTTGAAGGGCAGGGCAGGTTTGACCCTTGAGCCATCTCCTAACTACTGAGTTCTACCGAGTTCAAACTTGCCTAGACTGAGTTTCAAGACACAGCTATAACCTTGACTATTGTGTGCTTAAGGCAGGTGCAGCTGTGATAAAAGCAATATCCCTAGTGGTCTTTATGGTTAGTTCCTAATGCATTCTACTTTATATGAACTTCAATTTAAAGAGTAGCTGGGTGAATCAGCTCCCAGGGCAAGACATCATTCTTTATTATTGCTTGGCCTATGGGTTCCATCTAAAAAATGAAACAAAAAATCCTGTCCTCAGTCTTAAAATATGATTAACTCAGAAAGGCTTTTATTAACAAAACAACCCATTTCTAGTTCATGGGTCTGACTTGTTGCTGCTGAAATAACTGCTAAAACTTCCACTGACTTGAAAGGTCCAGTATCTTGCCCTTCATAGGAACACAAATGCCATCCAATTTCACTGACTCTGTGAAAGGCCAACCTCAGTTTCAAAAGGACCAATTTCTCTTTTCTCACTAGAGGGACACAATTGTGTGCCCACAAATGAGAAGGTGACTGGGAACAATCAGCATAGATTTGCCAGGAGCAGAAGATGCCTGAACAGCCTGGTTGCCTTCTATGATAAAATGAATTCAGTTATGGAGGAGGAAGAACAATGGATGTAATTTATCCTGGCTTTAGCAAGACTAAACACACACAATAGTCTCTCACATTAATCTTCAATCCAAATTAGTATCTTATAATCTGAATGGGTGAACAAGTAGAGGCATATAAAACTGTCTGGATAATCAGGCTTGGAGGGCCATGTCTAAGGGATCATATACTGCCTGAACAGTAACAAGGAAGCATCAGAAGAATTTTTCCTGAGACCTAGTCTATCTCACATTTTTCTTAATGACCTGGAGGAGGCAATGGAGTTGCCATCAGGTTCCCGGGTTACACCAAATCGGAGGGACTAGCTAAAATGTTTAAGGATAGATGTGCCCTAAGAGGGACCCAAAGAGGCTGTCAGAACAGGCCAACAGGATCACCATGAATTTCACGAGGGATTCTCTCCATGCCAGGGGGAGAAAACTCTCTGCAATGACACAGCCTGGCAATGAATTTAATGGGTAGCAGCTCTGCAGAGAAGATCCTGGGTATCTCAGCACACAGCAAGCTATAAAGTGAGACAGCAGCATGCCCTGGTAGTAAGGATAGTCAACAGCATGCTAGGCTGTATGAACAGCAACACAGCCAGGAGGTTGCAGGAAGGGATTATAACTCAGATTAGATATGGCATCCAGTTTTTGGTGCCATCATTCGGTACAAGAAAGGCATTGATAAATTGCAGTGCGTTCAGGGGCAAGCCACCAAAAATGATTGGGAACTTGAACGTTTTCCTTTTTGGTAAGGGCTGAGGAACATGATCTTGTCCATTTGGGGGAATAAATGGCTTCAGTCAGTGGGATACCTGATATCAGTCCCCTAGTATCTAAAGGGAGGACATGTTGGAAACAAAGCCAGGCTCTTGATGGCAATGCATACTGCAAGAGGGACATCTGGCATAAATTTAAATAAGAGAGGTTCAGACTGCACGTGAGAAAAAGCTTTTTCACCATGAAGACACTCAGGCATTAAAACAAGTTTCCTAGAGAGGCTGTTAAGCCTCTATCACTGGAGGTTTTCAAGACCTGACCAAAAAAGTCTTAACTGACCTGGCCTGACCTAGCTGGTTCTGCTTTGATCAAGAGATTTGGCTAGAGATGTCCTGAGGTCTTTTCCAACCCAAATTAGATTCCGAAATACGAAAGCAGAAAAACAAGAATAGATAAAGCAAGATAAGGGGAAATTGCATGTCAAAATAAAGTAAACCTGGAGCAGTGAAAATGTAACCAAGAAGGCATTTAACAGACTTCCTTTAAAAGTCAGGTATGCAAGTCTCATCTTCATAGGCCATCTTTCAAAGTTTCTCTCTCGCACACATGAAAGGCTTTCCCCTCTCAAAACTTCCTTCTATCACTAAGGACGCACCCTTGACAATCAGTGGATTACAGAGAATTTAGCAGTTGTGGTTCTTGCTGACACATTGAGTACCCTTACTGATATGCACAAATCAATAATTTTACCACAAACTAAGTCTCTCATTATAGTAGGAATTGTCTTTCCAAATATTTGATGTCACAATTCCCTAGTAACTACTTTGAAAAATCCTTGCGTAGGACAGGCAGCTAATCAATTCATCACAAAGCTATTATAAGGCAAAAGACCTTTAAGGTATTAGATCTGAACAGTGCTTTTAAACTTTACCTTGTTGAGGTTTCATCTTTGTTAGCCATACTCACACATGCAAATGCTAAGTTGTTACCACACAGGAACCCTCCTTTAATTCCTCAGTGCTTGGCTTTGTAACCATAAAATCATTTTGAATGTTGGCAATACGTGTAGAGCTGGACTCTGCTAGAGCCAATGAAGGTCCCAAGCAAAGGGTTTGCCCTGAGTGTTTTTCCTGCTCACGTTTAATTCACACACTAGAGGACAGACAGCCAATGCTATCAGACTTAATCTGAGAAAAACTCGTTCAGTATCCAGCTTCACAGAATTGCTCTGATTGCTGCCTCTCTTAAAACATTTGTTCATACAGAACAGCAATTACCCTCCTGAAAATGACATGAGAGAGTGTCTCCATGCCTGTGAGAACTGGTGCTTTTCAGAGATAATAGATAATTAGTCTTTTCTTAGTGAACATGACCCATCATGGAAGCAAGATACATGAAAAACACTTTGACAGGCATAGCAAATTTATATCTTGCATGTATATTCATGTTATTAGATTTTTTTTTTGTGTCATCCTGTATTTTCACTTTGATGTGCTGAGGTGGTTTCATTTTTAGTATTACAGAAGCTTATTCTCCCCTCTGAAAAAGCTTCCATATACAGAATTCTATAGGTAAACACAGTATTCTGTTTACTATAGAAATAGATAACTTTTTAAACTGAAATCCTACTTCTATATAATGGCTCACTCCGAAAAATCTCTATCAAGCTCACACTATACCTTTCTTCAGTTCTTTCCTCAGTATTTCAGTTATTCTGTCTTGAAATTATGGACAATGAAACCCTCTTCTAATAGAGATAGAATTGCACTTCCAAGGTTTCTTTTTTAAGATAACAGAAAGAAAGATATTCTTTTAAAAGTAGAATTGTTTATTTCTTCATCTCTGAGATCAGGGTGGCTTCTGTGTTACATGTTCTAACATTGTTCACTTAGTCGTTCCTTGACTCTTTCAGTATCACATTCCTGACAAGGTTATATAGATGCAACAAGAAAACTCTAACATATATCCAGAAACATTGCTAAACTGATGCCAAAGTTTCATGGATTCCATGTAGCTGATGCAAAATAAAAAATAATGGAGTATACACACATAATAGATTTTAAGTAAATAACTTTGGCACAGTTAGAGTCTAAGTTTTGAGTACAGAGAAAAGAAGAAGGTGCCCTGATGAAGTACATCATAGCTATTCAGAATACTTCAGCTGGAGGCCAGTGAAGCCATCTGAATATTCCCCAATGTCATAGAAGTATTTCAAAACACCATTAATCCCAGCAAAGCCATTTCTTCTAAGCCATGTCTAGGTGTGAGGATGATCATTCTAGGAAATAAGGGTAATGAAAGTAAATTAACAGCTCATGTCCTTTGTCCAACTAAATCACAAGTGGAGTCATGTAGCACAATCCCATCCATAATTATTGCAAATTTATTAACTGAGGGGTCAATGTATTTTTACACAGTTGATGGGAAAGTTCCTTTAAAAGTAAATAATTTTATTCTTTTTTCCATCTTCAAACATCTAAGCAAAGGAGAGAGTGAATTAATTTTCTTTTCTCCTATGTAGACATAAATTCTCCATACCACCTACCTGTTGGTGCCTAAATGCACCAAAAACATTAACTGTGCAAATCCATAACAGCAATAAAAGTAAGCTAGAGAAAGTTTATGGAGGGAGACCTAGTCAGCTAGCCTCCTAAAATGGGCATTCTCTGGCACTATATCCTTTTTAAGGTTGACTGAAATCCTGGAGGTATGTATAATGTCTTCAAAGTATGACTGTTATTAACATTGTCAGGGAGGGATTCTCAAATTCAACACTCCAGCTTATCTCTAAAGTCTTTTCTGGGCATGGCCTTTAGGCAGTAAATCGGTTCTAAGCATGCACTTGATCATCAAAATTCAAAGTGTTCTGTTTGGTTTTAATAAACTTCATGTTTAATTTTAGGAGATGGATATAGATTGCCACTAATCTAATAGAGCAGACAAGCTTTCCAGGTTTCCCCTGATATGCTGGGTGCTATGTCTGATACCATTTCCCCTTTAGTACTCACATATCTTCAATGTAACTACTACTCTCACTGGAGTAACTAGAGACGATGCCATTGGGAACTCTTATTTTATTTACTAAAATACTGAAAAAAACTTTGATTATATGGTTTTACTTCCTAATGGAGGTCTGCCCACTCGTAGAAGAAATAGGTGTGAAGCCACAGTCTAAGAGCATTCATGTGACTTTAAGCTATCTGCAGCCACCAATACTGCATCACTTCCACTCCCGCATTCTTTTTCAATCATAGCCACACTGCTTTCTCTTAAAGGCAAGACAAACTTCTGCCTTCAACCATCTATAAACTTATGGTTCCAGGTATCTCGGTATCTCTTTCTTATTGAGAAGGCTGCTTTTGTAAAATCATATGTGGAAGTAGTTGAAAAAACCTTGATACTCTGGGTTGTTGTTTTCATTAGTAATCATTAAAGAAAACTCAAATTTTGAAGGTTTTCATTGTTTGTTAAGCGATGTGTTTTACTAACCCGATGAAGCTGAGGAGCTTTGTGATGAACATTAACAGATTAAAGGTATTGACAATCACTTTTAGCAGAAGTGGGGGAAAAATACTAAATATTCTGCTATAACTGAAGCTTCTTTTGTAAAAACACTTATTCAAACTGCATATTCTGTGATGCCAAAATAATTCAGGCAAAACTGCTAGTTACCTTTTATTGTCAAGGTAGTTTGAACACCCTGCTTACAGAACCTTTATCAATGCTCCATCCTTTATCAATGTACCATCATGACAGAGAGCAAATACAAAATTTAATATACATTGCTAGCAATTTTCAGGAGATTTGCTGCCACTATGTAAATGATAAGCTATTAATTGACAGCAAAAAAATAAGTGTAATATATCAATATCCCTGTTTGCCTATGCTTAGTAGACTTTCTGTTTGAAAAACACAGCACCCAGACCTGACCCAACCAGCGATCCAGCTGTGGCAGTAAAGCTATACTTCGTTCAGCTGAAATAACTCTACTCCTTTGCAGAAGCTACAAATACAGGAGCTGCATTTCACTGGGTTATCTGCGTGTGTATTTGGGGCTTTCAACTTCTCAGATGGGGCTTCACACCCTCATTGAACTTGGGCATGCTGGCAGAGATTAGTGTTTGAAACATCGTCTTAGACTCTTGAAGTATGAGGCAAATAAAACCAAAGCTTGACATCTCTATGACAAATAGTGCAAATCTGCAATGATGGATGGCACAGCATCTGGAAGCTAAGATATTTCTATGCTTTAAATTCTGTGTATTGAACAGAGAAAAGGCACTCTCAACACTTGGTGAACGGCTTAAATGCTGCGGCCCACGTTATCCTGGGACTGGCAGACATGAGCAACATGTTTAATTTCCATGAACTGACCAGAAAGGGCTCTGCATTTAAATGAGAAGAACCCTGCCTCTCCAGGGTTCTGTGTGCTGAACATGTTAGCCTCTCACTCACTTCCACTTACTCCCTTTGCATATCAAAGTGGGACAGCAAAGACAGCAATATTTTTAAGCAACATATCTAACTATTTTCTCAAAGATCATAAGAAAGTACATGGAATACTTACCTCATTAAAGAGAAGGTCTTCCTAAGTAAAAAGCAATCCATTTCCCAGCTTGTAATAGACAACTGCTGGAGGAAAGCACTTCTGATGCCAAATATTCAAGCAGAACCAAGCTAGTCCAATCTATATATCTACCTGCATATGAAAGAAATCAAGAACTATTCCTTTCCCTTGCAGTAACTCAAAAAATGGGACACTGGGGTGGATCTTTGAAGTCCATGGCAAACTTCTATTCAATACTGTGTAAAGATAAAAAGGCTGAGCCTGCATTTTTCCAATCACAGATTGAAATTATTTTAATAAGTGCTAAACACCTGCAGCTTTTATACAAGTAGAGACTATGAAGGTCGAATTTTTCCAGGAAACAAATAGGCTACATTCCATTTTCTGAGTTTTTGACAATGGATGTGTAATTATCAAAACAGCAGCATATCTGGAATATCAATAAGATGAGCTAAAAATTAGCCATTTTAAGAAGTCACATTCACTTGATCATTGCTCTGTAAGTACATAGAAGGATTACACAAAATCATTTGTATTGAGTAATTTATCCAATAGTTCCACCTCACTTATTGTTTCTATGGCTCCTTAACACATGTAGGAAAGCAACAAACTGAGGGCTTGTGAGCATGCCAGCTTTCCTGATTTCCATGACTTTCAGTAAACACAAATTCTACCTTCTCACAACTCTTATTCTAAGACCTTTCACATCTTCAACTGTATGAAAATATAGAATTAATCCAGATTTAGAAAATACCAGTATATATACCAGTCCAGAGTTCACATCAGTAACTTTGAAAACTCTTGGATTTTTCTTTTACTTTCACAACATCTGAAAGTAAATGATGGCTCTTTTTCCCACTATGAGAAACAGATAAGTAAAAAAACCCTACACTTATGAAAAAGTATTTAATTAAAATTATAATGAAATGCATACAGAAAATGAATTCTCTGGCTCTGAAATAAAGGATTGGAGTATATAAGTACATTCAAGTAAGAAGTCTTTTGTTATTAACCTGGATAATTTATGAATATTGAAACATAATTAATCTAAGGCTTCCTATCCAATACTTTCAATCACTACATTTGGAAAACCACAAGGAATGTAAGATTAGTTTTCTAGGAAAACATACACAGTATACAAGTATTTATTGAGGCTGCCCTCCTGAATTATTTGGAGTTCAGGAAACTCTCAGAAAAAAAGAAGAATAATAAATCTTGAAAATTAAAGTCGTCATTTTAGCTGCATCCAAATTGTGAAAGAATGGAAGACAGCGAAGAAAAGAGACTTATATCATAGGTACTGAAAATAAAGCCAGCAGAAAAGTTAGACACATTCAGTCAATGTAAAGCTTGTACTTTCAACACAGAAGGTAATTAGTGGTTGAGAGAGTTTACACAACAGCATGGCTGACCTTCCACTACTAAGTGCTGGACACTCGAGTGGTTTCTTTTTCCTGTGATCTGTTCTGACTCAACAAACAGCTATGGGCTTGCTGCAAAAGTTGGGTTCTGACCCGCCAGAATCCAGATTAAATGATTAGAACAGTCTTAAAAGAACCCAGAGTCTGTGAACCTGTGACAACTGTGGCCTGCATAACCGAAGGGAGTTTGACTTCAGAAGGGCACAGATGATAGGGGAAAATGTCTCCAGGGTCTTCAGTTCAGCTAGACAGCCATCCAATGGTGAAATTGAAGCCCTTTGCATTTGCAGAAACATTTTAAGCACAAGTGAAGTTTCAACATGCATTCAACTCTCACGTTCACTGAGATTTAAGGATTACAAATAAATAACTTTGTTGTCTTTAAGAGGGATATTTCCTAAATTAGATCTGTAGTGACTCAGTAAATCTTTAGGATCAGTATTCTATTGTTAGATTGCACAGGGAAGGAATAGGCTTCAGTAAAAAATCTTCACTAAGTAATAGTAGTAGTGCATCTGGCCTTACCTTCTCAGTCAAACACCCATACTTCAAGAATAGTTTAAACTTCAAGTCAGGCTTCAAAAGCCTTGTTGACACTTAACCTCAACTTATGCCTATTTTAAATAAAAACTATGGGCTTGTCCTTATTTTCACATCAGTGGAAGTGAAAGAAATTTCTTGATTTCAGTGAATTTAATGAAGCCCATAAACCTCCTTACCAACATCTACTGGGAGATTACAGAGGTAACCAAAAACTTAGGCAGCTAAGGCCAATCGTTAACTGGTGCAAATTGGCCTGCTTTTGCTTACTGAAAAAAGGAAAGCTGAAGTGTAACAAAGGCATTAACAAACATAGTCAATTAATAAACTCAAGTTTATACAAATAGTTAGTTTTAGTTTTTTAAATTTCAAAGGAAAATTTAATTGCAAGGAAGAAGTTATTACAACAGAGCTATAAGTGCACAAATACTGAAGTAAAATGTACTGTCTAGAAACTATTTAGAAGAGCTCCATATCTCACTATATGCTTGTTTTCACGCTACCATTAGTCCTGTAGGTGAGAACTGGCATTGCTGATTGTCATATTGTTGCTATATTTAGAAGAAGTATTCAAAGAGCAGAGCAAATACAGTCAACATAGAAGTCTCAAAGTAGCTACTACTGTATAAATGAATCAGATGAGGGGGAAAAAAGCATGCAGAAAGTTCCTTCCCTTAGGAGAAACTGTATGTGGGAATTTGTCCTGCTTGCTGCTGACAGTGCTGTGAAGTCCAAATAAAGGATCTTTTGGCAAGATAGGAGAGACAGAAGTCCAGCTCTCTGTACTGAGTACCACCTGCTACACACACTCTGCATCGAATAGCATTCCTCTAGCAAGGACTGCAGTCATTTGCCTGTCACCAGCTCCCCCCTTGACTTAAAGAGTGGGTGTAGCCTCACAGTCACCTCAGACTATACATTAGTAGGCAGACTTTCTAGGCCAAGCATCAACTGAATCTCCAAACTTGTTCTGTTCTTCATTTATCCAAAGCACTGCTTAAATTTTCTAGAAACATAGAGGAAAACAGGAAAGAAGACACTTAAATTTATTTAATTTCATGATGGTTTTGATGCTACATGAAAAACAGGCTTTTTCAGTATAGTAGAGTTGCATTTACAAGTCATTGTACTGGCAAAGATGTTCTCAAATCCCAGCAGAAGTCAGCCCATAATATCCAACACATCAAGATGAGACAATTTCCCCAAATGTCTTTGACATTTGAAGGCTACTGGCAGGATGTTATTTAGAAGAACATGCAAGTGGTCTAACCCATTTAGATAAAACATCTGCTCGTAGGCACAGGGTCAATTCTGTGAATAATCATAATGAAATGCGATACTTAGCAGAATTTATTATCATATTCTAGAAATAGTTAATATTAATATGAGTGGGCAAGGGAAACACAAGAGAAAATATTTACTCATTAGCCTTTAGTGTATACTGTTTTTTTTTTTTTTAGTTCAGAAAGATTTAGGTCAAGAAATATTGTTTGTGGGAAACAACTAGTTCATTTGCAAATCCTTCTTGGAATACACATGCTCTTGGCAGGTTCACATTTGCCTAAAGGAGTCTCTGATGAGGAGAAACAAGGGCTTCAGTTTCCATCACAGTCAGTCCATTAGTATTAGCCTAAATGAACACATACTCTGCATTCAGAGACATGAAAACAAAAGCTTTTCCTCAGAACAATAAATAAACCCAGATGAAAAAAATTTAATTCTGGTAATATGGGGGTGCAACCAAAAATAAAATGAAACAAACAACAAGACAAAAAATGTAAGATTTAATTTGGGGTTTGATTTTTTTGTTATTGTTTTTTTTAATGCTGTAACAGCCTCTGCTTTAAATACGTCTGGTATGGCAAACACTGAGGATTGAACCTCCAAGACACAGCTACTCATTCAAGAACTTTACCTTCTTGCTCCCTCTAGTGATCAAATAATTCCTCCACAGTTTTACCTAGCTCCAAGGAGATTATTTTTCTCATTATTTTCTTCCCACTACATCACAGGAGTGATTTGATAAGAAAGGATCGAGACCGGCTTTATTATGGCAATAATTTAGAATGTAAACCTTCACCTGGCATGCTGCTATGTAGTCCAGACTGTTGTAAGGTCCTTTACATTGCTCAAATTTGTATGCCTTATCTTTTGCAGGCAAAGCAGTGTTAGGGCTTGAGAAACAAAGTACAGATATATGTATTACTACAACTGCTTTTAAGCACGTTTTTAATTAGACGTTGGTGTCATGGACCCAAGTTGTGATCTTCAATTAATCTTTCCTATAACTAAAGAGAAATAATGTCAGTATTTTGTACTACATTATTTTTCTGTATCATGGTGCAAACCCACAAAACTAGCAGCTAGCAGCTTCAAGAAAACAAGCTTCTAAGCTTAAAAGAGAAGCAGACCTCCATAGCTGTCATCATTAACACTTACAGCCTGCTATAGATAGTGGTATTCCTGAATAATGAATGTCTGAACTACTTGATTATATATGAGGAGCAGTACTGCCACACTTGCTCAGGATAACAAGCAGCAGATCCATATTATTCCCCAAACATCACTGGTACTGTCTTTTAAAAGTTCATCTTTATCTTTACAAAGAAAAGTTGTAAAGCTAAGGCACCGAAAATGAACACAGCATGACACACTGGCTGGCTATAACTGCAAACTACTTAAACCAACGCTACCCCCAACACCCTCAGTGGAACAAGTTGAAGTCCAAAACGCCAAGCTAGCAAGACAAGATTGTTAATTAGCTTCCTGATGCGTAGGAGTACTTACAGCATCCACAGAATCCACTGTGGGAAACATTATTCTCTGATCAAAATATGGGCAGAGCCTAGAAACCTAGCACTTTTATTTTTTCCAGTCTGACTACTGCCAATGGAAAGCTGGAAGCATCCTTGGGGCAAAAAAAAAGGTGAAATGATCAAAGCCTTTTCTGCTGCATCAGCACAATCCTGCCACTTTCTAAATTCAAGACAGGGAGGAGCAGAGCTTTTGATTCTCGTGATTTTCAAATAAGTTTTTAAAAGGTATTTTTGACACACACGAGAATATCTTGGATCAGAAAGATATAAAATAAGGCTGTTTTCCTTTTTTCTACATATACAAATCACTGTATCAACCTTGGTGTAAAAAATGGTGGTCTTTATATATAAGTGATATTTCAAATTCCCATTTCTAGTTGAATGTCATATTCTTTAATGGTATATAAGAAGGCAAAATTTTTCACTTGCCTATTTCAACTTAAATTCTATTTCCTTCACCATGATATGTGCCTAGACACTGGAAGGTACATTTAAACCAACTGCAATGTAGAAGAAAAAACTAAAAGATAGTGATGTATACGAGAGAAAGTTTTAATTTCATGCCTGATCCTGAATCACTGACAGAGTGATAGGTTCTTTTGATACACAGATGTACCTTTTTGAGATATCAACTCAAAACATTTTCAAAGGTCCACATAATGCTGTCTTAACAAACAGGTTCATATTCCTTCTTTACAAAATCAATTTGATGTGAATCAAGAAAATAAGTCATCTTTATTTCCTCACAGTCTTTAATGTTTCTGGCTGCTCATAGTTTAGTTTCAGATCAAAGCAACATAAAAGTGAATTAAAGATTCTTCTAATCTGTTATGCATATCTGACTAGAAATATATTTCTTTTTACCTATGGCATAGTATTTCACATATTTTATTTTGTTGTGTTTTGGTAAGAAATTGGAATATAATATGTCTGTGGAAAATTAAGTTTTATTTAAGTTTAGAGAATACTTAATCAGCACTTACGAGGTAAAAGCATATTAAATCTCTACACAGATGAGCAAATTGACTACAAGATTCATGAACATCTCTATTACCAAAATAAGTGTTTATGTTTGCCTGGTCAAATTTGTAGGGTAAAAAAGCATAGAGTTTTTAAAGGAGCCTAGGGGATTAATTTTCATAGTTTTCCTACACAAAAAAAAAAAGCCAAACCAACAAACTCTAGATAAAAAAAACACCCTACTCCCCTAGAAAAGGAGAGAGCAAAGAGAAAGAAAATGGGGAACAAAAAATGAACACCCCTAGAAGAATGGCACATATTTTACTGGCTTTGTATCAAGGAGTATTTGTTATTCTTTGTAAAAGATAACAGACAATGCTTTTCCTTAGATGAGTTTTAATACTTGCAGACCAGATGACCCTAAAAAAGAACATACTACAATATGTGTAAATTCCTCATAAGGACTGATCCTTTCCCCAAAGGAAATAGTAGGGGGAAAAGCACTGCTATATCCTCAACAGTCACAGTCCTTCCTTTGCAACGCTGCCAGCTAACGTAACTGCTTTCTACTGGAATAAACTGCATGAAAGAACAGTTCCTTGTTTTCTTCATGCTTGCCAGTATACTGCCATTGTTTTCAGATGTTTTCTTACCTATTTTACCATTAGTTTAGTGGTTCTTCTCAGCAGGTATTGTCCTTCTTGCCATCAGACCTTGCTGTCATAATATAATTAAGACTTGGACTGCTGTACCACCTCAGGGCTGTATTAAAGCCAAAGGGCCACATGCAAACATACTATTTGCTTTTATGTCACTGTGTATTACTGTGATCTACATCAGTGTCATAACTATTTTACATGCTGCTTAGCAACAGAGGCAGAAACCACAGCAACTGGGCTCACCTGCAGCAGTTTGTACATTTCTACATTTCCCATTCAGTTCAGAAGGAAAGGACCGGCCTGAAGACACCAATCAGACTGCCACACCTATCCTGGCCTCAGGACATTCAAACCTTGAACAGAAACAATTCTACAGTAGATTTCCTGACACTGCTCTGACCCACTGAAAAATCCCTAAAACCTGTCTATAGCTTCTGAGACACTTTTACTATTTGGGCTCTTGGTTGTGTCAATAAGGACCTTTCTGTGAGACATCCACATCACCATTTCCAAAGTCACACAAAGAAAGGCTAGTAGTCAAACTGACATATTTTCCCAGCCCATGAAACCAACTAAAACTCTAATATGTATAGCAATCAATGAAACTTAGTTGCCAAAACCCCTCCATAGATTTCTGTAAATATTGAAGAAGCATAATAAATCTCTTGCACTCAGATCTGATGAGGCAATATTCACAGGAGTGACGGAGGAAAAACAACTCTGATGTATTTAAAGACTTGTGTTACAAATAGTACCAAAAAAACCCATGACATGAGCTCCAGCTGGACACCAGTAGAGTAAGAGCCAAACACTGAAGACATTGATTGATAAAATACTATTAAAAGAAGAATAAACTTGAGAAAAGTCCTAGTAAATGCAGCCTCGGTACAGACAAGTTTTCATCCTTCCTGAAACACCTGCGGCATGTCTCTGTTACATCTATGTATGTGCAGTCCCAGGTATTTATAAAGAAGCAAGGCTCACAGCAAGAAGCTTTCCAATTCTTCTCATGGCCTGTATCCTGAAGAGGGCTCTTTCCACTTTCTAGAGACGTGCACCCTTCAGGCACAGATCAACGCTAGATATCTGTTGCCAAACTCTGTCCCTGAGTTCAGACAGTTGCTTGGTGCTCCTGCAACTCTTACCTGAAGCATGAGGCACAGGAGTCAAAGAAAGGAGAAAGTACACAGAGGATGGGAAACATCCAAGCTGAATCAATTTACTGAACAAGTTCAAAGCGTTAGTACTCTCACTATTTGCCTCCTCTAACCTTTCTTTTCTAACACACTTGTTGAGAATCTGCCTGAGAGTACACGTTCTAATGTTTTCATGTCGCTAATGCAGTGAACTGTAATTGTAAGTGAATAATTGAGGGCTTGTTAGTGTCTGGAGAAATTTAATGTCACTGGTATTTTGCCCTTTATTCCCTTCCATTACACCTTCTGTAACAATAAAACTGTAGCCTCTGGTCAGCTTTTAATAGCTGTGTAATCAGTTCTTTCCCAAACACTGCATCACATTTCTTCATCCTCAAAGCCACAAGTCACCACCTCGCATTCTTATCTGCAGCCACAACTTCAACAGAAGATGCATTTAAGATTGAGGTAAAATGCCGTGTTGCATATATTTTTTTACGTACTGAATCTAACGTAATTGTAAGCGGATTATACACCTAAGAATAAATCAAATTCTTGATCACATAAGCAGGACCCATGGAACTGGGTATGGAGGAAGCAAGTAGAAAGTGATGTAATTTCATATGAACAGGAAAATCATATAATCATGAAATGCTTTGGATTGGAAGGGACCTTACAGATCATCTAGATCCAACCTCCCTGCCACAGGCACCTTCCACTAGATCAGGTTGCTCAAAGCCTCATCCAATCTAGCCTTGAATACCTCCAGGGACAGGGCATCCACAATTTCTCTTGGCAACCTGGTTCAGTGTTGCACCATCCTCATCCCTTACATCTAATCAAAATCTTCCCCTATTCAGTTAAAAAACATAACCCCTTGCTCTATCACTACACTCACTGATAAAGAGCCTCTCCTCACCTTTCTTGTAGGCCCTCTTTAACCACTGGAAAGCTGCTATAAGGTCTCCCCAGAGCCTTTTCTTCTCTAGGTTTAACACCTGCCACTCTCAGCCTGCCCTCATAGGTGAGGTGCTCTTACCCTCTGATAATCTTCATGGCCCTCCTCTGGACACTTTAAGCGGGTCCATGTCCCTCTTATGTTGAGGGCACCAGAACTGAACACAGACATCTCACAAGAGAAGAGTAGAGAGCAGAATCACCTCCCTTGACCTGCTGGCCACTCTTCTTTATATGCAGCCCAGGATACAGTTGGCTTTCTGGGCTGCAAGCATACATTTCCAAGTCATGTTGAGCTTCTCATCAATGAAACCCCACAAGTCCATCTCCACAGGGCTACTCTTGATTTACTCAGCCCCTAGCCTGAATCCATGTTTGGAATTGCCTTAACCCAAGTACAGGACCTTGCACTTGGCCTTCTTGAACTTCATGAGGCTTGCACAGGCCCACCTCGCTAACCTGTCTTGGTCCATCCGGATGACATCACTTCCCTTTGAATATAAACCACACTGCTTAGGTTGGTGCCATCAAATTGTATGGATTTGTGGTCTTTTGGTTTTTTTTTTCATGATGTCTGCTCGAATGTTTGAACCAACATTCAGTTCTGTAGAACAACAGGCAAGGCAAGCTATTTTGCTAGAGTCTTCCCAGGTCTTAACTGTACTGTTATGTGAACAACTGTTATGTGAATTAAGTTTTTGAGAAAACAGAATTTGACTCTTACCCTTTGTAGGGATGTGTTTGGCAACAAAAGGCAGCACAAGAAATAGCAATTAATACACAAAGTCAAGCTCTACGACATACCGCAGTAGCCTAGTTCCCACCAAAGGCCAGGTCTTGATTCTCTACCGCTTCACATTGACATAAGAACACAGGATTTCTGCCACCCTGATGTGTCAGTGTTTCATTCATACTTTCTATTGGACAACAGGATGTTAATAATAATAATAATAATAATAATAATAATAATAATAATAATAATTTTAAAATGCCTTTGAAATGAGCAGAATAGTAGGTGATCAACACAGTACCATCCAAGTTCATACACAGTGAACAAATGGGAAATCAACCTGGCCTAGCAGCATTCATAGACGTTAACAAGGAAAAGAATGCTATATTGCATCAGGTTTCTTTTCCACTGGCATGAAAGGTTTTCTTTGCTATACTATCAAAGTCCTAGCCTTCCTTCACCAAAACATTATATGTGAGTTCTCTCTTATTTCTCTGGGTCTGAGAAAGACAACACCACTGGCAGGCTACCTCCAAGGTTCCTCCACTTCAGTCTTAAATCAAAATAAATTCTGCCTCAGAAAACTTTTTTCTTTTACTCTGCTCCCTCTTTCCTTTACTTTATTCCTCTTTCCTCTCCTACTACTGCTCTTTTGTTCTGGCTGCATACATGGGCTAGGTTTGAAGAACTGACCAACGGATAAGTCTCATTTTCCAATCCACTGAGCTGCAGAGTCTTTCTCTATTTAGTCCTAAACACAGAGAAATCTGTTCAATGGACTGAAAAAAATCCAGATACTCAAGTAAACTGGTTATCGCTAAACTCAATAACAAGACTGCATATACATTTTACTAGTATTGAAAAAATAATTAGTCCTTTTCCTAATTTTGCTGCTATCCTCCTTTCGCATCCTCAGACAAGTGATTTAGCCATTCTGTGTTTACCTTCTTGTTTTATAAAACTATCTTAAGTACAAACAGATGGATGAAAATCAAAACAGTTTTCATCTGGGTGCTAGAAAGTCTTGTAATAGTGCATATTATAACTAAATTTTTTTTGATAGTATTCACTTGTTATATGTTGTTTTGCATTCCTCATTATATAAAGAGATCATGGGGCTCAAGATTACATACCCATTGGGCAGCACTCCTCTACTCTATCGATCCTTCAACTATCAGAGTTCCTGTCCTACATTGATCAATATTTAGCCTGGCATTGGGACAAGCCCAATTTCAAATTCACAGACAATATCCCATTATAAATCAAATTTAACTGTCAGAATTCTTAAGTTTTGGAAATTTGAAGAAGGAAATAGTTATACTTTCCTCACAATTAGCATGAATGGTAGAAATAGCTTGGATAACTGTCAGAAATGTAGAATCAAATGGCTTAAAGATGAATCTGTCCTTTTCACAATTAGAAATATATAATTATGGATATATTTATTCACACTTAAATATAAGGTAGATATCTATACAGTATATACACGGAATAACGCATAACTTTGTAACATATTTCTGCGAATACTATTTTAAAATTTACTTTAAAATATTTTATGCATGAAAAACATTCCTCTATGTTACACCCAGTTGCCGAAGATCTAGAAAATCTATTTCTATTGGCAGAGCTTGCAAAGAGCTAAAATATCTGTGCTAAATATTCTGTGCCTTTTTTAACAGCAGTTCATCTAAAAAAATGAACTTAGTAAAAGAGAGACTCCTAAAATGGGAGCATAGGGTTGTCTCGATGACCAGCATATAAACAGTCTCAGCTCCAGGCCATCAACAAGCATTTTCAGTGACTAGCTGGCTACTGACAAGTGTCGCTGCTGATCATTTAGTTAACTTTGGAAAAGAAGAAAAAAACCCAATAAAATATCACTTCAAAACATTGTGAACTACCTTGATTCTTGCTTTCATATATTGAGAATACTCTCTTATCTAGATTCAACATATTTTGGATTCACACACTGCCAACAGAATTATTCATAATAACAGACTTCTAAGAAACCATTTCAGATTCTTCTTATTAGACAATTATCATTAGCTACAAAGTACTAGATGACTACATCTCCTCAGCTAGATCATTACATGCATATTCCATTTGATTCAGAATAAATGTCACGCACTCCTTCACTCAACTTCTCAGATATAATTATTAAAGTCTTAAGAACCACCTCTGAATAAAATTAAAGGACTCCCCCCCCTCACAAACACTCTTTCACATTTTGTAGAAGTTTAATCTAGTTACAAAAGATTGAAGTCTGAGGGTACAGTTGAAGTTTTTTGGGGGTCTTGTATTGCATATGGTAAGATGTGTAGATCAGGAATTAAGAGTGGTGTCAAAATGCAGTATGGAGTAAAGTTTGTCATATCTCTATTTCAGCATATGTTAAAGGAATATGTCTTTCTGATACTCCTCTTGAGTTACAGCGATTACACTAATTATAAACTAGCATTATTTGAGGGTTGAAGGACTCCTGTTTGATCTTCCCTTACACCACAGCATGTAACAGGATCCTGTTCTTTTCCTGCTAGGTATCTTAGAGTCAGCTAAATCCCAAGACAATTCTTTAAATTGTCATGGCATGCACTAGCAGCCTAAAAACCAGCAAAATTATGCATGTGTGTGTTCTATAGCTGGAATAAATTAGCTGTTCATGGAAATCTCTCCTATTAACTTAATCATTTGCTTATGTAGCTTATATTTCCTTTTTCTCCATTTGTGTTGTGAGAAATGAGATAGGAAGCTCAGTGATCTGATCTGCTTAAGCTAAAGACACACACAAACTTCTGCAGTGCAGACGTCTCTGATTATGGATTTTACAGAGCCAGTGTGAAAGAAACTAGAATTTTCCCCATGTATTTCCATGTAGGAATAGGCATGAGGGGACTGCTGGAACAGTATTCACTGTGATGACACAAAAATTTAATGAAGAAAAATACTTTGATTTCTTTCAGTGATCCATTTCATTAATCAGCATGGATAATTCATCTGTTAAAAAATTCAGCATCACCTTGCCTGTTGATAGTAGCAGGCTGTTGCTTTCTGTGCAAGAATAAGATAACTGTGATTCCTTCTTTGTCCCTGCTGCCCACCTGCATTGTACTTACAGCATTAATTTTATTTGTAATGTATCTATCACACAACTTAGAAAACATTTTCTTTTTAAGTTTCTGTAGGTCTTAGGAAAGCTGTCTGACCTAGTCACCTCTCAGTCACTTAAAGAAAGATCTTTGCACTGCTAGTTTTGATCTCCCTGTTCTTCAGAAAGAAAAATTGAAAGTGCTGACATAAAAAGATTAAATCATATTAAACTGCATCAAAGAAAATGTTGGCTTTACTACTGGTAAGGAAAAGACCAGGAAAAAAAAATTCTATCTAAATTAGGTTTAGACTGATCAAGGAGAGGAGCAGTTCCAGCAAGACTTGGATTAAATTCCCTAATTTACAAGATTTCAGACCCCAGCAATTCAAATTTCACAAGGAAAAACAAGCTCAAAAGACATCCAATTTCTCTGCTAGAAATTTCATTACATATCATCTTATTCCTGGGGGAAATCTAATGATTTTGGTCATGATCAAACCAGAAAAGTGCGTTCTTTCTTTTCAGAAATTTAATATCTAGCAGGATTCAAAATGACAATTCATGAGTTTTGCAATACTGTCCATTACTACTACCACCCGTCCCCATCCACTGAATTAATTGTATTTTGATCGAAAGTTCAGAACTACAGTTTCTTTTTTCTTGCCTCATTCTATAATTGTAATAAAATTAAATTAGGGCCTGAAACAACCTGCTTTGTGGTTGGCAGAATCCCTTACTTGACTCAGGTGGTGCAATAGTCATTTAAAAGTATGAAATTCATCTCCTCAATTTCAACGTTGATCATTTCAGATATTCAGTTGATTTTCTAACTTTGAACTTAATTTTAGCTTGCCATTCAGGGCAAAGGGTACACTTTCATAGCCAGAGAAATTTCCAGTTGAATTAGCATGAAGCTTTCCTAACAAAAGTGTCATGAGAGAAGTTATTGTTCAAAATCCTCAGCTATCTGGTTCTAAATCCAGAGGTGTTAGAGATATTTCTGTGTGACTTTTTAATTCAAGGATTCCTTCATCATTCATGTATAAATGACCTTTTCTGTCCAGGACCTAGTTCAGGAATTTATGTTTAAAAAAAAAATTAAGAAACCTGAAAAATCTTCAAAATACTTTTCTGGAAAATTACTTACTTCAGGAATGGAGAGGGAAAGTTACATGGTTCAGTCAAGGAGAGGCAAAGTGTCCTCTGAGACAGAATCCAATATGCTGGAACTCAATTAGATTTTGACCTTCTTCAGCCATAAAGGATTGGTTGACAGACATTGTTTTCTACTTGCCTGAATTAAATTGGGTCTCCTGAGATGCATATGAAGCAATTTAAAAAGGAGAAAAACACTGTTAACTGAATTTATTCAACGATCAATCTGAAGTAAACCTTATTTACTGTATTAATCTATTAAACTAATATAATCTTTCACATTTTAATCAGAAAAAAATGACATTTAATTAGTGTTGCACAGCCAAACCTTGAAAAAGCTCCCCTATCTAGGCATTCAGCTAGGCTACCATTTTTCAGCCTCACCACAGTGAGTCTTGTACACTTTTATGCTTCCCTTGGTCTAAGTACGCTGCAGGACAGTTTTATTGATTCAATTCTTGACACATTTTCCAAGCAGGAATATTCACTCTTGTCACCATTTCATACAAATGCACCTTTTGGCTCAGCTGCCTTACACCACAAGAACTGGCACCATCTCCTTTCCCAAATCCATTCTCCGAGTTTCCTTGTGTACATTTCTTTTTCTTTTTTTTAGCACTTGTAATGGCTAAAGAGATATCAGTTTATTAAAACAAACAAAAAAAACCCACCCAAAAATACAAAGAAACCAAATCAATTATAATTTACAGATCTAGAAATGCCAACAGGAAAAAAAAATCCCTTTCTATTTTATTCCTCTGAGCAAGAGCACCAGAAATGTTCTCCTGTGGAGTGGTTTCAGACTATGACTCAAAGATGCTTGCCTGCACCTTGTACATTCAGTTTCTTCCACCCTAATATCCCAAAACTGAGTAGGACACTTATGATAGCATACCCCTCTTTGTGCCCAAATTTCCTGCATCTGCCTTCATTTTCTTTCACCTCCACTACTTTCCACACTCAGTTTTGTAATATTGACCTTTTTTTTATTCTGATTGATGATCTTAGAAACTTTCCAATCCCAGCCTCCTGCGGAAGTTAAAGATAACTGATTTTATCTCCAAACACCTATCCAATTGTGCCATGATATTTCTACCAGTATAGCGACTGTTGGGATTTAATGGCTCCTCAGTGCTCTGGATCTCGAGGAGCAGGGCAGAGTTCTGGTATTATGCAGACGACTGTATATAAAAGGCCATTCTAATGATAAAACAGTTTCATTAACTCACTCATTCTGATCCATACGTACATGTATAAGAAATCTATAAATCTTCACTTTTTATTATTTTTTCCAGAATTTATTTTCACACTTATAGAAACAGGTAAACTGAATTTTGATTTTAAAAAATGAATAGTGAGTAAAAGCACACCAACAAATCAAGCCTCAGTATTTTGAGTCAGCTAAAACAGAAATATATGTTTTTTTAATATTTCATCACCATACAAGGAGGGAATTAGAGCAGTAGCACTTCAAAATTGTCCATATAAAATCAAATTCTTTCATCTCAAAGTACACTTCACCCTCCTCTGCCCACCCCAGAATTATATTGCAGCAATTCACTTTTAAATCATTGGTTCCAGATTCTCAACTATCAGACAATATATATATAAAATTGGCATCAGCTACTTCTCACAGGAGCCCCAAACACTTGTTTTGGAAGAGGCAGTGGTTCACTGGAAAACTTTTTTGGAATATTTTTCTCTCACCAAAATGCACAGAGATTTTTCAGTTCAAGTCTTTTATGCACATATGTACTGAAAGCTGTGGCATGGCCTCATCTGAAGTATCTAGCATCATAATGTAAGTTTATTGAAAAGTTTATTAATCAATGTCTGAATGATTATCTTATTATCTACTAACATGACCATTAAACAGCATTATGAGAGTTTTTGTTTTGAAAAAAAAAGAAACAAAAAGTTAAGAAAAAGGAAATAATCATTAAAAAAATAGTTGAGAATTTCTCCCGCAGTCACCTGTAGGCATGAGGGAAAACTCATTGTCAAATGTCATTTATAAAACCTTATTAAATTTACTTAAGGTAACTGGGAGACAGACTAGTACACCAATAACTTTTTTAACATAAAACCTTATGGAATATAGTGCATCCTTTATAGAATAAAAAAGGTAATTTAGTTTGTCACAAGACAGAAATGAATTAATATGGAAGTTCAAAGGCTCTCAATTTGTGCTATTAAATACAAATATTGAGTCATAACCTAGCTATTGGTGCCATTGAATGGATTTCTCTTGCCTTGTCATGTAAAAATTAGATATGAAGTGCACATGCACAAGATTACTGTAGTCAAATAAATGTAGAGCCACAACAAAAAAAAAATCTACTATACATTGTGGCATTTCAGATCAGCCTTTTTTTAGATTTTTCTTTTCCTTTTACAGAAAAATGCATTATTAGGCCACTTATATTCTAAAACACCAGTTATTTAAAAAGTACTACTTTCTAGCAGATTTTTTGTCTGCATGTAACCATGTTCTTCTTGTACTGAGAACTGGTGTAATTTTTGCTGGCCTACAAATGCAAATTCACCTCTGCTTCTACTATTTTTTCTCATACACAAATTCTTAACAGCTGAAATCTTGCTGGACCTAAAATGCACACATAAATATATACGTAAACATAAACATATATGCTGCTGAAGCTGTATCCTGCTCTGAGCCTAGACTGGCAGGTGATCATGACCTCCAAGAACAGGAGATTCTTGTGAAGAATTCAAGACTCCTTGCTGTTGTGTAGCAAAATTAATGAATACCTGTAAGTTATGAAAAAAAAAAAAAAGTAAGACTTTCAAAATAACAGTAGTTGAACAGAAACTCTGGAGACATAGCTCATGGTGAGTTTTAGTTGCTTTCCTAAGCTTTTGTGTCACAAGAATTATAGCTTATGTTGAGGGAACACACCTAGAGGTATGTTTCGTAAACTCTAGAAATAACGCCTCTTCACACCTCCAGGTAACGCAGACTGTGGTGGTGACAGTTCACAGTCCCAACTTCTCATCTCACATGTCTAGATGCATCCAAGCACTGATGATGATTGCACACGATACAAATACATGACTTTCTGCTATGTTTTCACTGCACACGTCTCCACTGTAAAAGCAGTAGGGTTCATGATATTACTGTGTAGAGTCTGATATGGTCTGGAACTCCTGGTTTATTGCATACACCTAGGTAATCCAGCAAATGTAGTAGGATTCTATAACATCAATAATTACAATACATAGCATGTTTCAACCACAACAACAACAAAGGAAAAGAAGGGAAAAAAATAAGAAAGAAAAAGAAACAAAAGTAAAAGAAAAAATTACCTGCTCTAATGTGGTTTGGCTAATGGAGTAGTGTTTGATTTGAAGAAAAGTTTTGTGATTCTCTAAGACTCTGAAGAGCTCTGCTAAGCATCCCTGGCTTTGTGGTACATGGAACTCAAGCAGGTTAAGATGCTGTCCCTTAAAATGAGCAAAAATGATAAAACCAGATAAAAGTGAATGCACATTACGATGAAGTTGCACTTGCTTATAAACCAGTCTAACTTCAATAGGCTGTCATCTAAGATTAACGTGGAAAATATGAGCTTTTAAAATAAGAGTGTATTGTGGCTGCATTGGTGGCACAAAGAAATGTTCATACTCAGAGTACACACTTGGTGCATGTTCTGACATGACATTTTTTTAAAAAATATATACATATTCAGGACAATTTTATGCTAAAGCTTCTTAATCCAACAGATGAGAGCTGTTAAAATGCAGTCTGGGAGAATACTTATACATACATATAAACATACACAAAAAGGTCCATATCTGAGGTAATTATAGCTTTACATGATTCTTTACCTAAACACAAATGAAGCAAAAAAAAAATATATGCAAAATTAAAATTAAAGATAAGTTTTTCTTGGAATGTAATTTGTATACTGAGGCTTATCTCTGGACTTTATCAGGAAGCAACCAAACTAATTACTCTCATTGACTACAGTGCACTCCTATTTCAGGTGAACATAACGGTGAATTTACCTTCATTAAAAATAAAAGCAAAAGAAATATTTCATTCAAAGTCCCTGTTTATTTTACAATTACACATTGCCTAAATGACTGTTTGGAGTTGGCTTAATCAATATCACAAATCATATTTTTAAGTACTTTTTAACAAAAAAAATAGAAGGTATCTTAATCCTGCCATATAACAAATACTATGAGGAGATTTTGCTGTACCTTAAACTTTGTTCCAGGAAAATGCAGTAGTAGACAGTCCAAAATCATTCTTCCATAGTGTATTTCTTTACTAAGCCAAACCTTGACAGAATATCCATCTCCAAACCTGAGAATGATACACAGAAACATAAATCCATTTGTCTACAACATGAGGACAGGAAGAACACTTGCTTCAATTGATTTCTTTATAATTATGTCAAATAGCATAATGTATGCCTACTATGCTATCTATCACTTTGATTTTAGTAGTATGTTATTGAAAAATAAGATTGTAATGAGAAAGTTGTTAAATTAATGAGAACAAAGAGAAACAAAAAAATGTGTTATGCATACATTTTAATTGCTACAGGATGTTTCACTATCCAATGTGCCTGAACTTCTGTTAACTAAACTACACTTGAATTGCTATATTGCTTTGAAAGGTTGGCAAAAAGCTATGAAGATAACCAATCACAAACACAGAAGGAAAACCATCCTTTACATTTTCTAATGAGAAAAATGGGTATGTAGTACTATTTCTCAATTTTTTTTAACAAAGTTGCACATTCACATGCATATTTGAGCGGCGCGAGTGCAACTATATGCAAAAGAAAGTATAGGGGTATTCAGGGAGATGGCAAAGTTAATGAATTTTTTAAGCTCTGTCTCAAAATAAGTCAGGAAATGAACCTAACTTTCTCAACATCCATGTCATAAAAGCTAAGTATAAGAAATCTAACCAAAAAATTATTTTTTTAATCAGATTTACTCACTGCTAATATTCAGTTGGGGAAGTTATATTCAGCCTATAAACACTGAAATGGCAATCATATTCTTATGCACATTGCCTAAGCCATTGAAATTATGCTGCACTTGTTCCCAGAACAAGTTGCAAGACAGAACTCAGCAGAAAAATGGGGTGATGTGGAGATGCTGCTACTTCCCTTCCCTCCCCTCCCAGCCCTGCTTTGCAGCTACACATCCCCCCTTTGGATTCACTTTGGTTAATTGCCAGGGGCATAAAGGAGCAGCAGAAGCTAAGCCAGAAGAGCTTCCTCCTGGCACTGTTGCTCCCTGTTGCAGGGAGCAGTGGAAAGGCAGAGGAGGCAAAGGGATATGGAGCTCAGACTGCACAGCCAACATCCCCCCGGAAACCTGTCACTGCCTCCATCTTCCCAATGACCACCAATCCTACATCCTTCACTCCAGCATTATTCCCTTTTCTTCATTCTCAAGCTCCATGACTAATCATCACTAAATCCTTTACTCCAGTTCTCCAGGTTCTAGTGACTATACTCTGTACTAGTGCCTCATTTTTTGGGTACATGAGATTTAGGGTTGCAGCTGGGTCAAATGGATCTGACAGGTGTGAAGCCCTTTATCATGTGATTGAAACAGAAGTATATATCACAGCACGATCTATAATGCTGCCCTTTTCCAATACAGAAAAAATATATATGGAATACCAATAAAATGTAATACAAAATTCCAAAGGACTATTCTGAGGCATATGTCCAGTTTAACCACTGTCCAAGCAACTCCCAACAAAATACTTCACATGAAGCACTGCATGTTCTTCATCTATAATATGTGTATAGCAATGCAAGGGCTTTAACTTTTATTTTGTGTTGGACCAGAAACTGTTGGTGTAAATCAATAAAGTTGTCACTGATTTTAGATCAGGGCAAGTTTCCGCAATGAAACATTGTAGATTACAGATTTTATTCTATTAAGAATTTCACATGAATTCAAAATATAATTTCCAAGGATCTTCTCAGACAAGAAGCCTATTGCTTTGTGGAGAATAAAAACCTAGTTGCTACACTTCAGGTATTACAGTGGCAGCTTCTGCATAAAAAGTTGCATTGTACGAAAAGTCTCATTACAAATAAATTACTAACAGGGATTTTTGGTCTTTGGTTGGGTTTTTGGTTTCTTTTTTATTGCTGTTAAATGCAACCACTGTACTGCTTGAAACAAAGCAAGAAACATTCCTGATGTCCTGTTTCTTGGTTCCTGAAGTACTTTGTAAGAGTTAAATCCTATTTTGTTCAAGCTGCAGGGTGTCAAATATTCACTGGACAGTGTAACCTGGCAGATTAACACTGCTGTTACACCAAAGAGATGCAGAATAAGGTGGAACCCAAAGAAGTGGCTGGCTGATTTGCTTTGCAACGATTTTCTAACATACAATAGGTCTCTAATTAAATGTTTTAAATGTATAGCATCATCCTTGAAAAAATATGTGACAATAAAATAAGATTTTACAAAGACGGATACAGTTAAGGAGTTAAATTTAGTTGACTGCCAACTTGAGGCAACCTTTTACAAGAGATCATCGATTCTGATCAGTTTTCTGGCATCTCTACAGAGCCACTATTGAATTACAGTTTAAAAAATGCTGCTTTATGGAGATGTTCAACAGCCTCATAAAACGAAATTGTATGCAATGAAGTTTCCAAAGAAAATGAATCAAAATTCTGATTAGCAAAGACAGAGACAGAGAAGTCTGTACAACTTTGGTTTAATTCTAAATTGTGAATGGCATAAACACCAGCATGGTACAAATAAAAACCTTTATAAGGTTTTTTTCCTTTTGGCTAGTCAAATTACGATGCTTCCATACCTTGATGTTATAATTCATTTTAGTACAAAAGTTCCCCTGACAGAGTAAGTGGATCAGCAATAATCACGTCCCCTTGCTATAATCAGCAAGCTGCTTTCAGTAGCAAACTGAGGCAATGGAAATTAAGTTGACCATCTCTTTCACTGTTTTCCTCTTTGATTCAGACAATATAATTAATTCAGAAACCCAAAGTGGAATTAAAGAGAAAAGCACAATCTGGTTTGATTAGCACTGTTAGGATCAAACCTTTAGCACCTGATAGTTCAAGACCTAAGGAGGGAGACATTATCATTAAAATGGCATAAGTTGAGCCAGCACACCTGTTCAGCAGCCATCTGCTACAAAAGAGTCAGCATTGCTTCAAAGCTATTCAACAAAGATATTTTCCACCACTAATTTCTACCACAGTACTTAAGAACACTGCATTTTCATTTGTGTGTACACACACACAAACACATATTCTGGCAAAAAAATATTTTTTTTTCTCTCTATCCTCCTTCTTCTCCCTAAGTTAAACTCATTCACGCTTGACTTTCACCTCATTAGCAGTTCTGGGACTACTACTTATTAACAGCTTTACCTACTAAAATGTCACCATGAGACTGAAACTAAAGCATAAATTCCCAGACTGATTGTAAACTAATTAACTTGAGTTTTAACAACAGCATCAGCTGCAGATGGATGAGCTCAGCAAGGACTACAAAACCTATCCAAGAACTCCACACCTTTAATTACACAGGTCCACAAGCTAGCTGAGCACCTCAAATAACAAGGGAACAAAAGGAACAAAAAATGGCAGTAACACATGGGACAATTTCCACACTGGGTGTTACTAAATAGTCTAAAAATTTTCAGCACTGAAGAAAGTTGATGAGATGGTAGAAAGGTTCACAATTGTGACTGGCCCAAAGAATATAACTAATGGATGATTCTTCACCCTCCTATGTTTTTCATGCAAGGACAGCTGGCATCAAATTAAATCATAGGGAAGGCAATGTAAATCAGTAAAAGGAAGTAATTTTACCTACACTGCGTGGACAAACTGTACAACTCATTGACACAGAATGTGGTGGATGCCACAAGTTGACATGAGTTGAATAAGAAAATGTAGAAACTCATGGCAGGGAGAGGATATCCACTAAGACCACCTCAGGCTTAGGAAGCCTCTAAGCAACAAATAGATGAAGAAGGTTGGTTAAGTAATGCGTAAAAGTAAGTTCATGTGCTTATCGTGCTCCTGTACTTTTCCCTCCTGAGTCCTATCAGAGGGAAGATGCCATGCTAGACAGGTCTTTGATGTGACCTCATGGCTGTTTCAGTATAAATATTCCAAAGAGGAGGTTGGTCTGGCCTAAGCACACGAACGGTTCCTCATTTCTCAGAAGGGTTTTGCAGCCTGTGCTACAGTCCACTGCCACACTGCCAGCAGTGTGGAGAGAGATAACATAAATCTACTTCAGATATGTGTCTGTACAAGCTGCTGTCTCACACATGTAGCCAGATCTGCACTGATGAGGAAGCTGCCTGGCTGTTTTTCTGGTGCTCTTTCTAGCCTTGCAGTGGGAATGGAAGTGCATTTAGTTGCCCAAAGGCTAACAGTTCTCAAATACCAAGTAGAGGAGTTGCCATCTGGGGCAGGTCAAATAATACAAACTTCTCAACTTTTCCTTCTGCCCATTCTTTAGTGGTCCTCGTTCAGCAATTTGAATGGGAACAAGAAGAGAACCCTAAGTAATTTTGCAGCCTAAGTTTGCAGATGACACTAAGCTGGGTGGAAGTGTCAATCTTCTGGAGGGTCGGGAAGCTCTTCAAAGGGATCTGAACAGGCTGGACCGCTGGGCTGAGACTAATGGTATGAGTTTTAACAAAGCTAAATGCTGAGTCCTGCACTTGGGGCACAACAACCCTATGCAGTGCTACAGACTAGGGGAAGAGTGGCTAAAAAGTTGCCTGGAGGAGAGGGACCTGGGGGTGTTGGTTGACAGTCGACTGAACATGAGCCAGCAGTGTGCCCAGGTGGCCAAGGCGGCCAATGGCATCTTGGCTTGTATCAGAAACGGCGTGACCAGCAGGTCCAGGGAGGTTATTCTCCCTCTGTACTTGGCACTGGTGAAAGAAACAACGTTTCTTACCAGCAGACATCTACAGGCTTAAAAAAAAATAAATCTATATTTTCATTTAAAACCCTGAGGAATTTGCTTGTGTGTAAATAAAGAAAATCAAACTAGAAACCACTGTTTTAACTTACAGCAGGGTCTAGAACAATGAGTTCATCGAATCACACTCTTCCAAAAGCCCATTTACTATCTCTTCTTTCCCCCAGACAAAACTGCTTAACGTAATCTCAGGAAGTTGAGAACATGGCCCTATTTTATAAACCTTGATGAATAAGTAAAGCAACTAGTAATCCATATGCTTTTTTACACTAATTGAAGACTATGTTTCCTGAAGAATTTTGTGCTATATATATATATACACACGCACATACACACATCAAAAAATTACAGCTTCCATAAAGTTTACTGCTGGAAGTATAATGCACATACTTTATGTATGCTCTAGTTTGCTTGATCAAAAGATTACTTCAAAATGACATTATTGGATAACAAAATAAAAAAATAATAATAAAGAGAACATTGGCACTTAATGTCTGCAAGGAACTGCATCTTTTAGAATATATGCCATGAATCAAAGAGGGGGAATAATTTGTTACTGTGCTATTTGCTCTTCTGCTTTGGTTTACATTCATTTGCTGACAGATATGGTTCTATTTTCCATAAGTGAATAGGCTTCATCTAGACAAGCTAACTTAGACATTCCAGTATGACTGCTGAAGCACAGAATGCAGATTCAGGTCATTCACCTTACAGTGTAGACACAAATACAATTTACTAAGAGAACAAAACTTAAACAGCATTGAAAACAATACACTTTGCAAAGAATTGTGGGGAAAAAAAAACCCAAATTGAAATAAAATTATTAAAACAGTTAAATCACATTTTAAGATAGTTTAAAATCACACAGTAAATTTAATATTTCACCTATTAAGGGGTAAGTAAAGGTTATTAAATTGGAAACAGTTGCTTTGGGGTTTTTTGAAAAATGTTAAAATCAAATGCAAATATAGTATCACTTGCAAAATGTGAATTCCTTCTGTAGTTATTCAGAACAACCTCTGTGTTGCTTAGCAGGTAGACCTGATTAGATGAAAACAAAGACATATAAGAAAGAAATGATAAAATCACCTTCTACATGCTATTCATAGATTTAGTTTCATCATTTTTTAAAGTATTACAGGTTTTCCGGGGCAACAATGGAAACATTAAAACAGTTATTAAAACGAGTAACACTTGTTCTAGTACATTGTAAACACACTATTTGTTCACACACACTCCAGGCTTACATATCGAGCCATCTGAAGTTAATTTCTGTATTCAATAATATCATTGCCATAATAGTGGCGGCTTTATATTATGAGCAATGAAGGGTAAAACTTTGCCATACTCTCTGAACATAGACATTTAAGTGCTTAGGCATGATTTCCAAATATATTGAATAACCCTCAAAAAATCCTGTTGATTGTTTATACATGTGCACATACAAGATCTGTCTGATTATGAGCTTGTATGCATGCACATACAGGCAAGTATTAGAGATCTGTTACACTTGTATTATTTATATATTACGTCCCCAGAGAAAGAGTAACAGCGGCATTGTATTTCTGTCTAAGGCTGATGACGCAGCCTACAAGGAACCACAATTGTTTTCTCAAAGTACCCACTGGGTCTCAATAATGAAAAAAACCAGGAGGTAGTAACATTGTCATTGTTTTGCCATCACTATTTTCTGGTGTTCTTTGTTTTAAAATGAGTATTAAAAAAATAATCAGGATATTACACACTAAAATGTCTGTGAAAAGGAGCTTATCAGCCCTTCAAGGTAAAATTCTCAAGTTAAAAACTGCCAGAATTGAGACCAGATGTGAAATTAAAATTTAAAGCACTAGTATATTTGCATCGTGTAATGAGCTTAAAATATACCATCACACAACATCTCTTCATGAAATCCCTGTTACAAATGCCTTACAACACATACTGGAGGTACCTGCTCAGATAAGCAGCCTTCTTTACTGCATCATCTAAAAACGTTGCAAATAAGACAGCAGATTGATGAGAAAAAGAAAGTTCTTCACGGTGCAGGTTCTAGGCTCCCACCCCAGTACACCCGTGTGATCTGTGGTAACTTGCCCAGACCACATTTCCCTGTCTCATTAAGGGCCCACCTTGAGACCCAGGGCTCCAATTTGCAGAAAGGATTTGTAGCATTTTCAGAAACACCCACAGCAACAGCTGAAGTTAACAAGCCTTGTACTCTGAGTTTACTGTTAGACAAACAGAAAATATTTAGCCATAAACTGCTCAGATTGACTAGCCAACCCCTTTTAAATTTAGTATGATGCTTCAGTTACTCCTCTACAGAATGGGAATGATTGTTTCAAATCCAGTTTCCTAGAAATATTGTGGAAAACACAGATGTTGATTGTTATGAAGATTTGTTCCAATGGACGTTGAAAATACTAGATTTAGAAACAGGTTTGAAAAATGCCTAGTACAAACAGTACACAGAGCAGGTACTAGGGAAAAGAGGAGAATATGAAATCTTAATTAGCTGCTGCTCATTGAATGAACAGATACACAGGTATAATTCAGGATTCTGTGGAAGACATAGAAAAAATGACAAAAAAATACACTGAAATGCACCTACACAGTAGGGCAGAGTTAATGTTGCAGAAACTTTTATAAGAGTGCAAAGATATTGCTCATTTCTGAACTTGCAATCTGTGAGTTTTTAAACTTATAAAAACGTTTTTCTTCAAGTTTTCATCTGGGAATATAAACTAATAGCTAATAATAAATACACATCCTCTGCCTTAATACGTTTTTCACATACAAGAGGAATTTGTTTTCTAGTTAACAGGAATAAAAATTATATTCACTTCTATATTTTATGCCACAGAAGAAACTTACTGCTAGCATATCTGTTTGTATAACACTGTGTCCACTGAAGGCTGAAATCTTGATGAGATCTCTATACTTAATCCTTGCTCTTCCATTTAAGACATCTGCATGTGTCAATTTGAAAAGAACAATAAAATATTCTCATCAACCTTTAAAAAAAAGGTAAAGGGTCAATAGCTTGCCAACACATATTCTACTCTAGCTCTGCAATATCAAATGGATTATGGGGCCGGACGGGATTCACCCTAGGTTACTGAAGGAGCTGGTGGATGTGCTGGCCAAACCCCTTTCCATCATCTTCCAACAGTCCTGGAAGACTGGGGAAGTCCCACTGGACTGGAGGCTGGCTGATGTTGAGCCCATCTACAAAAAGGGCCGCAGGGAGGATCCAGGAAACTACAGGCCTGTCAGTCTGACCTCAGTGCCAGGGAAAGTCATGGAGCAGGTGATCTTGAGTGCTATCATGAAGCACATGCAAGAGAACTGGGTGATCAGGCCCAGTCAACATGGGTTCACAAAAGGCAGGTCTTGCCAGACTAACCTGATCGCCTTCTGTGACAAAGTGACTCGGCTGCTGGATGAGGGAAAGGCTGTGGATGTGGTCTTCCTGGACTTCAGCAAAGCCTTTGACACAGTTTCTCACAGCGTTCTGCTTGAGAAACTGTCAGCCTCTGGCCTGGACAGGCGCACACTCTCCTGGGTGGAAAACTGGTTGGCTGGCCGGGCCCAGAGAGTGGTGGGAAATGGTGTGAAATCCAGCTGGAGGCCAGTGACAAGTGGGGTTCCCCAGGGCTCAGTGCTGGGTCCAGCCCTGTTCAATGTCTTTATCAAGGACCTGGATGAAGGCATCGAGTGCACCCTTAGCAAGTTTGCGGACGACACTAAGCTGGGTGGAAGTGTCGATCTGCTGGAGGGTAGGGAGGCTCTGCAAAGGGATCTGAACAGGCTGGACCGCTGGGCAGAGTCCAATGGCGTGAGGATTAACAAGGCCAAGTGCCGGGTCCTGCACTTGGGGCACAACAACCCTGTGCAGTGCTACAGACTAGGAGAAGTCTGTCTAGAAAGCTGCCTGGAGGAGAGGGACCTGGGGGTGTTGGTTGACAGCCGACTGAACATGAGCCAGCAGTGTGCCCAGGTGGCCAAGAAGGCCAATGGCATCTTGGCTTGTATCAGAAACGGTGTGACCAGCAGGTCCAGGGAGGTTATCCTCCCTCTGTACTCGGCACTGGTGAGACCGCTCCTCGAATCCTGTGTTCAGTTCTGGGCCCCTCACCATAAGAAGGATGTTGAGGCTCTGGAGAGAGTCCAGAGAAGAGCAACAAAGCTGGTGAAGGGGCTGGAGAACAGGCCTTATGAGGAGCGGCTGAGAGAGCTGGGGTTGTTTAGCCTGGAGAAGAGGAGGCTGAGGGGAGACCTCATTGCTCTCTACAGCTACCTGAAAGGACGTTGTAGAGAGGAGGGTGCTGGCCTCTTCTCCCAAGTGACAGGGGACAGGACAAGAGGTAATGGCCTCAAGCTCCGCCAGGGGAGATTTAGGCTGGACATTAGGAAAAAATTCTTCACAGAAAGGGCCATTGGGCACTGGAACAGGCTGCCCAGGGAGGTGGTTGAGTCACCTTCCCTGGAGGTGTTTAAGGCACGGGTGGATGAGGTGCTGAGGGATATAGTTTAGTGTTTGATGGGAACGGTTGGACTCGATGATCCGGTGGGTCTCTTCCAACCTGGTTATTCTGTGATTCTGTGATTCTGTGATTTGTTGGGTAATTTAATCAGATGGCTTGCTGATACAATCTGAGCAAAGATTTGAAGTGGGTCAAGCACTTGAAAAATTGGCATAGGTTTTTCTGCTACGGGAAGCCTGTCCAGATGGCCCAGGAATGAAGGATAGTATTCAAAATGTTGTTCCCAGAGGACTGGCCAGCTGTATCTAACATGGAAATAGTTATGTGAATTTTTTAAAAAACATTAAGTATAATGGACAACACTGGAGAGAGCATTTAAATGTAATCCATTCACAATTTAGAGTAATTGGTTCAGTTGGCAGGAGCTGTCTGAAATTAGGTTTTGAGGAGCACAATTGCTAACATGTCTATTTCATACAAGCTACATCTAGAACTAAGATGCTAAATTTTTGGAAATTGCCCTTCAGTTTGTTCTTTTCAGCCAATATCTTTCTTAACATTATTCAGAAATTTGCCACCTACTCCAAAAGGCCTTTGTAAAGAAGTCAAACTCTTATTATTCTACTGAGAAACATTTTTGGGGTGTTTTAAATATGTTAAAACATAGATAAATATAGTCAGGACTCAACAGCTGGGAACAGAAACCCAGACACCTACATTTGTAGCAAGAAGACGCTTTCAGGTGAATATTTTGTAAAAGGCTTTCACAAGAGCTGGAAAAATGAATCAAGTCTCATACATTAGAAACAGCGTCACATTTTATATCCCTATGAAGATTTTATGCTTCACAGTAGCATCTTCCTGGAGCTCACCCATACCCTTCACAGAGAATTTTGTACCACCATCTGACAAAGCTGTATTCAGTCCAAGACTCTGGTCTTTCACACCTGCCAAGGGCTGAGAAGGTACTGAGTGACAAAGCTGAATCCTGAAAGCTTCCTACCACAACAAGAATGCAAATTTAACTGGGTCTCAGGGAAGACCCATTAAGCCTTTGTCATGCATTCATCAAGAAGGTGATCACAATCTAGACTTTACAGGCTGGAGTGGTACTAAAGGAAAAGCAAATAAAACAGTTGTGAGGATTTCCATAAAGACAGACAGAATCACCAGGAAGGAGAGAAGAAAAACAAATTTAGTGGATGTAGTTACATATAAAGAAGGAAACATTCTTGAGACAAGCTAATATACCAATATGTCATATCAAAATGTGCTCCTACTTTTATCTCTTACAATAATGATAAAGGACTCGTTCTATCATAAATAAGACATGTAAAAAAGTTTTCTTTGGTTTAAGTGTTCATCCATTGTTTAGATTTCCTTCTTTCTTCCAATCTTCAAAGATAGACTGGAACACTTGATTTTAAAATATTTGTTCAATGTGTTTTGCAGAAACAAATTGAAGACAGACTAAATGATATCAAGAGCTGCTTTTAAAAAAGAGCAAATAAAAAAAAGAACTGAAATAACTGTATGATCTAACAGAAAGAACATTATAATCTACAATTATTGTCCCCATTATTTTATTTTAGTACCATACTTGTCTGTTAAGATGCATACATATATTATGAACATAATTAATTCATAGAATGGTCTGAGTTGGAAGGGACATTAAAGAACATCCTGTTCCAACCCACGTGCCTTGGGCAGGACACCTTCTACTGGATCAGGTTGCTCATAGCCTCATCAAGCCTGGGCTTGAATACTTCCAGGGACAGGGCATCCATGACTTCTCTGGGCAACCTGTCCCACAGGTTCCCTCACAGGAAAAATTTCTTCCTAACAGCTACTCTAAATCTCCTCTTTCAGCTTTAAACTGTTCCCCCTCATTGGATCCCTGCACTTCCTGATAAAGGGCCCCTCTCCATCCTTCCTGGAGGCCTCCTCTAAATACTTAAAGGTTGCTAGAACGTTTCCCCAGAGCCTTCTTTTTTCCAGGCTGAACGTTCCCAACTTTCTCAGCCTGTCCCAGTTTAGGAGGTGCTCCAGCCCTCTGATCATCTTTGTGGCCCTCCTCTGGACTGGCTTTAGCAGATCCACGTCCTTCGTTTGCTGAACCCACCAGAACTGAATGCAGTACTCCAGGTGAGGTCTCACAAGCGTAGAATAGAGAGGGAGAATCACCTCCCTTGATCTGCTGGTTACACTGCTTCTGATGCAGCCTGGGATATGGTTGGCTTTCTGGGCTGCAAGAACACATTGCTAGCTCATATTCACATAAAAACACACACACCACACAAAAGCACCATCAAAACCCATTGTTATTGCACAAGTTTAAATTAGATTCAGCAAAATCAGTTTTGCTTATGCTTTTCTTCACTTACATTACTTCATGGAATAGTTTTTTTAAACAAAATGTAAGGTGGTGGGGTTTTTAGTATAAGATAGAGCCAGGGACAAACACACTAAATAATATTAATTGCAGGAAAATACTGAAAAACAGAATTGACTACTGACTACACCAGTGGAAAAGACTGTCAAGGAAAGTGTTGTTCTGTTGGTAGGTGTTTCTGGATAAAAGATTAAGGAATCCTTTCAGTCTATTACTTTAGAAGGAAAAACGTTTTGCTCTGTAGGGCAGTGAAAATGATAGGGTTGTTAAGTCATTGGGAGAGAAAGAAAATGTGAAAGAAGGAGTAACTCAATAGTTTTTCAAGTCTGAAGCTTTTCAGAATATTCGCATGTGGAATGGAAAGTGAGAAGATGAAAAGGTTAATATAATTTAAAGCTTAATTATTTCAGTGGGTTTTCTTTGCAGTAATAAGTGAAAGAATCCTGCTTCTCTTACACTTTCCCATCTCATGTAGATACAGAAGCCTGCCAGAAAGTGTACAGAAACACATCTGGAGATTGTCTTCAAATAAGTTTGGAACATGAATTACACAGAAGTACTGGGTTTCTTAACCCCCTAACAATTACTTTATTTATTAGGTGTGCAATAGCCTGGGGTTTATGATGAAGCATTTTGTTGACAGGTAAAGAAAACCACAGTCAGGAGTTCTGTCTGGAGGGAAATTTGGAAGCTAGAGTAAGCAGTAAAATAATAGGAGTATAGGGACAGACTTTGGCTTGTCCTCAGCTCTTATCAAAAGTTTTCCAAAGAAAGCATGAAAAGCACTTTTCTTGTATACTTAATATTAAAAAAAAAAAAAGGGGGAAAAAGAGAAAGTTTTGACAACTGAGGTTTTAAGACTGCTCTCTACAGCGGTTTTGTCCCCCAAAGCCAAGAAAATTAATTAGGCAGTCAGAGCAAATTCAGACAACTGCATGATTTTAACTAAATCTTCTGATAAAACTAGTGATTTTTTTTCCTAAAAAAGGTTCTAAAGTTTTAGGAAAAATTCCAATAGGTTGCTGAACAATACATGTGGAAAATCTTGGAAAGTAAATCAATCAATAAGCTAGCTAATAAAAGGATTTCAGTCCTGCCTTCAATGAAAAATCCCAGTGCAGCTTCAGTTACACTATTTCTACAGAACACCTCAGCAATATTGGTATCCAGAACACTTATTATCCCACATGAATGCCACTGACATGCATTAAGGAACTGCCATGACAATACAACCAACACAAACCTGCTGGTAGCAAGAGATATTCTTAACATAGAGGTGGTGTGCTTTTTTTTAAAGTTACAATAATTTTAAACAAAAAATTTCTGTGAATATGACTGCCAAACACTCTTATCACAAACTTGCTTCGGAGAATTTAAGAGGTGTTCATACAGCCTTGATTCTTGAATGGCTGATCTGATATCCTCAGAATTAATTTGAAGATACTTCCAGAGTAGAATATAGTTTATGGTTCTGTGTTTATTTGCTTATTGTGATCTGAAAGAGGTACATCTACAGCGCAGCAAACTGAAAAATAACTGTCCTATTTATATGAACATGGGGCATACTTATGAGTATGCTTATGACGCCACACTTTCTAAGAAGGTGAATGAAAAGGATCTGCTAAAGGAAACATATGGAGTGGCAAAAGAATGACAAAGTCACTGAAAAGACAAAGGTGAAGCTAAACTTTGTGGAATGCCTGATTTTGCCCTCTCAGGGTTAAGCTGGGAAGACAGAGAAACATGATCAGTCCAGATGATCTGAAATGTAAAATGGTGATACTCACATTCATCCTAGCAAATTTTATGCATTCAACTGAAGTGGCTAAATAATATCATTTGTCCTTATTAGGGGACATACGCATACAAAAAACCAGTTTTATCTGCCCAAGTCTGAGCTGTCCTTTACAGACATCTGTTTCTCTTACTGCAAAAGGAACAAAGGGTGCCTGCACTCCTGCTGAAGCACTCCAGCTAGTGGGACAACAGGTCACTCCATGCCATGAAATTTGGGAATAAGACACAGGATGGAAAGACAAACAGCCAGATACAAAAGAAGCAGAAACTACTGAAGAACGATTGAATTCATGCCTCCAGAAATCAAGGTAACTACTCTCTGAAAGGTATGCCAACATCAATAGAAAGCTATGATCATGCAGAACAACCTTAAAATGTAGATACAGACCTCAATTCTTTTCACTATCCAGTTAGCAAGGTCTCTAGCTGAAAGTTTGCCTTCGTGAAAAAAAACAACAAGACTTGGAGCAAGAAAGCTTATTAGAGTAAGCGTGGATCAGGCCCGTCATGCTAATGTAACTGCAAAACGAGGATCTACAGTTCTACCCAAAAGGAAGGACAGAAAACCAAATGTGCCCCAAGGGTCAAGAAATTATCCGAGACACAGATAACTTCTGCCCTGTAACCCTGGCCGACAGCAATTCCGAAACATTCCTGAAGAGCTTGTTTACATTGTTAAATGCATCTGCACTCAAAGAGTGCTAAATGATGAGCTGTTACAGAGCAGTGTAGCATTGCTGCTTGTAAATGAGCTGTTCCATTTTACACAGTTGACTGTCTGGGTGTCATAAAAATACTACTTATTGCTGAATGTTGTAGCTATAAGTTATGGCAACTTTCCCCTCAGCTCCTGATCCTATTTGCTTTCTGGTTTGAGCACATCCTGTAAATAAACATCCTCATTAACAGATATTAAATTAACTCACAAAGCAAAGAGAGGTTTGTGCACACCAGGAAAAAGATACAGAAACCATTACATAAATATCTGCAATTGCCAGTGAGTTTGGTAGGATGTAGAGATGGTGCAAAACACATTGTCTTGCTGGCTGCTGATCTGATAAAAGTACTTCTTCCTATTATAAGAAGTGTATATCGCCTCAACATGTTGAAATCTCACAATGCATTTCTCAGGCTGAGAGCAGAAGTGCTTCATTTTAGATACCAATTTGTCTCTTTCAATTGCCAGTGCAGACTACAAAGCATTTTAGCAATGCCATGTGACAATTTGACTTCCTAAGACATCCTAATGGGTTCTTTTTTAACTTCACTGATGGCAGGAAAAGAAAGATGTGCTTAGCAGTTCTAAGTATTTATGCCTTGGCATTATTAAAGTGTATAAGAGTACCAGCTCTTAAGATGATCGTGGCTGCAGAAGGTTTGGGTTTTACATGTAATACCTGTTTTTAATGTGCTGAGGAGAACCAAGACACTTGAAACTTCCATTGACCATAATAGCAAGCCGCGTGCAGAGGGCTTCACATTCTTCCATACTACAAATAAAGGGAGAAAAAAAAAATTTAAAAGAATAATGGTGAAAACAGAGACCATTATATATACCTAAATTTAGTTGAAGTGGAAGGAATCTGGACAGCTGCAAAAACGGGTACGTAAAACCTTTCACTTTAAAGGCAACAGTTCAAATTGCAACTCTAGTCAGTACATACCGGAAGTTATTACCACATAACAGCTAGGAGAGAGCCCTAAAATGGAATTTATGTTTCTAGTCCAGAAGTAATTGGACAGTTCTGCCCGCAATACAACTGGTTTTTTACCACATGCTACCTGATAGACAGTTTCACAAACGCCACTGAGTGTGAGAGTCATGAACTTGTTATTCCGTGTTGCATCTTCTTGCGGTCACTCTGAGTTAAAGGATACAGGGAGAAAAATGAAGTAACTGCTTGAAAAGTAGCCACCCTTAGTCAGATTGCAGGATAGAAGAAGATGCAAAATACTAAAATCCAAACAGAATTTAGAACATGGAAATATAGGCCTACTAGAAAAGCAGCATTCTGTTAGATCCAACTGCTTCAGATGAGAAATAATAATTTTGACTTGTAAAGCTTAGGGCAGATGGGCTGCCATTCTACGTATTGTACAGAACTGTGTAAGCAGTTCTTGTATAACATCCCTTCAGACATAGGATATCAGTCAGGACATATCCATCATCTCAAAGAGGAGTTAAATTTGTTTGGTGTTCCTGCAATTCACTGCATGCACTCCCCAATCCATCTGAAATAACTAAACAAGAGTTGTCTTGTGCATCTCAGACATGTGCCAGTCCAAATTAAAGTGCTTTTACTGAACAAACATGGCAATTAAGTACCTCCTTAGGAACTATTTCCTTAAAATATGACAGGATATGGTAGGAACTGCCAAACCACTATATTTGAGAGATGGGGAGAGGGCTTGCTAACATGTGTTCCTACAAAACAGCAAGTTAGCTGAGTCTCTTTGAGATCCAGTAACTCCTAATACTCCCCTTGGCATAACAGACCCCAGCTGTGGCAAAATAACATAAATTGGCCTGTATGGACAGTTATACAACTGTCATACATATGTCATACATACGTATGTATATGTTGTCATACAACATATATAACCTTCTCCCCCTGAAAACAGAAGTTAAGCATTGTCTCTGAAAATTAAGGTAATAGACCTGACAAGCTAATTTTTACACAGGAAACCATCTCTACACCTCATGCATTTATTTACTGAGATGCACGAAGATTCATTTCATAAGAAGAATTCCTTCACTTATACCAAGCAGCCTTTGAAAGAACCTCGAATAAATCTCCAACAGCATCCAGCAAATAGTATACATAGCATAAAATAACTGTTCCTTCCTCCACTGCAGCACAGCAATGTCTTAATAATTAGAAATGAAATGCCTACATTATCACTGCACTTTTATCTGCTTCAAGTCACTCATTTGTAGAGCTAAATGAGCAATCAGTAACAATTTGTTGGATATTTACAGCATATTAGTAATGAGACCATAGCACTCTTCTGTTTAGCTGGCATTTTAAAACCAACTGTTCTTAATCTAGGCTGAAAAGGCAAAGCACAGTTTACTGGAAATCACTCAGCTTAGTTCACAATGCATAACTTGCATTCCCTCAATGACTGAGATGGTAAGCGCTTGGGGATCAAATACAGACATGCGATTTTTAAGATTCAACTTCCATAAATAAAACCATAGAAACTTTTGAGAACCTTTTTCTATTAATAATGTAGCACACACACATTCAGGGACAACAAATATATTCAGAGAACATCAGGAAATATCTAGAAAACATTGAGGGATGTTCTGCTGTATTCTTATTGATTCATCTATGCTTCAGATCTCATTTGGCAAAAATATTACATTGCTGTTTTGATTAACGCGTTCTGTCCTTTCTGGGCATGTTTTCATGATCTCTCCCTCATTTAAGGCCATTTTATATATAATTATACATACTATACTATATTGCCTAAGGGAAAATTTAATTTATTCCATTTTACTAGAGATGTTATAAACCGGTATTGATGTTTCCTCCATTAAACTGATATACCAGTGACCATTACAGAGAACTGACAAGATATTTAATGCAGACAGACTCTTCTAAGAGGACAGGGTCACTCCTACCATTTCTAGCAGTCTATATAGAGAATAGCTGAGGTATCTGCCTTTATGATGCCATGTCATACTTTATTCACACATTGATTCAAAATAGAATCCTTAATAAAATCAGAAGAGGGTTTTTCACTCCCACCTCCCTTTGTAAGGATTTGTAAAGTATACATCTGCAAAAGGATAGCCTGGTGTTCCAAGCAAGAAGAGACACTACAACACAGAAAAAGAATTAATTGCACCGTTTTTTTCTGTGCCTGCAGCCCTTTTGAAACTCATTTTAATCTTTGAGAATTAAATACAGAAAATATTTAGGATTTACACAATTTCAGTTTTCACAAGCAGGAAAGAATTGCCATAATACACCAAGACATATTGTGCATTTCACATAAGGGTGAATATGCCTTCAGAATATGACGTTGACATTAAGTAGAGAGGAAGAATAGGAATATGCTCTCTGCTGGGAAAAGAGTTTTACCTGTGGGATGTCAGCACAGCTGCACAGCCATCCTGAACTTCCTTCAGGATGGTTTTCCAAAGGTAGCGTTTAGAACAAGGATCCATCCCAGAGCTGGGCTCATCCTACAGGAGAAATTAACTTGACAGCAGCATGGGAAAAGCAATTCACAGCTCCAGCCCACATGAAGAATTAACAAAACTCACAATAAAATAATACATTTTTCTCTTAAAAAGCTACATTTGCAGAAAGTCAGTTAAAAGACACCCTAATAAGGTTTTCATTTTAACACATTGTTTCAATTCTAAATTTATAGAAGGCATTTTTTGTTAAGGAAATTTAGATATATAATAATATGTTTATTTATTATATAATAATGTGTTAAATATAATTTATAAAGATACATATATATGTTTAATTATATACATACACACATATACACAAACGAGTGAAGGAAAGGTCTTGTAACTCCCAACTGCTTGCACTGTTATCCCCATAGCCAGATCTGAATAGTATTTTTGGATCCAATACCCTCCAGCAGTTACTCCCAGAGTCCCTTCAAAAGGAAGTCTCACCCATGGTGGAGAGAATCCATAGGATGAAATAACAACCCATTCAGTGCTACCCAATGCAAACTATTTGGAAAATCTACTTCCCATTCAGATGGCTTTCATGGAGAAAGAAGTGCAGCTACAAAAGCTACAATTCCCCTTCCTAGCTAATCCTACTCTCCTCACAAAATCAAATTTTCATTTCTTTTACTTGTAGAAGCAGAAAGAATGACATCTGATTGTGAAAAGCCAGTCTCTACACCTACGAAACTAGGGAGAAGGAAACTCTTCCAATTTCTTTTTATACTATGGATTTCATTGGGGGTGTCAGCACCTATTAGCATGGTATGTAACCTTGGCCAACATATTTGCAGCAAGAAATCCCAGCTGAATACTAGAAACAAAACTCTCAAGAAAAAAAGCAAACAAAACATCAAGTTCAATGCTGATTTTGGTGTTTAGCTATCAATGGTAGAGGAGAAAAATTAAACAACGCAGTCCACTATAATCTATGGATAGTTAACAAAGAAGACATAAAAGGTAATAAAAATAAAGCAACCCAACTTAACTTAATAGCTATGATCCAGGATGCTACCTAGAAGCAGATTAACTGGTTTACATTGGGGTTTTTCTTTTCAGAAAAAAAAAAAAGCACCCTTTCAACTACCAACTCCATTAAAATCTGCTAGCTTTCCAAAGCCAGCCAAATGTTTTAATGCATTTGACATGTTTAGATCTTTTTCTTTCCTCTTGTCATTACATATGCAATAGTCTGTGCCTTGCAGCAAGAAGTAGGTTGAAATGGATACTTGCAGTGGCATGCTGTCATAAAGACATTAAAAAACTGTTGGAGCATTTTCTAAGATCAGGAAATAACACCGAATTAAGATTATCTCCTCCTTTTACTAACTGAGCCAGGGTCAGTTTAAGCACAAAACATAAATAAAATAATTCAGCTCAGGAGAAAGGAAATGATAGGAAGTTAGAAGCAGCAAAATATGTCTCATCATGAACCCTGTGAGAACATCAGTTTTATCTGGTTCTACTTAGCCTACGATCTAGCACTGGAAGATATGGTTTCTCCCCACCCAACTCTGGGAAGTCTAATCCTTCCTTCTGACAGTTCTGACAGATTTCTTGCACTATTGAACTGCTTTAGCTATTCCCAGCCATGGCTTAAAAAAGGGATTTTTATCCCTAGTGAAACAATGGACAAGCATAAGAAAGAGAGTAGGGTGTCATAATGATGTAGTTCCTATAGCTTTGTAATTCCCTGATCTTCAATACAAAAGACATTGTCTAAACTGGAAAGGACAGATTCAAGCCTAAATGAGTAGTAGGACGAAAGCACCAAAACAACATGTGATAAATAATTCAAATTAATACCATTGAGGAGTTGTAGTTTAATTGTGTGATTTGTGAATCCACTAGAAAAATATAACAACTAGCCAGATTTATGGAGCCTGATGTAGCAATGAATATAAATATCCTGAAAAAGATGGGTCAATAACTAGAAACAACAGCTCCAAATTTCTCATTAAAATAAGAATCTTCTTCTTAAGGAAGCCAGTAGAATTTTTCATATACCTATTTTTCATGTTATACACAGAACAGAAAATACATAAAGCATTAATATATTTTATATTAATTTTTCTTTTCTTCTACTATATAAGGAAATCCTAAAAAAAATCACACATCTATGCTACAATGGCATTTGTGTGTGTTTAGGGCCTTTTTTTTTTTTTTTGCTGTTCACTTAACTACCCAAAGGGGGGAGGAGGGGGAAGAAAAAAGACTTGCATTTTCTAATTTTGTGAACACTAGAGAATAAAATAAATCAAAAGTGTTCATACAGCAGAACAAAGAGGATAGTCGTACATCCATGTATCAATTACTCCTTGACTGACCAGGAAACTACCTGATTTTCTTTAGAGCAACAAAAAAGACAGCAAAATTCAATGTAACCTATTTATCACAGGCACAGTATTACCCTTACTCACCAGTAAAAGTATTTGGGGTTTACCGACCAAAGCCACAGCAGTAGAGAGCTTCCTCTTTGTGCCAGCGCTGTATGTTCTCACCAGCTGGTCAGCGTGGGCACTGAGATGTAACCGGTTAACAAGATCCTCTGCAACCTATGATTTAGAAATTTGAAGGCCAGCAAAGATGAGCCAAATTAGGCAGTGTTTGTGCTCAGATTGAAAGAACACTCCATTCATGCATATCAAGCTAACGTACATGTTGTTTCCTTATTTACATCCACTTGCTGCATATTTTTATTTTTGAATCCTAGACACATACAAAAAGCTGCTCCAGGACCCTTTAGTTCTCCACAAAGTATAAGCATTTTCTTATATAGAAAATCTAGTTTTAAAATTATATGTAACAGTCATTTGCATTCATTTTGTGTTGATGGGTTAGTGATCTAAAATGTTCCTTAGTTCACCTCATTCTCTGGTATATATTTGATCAAATATATTAGTGACTAAATATTCAGAAAACAAAAGCCTAAATAAGATAAAAGAAAAAAATGGCTGAAAAGCAAGTCACAGGCTGAAGACTAAGAGTTTCTTAGAAAAAAAAAAGGTAACTTAAAGTTAAATTAATATACCTTTCTAATAACTGAGAGGGGCAAGTTGACCCCAGCTATTTTGGTTGTAATTGCTTAAATAAGTATGTGTGATGTGAATAAGCTGGGCAGGCACACAAGCACAGCCGGGGAAATGTTCATGCTGTCATCTGGGGTGTTTCTTCTTTACCTGTCACACATAGTCCAAATGTACAAGGCTCCCTCAAATACCGGTGCTAGAGAATTTTAAATGTACCATGAACCTTGCTCCACCTGCATCAAATATCACTGCTGGACCATCCAGGGAGACCTCATGCAAAATCATGAAGGACATAGCAGTGACTTTTCTACTCGCTACTTTCAGATGTACCCTGTAAAGCAGCAGGTATTTAGTGACATGCTGTTGGGTGGCTGTATCATCGAAAGCTGATATAATTTGTAATAGAGCCAGTATGTCTTCAATCTGGATGTACCACAGCTGGGAGATTCTTATAAAACAAGTAGTGGCATGGTGCTCTATTGCCTGAGATCAGCTGTCAGATCATCTCTAGCAGTATGGTGCATCCTTCTTGCTCCCCCTGCACTACCTTCAGCAAAAAGGCAAGGGAGGACTGAACTAAACCAGATAGGCACTCTGCAATTAATTCAGAAAATCCAATACAAAAAATATATTGTTAATTAAATATTTGCTATGGATTTTGGATTTTGTCATAAGCATAATCATATTTTATATGAGAGTTGCATAGGAAATGATCAAAATATTTTTGACCCTTTTAGCAAGATTTTTCAGTGTTATGTTTAAAAATAAGAGACATCTCCAAAAGGAAGTTCTCTGTGAGTGGGACCAATACTGCAGTGGTGTGAATTTGCAGTATTCAACTGTGGATTCTAGCACTGGTATTAAAAAGTCACTTGAGTTCCATGTACCTTAATGTATAATCTGACAACAATGCCCATTCTCAGGCAAAAGCTGCATTTCATAAATAGTGTTCTGACTATGTTAAATGCAGTTTTTTTTAAAAAAATAACATAACCAACAACCATTAAACAGTAGAAGTGTTGCAAATTCAAAAATTCTGTGGGTTTAGAAGTGGTCAAATGTCTAAGCTATATCCCAAGATATAATAGCTGAGCTTTTCGGTTTGTTTGGGGTTTGAGGTTTTTGTATGATTTTTGTTGTGTTTTTTTTTTGTTTGCTTTGTTTTGGTTTTGTTTTTTTTTAATTCCAGACATTGGTCTCATTATACACTGAAATAACCTGTTAAGTGAACTCCTCTAAAGTGTATGATAGGCTATCCAGTCTACTAAACTGACTGGACTTTACTCAGGAATTCAGTGCACAGATACTCATGTCTATGACGTCTCTTGTTTTGTACAAGGAGAGAAATCCTGGCATATCCTCCACTATGGCAATTGTGCAAGACAAAGTTTACTTAAGGTAAAAAGAGAGGGGTGGAATCATTTTATAGTACCCACTTTGCTGCTTCTTAAAAATGTGTAGAGCTCCCAAGATAAACCTTGCAGGTCATTGCAGTGCATACCACAATCTGACTTGTTATCTAGATATACTTCTTTGGTGCCAAACATACCAATTAGAACAGATTTTTTATGCTAAGTCGCATTAGCAAGATAAAGACAGAAGAATTACCAGCTTTGTTACTCCTAATGATTTCCCACTGCACCTAAAACAATCTCCTATTCCTGTGATCCTCCTCAACCCTTACATTTCAAAGGAGCATTGCAGAGCATGTTTCTAGCAAATATATGAACATAGAGCTCATTTATCTTTCAAGAGATGGCCCCAAACTTTTTCTCTTTTCTTTAATGCATGTCATAAGATTTCCAGTAATAATAGTCTAAGCTTCATCAATATGACCAAACAGCAACAAAAATGTCATCTGAATGAAATATTATGTATTATGTATATCGTGCAGAAGCCTGCACATCTCCATTATAACTTCATTCTTCTGTACTACCAGTGGTATCTTGTGGTTAGTAATACAGTATACTATAAAGCAAAAATGAAAATCCCTCTTAAACTACTTCAGAACTGAACATTTGACAAACCTTCAAACCAATACACACAATTATGCAAGAGATTTACAATTCTAATGGTTTCCTTCCTTTAGTGAATGCAAGATATATACACCAGCATATTCCCTCCCTCCTCATCGTATTCAATTTGGTGTTCTATTTCTGGCTTCAATTACTTTCAACAGTGAAAAGTGAGGAGATATATCAATTTATTTAGCAAGTTAATAACGTTGAGGCCAAATTAAAAGACAGTGAGTTACATGCAAATATATACATTGTGAGTGCGCTGGAACCATAAAGATGTTTTATATCTAGTTATGGGTGAAGTAATGTATTTAAACTCTTTCCTCCCCATTCCCAACCACCTCACCCATAGCCCCTACAAATCCAGATTATAATAGATTTTAGATCTATGGTTAACAATGTACTTGTTTTCCAATATTCCATAAATTATTTACTTTTCCCTCACCAATTATAACATCCTCAGCAAAAGTTCTTTTTTCCAAATTAATTTGGAATAGTTCCCCTAGCTTTGAAATAGGCATTGAAACAGGCATTGAAAGAGGCATTGAAATGAACTCTTCAGTCTGTAAAATTGAAACCAAATACTCCAAATTGTGCATTTCCTAGAGACTACATCCATTCCAGCAGAGGCAGTAAGGTAGTTTGAATTTTTGCACAGATGTTAGTATTTGCAGGAGTAAAGGTTAAAGTAGGCACGGTGTACTCTATCTATCGGGGAACCAAAAGGCACATCTACCTTACTGAAAAGCAGTAAATGATGATAACTATGTAACTACTAATGCTAATGACTTTCCACTCTCCCTGAAATTTACCATTAAGATTCAAGTAAAAATTTAAATGGTACTGAGAGTTGTCATGCAAATCTTCCAAAAAAAATAGAGTCAGCAAAGTCTCAATCTATTAGTAAACTAAAAATCTGAGAGTGTATCTATTCTGGCTTGAAAGTCTTCACGTATTAGTGTATTGATTTTGCATCATTTCTAACAAAATAAATACAACGTAAAACTCCTTTCTATTTTATTTTGAACAAACCCTCATATAGCAAACCTGGCATAATACTGAAATTGTGTAGCATATCTAACACAAATGATAAGAAACATGGGATGAATTCTGAAATCATCTGAAAAATAACAAAACACTACCAAAATAGTTGTTCAAAGTGTCAGGTTCTAGTAGGTGAATGTAGTGTAGTTTGAACATCGTAATGTCATCAATTCCACACCAAAAGGTGTTCATTCTGCTTCAGAGTAAACTCCAAACTGTTAGATATTTTATGTTAGGAAAGCATATGTTCATGGTCAAAGTTCTAGGGGAAAATAGTACTTTATCTCAGAATATTACAAAACTGTATACACAAGTTCTGCTTGGGGTCCAAGAAAAGCAAGCATGCAAAGACTAAATGACTTTACAAACTTCTATTTTCAGTATATATAAAACATAACATGTGAGGAAGTAAATGAGATTCCAGTATCAGTGCAAAAGTCTTCCTGGAGAGTGAACGTAAACAGGAAACATACTGAATTTCCAAGCAGTTGCTTCTGAAGTCCTGGTGAAGCTGGTTTTGAGATTTGCAACACAAGATGTAATGTGGATGAGCCATATGATTTACTAGGGTGTTAGTTTTTCATATTTTTTGATAAGCTGTACGCTGTCTTTTGGAAAAATGTGAAATATTGAAACTTAATGTATTAAAGAAATAAAAATAAGAATGAAAAACACTACGTTAAACTAGTATCTGTATAAATAGCCCAAAAGCTCTACTCTGATTTTTCTATTTTTCAAGCAAAAAGAAAGTTTCAGAGCGTATTTGGGAAGTAAAGTAAAGCTTTGAGTTACATGAAGCTTAACATTGATAGCAAATGACCCGTTTTTCTCCTCCTTTCCCATTCAGTTAATTACTGTTTTGGAACATTAAGTGCACTCAACTTTATGTCAGGCACTTAACTCCTGCTGCTGATAAATCTGTCTAGCAAAGGACTTGATCCTTGAACTAAGTGCTTCAACAGATTCCTTTAGCAGCAGCACATCCTGTAAGTCACCTGCCTGCCTGCTACAGGTGTTAAAAACCAAGGTGAATGTGTGTTGCTTTCCACATCAAAACCATATATGGGAGTGTACACATTAGCATAAACACTCACTGGTAAACACTCAAAGGCAGGCTTGAAGTGCAGTACCGCAAGCAGGAGGGAATGAGAAAATAACACAGATGCTATTCCAAAGCATTCCTAGGCCTTATTTTCTCTATAGGCAACTAAAATGCACACTTTCTCCAGGCACCAACCACTTCTGAGTTGAAACAGAGCAGCTGTTAAACCCTTGACAGCAATGCCATACAGTTGGAAGGGCCTGCTGACAAAAACATTTGTTTTCCTCCGAGAGCTGCATTTCAGTTTTTGATGAAGATAAACCAGAGTAGCTAAATATTATTGCAGGAGCTCTTTGATGTCTTGATCGCAAGCATATGGCAAAAAGTCTGCTCTGCAATCCACACAGACAAAAAATTAGGACAACTGTAAAGGAGAGCATTCTCTATATCACAAATGTGAAACTAAGGCAGAGAAAGCTACCTATAAAGAATAGTCTAAGCCTACACCTAGATAATCTAAGGTCCAGGATAATCAGAAGATTAACTTCAGAGGAACGACTCCTCAACTGGTTTTGAGAACAGCCATTGACAAGCCTTGAGAAGAGAAGGCTGAGGGGAGACCTTATTGCTCTCTACAACTACCTGAAAGGAGGTTGTAGAGAGGAGGGAGCTGGCCTCTTCTCCCAAGTGACAGGGGACAGGACAAGAGGGAATGGCCTCAAGCTCTGCCAGGGGAGGTTCAAGCTGGACATCAGAAAAAAAAAAACTTCTCACAGAAAGGGTCATTGGGCACTGGAACAGGCTGCCCAGGGAGGTGGTTGAGTCACCTTCCCCGGAGGTGGTTGAGTCACCTTCCCCGGAGGTGTTTAAAAGATGGGTGGATGAGGTTCTGAGGGGCATGGTTTAGTGGTTGATAGGAATGGTTGGACTCAATGATCCCGGAGGTCTTTTCCAACCTAGTGATTCTGTGATTCTGTGTGATTCTGTGATTGGAGTAGCTATGTACTAACTGTCCAGGAAATATCTGGATCTGAATATAAAGTGGAAGCTCACAGGTATTCAAATTATCCGTAAAGCCTTCTGCATTTAAAACGGGTTTTACAAATGCCAGATATTTTAGAGAGAGCACTGTTCTCACATTTTCTACAGAGAAAGTATAGGGAGTCAGTTTACTGTTGTGGCTCTTCACCAAATACAGACAGGAGGCAGCATTTGCAGTAGTGTTCACTTACATATGAACATGTAGAGAAACACTCTGCAGATACAGCATAGAAATCTCTTGGCATTGTCTTGCTCACAGCAATCTGAAAGACTTCCCAGGCACCTGAGATAAACTCAGTACCACATGGGGTAGTTAACTTATGAAATCCAGGTACTTAAGCACACCTCAGATCTCTCTTCAAATGAAGCTTCCATACAGATTCTGATTATGCTTCTTATACTCCAAAGAAATTGCTGGGAGACTAAATGATCCAAAGGAGTCATAAATCAAGCAGGATTCATGTGCACACACAGGCACTTTCTCCTCTACTACTGGTGTTGACAGGGCTTGTACAGAGTGAAGATTAAAGCATTAACAGGCTATTGTAATGCATGGATCAGTTCACACTTTTCAAAGCTACTGTCTTCAGTTGTCTGCAGGTGAGGTATTACAAGAAGAAGGTGTCTGCCGGTACACCTGAACAGTTTTTCTGTGAGTACTAAAATAGAACCATAGCTTAGAGTCTTCTACTCCAGGAGTCAGAAAGGTAGCACAGCACCAAGAGCCCTAATCAGCTTTCACTCAAAGACACCTCTTTTGGCAAAACAAGTCAGTTACAACAGCAACTTTTCCAAGGAGACTGCAGCAATTAGTTTAACTATGGGGAAGTCCTTGTTAGCTTACATCATTTGTTCATTCCTACTCCATTTCTCTCTCAGAGAATCACCACCCATCCGGATTTACGTGCTCAGCCTATTCACATGTGGGGAGTATATATACTCTGTGTATTGGAGTGTGCTTGCTGAAAGTAACACTGTATGTATATGACCTAAGGCATATGAGTTGAGAAAGTATCGTGAAATTTAATTAAAATTATGTACTTTAATCATTCCAGTATTTATGAGATTTCTATTTTTCTTAGAGTGTCATAAAAACTGCTTCATTTGTAGTACGTGGTGTACCATGATATGAGTCACTGGAACAGGTTGCCCAGGGAAGTTATGGATGCCCCATCCATGAAAGTGTTCAAGACCAGTCTGGATGAGGCTTTGAACATCCCAACCTAGTGGAAAGTGTCCCTGTCCATGGCAGTGGGGGTGGAACTGGACGATCTATGATTCAAGCCATTCTATGATTCTATGATTTGGACATAAGCCTTACAAGAATATATTGTCTTTCCTTATAGAAATGATATGACAGAAAAGCTTAAAAGCCATGTTTAGAGCATTTTAAGAGTACACTGTTGCACAATTAAATAATCAAAATAATTCCTGTTTTAAAATACATTTAGGATGATAAGTATTCAATAACATAGGTAAGATGTAAGGACATTTAACAGCATCCTTTTCAATATCTGCAAAGCATTAGAGGAGATGCCAGAATGTGTTGCCACCTTCGTTTCTATTAAAGTGCCAAGATAAGAGATGCTAGCTATGATAGGCTTTTAGGCCAGCTGTTAGAAAGGAGCTGTCAGTTCATGGAGAAAACAGGTAATTATAGTCGAGGGTTTTAGTGCAATAACAATTATCCCTTAATATATTTCCTTTAGATCAAGGGAAACATATTCAAGTTCTCAGTGCTCTGCTAATACTCAGAAGAAAATACTAATACCAATCAGTTATGGAGAGCAAACAGCTAAGCAAAAGACTGTATGATGATTAGTAAACAACCTGCAAGAAATGTACAGTCAGTCCAGTCAGGCAGGATATTGCCAAAGAGAAGGGGCAAAGATTTGTAAGAATCTTTTATTTCCCTCAGCCTCTCTTCCAGAAACACACAAACAATTAACTTAAGACAGAAAAAGAATAAACTATTGCCTGTCCTTATGCTATTATTTGAGCACAATGGCAGTTTCCTCTGAATATTCAATGTCACATTGCAGGAATCATATCTTTTTCTGGAATAGTACCTAGCTACTGGGAAAAATAGCTGCAAAGAACCAGAAGGCAGCCCTCTCACATACAGACAAGGAACTGACTATAAACCACTTAGTGGACTCTGTGGTGATAGCCAGGAAAATGCTGGATAGATAGAGAAAAAGGTATTTCACTTACATGCAGTTTTACTTCTGGAAAAAGAAAAGGAGAACAAGCAGCATTTTGGAGGTGGCAAGGACAACGCTACAGCCATAGCAACTAAATGGGACCAATCTACACAGCAGGAATGACACTGATTTCATATTGCACTACAGTTTTCTTATGTTAATAGAGATGTAATTAAGCACAAGAGACTGAGCTGTTAAAGCCTGTGTCAGATCAAAAACTTCCATCTGCAGAAACAGAGAAAATCCTCACATTTTGCACTCTATCCATTTGGTACTTAAGTTCTGGTATTGGCTGACTGAGCGTCTCATTAGACAATAAAAGCACTGTTTGCTGCTCGGCACAGGTACATTTGTGTCTGTAAATTCAAAACATCTCAGTGGCATTCCCAGATATTGTCATCATCTATGTTAGCAAGCTCTGAAAGCATTTTCTGATGTGAGTTTGCCCTCTCTCTTTGGACAACTCCAGGCCTGGTATGGCAGCTGGAATATTCTAGGGATTGTTCCCTAGTAGGTGCACTGAATGCAGCCACCATCTGTGGTGGCTGAGATGAGGTTGTGAAGGTTAAGTCATTTACTAGTAGGGTACTGACATCTGTCATCTCAGCACCCAGATGTTTGGATTATTTATGTAATCAATCAACAATTTTTAACTCCTTTAGGCTTTAATCCTGTCTCTGAAGAAAATAGTTTTTCAGAGGTGCATGACTCAGGACATGCAAAGTCCCCCCCTGGTTTTCTAAGTGTGATAATGAAGGTGTTGAACCACTGATAAATCTCATTTCCCCTAGAGGTTTTTTGTCTGAAATTTCATTTTGATTACTGTTCTTTTACTATTCACAGTGATGTTAATTGTGTTTTGAACTGGCATAACAGACAGAAAAAAATCCATATTTTTTTAAATATGTAATGAAAAGCCTTATTACTAAAGCTGTTCAGATGAAATATTACATATTCTCTCATGTCAAAACCTACAATCATTTTATAAACTCCACAGCCCAACCTGTCTCCATCCTCCTCTGCAAGTCTCTTCTGAATACTTACCCTATGGATATCCTGTTTTGGAATTCCACGCAGTGTGCAGTAATAATAAAGGTGTTCCCAACCCGTTAAAAGTTCATCCAGGGCATCTTGCTGTGGACAATAGCCAATGAGAATGCCTTCAGAGCTAGCAGACAGTATATCCATTTCAGACCTGTTTAAAGAAAAAGCAAAAGATTTGAATGTTATTTAAGAATATCAAAGCCCTGGGCTTCACTGTTCGGGTACGGTCTCCAAGACAAACACACTTACCCTCAACTCCATGGGTAGCTGAGTTTGAATGTCTTCATTATGGTCACTTACCATGGTACCAACCACACAGAATACATGCTTTCATTCCCCTTTCAGATTAGTATTGTCACCCAGGTATCACTATTCTAACAATCTGTGTATTAAGGTGAGCATATCAACACAGGAGAAGTGCAGATCTATGAGAATTAATTCTTATCAAGTTTACCTCCCTTGTCTTTTTGGTAGACCCTGCTCTAGGAGACATTTCAAAACCATGCTGCACGCATCACATTTAGTAATAAAGGGACAGAGTGAGAGAAAAAAAGTACTGCCATGTATTCTTTGTGCATCTGTGCACACACATACACATACACGTTTTCTCTAAACAGTAAGAGTAAAACAAAACACAGAATATTAAAGCCTAGTAGGTTAAAAGACAATAGAAGAAAAAAATAATATAAAGCGACCTTGATTTAAGAGACTCTGGCCATCACTTTGTAGATGTACAGCATTACTTGAAATTACATTCTTTGCGAAGAAGTAAGCTTGATTGCAAGGGTGTCTCATTACCCATAATGACACTAAATCTATCCTATTTATTCCAACATCTAATTCAACATTAAATGATACTGATTTACATGTACAGAAAAGACCTGTCAAAATTAAGATACTTAACAATAAAAAAATCAGAGCTTTGAAAGAAAAAAGTTTTTAAAAGGTTCACAGAATGATTTTCCATTTAGTGATTTCCTACATTTCTGGTTAAGAGATCTAAATTTCTGATTAATCACTTAGACTCAAAGTAAATGTGTTAAATGCAGGATCTACAAATACCATCACTAGTGAAAATATAAATATGTATCCCCTGTTAACAAGATTCAGGAGTCTGGGGAGGAAAAGGAAACACAAAATTGCATTTTAAATAATGAATCACAGCCTTAAAACATATTTTAATGCTATCAGAAGATAAATTATCATAATTATGATGAAACTTGCTAGGGACTAAATAGAATGGTCCTTTGCTCTTAATGGCAAAGATAGAAAATGTTAGTACCTTTGTAGGCTTGGATGGTGTCAAGGAAGTTAACTGCCTGTAGACATCTCTCTAGATAAAGATTTAGCAAAAAAGAAAAGGACTTCTAAGGGGAAGATGATACCAGAAGTGTATTTCTTCATTAATTTATACCCACTTATAGGTTATTTTAAATGAGTTATATACAGAACTTCTACCAGATCAGTTTCCAGCCATACCTAAATCAAATTAAATTATTTTTAAGGCCATCTTTACCAGAAGATCTGGATTGATTAATGTTAAGCTTTTTGCATAACCAGTCAGATGCAGTGGTTTCCTTATCTAACAAACACAGTGAAACACTGTCCACAGTGAAGTGATCTCTAGTTGCTGCTGAACACAGACAGATGTGTCTGAGGTTTTTTTTACTAGGAAGATTCAGGCACACTAACAAGGTTTTCTTTTGGTGCAGCTGGTCTCTATGGGGAAAAAAGAGACTGGACTTTTGGTAATATGTCAAGTTCAGTCACAAGAGAACAAATCACACTCAGGGACATTTACTCGGCCTGGACCCCATAGCTGGATAGCTATATCTAGTCTTGAATGGTTTGGCTTGATAATCCCAGAGGTCTTTTCCAACCTAGTAATTCTGTGAGTGGGTCCACATAATGAAGAACAAAAAATAAACATGCACGGCTGCAAAAAACAAGAGGCATCTAATGTTCTTTTGCTAGAACTATATTAGACAGTAGTTACTCAGTTTGCATCAGGAAATAAAAACACTTCAGTGTCTCCAGGGCTAGTTGTACAGATGTGATTTGAGTGTTGTGTCTCCTGTGAAACCCACAGTCCTAGATGAACAATATCTCACGAACTGACCTTTGGCTTTCATAAAGGAAAAGTACAGTGGGAATAGAATATTTAATACTTTTATTCAGTTTGGTTTTTATCTTGAAATTTTATCCATTAGTGCTGACCTTGAATACTTAATGAGTTCTTTTAATAAAGAGATTGTAATGTATTCACTGAAGAACTCACAAATCTATTTTTTTTCCCATCTCTGTATCTGTCAAAGCAGAAAACAATATGATCCAAAAGAAGGGAAAAAAAGAAAAGCCGTATGAGGATTCTGGTCTTTTACTGAGATTTTTATTTTATTTTATGCATCTACAACATCTACTTTTCCCTCAGCAATATCACTGAGTAGATTTCCGAATTGAAAAGCTGGAGATTGTCCTGCAGTTTTGTTTAGCCAGGTCATAAGATTTTTCTGAATACCGAAAGAATAAATGAGAGAAAAGCACAGCATAATTCTTAATTATTTTATATAATCTTACAACAGAAAACTGATTTCGTGTCTGCAAATTGATTTTCCTTGAAATTCAGTTAACCTCTCAGATTTAATTTTCATGAGTCGTAGCTGAAATAAATGTTTCACGCAGTGATGGCATGATATCAAAAAACCTTTTCAGTAAAAGATATATTGTAAATTCCTTTCTTTTTTTTTTATTAAATTCACATATGATGTTATCAGCGTTAAATTAGAAATGTATATTTTTAATATTTTCTGAAATATAGGTCAGCATGCAGCAAAATGCTGATATTTTTGTCTCCAGCTAGAGAAAAACAGGCATTGGTTTCCTGCCCTTTTATTATCAGCATGCTAGCATTGCCCATTAGGCCATTTGTACAAACAACAGCACATGTAGGAAGAAAAAAGTCAGCTTATTTTATAAATAAAGAGAGAAAGAACATCTAAGTGCATACTCCAACCTCTCAGCCTTTTTCTCCTTCAGTATAGTAAACACTATAAATTCCAGTGTAATATCTAAAAACCATAGACAAGAAATCAGACTTTTACACTGATGCAGTACTTTCTGTACCTTTATAGAATCACTGAGCAATTGGTATCTTTAAATTCTGTCAGTGACTTTGGTTACATATCCTGATCAAGTTAAGACATCATAAAACTTACTTGGAACAAGAGTTTTCTCCTTCCTGTTTAAGACTTCAGTTTTAGACTATATTGTTATGCTCAGTCAATACTTCCACTTACTATTTTTTTTCCCATTAAAGTGGAACAGCTGCAACATATGAAACTAACAGAACATGTCCAGAATACTTTACATGTTAAACAAAACTTAAATTTGTAAAATTACATTTCTAGTACACTCTCAGAAAAGGTAAACAGAACATATGGAATCCTCATGAAAAATAGCATTTTTTTAGTAACGGAAGTATGGAAGATGTTGTATTTCATCCCTTTCCAAGTGCTTCGTTCTCCATTTATACAGTGAGAATTGTGATACTTTAGTGCAAATCATCCTGAAAAAAAACCCAAATAGGACTCAAGGAGGCTTCCATAAGTTTGGTATGCTCTTCTTAAGAGTTTTTTACTGCTGATGAAAGAAACTTACAAGTTACTGGGGATAAGAAGTTAAACTCTGAATGAATTTTTTTTTTTATTTGAAGTTTTCCTCCACTGATCACTTTAAGGCCTTTCATGTCATTCTGTTTCTTTTGTGCATTGAAAAAAAACCCTGGAATCTGATTCCAGACCTGAAGGATGCATTTAGGTGGCATAGGATACTCCAGTCAGAAGCCTTTTCTGGCACTGGAAAGAAATTAAAACACTAAAACAAGTAAGATTGATCTTGGATAAACCCTCTCCTCCCTAAACTGGATCTGTAGTTTCCAGGTGGCTGGGATGGCTTTTGCAGAGACTAGGTTTGTTTCTTTTGTATTACAGTGGTTAGTGGCAACAGAGCTTATAGGTAGCTGAGGGCTGACATTCAAATGTACGCCTTAGTTTCAAATTTCAGACACAACTTAGTACCTCAATATCAGCCTTATGGTTCTTTTTGGAAAAATTGTTTAACTATTGACCTGACTGCGCTTTGTTGCACTTTTGTACGCTTTTTCTGCAGTTTTTGAGGGCAGTTAAAATAAAGGCGTTGGCATATATAGTACTTACAATGGCTTCTGTAGAGAGATAAATTCTATTAATAAATTCTATTAATTAGTCAAAATGAAATATAAATTTACAAATTGCAAAATTAGTTAGACATTCCATTGTAGTCTTAACTGCATATTCAATTCCGTGCATACTAATGCTCAACTAACATTATAAAAAATCAAGGTTAAAATATAATTAATGTAACTATAGCTTAGTTATAATTAAACTAATTATACTGATATACAGTGTAACAACAGCTATCTCAGTCATTATATTTATGCAAATTTATTCTGCCTTTCAAGTAAAGCTATTTGAATTACAGTTTTAATTATTTATCAAGTTGAATATCATGACTACCAAAAGAGTCCAAGTTCTAGCTATAAAGAAATATTTTACTTTCCCCTCTTTAGAAAGCTGTGCTTTGCTCCTATGCCTTTGTAATCCAGCAGCTGAGATGACTGATTTTTAATTCAAATAGGATGAGGAGTTCCTGTCACGGAGGATCTCTCTGTGCAGAAGAAAGATGGAAATTCATGGGAGATAAACTAATTACATGAGGAAGACAGTCAAATGCTTCAGGCCTCAATGGGGCAACTTAAGAACAAGCTTAAGAAATAGCTTAAAAATCTTAAAAAGCTTAAAAATCTATGTCTTCCTCCTTGTACCCCACTACAAGGGATACTCCTGAGTACGAACTTAAAGCTAATTCTATTCAGCAAAGTACCATGACAAAGACTGCAAATTAGTGAGAGCCAAAAAGGAAAACAAAACATGAGTAACATTATTTGTTACTTTACGCCAATCTTGACGTGACACTTAAAAGGATTTTGACACTTTCCCTTCCAAGCTGTCTTTAGCCCTTCTCCACTGAAGGAGGCTTTATGACACAGTCACTAAAAAAGGCTAAGACTGAAGTATCAAAAGGGGAAGAAAGTACACACTTCATACAGGTCTTACTTCTTCAAGCTATTCGGCAGAAAATGTAACTAAAAAAATGTTTACAGTTTTATACAGTAGCTTACATTTAGATAGCTCATGCATTGGTGGCAATCTACCTATGGCAGTAGATATAAGCATAAGCTAATTTGAGTCCATTTGTACCCAAAGTCTCCTAATGTCATATAGCACCATACTTTATAAATACAGGTAAGAAAATCTTATTAAAAACTCTCCTTTCTAGTCATGGTTCTTTTAGCTTTTAATATTTCTGCCCTTTACGACAGGGACAGCTTACACTTCAGTATCACTATTTTATTTCCACATCTTCCAAAGTAACTGTTTCCATGCTGCTTCTTCCTTTGACATTCTTTAATATTGTGGTTGCAAAATCCGTAATATGGAGAAAAACTCTCTGTATGATAATTATTTTTTATGTTTCATTTGGACAGATATGTCACTGGTAATGAAAATCTTAATAAAGTATACTAAATAATAAAAAAGTCAAACTACTCTGTGAGTGGCATTTTGCTATTATCATCACAAAATTGGTAGTGGTTAGTGACACATTCCTATTATTTCTCTTACTAGACTGTCATTATCACATCACAGTTACAACCAGAATGGGATTGCAAAGGTTAGAAGATGCCTAAAAACATTTTCTGCTGAAGGATGTGAAAATTTTTAAAAAAGAGGGTTTTGGTAGACTGGTTGGCTTATGTACTATAACCATACATTTGCCATGTAAATGGTAACATACAAAGTTTAGGTACACAGTGTATTTAAAATATCTATTTAATTTGTAGTGTATCAGAAAGATAATTGCTTAATAAAAACAGATCAGGGGGCTTCCTTCCCTAAAAGAATGCCCCCATCAAGAAGGTCCCCATCAAGAAGAATGCAGAGAAAACTTGTTTGTAGAAGTTGGCTCTAGTATTTAATAACACCTCATCTTATGAATTTCAGTGATATTGAAAACTTTTACATAACATCTTGCTGTTATGCATTTTTCTAAGTTTTTGTTGTCTAAACAAAGTTTTCTCTCAGATTCTTAGGAATAAGCTCCTTACTTGCTGTATGAAACATTTAAAAAACAACCTAGAGACCAACAAATCTTGTAGAAGTACTTGAGGATGTCGTTAGACTGCTGTTCTGCCCTGTTAAAAATGCAGCTACTGCTGAGAATTACATCTTTCTTATTTTCTTTGAGAATCTAAGAGCAGTTCCCTGAATACAAGATTATTATCAATGTGTGAGGCCCTTTCTATATAACCTTATGCATCTACAAGATGTTTTAGGTTAAACTTCCCAAAATTCTACTTTGCAATTCAACATGCACTTTTGAAACAACTTATTTCTCGTCCCCTGTGCTATCCAAGAGTGCAAAAGGTGTCCTGTAAAATTCAAGTTGTTTTCAGTGAACAATTACAATAGCAACCAGGAAAATGTACATTTGTTTTTGTTTGGTGTTCTTGTGGTGGGGCTTGGGGGGAAAAAACACCAACAAATAAAAAATCACAAAAAAAAATCCACAAAAACGCAAGAACTCCCAAGCGTGGTTATTTAAAGAAACAGGAACTGTTACAAATGAAGGACTTTCTGTATGGAGTTACATCAGTTTAGGTTCTCCAATATTTGCAATGATAATTTTGCATGCTCATTTGATTATTTGATCATGAAGAATGCATCATGAAATATCCATTAGATTATAATATCCTGTCCTTTCAGAGTCACAGAGGAAAGAAGTTGTGTTCTTTCCAGTCAAAGCCAACAGAGACAGGATCTATGTCTAAGCTGCTGCCCAAATTATTCATCAGGAATTGCTATCAAAGCTAATGTCTCTGTGGAAGCTGCTTCATGACATAGATCTTATATAAAGAAGACTAGATCTGCTGACCAGCAAATAGTCTGCAACTGTGACCAGTAACTGTTTTCCTCAGCTGACTCTTCTTTTGTTCTCTGTGCCAGGAATAATAGGTTTTTGACTACATTACTAGTGTAAGAAAGAGACAACTTCTTACTATGATATCCCCCTTCCTCCATTAATCTTCTATGTAAATACAAAGCAACCCACCTGTAAGTCCCTGGGTTAGGTAACTTTAGCCATTCTTCAACTGTTGAGAAAGGGTTCACCACACCTGTTCTGGTTATACTACTACCTATGCAACATTCAATAAATTTGCCTCCTAATGGTTTTCAGTAATATAGCAACCCAGTACACCATGATCCTCTTAACTGCAATAACCAAAACATGAAGCAAGGTGCAAAGTCAGGAATGGCACAAATCTCTCAGGCTTAGAGTTTTTTGCTTCCCCAAGTTTAGCTCCTGGGCAACTGCAGCTCTTGCTTGAGTTTGCCTTCTCAACTTAGTGATACGCTCTGAAATCTTGATGATATGGGTTTTAAATTCACATCAGCCACTTTGATCGAACCCATAAAAATCCATAACCTGGATTGACACTACCATAATACAGATGATAATTAATGTTGTAAACGATATTTTGGACAAATAATTGCAAATGTGAAAGGCTTCCTCTCAAGCCTCCTAAACATGTCATTACCTATTTTGTAGTATATGGTAAATAACATTGCATCTTAAAGTACGCTTTCATATTGGATTTATAAAACACAAGGGGGGAAAGCAGTACACACAATGTGCAGGGAGGACGTTTAACCTATTGTTAAATGCCAGTATTATACTAAAGTTCACCTCAGAAGAATATTTATCTGTTTAGCCACAGGCAAATATTTTGAGCTTTTTTGACAAGCAGTCTTTAGTAATTAATAACTGATGCAGACAATAAATATAGCATAAATGCTAATACATGTGATGATTAAATGTACGCATATTCTTATAACTTTATAATTGCTTTCAAGTGGTTATTAAAATTTTGGAGTAGTCACACTATATCAAATCTTTTGCCCAAATATAGATCTTGTACCAAATTGCAAAGGGAAAGCCACATGCTGTCCGCGAATGCATAGGTTGGATCAAAGGCAAGGCATTAAAATCTATAAAAAATATCTCTGAAAACCTAAACAAAACCTAGGAGCATAAATACTGCCTTGAGGGGGATGTATTATCAACAGTTATTACAGATTTGTTTATTTCAGTAAAACTCGAATCCTTCCAGAATCATGTTAAACTTTTGACTTTCATGATATCGTGATACAAAGCATTCCACCACTTTCAAAGAACACCAAAAATTACTTTTTACCTGATTGTAAATCACTTATTTTTATTATTATTGTTCTTGCTTCATGTCTGAAAATTTTTGTGTTCTGGAAAATTGTAAATGAAAGCAACCATCTAAAAGTCTCCATAACTCTTGCAAAACCTCACTCATATCACTTCTTATTATCTTAAGGAGAAACTTTTCAAACTCTTTTTAGTCATTCTTTCTTCATGATTAACAATTATTTCATAGTCATTTTAGGAGTTCCTTGTTACCAAATTATTTTTAAACAGAGTCTCCTAAAAAAAAAAAAGTTGTTGTGAAAGATAATGAAAAAATCAAACAAAATACACTTAAGTAAAATTATGTTTGGTAACAGTGATTGTGTTAATTTCAAAAGAAGTGTAAACTTTCCAGAAAACTGAATTTTGCAGTGAATGAAACTACTTACATTTTAAAGTTAAGCCTGCTGATCATTATCTTTGTAAAGAAGTGAGGAAATACTTACCTGTGGAAGCATTTAATTTCTAAAACAAAGATATGCAACGTGTCATTTTGGTAATTCCAAAATGCTTCCGTTAAAATATTCTGAATTAAACCCTCCACCTGTCCTTCTCCAAAACACATTTTGAAACAGTCATCATTTAGGAAAACAGAATTTTTAAAATTGTTAAGTAGTCCAGGATACACTTATATATACACAGAGATATTTTACTTTTGCCTGACTGAAAAATAACTTTACTTCCTCTCTAATTTTGCTGGAAAAAAATGGTAAATGTTGGTTACATCTAACTAAATAAGTCCGTTATTCACTTATCACTCGATCAAAGTTAACCTCGATATAAGCAACACTACCTCCTATTCTAATTACATAGGATATTAATCAAATAATAAATTAATGACTCTGTAGGACACAAGAGTCAGAAAACATTTTAGAATTATCTAATTGAACTACTGATCATCAGCCAAAGCCTGAAAACTTTCAGTGTAGCACTGCTATAGGGGATGTGTGTCATGCATCTGGACATACATTCATAATTCTTACAATTTTAAAAGGCTGTATATTAAGGCTTCCTAGAGCCTGCTCTTTTGTGACCAGATGAGTTTATTCTCAATTAACAAAGCTGTCAGATGGAATTAAATAATGCTAAAGTGCTTTCCTGCTGTGTCTTAACAGCAATAAAGCAATATACATTTAAAAGGGAACAAAATAGGTCCTTAGAGTACAGTATAAAGGACTCAAGACATGCTGAGTCTTTGATCATTGGCATTATCAATTACCGTTATTCTGATCAGACCCTCTTATTTACCCTGTAGGAGTCCTGATAACAGCACGTCCTGCAGATGGGCTGACATCTCCAGTCAGCATCTTAAATGTTGTGCTTTTCCCAGCTCCATTTGCTCCCAGGAGTCCAAAACACTAACAGAGATTAAAAAAAAAAAAAAAAAAAAAAAGAGAGAGAGAGAAAAGAAAAGCAATCAATCTGCAAAAAAAAGTAATATTAATTCTTCAGCAGTTTCTCCCATATTCGTATTTCCTGTTCTATGTTTGTAAGATACTATACATGAATATTCTGTATGTATGAATCCCCTTTCCCACAGAAAATTAGTTTTCATAAAATATTTTCATTATCACCTAATACCTAAAAGTGATTTATTCAGGATCCTATCCCTCCAGTTAAAATCCTGCCTAATAACTGCGTTACCTATATTATTAGTAAATGTTAGATTTGAACCTAAGGATCTTAAACCCTGTTAGAAAGCCCTAACTACCAGTCTATAGAGTCAATATTTCTCAACTTCTCATGAGCTGCTTCACCCTGTACAAGTAATTGAACATTGAATAACCAAGACACATCCTGACTCTCAACAGTTATTTCAGACTCCGAGCTGCAATGAATATATGCTTAAGCTAGGACAGGATTCATAATAAGTCTACACAGAGCACTTCATAATTTTTAAAATACTGGTTTCACGAACTTTCTAGTTGGTAAACAGGCTTCAGTCAGCAATAACATCCTCCTCATTACCTCAGTTATCTAGCAACTGATTTATAACTGGCAGGATGTCACTGTACCTGTGCTGCCATGCACTAGTTTCTCATATCTTCCAATTTCTTTTTGCTGTTAGGAATCAGGAAAAGTATTTTCCTAATCAGTAATTTTGAAATTAATATCTGCAACTCCCAAAAGCATGAAAATCATTGGGAAAAAGAAAGAAAATAAAGGCAGCTGTTCTGAAATCTTAAAAATTACCCTGTTGAGCACTAAATTCCAATTTTTTAAAATAATATGTTATATACTATATTAAAATATACTGTGATGATTTCAGCACAGGAACTACAAGTCTGACTCAGTAACAAATTCAGGATTCCATCCACAGTTTATAACCGACCTTAGTATTCTTTGCTTTCTCTTCTGTCATTGAATTTCTATGCTACCTACTTTTGTTTATGTTGGTCTATAAAACAGTAACTTGGTACAGATAAACAAGAAGAAAGAAATAAGGCTTTGATGATTTTTTAACCGAAAAAAATAAATGAAGAGTTGTTTCTTATACAACACCAGAGCTTCTGCTTTTGTCCAGTTATTGATTTTCAGAAAATACTACAATTGAAGTTGTTCTGCTGTTATCTACAGATCTTGCTACAATCTACAGATACAGTCAGGGACTGGGAGAATGAAGAACCACCCACTGTAAGAGAATCATAGAGTCATAGAATAGCTAGTGTTGGAAGGGACCTTAAAGATCATCTAGTTCCAACACCCCTGCCATGGGCAGGGACATCCCCGCCAGATCAGGCTGCCCAACCTGGCCTTGAACATCTCCAGGAATGGGGCATCCACAGCTTCCCTGGGCAACCTGTGCCAGTGCCTCGTCACTCTCATGGTGAAGAAATTCCTCCTTATATCAAGCTTAAATCTGCCCCTCTCCAGTTTATACCCATCCCCGCTCATCCTATCACCATAAGCCTTTACGAATAGTCCCTCTCCTGTAGGCCCCTTTCAAGTACTGGACCACCTAAGGAACCTGAAGACGCACGTGTCCATGGGCCCGGATGAGATGTATCTGCAGGCCCTGAAGGAACTGGCAGATGAAGTTGCTAAGCTGCTATCCATTATATTTGAAAAGTTGTGGCAGTCCATTGAAGTTCCCACTGACTGGAAAAGGGAAATATAACTCCCAAGTTTGGCTTGTTTAGCCTAAAGAAGAGAAGGCTCCAGCGAGACCTCATAGCAGCCTTCCAGTACTTAAAGGGGTCTATAGGAAAGCTGGGAAGTGTAGTGGTAGGATGAGGGCTAAGGGTTTTAGGCTGAAGGAGGGTAGATTTAGTTTAGGTATTAGGAAGACGTTTTTTACTGGAATAGGTTGCCCAGAGAAGAATTGGAAGACCCACCCCGGAGAGAAGTTCGACTCCAGGCTGGATGAGGCTTTGAGCACCATGATCTAGTGTAAGGTGTCCCTGTGCATGGCACAGAGGGTGGACCTAGATGATCTTTAAGGTCCCTTTCAATGCAAACCATTCTATGATCCTATCCTATGATTTGATCATAGACATTCTGAGTATGCCTGAACAATTGTTAAGAATTGTGTATTTTCTGAAAGGGAAAAAAAGACCTATTTACCTCACCCCTTGGTATTCCCAAGCTTATGCTTTCCACAGCTGTATTCTTCTTACTGAAACTTCCATAGCACTTCCTGAGGTTGTACAAGAGGAGGACATCATTATTAGTTCTTCCACCAAACAGTCGTTGTCGCTCCATTTCTACATCAACATCTTCTGAAGGGCTAACCGTGCTGTTAATTACCCTAAAACAGAAGATGGTAACAAATGATATTTTGCAAATTGGGCATTGCTGTACTCTGGGTATTTTTGGTTTAATCCTTACTTGCAATCACTTAAACTTGGTGATCAGATCTCAGCAGAATCCAATGGAAAGAGAAACTACTTGTATTTTTTTCTGCAGTTTCCACTAATTCAGGTAGACCATGTTATCAGAAGTATACATCTTCAGATGTTCAAGGAAATCTATCATTTTCCTTCTCTAAAAATAAGGTGAAAACAAATGGCAACACACCTTGGTTTCTGGAGGAGATCCCAATGAAGAAAAAGCCGTAAAAGAAGAAGTAGTGTTCCTTGGAGGGCCATTTCCACAAAAATCCAGCCCAGGAAATTCATCTCAAAGGGGCTTATATATGAATCTATTCCAAAGTTGCTGGTCAGATCAAACTTGATCTGATTGTATGAAAGTTCTATTAAACCCTGGCCTAAGCAGAATTGTGGGAATATGATGAATGCCCATTTGAGGATATTGTAGATGTTCTGAAAACTCTGCATTAATATTCATCAAGGAGGAGACAAAAAAAAAAGGGAAAAATATTAGCTTTCTCCAACAGCATATTAAGCACACGTACAAAGCTGGATAGAGCATTCAAATCTCACTGAAGATAATCTGATTTCAGAAGCACATTTGGTGAACTAATTCGTGGCAGGGTTCATCTCTTATTGAATTTTAGAGTACATAGGGCCATGGGATTCTAACTTTAGTTGAGGTTCACAGATAGTAACAGAACACATGACCACGATCCTTCTATTTTCTTAAAAATTTGGTACTTGAATGCTATTAATTCTAAACCACCAATTTAAATCAGTCGACACTAAATCTGCCTCCAAACTGTATTGACATATAATCCAGATTGGACTTCAAACATCAAGTTTTTGACCTGGTACATGCGTAGATATTCATACACATTCTAGATTTTCTCTCCAACAAGTTGCATAATTACCATTATGATTAATGAAAACTACATCAATAAAGCGGCAATGCATATTACAATTCATACAGAGCACTACAGATCATAGGAACGAGTGGCTTATCTATTATTTCAATATTTTTCAAACACATTTTACAATGCATATAATCTATTCAATGTACCAGAACAGCTCCCATTATGTGTCAATTACAACTTAATGGTCTGGGAAATGTTAAGGTTTCCAGTAACACTGTTTTTTCTGTTATTACAGAGCATTTTTATTTATTTTTTTTAAGTTACAAACAAGATAAATTCAAGATGGTAACATTAGGACAGAAAAATCATGAATGTTTAAAACACCTGGTTTTCTCCTGGAAAATATCTTCTCTGTGCATATATATAAACAAACACATACATAAGCAAACACATTGTAAAGCAAAGGTTTTATACTGACCTGCGCTTTGGAAATAATAGCTAGCAAACGAGGTAAGAGAGTAACCAGCATGGTACACAGCCCAAACACAAAATTTAAGGAGATGTAAGAAATAAAAGCTACATCTGAACTTGAGAAGAATCTGGATATAAGATACATCCATGGTAAAGTTGCATATCTGAAAGTTTAAAGAAACAAAATCATCACAAATCAGTTAATGGTTTTGCCCTTTAAAAAAAAAAAAAAGAGGCAGATACCATACGAGAAAAAAAAATATATACTTTCTCCTTTTAAGATATGCAAACAACTCTTTTGACTAACTGAGAAAAAAAGGACATATTTTATTTATCAAATTACCTTGTGATTCCATAGACGTATAAATATCTGTTGCCATGTAGTGAGCAGATATGATTCATATTTGCATATATCAACTGCATATATTTACTTTCCTGTTTCAGAAATCTCCCAACCGTGATTCCTGAACGATTACAAAACCATGCATTTTAACAAGCCTTAAGAGTGAGTTCAATGCAAAAGCAACTAGCCAAAGATCTGTGGATCTCTTTCTTCACTGCATTAAACAGCAGTTTAGATTAAAAGCCATAAAATTCACTTTAAAATTCGTCCCAAATGAAGAATGTAAGTATTCAAGACCACCCTATACTTTTCAGCATCCTATCACCAGTCTTTATCATACAATCTTTTCTTCTCTTCATGTACAGACCAAAATCACTGTTCCAAATTTTGCTCTGAATTACAACACTGTAAATACAACTTGTCAGGAAAAAGACAAGTTTTAGAGTGCTATTACTGTGCTGTAAATGAAAGCAAAATTTGATTTGTTTGCTAATAGCTGCTAAGAAATTAGTAAGAATTTTGGAATACTAAAGTTATATGATGTTCCAATGCAGCTTTTGAAGTACCTGCCAGTCACTCCTACATTGCTATCCTAACTTTTTCTTTTCCTTCAGCTTCAGCTGTAGTTACTTTGTAAGTATCAAAGACAGAGCATTTTGGACAAAAGCACTTAATCAGTTGCGCTATATAATACTTGTGCTATCAGCTAGAAGAGAAAAACAATGCAATTGAGTTAAAAGAACACCATATTTTTAAAAGAAATCAGTTTTAAAGTACCACAATAGGAAACTGTTGATTATTCTTTCCAGCACACCCGCTTCTGGGACACAGCTTAACTTTTTTATATAACTTGGTTATTTTTTCTCTTTATTCTAGACCAGAAATTGTTTACAAGCGTGCCCTGAAGAGAAAAAAATACTGAAATGGAAAAAAATGCATTATGGAATGCAGATGAATGAGAAAGGATAAAATGACCACAATAGGCTTCATCACTTTTATTGTGTAGTTAAGCTGAGTAAAGGGTAGAGTAGGAAGAGTGACAACATTGAAATTTATCAGAGTGCCCTTGAAACATGTTAAATTTACTGACTGACAGTTGTTTTATCTTTAATACATGTTAATACACACTGAATACATAGACCTTCTTGTTAAAAATCACTGTAACGTCAGAAAATCTGAATGGTACAGGAGGGATTACGCTGAGATGATTAAGCTGCATCTGCAGTCAACAAAAAGATTTCTAGAAGACATTCCAGTGAATGCTTGTTTCTTCTGCAATACTCCAACTTTAACTCAATATTTTGGTTACAACAGTGTCAGCGTAACTCTCAGTACCTGAGATTTAGTGCTATACTATGGGCAGAACCAAACCCCGTAACACACCACAGAAAATGTCATTACTTCAGCAGGCATACAGGTACGTACTGTATGCTTTGCTTGCTGCTTGTCTAAGATCTCTATAGACAACTATTGTCATGCTAAGCTCACAGCAACTGGATTACAAGAAGGATTCAACAGCTTCAAATGTAAGACAGTCTTTGCACTAAGACTGATAAGAATTTCTGCCTTTTAACTTGAAGATATCAGTTGGTAGTAGTGCAGAAGGAAGGAGAAGGAAGGCGAGGAAAAAAAAAAGAATGAATTTTGGATGTTCCATCTACATTATTTACAGGATCGTGACATCACAACCTCTAGAATATTACATACTAGACTGACCACTCATGCCTAGAAAAGATGTGCTCAAACTAAAGTTATAGGACAAATGGAATTATCCAGGGAATAAGAAGGCTTTTTTAAGAGAGAGGACTTGGCTTCTTTGGGCTTGCAAAAGTTGTCTGATGAGGGAGAATTATGAAGTATGGCTCCAAATAAACTTAGGCTGGAATTTCAAAGAATACATCCAGCTATGGAGGCACTGAAAGAGTTTTTAAAAAAATGAGTTGCTGGAGGCATGACATCTTGAAAACAGTTGAAAGATTAAATACAGTAAGGGTTTTGGTATTTTTTCTGATGTTTATCTGTGACTACTCCTGGAATGGAACATGTCCTGATCTTGCAGAAGGTCTTTTCTATTATAATTTCCTTCTCTGTGATTTTCTCGTGGAGCAATTTTATCTAAAAATATGTCTCATAAGATATGCATTCCACTCTACAAAAGTAGCAACAACTAGTTTCTTGAAATGGGAAAGAAACTTCTTCCCAGAATGCTTATCCTGTAGCTATTAGTCTTCAATGTTTCTTAAATCACCAGGGACTGCACATAGAAAGAGTTAAAGGAACAGAATACACAGACCATTAGATTGATTGAGCCCCAGGCTCAACAGCTTCATTTCAGCAGAGAATCCAACCCTCTGTTTAACCAGTTATTTTAACTTTTTATAACAGTTTTTTCCGCTGAAACCAAGCAAGGGGCTGATATAGGAGGACTATTTCCATCACAGTACTGTTTGGAAAAAAAACTTTCAGGCAGCCCAGTTCTCTGCATTGGACAAACTTCTCATTGGAAATATAAATTCCTGGAGCTACAAAAACTTACAGAATTACAGAAAATTGGTAGAACTGTGATGAAGGACAGTCACTTCTTACCTGGCATTCTGAACAGCTAAGTACTGAAATTCTGACCTATGTTATTATTCTTTCATGTTTTGAAAGATAACATACAGTTTCTCATTGATTGTAATACAAGCTGAGTATTGCCTGAGTTTTTTTTTCAAATATGTATATCTCCCTCCACCTTCTGTGTCGAACATTCAAACTCATGTTTCAGCCTATTTTCGCACTATTTTTACTGAATAATAATCATTTCCAAAGAGAAAAAATCATGCCTCCAGCAGCAGATGTAAACCAACTCTAAAGACTTCTGTTTGTTTCTTCCAAGCTATAATTCCATAGTAGCATTTCCAATCACATACCCAAAGAGTACTAGCAGGAGAACAGTGGCTGCCAAGTTCTTTCGGAAAGTAAAGGCAGATAGCTGGAAGGCGACAATAATGCCAACACACAGGGTGACTGGAACCATGTAAAACATCTAGAAACAAAAGAAAAAAAGGCACTTAACAGGTAAGCATCTCTTACTGGTCTGTCTTAATTAGCATTGAAGGGCTCTACAAATTAACTTTTCCATGTTTGCCATAAAATTACACTATAAATTAGGAAGAATTAGACAGAAGAGCTCTGAGATTTCATAGTACACACTTGCTGTGAAACCACTCTTCTTACACACATATAGACATGAAAATACCTGAGAAAATAAAATCCAATTACTTCCCTTAATTCCATTCCAACTGACCTTTCCAATACATCCATTAACCAAGCTAAGTTTTCCAGATAATGAGTCTACATGGGACTATTGCTCCAAAACATCGAAGTATACTGTGAATACAGAGTCTTGGATCCAGAAATAGGAGTTTCTGGTTATTGTTTCAGTCATAAGGGAACAGTAATTGTACAATTTTAAAGGAGGTTTTAATGAAGGACTATGCATGCTGATGAAGCAAACAAGAACTTTTGACGGGAACAGAGATGATATTTAGAAGAGTTACAGCTATAAGGCAACAGGGAAAGTAGTTGCTCTTTTTAAGTCTCTTGACATCATGTCAATACTTATCATGACATACTTAAGGTGAGGAGGATATGATTGGTACAGGGGATTCATATCCAAGTGTTCAAAAGAGACTGGTTCTGCTTGCAGCTAGGAAAGCCAAGATGTGAAATTCTCTGCTCAGTTCCATTCTCAATGCTTGCTTGCTCTTTGCATTGAAGTTGAATTCATTAGGGCAGTGACTGCTCCATTTCTGGTTATATAACATTTAATCTTATCCTAATATAACTGAGATTTTGAGGTGCAAATGCAATAGAGGCAACAAATCAAAGTCTAGCTAAATATTTAGTGTAGAAGAACATCCTTGCTATTAAAACTGGACTTTCTAACTGATGTACAATGCAAACTTGTTCAAAATTAAATCCTAGGGCATCACTTCTTTTCAAATGGAGAGACAAGACTTTTTTTTTAAAAGAAGGGCAATAGAGTGAAATGCAGGCAGACGTAATGTTCTCATCTTGTTCATAGTATAACTTATTCAGTGACATGTATAAATATTATACCATACCACTCCAAAGGTTAGATTTCATTTATCCTGGAGCTGTTTAAAAATGCAGTAGAGAAGTGACAAGGCATCTGAATCCCAGTATGTTTCAACAGACCTAGAACTTTTTTCAATAGATAGATAGATAGATAGATAGATAGATAGATAGATAGATAGATAGATAGATAATTTTAACATTAAATTCTACCAGAAATTTTACCTGAAAGCATGGTGTTACAGAAGTCAGACATGTAAAATAAAATAACCTTAATTTTACTGCTTTAGTGACACAACCTTAATCTGAACAAAACACCTATATCTGTCATTAATTTTTTTAGTACTTACACAATATCCATTTGCTGAGCTTAGTAAAGAATATCATTTACATGTATAAATAAAGAAAGGACAGCCTGATTCGCATGACAGCAATTTCATAAATCAAATACTTCTGCAGGTCTAGTAGAGACTATGCTACCATAGTATGGGACAGCCTGTAATACTTAAAATACGTACAGGGATTTCAAATTTGACAGTTCATATATTCATGTGTTCAGTGTCCCTAAATGATCTGCAGCCTAATTAGCATTTAAAGCAGCGTTTGTTCTTTCCCAGATCATGATTGATCATGCAGCACTGTGCTGAATTTGTGAGAACATTTTGAAAGGAACAGACTAGCAGAAAACGAGAAGTTGACTTTGCTGCACAAGGAGAAACTGAACGATGAAGGACTGAGTTTTTAGCCAAGCCCTCTTATCTGACACAGCAGAAAAGGAGTAAAGATTGACCAAGAAAATAAAATTTGGAGGAATGTGCTCTTACTTCAAGCTTGCTCAAGTGTGAAAATTCTGATTTCAAGCACGGATGGGTGAAGCTCTAATGTTTCAGATTTAGAAGAGTCTGAATGAGAAGAGAGAGAATGTTCCAGAAATCTCTGTTCCTGACCAAGCTAGTTCATGTATGTGTTGCCTATGCTAGATCACAGCCCTTCCTTCCATGACCCAGTGTGTTAAGCAAGATGCAAAAAGTTTATGTCCCTTCTCTGGGGCCAGGAATCATTTTATTTATGAATAATCCAGGTGACTCCAATTGTTCACTATTGCCTCTGAAACTAATCTTCCAATCCAAAACACCTTCTTTAAGAAGCAAACTATCAACACACAGCACGCTAGTTCTTTAAAAACTGTAATTCTCCCCCTTTCTCAGAAGTAGATGACTTAATCTCACATTCCCACTGAACACTCACCTAATACTATAGCCAACCTCATCACAAGTGAATTGTGAAACAGCCTTTCAGTAAAGGGATATATATGAATGCCTTACACTATATAAATACACACATACACACCCACACCCATGTATATATACATACATACATTGGAGCAATTTTTAAATTTAGTTTTCAAAGAATCACCTTTGAAAAAGTTATTTGAAGATAATTTGTGGAATTCTTGCTTACATGGAATCCAAATGAGCTCCACTGAATGACTGATGAAAAATCAATGACTGAGGACTAGCACTGGCTTCAAAAATTTCCTGTTTCATTTAATTATGTTGGCCTAAATGTGGCCTACCACAGTGAGGTTTCAGTGGCATTCCTGTCTTTACATTTGATTAAAAAGGCAAGATTTAGGGAAAAATAAACTTTTGTGGTATTTGCAAATAAGCTTCTGTGGCATTTGCAAAAGAAAAGAAAATTTTCAGATTTGTTAATGAAATTATACAGACAATACTATTTGTAATGTTAACAATGGTAGAAATAACTTTGTATGAGAAAAACAAACATTCAGGACAGAGACTTCATCTGTTTCTGACCTAGGAAATTTTGTGTATGTGAATAAATAAATACTTTTTACTGCCCATCTTGCCAGAAATAAAGGGTATCAGTTATGAGTATATCTCATATTACCCACCATCAGACAACATAATTATGCCATTAAAGTACTTGACTAGTATTTTCTGGTTTCTCCAACAATATGGAAGTTTCTACCAGTGGCAACTCAAAGCACAGAAACTCCTGTTTTGAGATTCTGTCTGGAAGATTGTCTTTGTGTAGGCTGATAAACCAGCTGCCTCTTATGTGTAAAATAGTGTAGGTATCTAAAAGATAGGATATGTTTCATCTTACAATTCAACTTTGGAAAACAAAGAACATAGTCCCTGCCTTAAAGAATTTTATTTCACAGTGTTAAAATAGGAATGCTGTCCCAATGCTTGTTGACATGACAGCCAAGAGCTGCTGTTCTGCACAATTCAAATCTTATTCACGTGTTTTGTAACCATATCTTCTTTCGCTCATTAATGAAAACCTAGCTAAAAATTTACACCTGAACACACGCTGCCCCACATGATACATACCATATCACAGCAGAAGTTAGCAAGCCAGTAAGTTTTGTAACCCAGGCCTGTGATGTGTTGTAAGCGTTTTGTGCCAGATACTCTATCTTTCACTATTGCACTTCCAATGGATGCAGTAAGGATAGAGAAACCCAGCATGATACACAGTGCTACCCCACACTGCCGAACATTCTCCATTCTAGGGTAGAAAGCAAAATGGTACAATGAAAACACAATGGGGAAAAAAATCTCACCAAACTCAAGCATTTACAGGGCCAGCTTCTTACCAAATAAAAACTAGACATTAGGATCTTAATCCTGTTTGCAAACACCACGTTTGTACGCTATCAACATCTAATCAGAGAACAGGAGCAAGATGGATGTATTCAGTCACAAAATATACGTGAGTTATAGAACATAGCATCTGTTTAAATCTGACTACTAAAATGAAGCTTTTGCAAACATTTTCTCTCTACAGAAAATTGAATTTTTAAAACTAGACAACCATTTGAAGCAGTTAATCTGTTTGAAAATGTCATGACCTGCTCACAGACTCTCTGTAAACTACAGCCAGAGTAAATTCAGTATTTTCTCTGCACAATAATGCAGTTATATCTGATTTAATCTGTACACTTCATATATAAATACCAAAATAGAGAAAATACTTCACTCAGTGAAACTGAACTGCATCTGTCAAGTCACAACATCTAATGCATGCAGCATACATGCTTATTGAATTAACAGTTTCAATTGTCTGCTGATAGCAGCTGTTATGTATTTTTAGAGTTTGCACACATTTTGTCCTCATCCAGCAAGGCTCCTCCATATGGCTGGCTGTAGAGTGTGATCCCTGTGAAAAGAAAAGTAAATTATAAATTACTAAATGCTACATCAGGACTTCAAGCTCTAGAGTGCATTGCTGGCCCCTTATTACACAAGATGAATGAAAAGGCTAAATACTTAAGAAGCAACAGAAAGAAATCAACCACCAAGTTGCCAAAGCAAATACTGTCTCCTGTGGAGTGATTTCCAGAGACGGGATCCACCAAAACCTAATGAATAAACATAAATAGCTGTTTTTCTGCATTCTTAACTGCAGAAATGCATTCAACAATGTTGTATGATACTGCTGGATCTATGTCGCAGAAGAGACTAAATACAAAACCTAAAAAATCTTCATATACTTCATCTTCTTGAGTAAGGTAGGTTATTATTGAAATTTATATACTTGGTATTTTGTCATTGCTGAAATAATTTTTAGAATGCTGATGTTTTGCAGAGAAAAATTGTCTAGCTAAGTTCACCCTGAAAACCACACCTCAGACAGATAAAGCTTCAGTTAAAAACATACACAGTTCAGGAGATCAAGAAAAATTCTGAATAGGCAATGGATTCTTAGGTTTAGTTTGGTTCTTGGTAGAGCCAGTCTGTAACCATCTAACAAACAGAATTCTGTAATCAGAAGATAGTTTATAGAAAAAACTGCCTTTTCTCTCTTCTCTTTTCTTTCCAAGTGTAACAGAAGTTAAAAAATCAAAAGAGGATTCAAGTCAATAAAGCTTGATTCATCACTAGTCGATACATATGATAGCTGCAGTTTTCTTATTGTTCGCCTAGAGGGACTCTAATGTTCTCCTTGTTTTTTCATTTACATAATTTTTTTTTAAAACAATAGGTGTTATTTGTTCTGAGGCAAAAATCAGCATATCAAAGGAAACTATTTTTTCCCATTGGAAACAAGTATTAGTAAAATTCCATTTTTGTAAAGGAATCACAGAATCACTAGGATGGAAAAGACCCACAGGTCATTGAGTCCAACCATTCCCATTAATCACTAAACCATGCCCCTCAGCGCCTCATCCCCCCGCCCCTTAAACACCTCCAGGGAAGGTGACTCAACCACCTCCCTGGGCAGCCTGTTCCACTACCCAATGATCCTTTCCATGAAAAATTTTTTCCTGAATTCCAGTCTGAATCTTCCCTGGCAGAGCTTGAGAACATGCCTTCTTGTCCTGTCTCCTGTCACTTGGGAGAAGAGGCCAGCACCCTCCTCTCCACAACCTCCTTTAAGGTACTTGTAGAGAGCAATAAGGTCTCCCCTCAGCCTCCTCTTCTCCAGGCTAAACAACCCCAGCTCACTCAGCCACTCCCTGTAAGACCTGCTCTCCAGCCCCCTCACCAGCTTGTTGCTCTTCTCTGGACTCGCTCCAGAGCCTCAACATCCTTCTTGTGGTGAGGGGCCCAGAACTGAACACAGGATTCAGGGTGCGGTCTCACCAGTGCCGAGTACAGAGGGAGAATAACCTCCCTGGACCTGCTGGTCACACCGTTTCTGATACAAGCCAAGATGCCATTGGCCTTCTTGGCCACCTGGGCACACTGCTGGCTCATGTTCAGTTGGCTGTCAACCAACACCCCCAGGTGAAACAGTGAAACAACAACCCAGAAGAAACAGTCTTTACTCATATATATGGGATTTCTATTGTATTAGAAAATAGTAGTCGAAAATAGTAGTCAAAAATAGAAATAAACCTGATTTTTACTGAATGGACAAATTGAAACCCATCTGAACTTCTTTTCAGATCTGGATAGGAAAAACAAAAGAAAAAACAATATCTGATTTTCAAGCAATCTACTTACAACAGAGGAAAGCTTTTGGAATCTTGATGACCTCTGTAGTGCTAAAACAAGAAGCTGACAACATGAAAGGTGCTTCTTATACTCAATAGTGCCCAGCTAGATTGGGAAAGAGCAGAAATATGTCCTCCAGGCCTCTTTTTCTATGGCCATGAGCCAAGCTCTAGTTACAGATGATCTTCCCATGGTTTTCAAGGTCTCGCCTTCATGAATGTGAATAACCATGCTGTCTTTCCCCAAGCTTCAGATGTTAGAAATTCTGCAGTACAATTACTTCAGTTCAAGGGGTAGCATTTTTAGGAATTTTAAATCTTAAGATACTGCCCACGATCAGGAAATGCCAAGGCTTGGAAACCTATAGGTCCTACTGATTCACATCTGTTTTCCCAGAATGGCGAGAAGGGTGAAGCTGTCATGTGGACTGTGGCAGAGACCATAAGGTATCCAGCACTGGGTCAGTTTGTCACAAATTCAGGAAAGTTCTCCACTATATTCCATAAATTAATCCAGGCTGGTATGAGTTGTGTCCCACTGCTCAACTGCTATCAAGTATCTGCTGTATTCAGTGAGAAGTGCACTAGCAAAACCAGAAACATGAATTCATGCTTGTGCATTTTTCTGTGCAACTGAATTCATGCTCATAAACATAGGTTTGACCACTTGTACATTTTGAGAAAATTTACAGATCATCTGCACTGCTGAAACTTTTCAAAAAGAAACACATGAAATTAATGAAACATGTAAAACATAACCAAGACAAAACGACATCAAATATTTCACAAGGAATAACTTCTGCTCAGGAATATTTAATGTGTTGGGAAACAATCTCTCTCTTGAAATCACCATGGCCTGTCCCTACTAACTAAGTGCACAGATCCCAAGCAGAAACAAAAAAAAAATCAGATTACTGCATTGTTTTAAACAAAAGTCCACATTAGGTGACGTGGGTTACGTATTTAGAGAGACACTCATTTAACTCTCTAGTACAGAATAAAGAGAGACTGTGAAGAAGAGTACCGCTGTGGGGAAAAAAAACCAAACATGACATTAAATAACATAATGCTCTTTGCAGTCCTGTATCAAATAATACTGATCAAAAAGGAAATTGCACTGAATTAATTTCCTTCAGTGGAAGGGTCCCAAAAAGTGATTACTCTTCTTAAAAGTAGTAACTGTTTTCTACAGTCAATTTCCATTTAAACTGCATAGATTAACAAAATGATTGCATTTTTGAAAATTTACACAGAGAACTGAGATCAAAATTTCCTGGGGCTGCTGAATTACAATTAGCCAAAGTATGACTGTGTTAGGCTAAGTTTAATTCGGAATTAGAATTCAAAATTCTATCAAGGTATTAAATATAATACTTGCACTAATTCATTGTTTGAAATATTTCAATTACTCTGAAGCATACGGGACTTCTACATTTGCTACCCTCCCTCCATCATCCAAAAATAGATGATTCATTTATATAAAGCCAACAAACTGGCTTGTAATTCACAAAGGAAACAAACGTTCCTTTGAATGTAAGGGGGAGTAAATTATAAACTGTCTTCCAACAGTAAAATGAGCCAACACATTTTATATACATTATTTGCTAGTATATGTATTTTTTATAAAAGAAACCCTTCCATGTACTTTCATAATCTATCCCCATCTGAATTTCTCTGAACCACCTAGACAATCTTCCTTTATGTATCTCTCTGTTCCAATACAGCTGTAACCATGATGTAAAATGTACTTATTGATGTCTTCTTGTCTTTATATGCTTTCTTACTATGTAAAGCTGCTATGATGATGCTTATTAAGTTGAGAACTTAACATAGTCTTTGAGGACTTAAAATAAAAACCAGAAATGACACAAAACCCAAGAAGGTCTAAATAATAAAGCTCCTATTAAACAGATTTTTGTGATGTTTATGCAAGGATTTTTTAGGGATTTTATATGCAAGCCTTGTGTGAACAGTCTTCAGGGTAAATTTTACCAAATCAGTATTCACAAGGGAAAAACAGGACAGGCAATATCAACAAACATGATAAGAACATGTCTGCTTCTTTTCATAGATTTCTTGATATAAAATTATTTCTTTTGCATCTATATATTGCCATAATATTCTCCTGACTTAATCACAACTGGAATTTTCCCTAATGTCCTAAAACATCCTTTGGCTATGTCCTTGGAAAAGAGTTGGTCATATTATTTTTATGTTGATTTAGGCTTCTTTATGGGCACAGGTGAAAAATTTTGATAGTCACCAATATCAGTCTTTCCAAAGCCCAGCATAAGCAATTCAAGAACAGGAAAAATTGTGAGCATGGAGATCCTTATACTATATCAGGAGTTTAATGCTCTATTCAGAGAGTAAGTGAATATCATGATGCTAAGGCTTTCTTAGACCATTTAACTTTCTCTAAGGTAAAAATTAGGAGACTGAGAAATGAGAGGCATTATTTCCGTGATTAGAGTGGTGTGAAAAGGAAGGCAAAAAGAAAGAAGGAAGGCAAAAAGAAAGAAGTCAGCTATGTCAGTATCCTTTTTCAAAGAAAGAAACATGGCTGTGTTTTTGGTGATATAATTTCTTAGCTAGTTTTCAGCTGAGAAGATTATTTTTATTTCTTTCCTTAGTTGTGTTGACTACTGTTACATACAAGGGAGAGTATTTACATTGGAAATGCCAATAGGAAATCATCTCCATCATTTCCACTTATCATTCTCCCTTCCAGGCTGAAAAATCCTATTCCTCTCATTACATTGTTCTTGATTAAATTGATTTTAGATTCTAATATGTTAAAAAGGCAACCCAACCTGGTGAAATAAATTTAAAAAAGGTTTTAAGCATTATGACTTTCTCTAGGACAAAATACTATCTTTTTCCATTCTGGACAGGACAGTTGACAGGAAAAGGGAAAACACATCCACATTACAAGTGTTTGAAACGAACAGCAACTTGGTTGTAGTAGGAAAAATCCCGCTTTGTTGTCATTCAGGAGTTGAACGACTCTAGAAACTCTTACCATATCAACATCTTATTAACAGTCTGCAAATACCTAAAGAGAAAATGCACTAGATCTGTTTAAAAACTGAAACCTGACCATCTGCCAGAAAAGAAAGCCACATGCAATTCAGCACAGTCATGGAGACTTGGAATGTTTCCACCTCAGTCCATCCTACCTAGGTGCAAGTTTCCACATTATCATACATTACAAAATCTGTGGTTTTGCAGTAAAAATGAGGACAGTGATATAAAGCAAGCAGTACTTTTTCAGTATAGGGTGGAGTGATCTAGAGGAAAAATTCTCAAGGCTATACAAGCTCGTGTGCCATCACCTTAAATTAATCAGAGCTATCTTTAGGTATATTTTGTGGTATTGCACTGTATTTTGAGTGTGTCCAAGACTGTCTCCTGGCACTCTTTCTCTTTCTTCATGTAGCATGCTGAGTCTTAAGTACATAGGTCAGTTTGAAACTGTACTACTAATTCTAAATGCCATAATTGTTACAACTTGAACAGAAGACCACTCTAGGCTTATCTGTTCCAAACATTTTATCTCAGACTAGAAAAGAATAAAATAGTATGTGTGACAAAAATGAAGGTAGCATACATGTATGGTTTTTCCAAGCTCTTATTTGTGGGCATCTAAAATTTATAAAATGAAACCTTACTATTTACTGAAAATAACAATTCCTATTTTATGGAGAATTTGACAGGCAGCACCTTCATTAAAGATTTATATTTTACTTTTCCCCCACTAATTGGACATGGTTAAGAAGGTACCTGCAAAATGCCATTTCACAGGCTACTTTTAAAAGAGGCTTAAAGTTACAATTTGCAAAGTAATAAGGAATCTATAGAATAACTTTCCACCAAAATTCAGCTAAAAATGGGTCTCTTGATCCCTTTTGTTCTTTTGAAGAACTGGATCTGAAATAAATGAGGATGCTGTATGAACACTTACGATAAGTCCTAGCATGAAAGATTTTTGAAAAATCAATGACTTCTATTGAAGTTCTGAGATAGGCCAGGTGCATCACACAAGGCCTTTCTATATTGATACATTTCCACTATTTGAGTAATGATGTAAGAACTTTCATCGATCATTGTACTTTACAGACATCATTATATATGACTGCTACTCCTTTTTAATTTATATAGCCTTACCCTAATGAGTAGGTAATAGTCCTTCTCCTACATTCCAGCACAATAAACTCATTCTGAATCATCTGTGTAGTTAGGTGAGAAAATTAACATAATTTTCCTCAATGAGAATTTCTATCTTAAGCTTAAGCAAATTAAGTTGCCTTTTGGTTTTCTACTCCTCTTACTTCATTATTCCATTTTTCATTTGCTCAAAACTATTAAATTGTGGGAATGCAGAATTTCAGAAAGTGTTTTAAAAATACACAAACATCATTCACTTAAGCTTCTAGATCAGCCAGAACTGAAGAGTTTTGACAAAACCCCAGCACATCTTACCTTCTCTATTGAACAGTCTTTCACACATTTGTTTTATTAACACTCATTTTCATTATCTGTCAATGAATGTATAAGCCACTATAGGACAAAATGTATTTTTTTTCCTTTCTAGTAAGACAGATGACTTAAGATATTTTTTCCACATCAGAAACACAGATTTACATGATTATGAAGCTAGTGGTGGCTCTCCACATGGTACAGAAGACAAGCTATTTTCATACAAGAAGAATTCCTGAACTGATGTTCCAAAAAGACAGCTGATCCATTAACTGTGATAAACTGACATAAATCAATCTGGCTAACTTCTGTTCCTCGATTTATTTACATGCACTTCCAGCTGGCATAGAAATCTTCTTCAACAGAAATACCACTCTACATGAAAAATACAAGAAGAAAACATCATAACTTTCCAAGCATCCTCACAGAGAAGCTTGCTGATAATCCTGCAAGGGGTGGAGGAGGAAAAAATCTCTCCACTTGCAAAGAAAGGCTTTGAAAAGCAGATGGTATAATAATAAACTGTAAATATTTTTCATCACCAAATAACTATCATTTCCTTGTCCTGCATGCTCGGGATGATCAAGAGTCAGTAACTTGGAATGACACAAGAAAAATAATAATCAATATTTTTCACAGCTAGACACAAGGCCAACAAGGCAGATATCATGGTGGGAGTCTGTTTTGAACCACTCAACTAGGATGAAGAGACAGGCAAAATATTCTACAAGCAGCTGAGAAATCTCATGATCGCTAGCCCTTGTTCTCAGGGGGACTTGAAACTACCAGATGTCTTCTGGAAGTAGAATACAGCAGAAAGGAAACAATCTAGGGTGTTCCTGGAGAGTATTGAAGATTACTTCCTGGCACTCTTGATGAGTGAGCCAACTGAGGAAGGCACCTCTCTGGATCTGCTATCTTGCCATAAAAGGCAGTGAAACATATTTTTATAAATACATTAGCCGCAAAAAGACAGCTAAGGAGAAACTCCATCCTTTATTGGATATTATGGGAAACATATAGGATGAGAAAAAGGCTGAGTTATTTAATACCTTCTTCATCTCAGTTTTTGATAGTAAGATCAGTTGTTCCAGGTACGCAGTCCCCTGAGCTGGAAGACAGGGAGTAGAGTGAAGCCCCTGTAATCACAAGCGAAATGGCTAGCAACCTGCTACACCACTTAGACACATAAGTCTGTGGAGCAGAATCAGATTCAGCCAAGGGGACTGAGGGAGTGGGTGGAAGTGCTCACCATGCCTTTTTCCATCATTTATCAGCAGTACTGGCTAACTGAGGTGGTCCCTGTTGGCTGGAGGTTAACAAATTTGATGTCCATCTGCAAGAAGCATCAGAAGTAGTATCTGGGGAACCACGAGCTTGTCAGCCTCACCTTAGTGCCAGGGAAGGTTATGGAGCAGAACATTTTGAGTGTTATCATGCAGCACATGCAGGATAACCAGGTGATCGGGCCCAGTCAGCAGGGGTTTAGGAAAGGCAGGTCCTGCTCGACAAACCTCACCTCCTCCTAGGACAAGGTGAGTCATTTAGTGGATGAGGGAAAGGCTGTGGATGTTGTCTACCTAGCCTTTAGTAAAGCACTTGACACCATTTCCCCCAGCATTCTTCTGGAGAAACTGGCTGTTCATAACTTGGACAGGTTTACTCTTCCCTTGGTGAAAAACTGGCTGGATGGCCAGGCCCAAAGAGTTGTCATGAATGGAATTAAATCCATTTGTCAGCCAGTCATGAGTGGTGTTCCCCAGGGCTCAATGTTGGTGAACAGAGAAGGCCTTGTAGGGGATGTGGCGGTAGGTGGACGCCTAGGACTAAGCGATCATGAGATTATAAAATTTTCTGTTCTAGGTGAAGTGAAGAGGGTGGTTAGCAAGACCGTAACATTAAATTTCCAGAGGGCAGACTTTGATCTCTTCAGCAGGCTGGTTGGTGAAGTCTCATGGGAGACAGTACTCAAGGGCAAGGGAGCCCAGGAGGGCTGGGAGCTCTTCAAAGGGGTGGTCCTAGCAGCTCAGGAGAAAGCCATCCCTGTGGTCCGGAAAAAAAGCCGGCAGGGAAGAAAGCCAGCTTGGTTGAATAGAGAGATCTTGAGGGATATCAAGAAGAAAAGAAATGTTTATGGCCTCTGGAAGAAGGGACAGGCCTCTTGGGTGGACTACAGGAGGGAAGTGAGATTGTGTAGGGAAAAAATCAGAAGGGCTAAGGCTCAGCTAGAAATTGGATTGGCCAAGTCAGTGAAAGATAACAAAAAATCTTTCTACAAATATATAAATAATAAAAGGCGGACTAGGGAGACCATACAGTCCCTATTGGACACAGAAGGGACAACAGTAACAGGGGATGAGGAAAAGGCCGAGGTACTTAATGCCTTCTTTGCCTCAGTCTTTAGTCGTAAGGAGGGTCGTTCCGTCTGTGTACAAACCCAGGAGCTAGAGGAGCATAATGAGGCTCCCGTGATCCAAGAGGAGGTGGTCAGAGCCTTGCTAGCCCGACTGGACAGTCACAAGTCTATGGGGCCGGACGGGATTCACCCTAGGATACTGAAGGAGCTGGCGGATGTGCTGGCCAAACCCCTTTCCATCATCTTCCAACAGTCCTGGAAGACTGGGGAAGTCCCACTGGACTGGAGGCTGGCTGATGTTGTGCCCATCTACAAAAAGGGCCGCAGGGAGGACCCAGGAAACTACAGGCCTGTCAGTATGACCTCAGTGCCAGGGAAAGTCATGGAACAGGTGATCTTGAGTGCTATCATGAAGCACATGCAAGAGAACCGGGTGATCAGGCCCAGTCAACATGGGTTCACAAAAGGCAGGTCTTGCCAGACTAACCTGATCGCCTTCTATGACAAAGTGACCCGGCTACTGGATGAGGGAAAGGCTGTGGATGTGGTCTTCCTGGACTTCAGCAAAGCCTTTGACACAGTTTCTCACAGCGTTCTGCTTGAGAAACTGTCAGCCTCTGGGCTGGACAGGCACACACTCTCCTGGGTGGAAAACTGGTTGGATGGCCGGGCCCAGAGAGTGGTGGTAAATGGTGTGAAATCCAGCTGGAGGCCAGTGACAAGTGGGGTTCCCCAGGGCTCAGTGCTGGGTCCAGCCCTGTTCAATGTCTTCATCAATGATCTGGATGAAGGCATCGAATGCACCCTGAGCAAGTTTGCGGACGACACTAAGCTGGGTGGAAGTGTCGATCTGCTGGAGGGTCGGGAGGCTCTGCAAAGGGATCTGAACAGGCTGGACCGCTGGGCAGAGTCCAACGGCATGAGGTTTAACAAGGCCAAATGCCGGGTCCTGCACTTGGGGCACAACAACCCTATGCAGTGCTACAGACTGGGAGAAGTCTGTCTAGAAAGCTGCCTGGAGGAGAGGGACCTGGGTGTGTTGGTTGACAGCCGACTGAATATGAGCCAGCAGTGTGCCCAGGTGGCCAAGAAGGCCAATGGCATCTTGGCTTGTATCAGAAACGGCGTGACCAGCAGGTCCAGGGAGGTTATCCTCCCTCTGTACTCGGCACTGGTGAGACCGCTCCTCGAATACTGTGTTCAGTTCTGGGCCCCTCACCACAAGAAGGATGTTGAGGCTCTGGAGAGAGTCCAGAGAAGAGCAACAAAGCTGGTGAAAGGGCTGGAGAACAGGCCTTATGAGGAGCGGCTGAGAGAGCTGGGGTTGTTTAGCCTGGAGAAGAGGAGGCTGAGGGGTGACCTCATTGCTCTCTACAACTACTTGAAAGGACGTTGTAGAGAGGAGGGTGCTGGCCTCTTCTCCCAAGTGACAGGGGACAGGACAAGAGGGAATGGCTTCAAGCTCCGCCAGGGGAGGTTTAGGCTAGACGTTAGGAAAAAATTCTTTACAGAAAGGGTCATTGGGCACTGGAACAGGCTGCCCAGGGAGGTGGTTGAGTCACCTTCCCTGGAGGTGTTTAAGGCACGGGTGGACGAGGTGCTGAGGGATATGGTTTAGTGTTTGGTAGGAACGGTTGGACTCGGTGATCCGGTGGGTCTCTTCCAACCTGGTTATTCTGTGATTCTGTGATTCTGTGATTCTGGCTGGTTCTGTTTAATTCTTTATCAATGATCTGAACAAGTATATCAAGTGCACCCTCAGTAAGTTTGCAGACAACAGCAAGTTAGGTGTGAGTGTTGATATGCTTGAGGGTAGCAAGACTCTACAGAGTGATCTGGATAGACTGTATTGATGGGTTGAAGCCAACTGTATGGGATTCAACAAGGCCAAGTAAGAGGTCCTGCAATGGGGTCACAAATTATTGGGGATAAATTGCTGGAAAGCTGCCTGGTGGAAAAAGACCTGGGGGTTGCTAACCCGCTGAACAGGACCCGGCAGTGTGCCCAGGTGGCCAAGAAGGCCAGTAACATCCTGGCTTGTATCAATACCATACTAGTTACTACTCTTGTTTACAACCACAGCAATACCCTACTCTACAGAAGTAATTTTCTTGCAGTAAAGCAAGATTTATTTTTTGTGAAGAAAGGAAAGTCCATTTACTCACACTCCCTTTTCAAGGGTCAGATTAGTTTTATGTCACTTAAAAGTAGCATAGAAGCACTGGATCTATGGACAGGAAAAGTTATCCCATGGGGAAAAAATATAGCAGTATGTGTCAGAATTACAAGCTACATTTCTGCAACATCCTAACAAGCTTCCTTGCAGTAATTTCTTATAATATTCTAGAACTGCTCTTGCATACAAAAAAAAGAGAGTTTTCAAGAGGGAAAAAATCCCCAAAAGAATAGATTAAAATGTTGAAACACAGTATGTACAGGACTGCATATAACTATTTTATTAAGAAGAGCATATAAGTAATTCTTCTTCCATCAGAGCAGTATCATTAAGTAAGAGACAGTTAAAGTGAACTGAGATTAAGTGCCCTGTATAGCATTGGAAAACTGTTGAGGGTTTGCTATTTTTTAACTAAAATGTACATATGTACCTGTCTCTACAAATACACACATATGTGTGTACACACAGATGTATACATATATTTGTACATACACATTTATATTCATACATGCAGATAGGTAAATGACTTCTCTTTCTAGGTTTTCTCCGACAGGTACTTCTGCATTATGTCTCAAGAGCACGGTCAATCCATCTTTATTGCACCTCTCCAGTAGATATGCATATAAATAAACTGCCTTCTAGTTCATGAACTCTACTTCTGCTGAGACTTAGCCAGCATATTCTTCCAGAAGACTGTATAATGAGCCCATATTTGTATAGGTGACAGTCCAGGACTTGAAATATTTATTAAGCACTGTTTTGCTTGTTGGGTTTCTACGTCATGAAACAACATAAAATATATTCCACAAACCTTGGGACAACTATAATTTTTGCCAATTATAACTTCCTAAGTCGCTAGTTCTCCATAACAGATATAAAAGTAAGGCTACTTAAGCTTTTAAGTTCCAGAATGGAATGTCAAATGCTACAGAAAATGAGCTAACATCAGTAGCATTCATGAATTGCAGGGAAAAATCAATTTCTATTAAAAATTCTCTGCTTTCATTTCATTCAAAATTTCTGCAGAAATACATTATCTTTGACTTGTTCTCATAATTCGTTTAGAAAAATAAAACCCCAGCCATCTTGAAAGCATTGACATTCTGGAAACCTCTATTAGCAAATTTTTGTGTTCAGATGCCCATGATTCCTTCCCTCTTTTCACCAGTTCTTGTTTTCTTTCTTCCTTTTTCATTATAAACACACTTAAAATCATTTTATCATTACAGACCACCATCCAGCCTTTTCCAAAACTCTTAAAAAAATATCAAAACCTATTTTAAAATTTCTCTAAAATGAACCGATTCCTTTTAAAGAGAATCTTAAGAATGAAATGAACTGGAATGGACTGTTAGTTAGCCTGAACTATCAAGCTCAGCTTTTTAAACTAGATTTCAACATCCTAAATGTTCACCTGCATTAACAGCTGATTCTTTGGATGCAGTCAAATTTTAAAAAGTCAGTTTGTAAAATTTTTAACTATTTCTTATACAGTTCAGGGATATCTGAATTAGCGATTTCAGGTGTGAAATATACTAATCTCTCTATTTTTTACTGTACAGTAATAAGATATACCAGCCCCTCCTGTGCCTTGAATAACAGGATGCTATGGAACATCAACCAGAAAAGGAAGCTTAAAGAAAGCATAACCTGACTGATGAACGAAAATGGTGACCTCGTATCAAGAGACAAGAAGGCAGAGGTACTCAACAACTTTTTTGCTTCAGTCTTCACTGACAACCACTCTCCTCACCCTTCTTGGGTCAATGGACCACAACAAGAGGAGCAGGGGGGTAAAGCCTCTCCCTCTCTAGAGGAAGATGAGGTTTGTGATCACCTGAGGAACCTGAACATATATAAATCTATGGGACATGACAAGACTCATCCCAGAGCCCTGAGAGAATTGGCTGATGTGGTGGCCAAGCCACTCTCCATGATATTTGAAAAGTCATGGCAGCCAGGAGAAGTCCCTGGTGACTGCAAGAAGTGCAACATTGTCCCCATTTTCTAAAAGGCTAGAAAAGATGACCCTGGGAAATACTGACCTGTCAGCCTCACCTCTGTGCCTGGGAAAATCATGGAACAGATCCTCCTAGAAGCTATGCTAAAGAATATGGAAGACGAAGAGGTGATTCAAGACACCCAGCATGGTTTCACCAAGGATAAGTCCTGCCTCATCAACCTAGTGGCTTTCTATAATAGGGTAACCATATCAGTGGACATGGGCAAAGAAATGGTTGTAAGCTACCTGGACATCTGCCTTTGACATGGTCCCCCACAACATCCTTTTCTCTAAATTGGAGAGATATGGATTTAATGGGTGGAAGTTCAGTGGATAAGGAATAGGTTGGATCGTCACATTCAGAGAGTAGTAGTCAACAGCTCAATGTCCAGATAGAGACCAGTGACAAGTCGTGTCCCTCAGGGTTTCATAGTGGTATCAGTGCTGTTTAATATTCTCATTAATTATATATACACTGAGATTGAGTGCACCCTCAGCAAGTCTGCAGATGACATCAAACTGAGTGGTGCAAATGTCACCCCAGAAGGATGTGATGTCATCCAGAGGGACCTGGACAAGCTGGAGAAGTGGGCTTCTGAGAAACTCATGAGGTTCAACAAGGCCAAACCCAAGTTTCTACACCTGGGTCGAGGCAATTCAGTGTTTTATACATGCTGGGGTGTGACATGACTGAGAGTAGCCCTGCAGAGGACTTGAGGGTGCTGACTGATGAGGAGCTCAACATGAGCTGGCAATGTGCACTCACAGCCCAGAAGGACAACCATATCCTGGGCTGCAGCAAAAGAAGCGTGGCTAGCAGGTCAAGGGAGGTGATTCTGCCCCTCTGTTCCTCTCTTGCGAAACCTCATCTAGAGTACTGTGTCCACTTCTGGAATCCCCAACATAAACAGGATATGGAACTGTTGGAACAGGTCCAAAGGGCTACAAAGATGATCAGAGGGCTGGAGAACCTCTACTTTGATGACAGGCTGAGAAAGTTGGGCTTGCTCAGCCTGGAGAAGAGAAGGTTCCAGGGAAACCTTATAGCCACCTTCCAGCACCTGAAGGGGGTATACAAGAAAGTTAGGAAGGGATTTTTTATGAGGGCAGATAGTGAAAGGATGAGGGGAAATAGCTTTAAATCGGAGGGGGGAAGATTTAGACTAGACATTAGGAAGAAATTCTTCACAATGAGGATGGTGAATCTGGAACAAGTTTCCCAGGGAAGCTGCGAACGCCCCCTTCCCTGGAAATGTTCAAGGCCAGGTTGGATGGAACCTTGAGCAGCCTTATCCAGTGGTAGGTGTCCCTGTCCACAGCAGGAGGGCTGGAACTAGGTAATCTTTAAGGTCCTTTCCAACCGAAACCATTCTATAATTCTATGATCGTGTTGCAGTATGATAGTTTATAGGATAGTCCTCATATACCCTTGATCTTTAAATAAGGAGATAGAGTAAAGTGAAAAAGAAGTTATAAATTCATAGTCTGTTGTGCATTAATCATCTTATTTAAACAATCCATCACAGTGATTTCACAGTGACTATCATCCTAAGTATAGCAAACTAACTTACACATATTACACAGGAAAATTCTTTGTAAGAAAACTCATATGGGATAGTGAGTCATCTTGGCCTGTGTCAGAAACAGCGTGACCAGAAGGTCCAGGGAGGATTTTCTCCCTCTGTATTCTGCACTGGTGAGACTGCTCCTCGAATCCTGTGTTCAGTTCTGGGCCCCTCACCACAAGAAGGATGTTGAGGCTCTGAAGCGAGTCCAGAGAAGAGCAATGAAGCTGGTGAAGGGGCTGGAGAACAGGCCTTATGAGGAGCGGCTGAGAGAGCTGGGGTTGTTTAGCCTGGAGAAGAGAAGGCTGAGGGGAGACCTCATTGCTCTCTATAACTACCTGAAAGGAGGTTGTAGAGAGGAGGGTGCTGGCCTCTTCTCCCAAGTGACAGGGGACAGGACAAGAGGGAATGGCCTCAAGCTCCGCCAGGGGAGGTTTAGGCTGGACATTAGGAAAAAATTTTTCACAGAAAGGGTCATTGGGCACTGGAACAGGCTGCCCAGGGAGGTGGTTGAGTCACCTTCCCTGGAGGTGTTTAAGGCACGGGTGGACGAGGTGCTAAGGGGCATGGTTTAGTGTTTGATAGGAATGGTTGGACTCGATGATCCGGTGGGTCTCTTCCAACCTGGCTATTCTATGATTCTATGATTCTATGAATTCAAATTTCACCTTATTGTGCCATACATGACTCACAAAAAACAGACCTTCTGCTAAGTTAAAAGTTCCACTTTCAAATCCTACTAAGAAACGTGTAACTCTGCAATCCTACTTTATGCTATGAAAAAAATCCATACTTTATTTACTTATTTTAAAACTGGTTTTCAAAAGATATGAAAAAGAAGGACTTTTACCATACTGTCTCCAATCCACATTAGGAGGCAAATTCATCCACAGAATGAGGTTATTGAGTTCATTTAAGTAGGATGGCAGCGAATGGAAACCTTTCTGATTGTACCACACCTAGAAGAGAGAATGGAAACTGTGAATCAAAATGAGTTGAATCTGAATGCTGATCTGAGAGCTCCCATGCTTTTAAAAATTTCATGAAGATATCAAATTCTCCTGTTAAATTATCTATTCATAGAAGAAGGTGAACTAAGTAAAACAGAATCAGTTAATTTGCATGGGTCTTTCAACAGAATATATCAGGGTTTTTTTCTACTGTTGGGTCTGTACACGTTAATTATTAAACTTACATTCTCTGGCTAAATGGAACATCATGCCCTTTCTTTATACACGTTTGGTTGGAAAAATAAAAAAGGAAAAATCACATAACTTAACTGCAAATACAAAGAGATCAGTAAAACTAGTGTTACAAGTGGAGAATATTCTTTAAATACAAAAAAAACCCCCAAACCTTATATAAATAATACCTACAAGTGATATGCAACAGAAAATGTTTAGGAACATGATGTTCTAGAAGGTGAGGGAAGGAAGAATCAAGGAAATACTATTGACAAGATAAGCATGAAACTATTCCATAAAGGACAAATCTATTTCCCCACTTTCAAGAAGCAATAATCAGTGGTTTATTAAGCATGGAGGAAATTAATACGGACAAACTTTAAGGCAGACAAAGCAAGCCAATCTCTCTGAGAAGCACAGGGAAGTGGTTCTGCTGTAACATATGCTTCATCCTCAAATCATGCAGAATCACACTGACTCAGTAAATATACTCAAAATTCACACCTCTATATGCTAGAAACATTGCTGAGAGCCTGACATATCCCAAAACTGGCTGTACTGAGGTCTGAGTTTTGTTTTGCCTTTGAAAACTGATTCTATTTCTATGCCTCATTACTGTTAATCATACTGTGTTTGAACCTACATTATCCATACTGAAAACTAGGTCAAATTACTATGTATGCTTGTTTTCTGTTTTAGTGGCATGTTTAAAATCTTCAATCCCTATCCATTCCACACTCCACATCAAACTTTCATCTTTTTGTTTACAGTTTTTGCTGTTTGATAACAGCTATTTGTTAATCTGCATTTTTTGATATCTCAGGTGGATGCTGGACAAGTTTCACTTAATTTCTGGCTTCTGAATCATATTGTAAAGTGCATTTTTTATTACAAGTCTTTCTTGCCTTAACACCCTTCTTCTGGGATTTGTTTTCTTATATTCTTTCTAAAATAGCTATCTATATAGTTACATCTTGGAAACTTCCCTGAAGATTCTTTTCTCATCACTCTGATGTTGTTCTCATATTGTGCTTTTCTGTATGTATTTGCCTGTTCCTCATACTGATGTAAACTTCACCTTTTTTTCTTCTTTTCATTTAGTTGCATATAATTCTATTTTTCCTTTCTTGCAGTATCCAGCTACAATCATTATTTGGATACTAGTTCTAGACTTTGGCTGCTTTTTCTATTGTGTTCTTCTCTAGATTTCTCCCCAGTGTAGGTTGTTTAACCTTCAGTTTATTTCCCCGTCTTAAAAATTATTTTCTTCTAATTTATTTTTCTGACTACCTGCTTGTTTGGACCTCCATGTTGTATTCAGTTCAAGGCAAGGTTTAGAACACTCTAATTGTCCATTTGATGTAGCACCATCTATCCTATATCGTGCTTTCAAACATCACTGTGAGCTCCACTGTCACATCTCCTATGCCACTCACCCTCAAATCTTCTTTGCCATGAGCTCTGTTAATCATTATTTTAAAAAATTAGTAGCTTTAGTCTATGACTGCTCTTGCTTGTGTCAGCTTTCACATTTTCTCCTCTTCTTTATGTGGTTTTCACAACTGTTTGAAATCTTAACAGTATCTTACATCACCGCATTTGAAGAAAAGAAAAAAAGAACAAATACCAAACTATCCTTTTTTGCTAACTTGATATGCAACTCCTTTGTTCTCCTCCAGCTCATTTCCCATAGACTACTACACAAATGAAATCTCCCATTCTTTAATCAACAAGAGAGTTCTTTAAAGAAATGAAGTGAAATAGAACCTTTGTACTGCTGGATCATCTGTGCAAATAGCAAACAGAGCAAAGAAATATAAACAAGTGATCAAGAATAGCCAGTCATTTTCACAGCCTCACACAGCCATTTCTTATTCTATCTTTTTTTCAGAAGTTCTGTGCCAAATAGAAAGTTATACATACATAATGAATCTTCACTGCAATTGTGTTCATTGTATTGAAAGAAAAGGCGATTTAGAAAACAATAAAGCAAAATTCAATGACACATCCTTATTTAATGAAGCAGGGGCAAGGTCTCGTGTTCACACAACACCTTAGAAAGACAGTAATGTGATCAATAATCAAATGAACATCTACATCTACAAAAGGGGCCGCATCTACAAAAGGGGCCCATCTACAAAAAGGGCCGCAGGGAGGACCCAGGAAACTACAGGCCTGTCAGTCTGACCTCAGTGCCAGGGAAAGTCATGGAACAGGTGATCTTGAGTGCTATCATGAAGCACATGCAAGAGAACCGGGTGATCAGGCCCAGTCAACATGGATTCACAAAAGGCAGGTCTTGCCAGACTAACCTGATCGCCTTCTATGACAAAGTGACCCGGCTACTGGATGAGGGAAAGGCTGTGGATGTGGTCTTCCTGGACTTCAGCAAAGCCTTTGACACAGTTTCTCACAGCGTTCTGCTTGAGAAACTGTCAGCCTCTGGCCTGGACAGGCGCACACTCTCCTGGGTGGAAAACTGGTTGGATGGCCGGGCCCAGAGAGTGGTGGGAAATGGTGTGAAATCCAGCTGGAGGCCAGTGACAAGTGGGGTTCCCCAGGGCTCAGTGCTGGGTCCAGCCCTGTTCAATGTCTTCATCAATGATCTGGATGAAGGCATCGAGTGCACCCTGAGCAAGTTTGCGGACGACACTAAGCTGGGTGGAAGTGTCGATCTGCTGGAGGGTCGGGAGGCTCTGCAAAGGGATCTGAACAGGCTGGACCGCTGGGCAGAGTCCAACGGCATGAGGTTTAACAAGGCCAAATGCCGGGTCCTGCACTTGGGGCACAACAACCCTATGCAGTGCTACAGACTGGGAGAAGTCTGTCTAGAAAGCTGCCTGGAGGAGAGGGACCTGGGTGTGTTGGTTGACAGCCGACTGAATATGAGCCAGCAGTGTGCCCAGGTGGCCAAGAAGGCCAATGGCATCTTGGCTTGTATCAGAAACGGCGTGACCAGCAGGTCCAGGGAGGTTATCCTCCCTCTGTACTCGGCACTGGTGAGACCGCTCCTCGAATACTGTGTTCAGTTCTGGGCCCCTCACCACAAGAAGGATGTTGAGGCTCTGGAGAGAGTCCAGAGAAGAGCAACAAAGCTGGTGAAAGGGCTGGAGAACAGGCCTTATGAGGAGCGGCTGAGAGAGCTGGGGTTGTTTAGCCTGGAGAAGAGGAGGCTGAGGGGTGACCTCATTGCTCTCTACAACTACTTGAAAGGACGTTGTAGAGAGGAGGGTGCTGGCCTCTTCTCCCAAGTGACAGGGGACAGGACAAGAGGGAATGGCTTCAAGCTCCGCCAGGGAAGGTTTAGGCTAGACGTTAGGAAAAAATTCTTTACAGAAAGGGTCATTGGGCACTGGAACAGGCTGCCCAGGGAGGTGGTTGAGTCACCTTCCCTGGAGGTGTTTAAGGCACGGGTGGACGAGGTGCTGAGGGATATGGTTTAGTGTTTGGTAGGAACGGTTGGACTCGGTGATCCGGTGGGTCTCTTCCAACCTGGTTATTCTGTGATTCTGTGAAAATACAAACCCCACAAAAGAGCATTCTGTGCAACAATACGTTTCAATATCCCACACATTAATTAGAATTCTTCCTTCAAGCTATGTCATGTAACTGAATCAAACTGCCAGAAAATAATCAAATTGAAGCTGGATATTTAGTTGTTTAGAAACTAGCAAAAGAGGCATTTTAAATTGTTCACTTCAACAGAAGCTCTTTTTTTCTAAAATTTTGTAGCTTATTCTAAATTAGTTGCAAAGCTAAAATATACAAAAGGAAAAATTTTAGTCCCAGCTGAAATATGTTCTGTATTTTCTTGCGTGCCACACAAGTGATATTTTACAAAGGGATGAAAAAGACATGAGCAATGGAAAAATATGTAGATTAAGAGGATTATTTTTAATTTTCATTATTTTATCTCCTATCCGTGGTTGATAAAATTCCTTCCCAAGGAAAAACATGGCCCCTCACACATTTAAAAAGCTCTGTAAAGATGTGTTTTTCATTATTCTGTAAGATTATTCTGTAAGATTTATTCTGTAAGAACCTTACATTTTGACTCACCTGTGGCCTATCAAGAGAAAAGGGTGAGGAGAGGCAGAGAAATCCCTAAGCATTGATGGACTAGATTCATAGTAGGGAGACAGAGACAAGGGGGTATTAGGGTGGAGAGATATAACTTTATTTGGACACTTATACAAATACTATAAAGTCTCAAATTCCAGCCTTTGAGACTGGAAAAAAGCACACTTCAGAATGCCACATAAACAGCAGAAACTGTCTTTCTGGATTATTTTAAATTACTACATTTTCTTCCTGTATGTTATAAATAACAGTAACGATGAAATCACAAAGGAACCCTTTTTGCCCATATTATTAAAGGGTACCAAAGAATATACAATCGTGAAAACAAAAAAAAATTGAGGAGGAGTTGTGCTTTTCGCACGTAGCAGCAATCATCAATGAATGTCAATAACCAATAGTTTAAATCAGACACATTTGTCATGTGGTAGATACATTCCCTCGTGTATGCACACATACACATTCTCTGTATGGATGTGTATGCCCCATATATGCGGTATATAAAGCACGGTATGATAAGGTAAAGTAAAATGGGCATTGAATAGGTATTTTTAATTTGAACTGGAAATTGTTGACTTTTTGAATGGAGGAGAATAACATACAAAGATTAAGAAATTTTCTAAAATGAGATGAATAGTAATGTAAGTCTCTTCAAATGCAAATTTCTCATTTTCTTTCATACAAGGCTATGTAAACGGTACATTCACTGTCTCGTGAACAAGCCTGAAAGGTCAAAGTAAAAGTCTGGTCATTAATTACTGAAAGGTTAATGCAATAATTTGACATTGCATCAGTCACAACCCACTTTTCCAGGAGGTATTTTAGATAACACAGTGCCCTTTATAAATCTACTCCACTATTTTCCTTTGCTCTGAAATAGGAAGCTCACTTCCTAACAGCAGAACTGTAATGTATCCCTTTGCTGATGGGAGGTGGAGATCTCTGCCAAAGATGTTTAAAAAAAGGACCCTGACAAAAACCACAGTGAAGGCATGTCAAAACAAGACTCTAAAATGATTGAAGATACATAGGACGAAAGCAGCAGTCAGAAAACACATCTTACTGGAGCCCTCTAAATTTTCAAGTTCCTAATGAAGGGCTGATGGAATGAAGTTCAAAGCTTAAGAAATCTGTGAGCAGAAGGGAGATAACAAATGGCCAAAATGAAAACACACATCAGGTAGAGTGTGTATATAAGATAGAGAGATTTTTAATGAAACTATGTGAAGACTTTGCAAATAGGCAGTGATATTGCAAAACTAAATGTGAAATGATACTGAATTAGAGAACACCTTTATGTTGTTTTAACACAGGGTTGATTTAACACTTTGTCTCCAAATGGATTTTGGGTAAGAACTTGTTTATATTCTGATCTTGAATGTCCACAGCTTCCTCTTAGCAAATCTGTTTTACCTTGAATACAAGAACAGATACCACAAAATGCTGTTCTTCAATACACCTCTAAGAGTGCCATTCCTCTACTCGTTGCTGGTCTACATTTGAACAGATCTCAAAAGAACCTTTCTGAGCATCCACAAGGAAAATAAAACCCCTTGCACTGATAATTGGCTATTAGCTTCTAGGTCCCATCCCAAGTTTTCACAGTATCACTGTATCCTTCAAGAGTTTAACAAAAGGCCTCAAGAAGGGCTAACTCCTTTAAAATGTTTTAAAGATGAGATCAGTTAAGACTGTGAAATAAGTTCCTAGGGGAAAAAAAAACCAAAACAAAAACAATAAAAGCTGTATTGCTTGATTCATTTAAAAATGCTTCTCAGAACACAGGATAACACTTAAGAATTGTGAACAGAGAAGTGGACTACAACAGACAGAGGGGTATTCTCCCAATTTCAAAATGCAAGTATTTTATGTAGTGATTTATTTGATAAGTTCTGTGAAGCCTAGAGCCTGAATAAGTAAGCAACAAATACATATAAATGTGCACACATACATGCAACCTTTACCTTAGCCAGAGGTTTAGATTTGGTGCTATCCATTTTTTCATCCTGGAGTTTAAATGCCTTCCTCCCTCCAAAAGACCAACCACCATATCTGGTAAGGGAAAATAAAATAATAGCAAGTTACCTGCCTTAAGCTTAGCAGCCTTTTCTCACAATTATAAAGTGGCAGTATCTACATTAATGCTTTATTTTTCACAATCCCCTTCTCTGTTAAAAACAAAAGATCAACATACTTTGAATCAGGTGAACATTATTGCTCTTTACTGATGAAGGGATTCCCCTAGATAACATTTTTTACTTTCTGCAAGCTGAAATCCCTGAGCAACTAGAGGGTTTGTGAATAAATAAGGTATTACCGGCTTTCAGAAACATCTTAAACAGCCTGATTTCTTCATACTCCATTCATATTCCGGCTCAGATCTTTCTTACTAAAATGTTTACCTCTATTTTTATCAAATCACACACACTTTTTCCTTACTGAATAAATGGTTAATGCTTTCTTCTCTTTGATAACATCATATTTGGTCTATGCATTTATGTCAAAAGCAGTGGTTGAGCTGTAAAGGCACCTAAATAAACCTGAGAATACAGCAGATTATGTGGCTGGTATAAAATATGAAGTCTTGCCATGGGGATACTAGCCATTTAGTTCAAAGAAAAAGATTAATTTGAGTATATTCACCTCTATTTGATTGAGTCTCTGACAAATGGAAACTATATTTTTCATCTGATTTGCATATGCATATGCATTTTCCCTCTCTGAGATGCTGAAATCACTCGTGGTGTAGCAAGAGCCAGAGTATGCCTCCAGGCAATTACAAGCAACTGCTGGAGGAATCTCTGAGAAGTGACCATGAAGGGGGTTCCATGTTACCTTAGCTTGACTCTACACCTTGATAACAACAAACAGAAACAGGTAACTACTCCTTAGGGTCTCAATTACATAGGTCTATGCTACAGATAAGGAAGGACTCTGTTTTTTACACACAGAAGACAAACAAAGGTTAGCTATTTTAAGGTTACCTTGCTTTGTCAGAAGGTCTTGCTAAATATTCTTCCACAAGAAACCCTGAAAGATTATACAAAATATGTCCTTTCTTATTCTTCACATAGGGAGCAGAGGTATTGAAACTTAGGCACATCTGAAAAACAGTATACATAAAATAAGTATATATACCTTCAAAATCAGTGGCACTATATTTTACCATGTTTTTTAATTGTTACATAGATTTTACAGCATTGCTTTTCAGCTGGATTTGCCTTTCTCAGATTGGATAGCTTTTGAATAAATTACGGGGTTATGTTTATAAGGTACCTCAAATAAATGAGTCACCTAAATATTAGAACTACCTTTGAATTCTCTTGCCACCTTGTCAGTCCATTTTGTTTTAAAAACACCAAAACTTGTACAAAAGTTTAGAAAAGTTTTCAACAATGAAAAAAGCAAGACTGCTATTTACTTGTTCTTAAGAAGAAATGCAAAAAAGCACAAGAGGAATATGAGATGAAAATAAAATTTTAGTTAATGCAATAAGTTTCTAAAAATGCCATTGATAGACTAAAGAGAAGACTAAAGAGCAGATACTTTCTAATGATTCATTGGGATATTCTCACAACCAGGGAAAAGGAGACAGATATTATGATCAGTATCTCGGAATCCTTGTAAATCACAGAATCACTAGGTTGGTAAAGACCTCCAGGATCATCGAGTCCAACTATAAGGTCTTGCGCCGCCCGGGAATCGAACCCGGGTCACAAGAATGGGAATCTTGCATGATACCACTACACCAGCGGCGCAGCTGGGTTTACCATGAAGTATATTACATTTATCAACCGAAAAATTTTAAGGCAAAATTCACATTTTGACCCTACACCAATTAGAATTCACTCTCAGAGATCCAGATTTTCCATAGCTCCCAGATACAGGGAGCCTCCACTTTTGAGCTTTCAGGGTTATTGAGCCTCTCCCTGTGTGAGTTCCCATTCCAATTTCATCTAAGCTTCTTATATTTTAAGTTTATGTCTCACTAGTGTTATAGACAAATCTGTTCCTTGCCCAGCAAAATAAAAAATTAGTTTCCTCCTTCCATTTTTCCCAAAACTGTATTGCTATACTTCAGATGCCAGTGCTATGAGGGTTAATTTCCTCATCCCTTTCTCTAGCCTTTCAAAAAGAAGAGACAAACTATTAGATGTAATATACAAACATATAGTGTTTACATACATAAGTAAACACAAAATGACACACCTCTTGTTCAGCTACACATCTGCATGAATCCTGGGGTGACTGAGTTTCCATCTGCCAACATGAATTATTTTTTCTAATGGAAATAAACACAATGATAGGAATAACCATTAAATGAAAGAAATATATTACTTAAGAATAAATCCACAAGGAAACCACAAGGAGGAACAAGAAGACCTGACATCTTGAACATCCTCTTAGCATTTTATCACAGTGGTAGCTGTGTCTAAAGCTATATCAGTTTTATTCATTTGTATCAAAGTGGATTAACAATATATATATATAAGTAAAGCGGCAAATGAGTTGCATGCCTTGTGTGTGCAGCAATTCAATAAGTAAAACATGGTCACCATTCTGCATTCCTAAATTTGGAAATCTAGAATGTTTCCTAAAACATGTTCTAATTATTGTCTAGCCTTTATTCATATGGACACCAGACCTGATCAAATCCCTCCTGAAATTCATTGGAAAGCTCTCACTGATTTCTAAGGGATTTGTATTGGACTTCAAACAGTGAAGCCTACTTACATACTTTACCTGGATGCCAGCTCCTTCACCACAACAGATTTGCAATTAACCTCACAATGCCAAGAAAAGCTTAAGACATCCCACAACACACACACAAAATAATGAATTTACAAGATTTACACTTCACAGTTAAGAAAGCAGATATGTTATTCCTAGTTACCTTTGTTTTGAATTCATGCATGTGTGATCCCAATCCAAGAAATATCTCAGCAGAATCTGTGAAAGGTTTCCTAGGCTATCATCTTCAATGCTGTTCCAAGTGGGCCACAGGGGGAATAAAAAAAAAAAAAGACACAAACGTTAATATGTCTACTTCTATTAACTTTCATGCTCAAGATCCTACATATTTATAGAATTAAAGAACTATATAACACATCCATATGGGCTTTGTTAATACTGTATGCCACTTTCAAAGTGGAGAAATATTTTGAGAAAATGGATCCAGACATAAGCAAGTAAAAATAAAGCATGCAAAGGCTTGTTTAAATACACTTGTGTATTTACATATAAATGGTCTTTACTGGTATTGAAACATATCACCCAGGTCAAATTGCTCCAAAGTGTTTGCCCCTTTTCTCATTAAAATACTTTGCACAATGCTTTTCTAATTTTCTCTCACCATCATAAAAACCTATAAAAATTTACTAAACATCTGAAAACTAAACAGCTATTGTAAAAACTAATATATTGTCCTTCATAGGATGCAAATAATCTTTAAAATATGAAACTCAAGGGTATCCGGGATATTGATTATGGTGGATGAGCCCTTTACCTAAAGAAGGATTCTGCATTGTCATAAATTCTTGGTGTCAGCTCGAGAGAAGGATAGTCAGTAGCCAGAGGCTTCACATTAAACAAGGCCATTGCCAGTGCAACAAAGAGGACGGGCATCAGCACATTTGACAGGCTTCCTCTCCAGTCTCGCCTAGTGCGGTGAAATCTTTTCATCAGAAAGGCAACGATCTGTGCAAGGACAAGACGGGCTCCATAGATACTTGAGGCCCTCGTAAGTGAGATATCTGAATGAGACAAAAACCAAGCAGAAATTCTGTCTTTAAGCAGTTATAATACCAGCCATATGTTGACAATTTGATAGGGAACACAAATTGGATTTAGGATTTTGAATTTCTGTGGAAAGAAAACAAACTTCACACCGTGGCTCAGAATTCAAGTACCCTAAACAAGAACATTTTTGTGCTCGGAACCTGTATTTTTATAAATTGGACTAGTAAGGGAAGGCAATCTTTGTAAAAGATTTTTTTTAAAGCAAATGTGTTATGAATGTATTAAGATCTTTGAATTATTACAGTAATATTTTCAATACAGAACTCAATACAGACTCACTACAGAAATTTGGACACTTGGAAGCAGATCAGCTTTCAAGGGATGAGTGTTTTTAGAATAAAAAAGATCCTGAAACTGTTTCTAGCTGAGCACCCCTGAAATTGTAAGACATACCATTTCTCATTATTAAAAGTAGCAAAATGCCAGAAAAGGAGTATAGATTGAGATATTTGCCGTATTCCTGGACCTGTTCATAGATTGTAAACATGAAATGTGAGTGAAAAATGCTTCAAAAGTTGCCCCTTTGAATCTCTGAAAGAGGACTATGACAGATACTTTCTGGGGACAGAAAGGGAAATCAAAGCTGCCATTCATTCTTTTTGCTTGACAAATGGAGCAGAGAAAAAATTATAACAAATTAATTCAGATTGAAATAGGAAGAGAAACTGTCATCCTGAATAAAAATAATTGTCAATTTTGTCCAATATCCTGCCTCTTACTCAATATACCTAATGCTGGTCAGCCAAGATACATCACAAGAAGATTAAATAAACCATTATATTACAAGTATATGCTTGCCTTGGGTATTTTTTCTTTCTAAACTGTTTTGCCTTTGCTAAAACAGGAATATGTTTATTATTCTAAATTCTCATTGAGAAAGGTGTCAATTATCTTTCTGTATCTTCTGAATTTCAGTCTTTGTTACTTTTGTTACTTTGAATTCTATCATTACTGTGTGTTTCAGGTAAAAACCAAAAGTCTTGTTTATCTGTCTTGAATTTATTCTGTTTGATTTATTCTGCCCTGTTCAGTGTGTGTGTGCGTATGTTAGAGTTTACACCTGAGTTCACACCCCGAGCCTAGAGCATTCCTGTGTTGCTTCACTGGCAGTTTGTGTGGATAGTGTGACAGACTAGCTACAACTAGATCACATCTTCACCATAATTGAGATTGTGGCCCATCACTTAAGAGTTGTATGGTATCTTAATGGGCAATGTGTTATTTAACTTAGGCTGAAGACAATGCTATGGAAGTAAGACCAAGTGCAGAGATTCTCGATGGCAGATACCATCTTTTTAAGGTGAATTTTAGTAAACATTTGTTGGTTGCTCTCATTTTTGTTGAATATTTCTTCCCATGCCACCGCAGACTGACAGAAGAACAACTGAGATGGACATAGCCATTGTCTCAGAGTCTCATCTTACATCAGTGACTTTCTGCGTATGTTACAAAATACCAATTCAAAAGTGTTGCTTTGTTCATCACACTTGTGAGCTAGTGGCTTGATGAACTAACATATTTCCCAGTGAAACTAATTTTTCTTTGTGATAGTTTATTTTTAGTTGTAGTGCATTTGTTTGTGCAAGTGAAAGAATTTCTGCAGATGTACTGGGGAAGCTTTTGTAGATTATGGCATGTTTATTTTTTCTGTGACCTTGTAGCTCTTTTGTAACACTTACCCTTGGCAACT